>NC_140989.1:199838493-200438493 GCF_052327205.1 Somniosus microcephalus
AATCTCTGGGACTCCCCTGAATCTCTGGGACTCTGAATCTCTGGTACTCTGAATCTCTGGGACTCTGAATCTCTGGGACGCTGTACCTCTGGGACTCTGAGTCTCTGGGACACTGAATCTCTGGGACTCTGAATCTCTGGGACTCTGAATCTCTGGGACTCTGAATCTCTGGGACTCTGAATCCCTGGGACTCTGAATCTCTGGTACTCTGAAACTCTGGGAATCTGAATCTCTGGGACTCTGAAACTCTGGGACTCTGAATCTCTGGGACTCTGAATCTCTGGGACGCTGAATCTCTGGGATTCTGAATCTCTGGGACTCTGAATCTCTGGGACGACTGTGAATCTCTGGGACGACTCTGAATCTCTGGGACGACTCTGAATCTCAGGGAATCTGAATCTCTGGGAATCTGAATTTCTGGGACTCTGAATCTCTGGGTCTCTGAATCTCTGGGACTCTGAATCTCTGCGACTCTGAATCTCTGGGACTCTGAATCTCTGGGACTCTGAATCTCTGGGACTCTGAATCTCTGGGACTCTGAATCTCTGTGACGCTGAATCTCTGGGACGCTGAATCTCTGGGACGCGGAGTCTCTGGGACTCTGAATCTCTGGGACTCTGAATCTCTGGGACTCTGAATCTCTGGGACTCTGAACCTCTGGGACACTGAATCTCTGGGACTCTGAATCTCTGGGACTCTGAATCTCTGGGACTCTGAATCTCTGCGACTCTGAATTTCTGGGACTCTGAATCTCTGGGACTCTGAATCTCTGGGACTCTGGATCCCTGGGACTCTGAATCTCTGGGACTCTGAATCTCTGGGACTCTGAATGTCTGGGACTCTGAATCTCTGGGACGCTGAATCACTGGGACTCTGAATCTCTGGGACTCTGAATCTCTGGGACTCTGAATCTCTGTGACTCTGAATCTCTGGGACTCTGAATCTCTGGGACGCTGAATCTCTGGGACGCTGAATCTCTGGGACTCTGAATCTCTGGGACTCTGAATCTCTGGGACTCTGAATCTCTGGGACTCTGAATCTCTGGGACTCTGAATCTCTGGGACTCTGAATCTCTGGGACACTGAATCTCTGGGACTCTGAATCCCTGGGATGCTGAATCTCTGGGAATCTGAATCTCTGGGACTCTGAAATTATGGGAATCTGAATCTCTGGGACTCTAAATCTCTGGGACGACTCTGAATCTCTGGAGCGACTCTGAATCTCTGGGACTCTGAATCTCTGGGACTCTGAATCTCTGGGACGCTGAATCACTGGGACTCTGAATCTCTGGAACTCTGAATCTCTGGGACTCTGAATCTCTGGGACTCTGAATCTCTGTGACTCTGAATCTCTGGGACTATGAATCTCTGGGACTCTGAATCTCTGCATCTCTGAATCTCTGGGTCTCTGAATCTCTGGGACTCTGAATCTCTGGGACTCTGAATCTCTGGGACTCTGAATCTCTGGGACTCTGAATCTCTGGGACTCCCCTGAATCTCTGGGACTCTGAATCTCTAGGACTCCTCTGAATCTCTGGGTCTCTGAATCTCTGGGACTCTGAATCTCTGGGACTCTGAATCTCTGGGACTCTGAATCTCTGGGACTCTGAATCTCTGCGACTCGGAATCTCTGCGACTCTGAATCTCTGCGAATCTGAATCTCTGGGACTCTGAATCTCTGCGACTCGGAATATCTGCGACTCTGAATCTCTGCAACTCTGAATCTCTGGGACTCTGAATTTCTGGGACTCTGAATCTCTGGGACTCTGAATTTCTGGGACTCTGAATTTCTGTGACTCTGAATATCTGGGACTCTGAATCTCTGGGACTCCTCTGAATCTCTGGGATTCTGAATTTCTGGGACTCCTCTGAATCTCTGGGACTCTGCACCTCTGGGAATCTGAATCTCTGGGACTCTGAATCTCTGGGACTCTGAATCTCTGGGACTCTGAATCTCTGGGACGCTGTACCTCTGGGACTCTGAGTCTCTGGGACTCTGAATCTCTGGGACTCTGAATCTCTGGGACTCTGAATCTCTGGGACTCTGAATCCCTGGGACTCTGAATCTCTGGTACTCTGAAACTCTGGGAATCTGAATCTCTGGGACTCTGAAACTCTGGGACTCTGAATCTCTGGGACTCTGAATCTCTGGGACGCTGAATCTCTGGGATTCTGAATCTCTGGGACTCTGAATCTCTGGGACGACTGTGAATCTCTGGGACGACTCTGAATCTCTGGGACGACTCTGAATCTCAGGGAATCTGAATCTCTGGGAATCTGAATTTCTGGGACTCTGAATCTCTGGGTCTCTGAATCTCTGGGACTCTGAATCTCTGCGACTCTGAATCTCTGGGACTCTGAATCTCTGGGACTCTGAATCTCTGGGACTCTGAATCTCTGGGACTCTGAATCTCTGTGACGCTGAATCTCTGGGACGCTGAATCTCTGGGACGCGGAATCTCTGGGACTCTGAATCTCTGGGACTCTGAATCTCTGGGACTCTGAATCTCTGGGACTCTGAACCTCTGGGACACTGAATCTCTGGGACTCTGAATCTCTGGGACTCTGAATCTCTGCGACTCTGAATTTCTGGGACTCTGAATCTCTGGGACTCTGAATCTCTGGGACTCTGGATCCCTGGGACTCTGAATCTCTGGGACTCTGAATCTCTGGGACTCTGAATGTCTGGGACTCTGAATCTCTGGGACGCTGAATCACTGGGACTCTGAATCTCTGGGACTCTGAATCTCTGGGACTCTGAATCTCTGTGACTCTGAATCTCTGGGACTCTGAATCTCTGGGACGCTGAATCTCTGGGACGCTGAATCTCTGGGACTCTGAATCTCTGGGACTCTGAATCTCTGGGACTCTGAATCTCTGGGACTCTGAATCTCTGGGACTCTGAATCTCTGGGACTCTGAATCTCTGGGACACTGAATCTCTGGGACTCTGAATCCCTGGGATGCTGAATCTCTGGGAATCTGAATCTCTGGGACTCTGAAATTCTGGGAATCTGAATCTCTGGGACTCTAAATCTCTGGGACGACTCTGAATCTCTGGAGCGACTCTGAATCTCTGGGACGACTCTGAATCTCAGGAAATCTGAATCTCTGGGACTCTGAATCTCTGGGACTCTGAATCTCTGGGACGACTCTGAATCTCTGGGACGACTCTGAATCTCAGGGAATCTGAATCTCTGGGAATCTGAATCTCTTGGACTCTGAATCTCTGCGACTCAGAATCTCTGGGACTCTGAATCTCTGCGACTCTGAATCTCTGTGACTCCGAATCTCTGGGGATCTGAATCTCTGGGACTCTGAATCTCTGCATCTCTGAATCTCTGGGTCCCTGAATCTCTGGGACTCTGAATCTCTGGGACTCAGAATCTCTGGGACTCTGAATCTCTGGGACTCTGAATCTCTGGGACTCCCCTGAATCTCTGGGACTCTGAATCTCTAGGACTCCTCTGAATCTCTGGGTCTCTGAATCTCTGGGACTCTGAATCTCTGGGACTCTGAATCTCTGGGACTCTGAATCTCTGGGACTCTGAATCTCTGCGACTCGGAATCTCTGCGACTCTGAATCTCTGCGACTCTGAATCTCTGGGACTCTGAATCTCTGCGACTCGGAATCTCTGCGACTCTGAATCTCTGCGACTCTGAATCTCTGGGACTCTGATTTTCTGGGACTCTGAATCTCTGGGACTCTGAATTTCTGGGACTCTGAATTTCTGTGACACTGAATATCTGGGACTCTGAATCTCTGGGACTCCTCTGAATCTCTGGGATTCTGAATTTCTGGGACTCCTCTGAATCTCTGGGACTCTGCATCTCTGGGAATCTGAATCTCTGGGACTCTGAATCTCTGGGACTCTGAATCTCTGGGACTCTGAATCTCTGGGACGCTGTACCTCTGGGACTCTGAGTCTCTGGGACTCTGAATCTCTGGGACTCTGAATCTCTGGGACTCTGAATCTCTGGGACTCTGAATCTCTGGGACTCTGAATCTCTGCGACTCTGAATCTCTGGGACTCTGAATCTCTGGGACTCTGAATCTCTGGGACTCTGAATCTCTGGGACTCTGAATCTCTGTGACGCTGAATCTCTGGGACGCTGAATCTCTGGGACGTGGAATCTCTGGGACTCTGAATCTCTGGGACTCTGAATCTCTGGGACTCTGAACCTCTGGGACACTGAATCTCTGGGACTCTGAATCTCTGGGACTCTGAATCTCTGGGACTCTGAATCTCTGCGACTCTGAATTTCTGGGACTCTGAATCTCTGGGACTCTGAATCTCTGGGACTCTGGATCCCTGGGACTCTGAATCTCTGGGACTCTGAATCTCTGGGACACTGAATCTCTGGGACTCTGAATCCCTGGGATGCTGAATCTCTGGGAATCTGAATCTCTGGGACTCTGAAATTCTGGGAATCTGAATCTCTGGGACTCTAAATCTCTGGGACGACTCTGAATCTCTGGAGCGACTCTGAATCTCTGGGACGACTCTGAATCTCAGGAAATCTGAATCTCTGGGACTCTGAATCTCTGGGACTCTGAATCTCTGGGACGACTCTGAATCTCTGGGACGACTCTGAATCTCAGGGAATCTGAATCTCTGGGAATCTGAATCTCTTGGACTCTGAATCTCTGCGACTCAGAATCTCTGGGACTCTGAATCTCTGCGACTCTGAATCTCTGTGACTCCGAATCTCTGGGGATCTGAATCTCTGGGACTCTGAATCTCTGCATCTCTGAATCTCTGGGTCCCTGAATCTCTGGGACTCTGAATCTCTGGGACTCTGAATCTCTGGGACTCTGAATCTCTGGGACTCTGAATCTCTGGGACTCCCCTGAATCTCTGGGACTCTGAATCTCTAGGACTCCTCTGAATCTCTGGGTCTCTGAATCTCTGGGACTCTGAATCTCTGGGACTCTGAATCTCTGGGACTCTGAATCTCTGGGACTCTGAATCTCTGCGACTCGGAATCTCTGCGACTCTGAATCTCTGCGACTCTGAATCTCTGGGACTCTGAATCTCTGCGACTCGGAATCTCTGCGACTCTGAATCTCTGCGACTCTGAATCTCTGGGACTCTGATTTTCTGGGACTCTGAATCTCTGGGACTCTGAATCTCTGGGACTCCTCTGAATCTCTGGGATTCTGAATTTCTGGGACTCCTCTGAATCTCTGGGACTCTGCATCTCTGGGAATCTGAATCTCTGGGACTCTGAATCTCTGGGACTCTGAATCTCTGGGACTCTGAATCTCTGGGACGCTGTACCTCTGGGACTCTGAGTCTCTGGGACTCTGAATCTCTGGGACTCTGAATCTCTGGGACTCTGAATCTCTGGGACTCTGAATCTCTGGGACTCTGAATCCCTGGGACTCTGAATCTCTGGTACTCTGAAACTCTGGGAATCTGAATCTCTGGGACTCTGAAACTCTGGGACTCTGAATCTCTGGGACTCTGTATCTCTGGGACGCTGAATCTCTGGGATTCTGAATCTCTGGGACTCTGAATCTCTGGGACGACTGTGAATCTCTGGGACGACTCTGAATCTCTGGGACGACTCTGAATCTCAGGGAATCTGAATCTCTGGGAATCTGAATTTCTGGTACTCTGAATCTCTGGGTCTCTGAATCTCTGGGACTCTGAATCTCTGCGACTCTGAATCTCTGGGACTCTGAATCTCTGGGACTCTGAATCTCTGGGACTCTGAATCTCTGGGACTCTGAATCTCTGGGACGCTGAATCTCTGGGACGCTGAATCTCTGGGACGCGGAATCTCTGGGACTCTGAATCTCTGGGACTCTGAATCTCTGGGACTCTGAATCTCTGGGACTCTGAACCTCTGGGACACTGAATCTCTGGGACTCTGAATCTCTGGGACTCTGAATCTCTGGGACTCTGAATCTCTGCGACTCTGAATTTCTGGGACTCTGAATCTCTGGGACTCTGAATCTCTGGGACTCTGGATCCCTGGGACTCTTAATCTCTGGGACTATGAATCTCTGGGACTCTGAATCTCTGGGACTCTGAATCTCTGTGACTCTGAATCTCTGGGACTATGAATCTCTGGGACTCTGGATCCCTGGGACTCTGAATCTCTGGGACTCTGAATCTCTGGGACTCTGAATGTCTGGGACTCTGAATCTCTGGGACGCTGAATCACTGGGACTCTGAATCTCTGGGACTCTGAATCTCTGGGACTCTGAATCTCTGTGACTCTGAATCTCTGGGACTCTGAATCTCTGGGACGCTGAATCTCTGGGACGCTGAATCTCTGGGACTCTGAATCTCTGGGACTCTGAATCTCTGGGACTCTGAATCTCTGGGACTCTGAATCTCTGGGACTCTGAATCTCTGGGACTCTGAATCTCTGGGACACTGAATCTCTGGGACTCTGAATCCCTGGGATGCTGAATCTCTGGGAATCTGAATCTCTGGGACTCTGAAATTCTGGGAATCTGAATCTCTGGGACTCTAAATCTCTGGGACGACTCTGAATCTCTGGAGCGACTCTGAATCTCTGGGACTCTGAATCTCTGGGACTCTGAATCTCTGGGACGCTGAATCACTGGGACTCTGAATCTCTGGAACTCTGAATCTCTGGGACTCTGAATCTCTGGGACTCTGAATCTCTGTGACTCTGAATCTCTGGGACTATGAATCTCTGGGACTCTGAATCTCTGCATCTCTGAATCTCTGGGTCTCTGAATCTCTGGGACTCTGAATCTCTGGGACTCTGAATCTCTGGGACTCTGAATCTCTGGGACTCTGAATCTCTGGGACTCCCCTGAATCTCTGGGACTCTGAATCTCTAGGACTCCTCTGAATCTCTGGGTCTCTGAATCTCTGGGACTCTGAATCTCTGGGACTCTGAATCTCTGGGACTCTGAATCTCTGGGACTCTGAATCTCTGCGACTCGGAATCTCTGCGACTCTGAATCTCTGCGAATCTGAATCTCTGGGACTCTGAATCTCTGCGACTCGGAATCTCTGCGACTCTGAATCTCTGCAACTCTGAATCTCTGGGACTCTGAATTTCTGGGACTCTGAATCTCTGGGACTCTGAATTTCTGGGACTCTGAATTTCTGTGACACTGAATATCTGGGACTCTGAATCTCTGGGACTCCTCTGAATCTCTGGGATTCTGAATTTCTGGGACTCCTCTGAATCTCTGGGACTCTGCACCTCTGAGAATCTGAATCTCTGGGACTCTGAATCTCTGGGACTCTGAATCTCTGGGACTCTGAATCTCTGGGACGCTGTACCTCTGGGACTCTGAGTCTCTGGGACTCTGAATCTCTGGGACTCTGAATCTCTGGGACTCTGAATCTCTGGGACTCTGAATCTCTGGGACTCTGAATCCCTGGGACTCTGAATCTCTGGTACTCTGAAACTCTGGGAATCTGAATCTCTGGGACTCTGAAACTCTGGGACTCTGAATCTCTGGGACTCTGAATCTCTGGGACGCTGAATCTCTGGGATTCTGAATCTCTGGGACTCTGAATCTCTGGGACGACTGTGAATCTCTGGGACGACTCTGAATCTCTGGGACGACTCTGAATCTCAGGGAATCTGAATCTCTGGGAATCTGAATTTCTGGGACTCTGAATCTCTGGGTCTCTGAATCTCTGGGACTCTGAATCTCTGCGACTCTGAATCTCTGGGACTCTGAATCTCTGGGACTCTGAATCTCTGGGACTCTGAATCTCTGGGACTCTGAATCTCTGTGACGCTGAATCTCTGGGACGCTGAATCTCTGGGACGCGGAATCTCTGGGACTCTGAATCTCTGGGACTCTGAATCTCTGGGACTCTGAATCTCTGGGACTCTGAACCTCTGGGACACTGAATCTCTGGGACTCTGAATCTCTGGGACTCTGAATCTCTGGGACTCTGAATCTCTGCGACTCTGAATTTCTGGGACTCTGAATCTCTGGGACTCTGAATCTCTGGGACTCTGGATCCCTGGGACTCTGAATCTCTGGGACTCTGAATCTCTGGGACTCTGAATGTCTGGGACTCTGAATCTCTGGGACGCTGAATCACTGGGACTCTGAATCTCTGGGACTCTGAATCTCTGGGACTCTGAATCTCTGTGACTCTGAATCTCTGGGACTCTGAATCTCTGGGACGCTGAATCTCTGGGACGCTGAATCTCTGGGACTCTGAATCTCTGGGACTCTGAATCTCTGGGACTCTGAATCTCTGGGACTCTGAATCTCTGGGACTCTGAATCTCTGGGACTCTGAATCTCTGGGACACTGAATCTCTGGGACTCTGAATCCCTGGGATGCTGAATCTCTGGGAATCTGAATCTCTGGGACTCTGAAATTCTGGGAATCTGAATCTCTGGGACTCTAAATCTCTGGGACGACTCTGAATCTCTGGAGCGACTCTGAATCTCTGGGACGACTCTGAATCTCAGGAAATCTGAATCTCTGGGACTCTGAATCTCTGGGACGACTCTGAATCTCTGGGACGACTCTGAATCTCAGGGAATCTGAATCTCTGGGAATCTGAATCTCTTGGACTCTGAATCTCTGCGACTCAGAATCTCTGGGACTCTGAATCTCTGCGACTCTGAATCTCTGTGACTCCGAATCTCTGGGGATCTGAATCTCTGGGACTCTGAATCTCTGCATCTCTGAATCTCTGGGTCCCTGAATCTCTGGGACTCTGAATCTCTGGGACTCTGAATCTCTGGGACTCTGAATCTCTGGGACTCTGAATCTCTGGGACTCCCCTGAATCTCTGGGACTCTGAATCTCTAGGACTCCTCTGAATCTCTGGGTCTCTGAATCTCTGGGACTCTGAATCTCTGGGACTCTGAATCTCTGGGACTCTGAATCTCTGGGACTCTGAATCTCTGCGACTCGGAATCTCTGCGACTCTGAATCTCTGCGACTCTGAATCTCTGGGACTCTGAATCTCTGCGACTCGGAATCTCTGCGACTCTGAATCTCTGCGACTCTGAATCTCTGGGACTCTGATTTTCTGGGACTCTGAATCTCTGGGACTCTGAATTTCTGGGACTCTGAATTTCTGTGACACTGAATATCTGGGACTCTGAATCTCTGGGACTCCTCTGAATCTCTGGGATTCTGAATTTCTGGGACTCCTCTGAATCTCTGGGACTCTGCATCTCTGGGAATCTGAATCTCTGGGACTCTGAATCTCTGGGACTCTGAATCTCTGGGACTCTGAATCTCTGGGACGCTGTACCTCTGGGACTCTGAGTCTCTGGGACTCTGAATCTCTGGGACTCTGAATCTCTGGGACTCTGAATCTCTGGGACTCTGAATCTCTGGGACTCTGAATCTCTGCGACTCTGAATCTCTGGGACTCTGAATCTCTGGGACTCTGAATCTCTGGGACTCTGAATCTCTGGGACTCTGAATCTCTGTGACGCTGAATCTCTGGGACGCTGAATCTCTGGGACGCGGAATCTCTGGGACTCTGAATCTCTGGGACTCTGAATCTCTGGGACTCTGAACCTCTGGGACACTGAATCTCTGGGACTCTGAATCTCTGGGACTCTGAATCTCTGGTACTCTGAATCTCTGCGACTCTGAATTTCTGGGACTCTGAATCTCTGGGACTCTGAATCTCTGGGACTCTGGATCCCTGGGACTCTGAATCTCTGGGACTCTGAATCTCTGGGACTCTGAATGTCTGGGACTCTGAATCTCTGGGACGCTGAATCACTGGGACTCTGAATCTCTGGGACTCTGAATCTCTGGGACTCTGAATCTCTGTGACTCTGAATCTCTGGGACTCTGAATCTCTGGGACGCTGAATCTCTGGGACGCTGAATCTCTGGGACTCTGAATCTCTGGGACTCTGAATCTCTGGGACTCTGAATCTCTGGGACTCTGAATCTCTGGGACTCTGAATCTCTGGGACTCTGAATCTCTGGGACACTGAATCTCTGGGACTCTGAATCCCTGGGATGCTGAATCTCTGGGAATCTGAATCTCTGGGACTCTGAAATTCTGGGAATCTGAATCTCTGGGACTCTAAATCTCTGGGACGACTCTGAATCTCTGGAGCGACTCTGAATCTCTGGGACGACTCTGAATCTCAGGAAATCTGAATCTCTGGGACTCTGAATCTCTGGGACTCTGAATCTCTGGGACGACTCTGAATCTCTGGGACGACTCTGAATCTCCGGGACTCTGAATCTCTGGGACTCTGAATCTCTGGGACGCTGAATCTCTGGGACGCTGAACCTCTGGGACGCTGAATTTCTGGGACTCTGGATCTCAGGGACTCTGAATCTCTGGGACTCTGAATCTCTGGGACTCTGAATCTCTGGGACTCTGAAACTCTGGGACTCTGAATCTCTGGGACTCTGAACCTCTGGGACTCTGAATCTCTGGGACTCTGAATGTCTGGGAAACTGAATCTCTGGGATTCTGAATCTCTGGGACTCTGAATCTCTGGGACGACTCTGAATCTCTGGGACGACTCTGAATCTCTGGGACGACTCTGAATCTCTGGGACTCTGAATCTCTGGGACTCTGAATCTCTGGGACGACTCTGAATCTCTGGGACTCTGAATCTCTGGGACTCTGAATCTCTGGGACGACTCTGAATCTCTGGGACTCTGAAACTCTGGGACTCTGAATCTCTGGGACTATGAATCTCTGGGACGACTCTGAATCTCTGGGATGACTGTGAATCTCTGGGACGTCTCTGAATCTCTGGGACGACTCTGAATCACTGAGACGACTCTGAATCTCTGAGACGACTCTGAATCTCTGGAACGACTCTGAATCTCTGGGACGCCTCTGAATCTCTGGGACTCTGAATCTCTGGGACTCTGAATCTCTGGGACTCTGAATCTCTGGGACTCTTAATCTCTGGGTCTCTTAATCTCTGGGACTCTTAATCTCTGGGACTCTGAATCTCTGGGACTCTGAATCTCTGGGACTCCGAATCTCTGGGACTCCTCTGAATCTTTGGGACTCTGATTCTCTGGGACTCTGAATTTCTGGGACTCTGAATCTCGGGGCTCTGAATCTCTGGGACTCTGAATCTCTGGGACTCTGAATCTCTGGGACTCTGAATCTCTGGGACTCTGAATCTCTGGGACTCTGAATCTCTGGGACTCTGAATCCCTGGGACTCTGAATCTCTGGGAATCTGAATCTCTGGGACTCTGAAACCCTGGGACTCTGAATCTCTGGGAATCTGAACCTCTGGGACTCTGAATCTCTGGGACTCTGAATCTCTGGGACACTGAATCTCTGGGATACTGAATCTCTGGGACTCTGAATCTCTGGGACAACTCTGAATCTCTGGGAATCTGAATCTCTGGGACTCTGAATATCTGGGACGACTCTGAATCTCTGGGACTCTGAATCTCTGGGACTCTGAATCTCTGGGCCTCTGAATCTCTGGGACGACTCTGAATCTCTGGGACTCTGAATCTGTGGGACTCTGAATCTCTGGGTCTCTGAATCTCTGGGACGACTCTGAATCTCTGGGACTCTGAATCTCTGGGACTGAATCTCTGGGACTATGAATCTCTGGGACGACTCTAAATCTCTGGGACGCCTCTGAATCTTTGGGACGACTCTGAATCTCTGGGACGACTCTGAATCTCTGGGACGACTCTGAATCTCTGGGACGACTCTGAATCTCTGGGACGACTCTGAATCTGTGGGACTACTCTGAATCTCTGGGACGACTCTGAATCACTGGGACTCTGAATCTCTGGGACTCTGAATCTCTGTGACTCTTAATCTCTAAGACTCTGAATCTCTGGGACTCTGAATCTCTGGGACTCTGAATCTCTGGGACTCTGTATCTCTGGGATGACTCTGAATCTCTGGGACTCTGAATCTCTGGGACTCTGAATCTCTGGGACTCTGAATCTCTGGGACTCTGAATCTCTGGGACGCTGAATCGCTGGGACTCTGAATCTCTGGGACTCTGAATCTCTGGGACTCTGAATCTCTGGGACTCTGAATCTCTGGGACTCTGAATCTCTGGGACTCTGAATCTCAGGGACTCTGAATCTCTGGGACTCTGAATCTCTGGGACTCTGAATCTCTGGGACTCTGAATCTCTGGGACACTGAATCTCTGGGACTCTGAATCTCTGGGACTCTGAATCTCTGGGACTCTGAATCTCAGGGACTCTGAATCTCTGGGACTCTGAATCTCTGGGAATCTGGAGCCCTGGGACTCTGAATCCCTGGGACTTTGAATCACTGGGACTCTGAAACTCTGGGACTCTGAATCTCTGGAACTCTGAATATCTGGGACTCTGAATCTCTGGGACTCTGAATCTCTGGGACTCTGAATCTCTGGGACTATGAATCTCTGGGACTATGAATCTCTGGGACGACTCTGAATCTCTGGGACGACTCTGAATCTGTGGGACGACTCTGAATCTCTGGGACAACTCTGAATCTCTGGGACGACTCTGAATCTCTGGGACGACTCTGAATCTCTGGGACGACTCTGTATCTCTGGGACGACTCTGAATCTCTGGGACGACTCTGAATCTCTGGGACGACTCTGAATCTCTGGGACTCTGAATCTCTGGGACTCTGAATCTCTGGGACTCTGAATCTCTGGGACTCTGAATCTCTGGGACTCTTAATCTCTGGGACTCTGAATCTCTGGGACTGAATCTCTGGGACTCTGAATCTCTGGGACTCTGAATCTTTGGGACGACTCTGAATCTCTGGGACTCCTCTGAATCTCTGGGACTCTGAATCTCTGGGACTCTTAATCTCTGGGACTCTGAATCTCTGGGACTCTGAATCTCTGGGACTCTGAATCTCTGCGACTCTGAATCTCTGGGACTCTGAATCTCTTGGACTCTGAATCTCTGGGACTCTGAATCTCTGGGACTCTGATTCTCTGGGACTCTGAATCTCTGGGACTCTGAATCTCTGGGACGCTGAATCTCTGGGACGCTGAATCTCTGGGACTCTGAATCTCTGGGACTCTGAATCTCTGGGACTCTGAATCTCTGGCACTCTGAATCTCTGGGACTCTGAATCTCTGGGACTCTGAATTTCTGGGACTCTGAATCTCTGGGATTCTGAATCTCTGGGACACTGAAACTCTGGGAGTCTGAATCTCTGGGACTCTGAATCTCTGGGACTCTGAATCTCTGGGACTCTGAATCTCTGGGACTCTGAATCTCTGGGACTCTGGAGCCCTGGGACTCTGAATCTCTGGGACTCTGAATCTCTGGGACTCTTAAACTCTGGGACTCTGAATCTCTGGAACTCTGAATCTCTGGGACTCTGAATCTCTGGGACTCTGAATCTCTGGGACTCTGAATCTCTGGGACTCTGAATCTCTGGGACTATGAATCTCTGGGACGACTCTGAATCTCTGGGACGACTCTGAATCTCTGGGACGACTCTGAATCTCTGGGACGACTCTGAATCTCTGGGACGACTCTGAATCTCTGGGACTCTGAATCTCTGGGACTCTGAATCTCTGCGACTCTGAATCTCTGGGACTCTGAATCTCTGGGACTCTTAATCTCTGGGACTCTGAATCTCTGGGACTCTGAATCTCTGGGACTCTGAATCTCTGGGACTCTGAATCTCTGGGACTCTGAATCTCTGGGACTCTGAATCTCTGGGACTCTGAATCTCTGGGACGCTGAATCGCTGGGACTCTGAATCTCTGGGACTCTGAATCTCTGGGATGACTCTGAATCTCTGGGACTCTGAATCTCTGGGACTCTGAATCTCTGGGACGCTGAATCTCTGGGACGCTGAATCTATGGGACGCTCAACCTCTGGGACGCTGAATCTCTGGGACTCTGAATCTCTGGGACTCTGAATCTCTGGGACGCTGAATCTCTGGGACGCTGAATCTCAGGGACGCTGAATCTCTGGGACGCTGAATCTCTGGGACTCTGAATCTCTGGGACTCTGAATCTCTGGGACTCTGAATCTCTGAGACTCTGAATCTCTGGGACTCTGAATCTCTGGGACTCTGAATCTCTGGGACTCTGAATCTCTGGGACTCTGGAGCCCTGGGACTCTGAATCTCTGGGACTCTGAATCTCTGGGACTATGAAACTCTGGGACTCTGAATCTCTGGAACTCTGAATCTCTGGGACTCTGAATCTCTGGGACTCTGAATCTCTGGGACTCTGAATCTCTGGGACTATGAATCTCTGGGACGACTCTGAATCTCTGGGACGACTCTGAATCTCTGGGATGACTCTGAATCTCTGGGACGACTCTGAATCTCTGGGACGACTCTGTATCTCTGGGACGACTCTGAATCTCTGGGACGACTCTGAATCTCTGGGATGACTCTGAATCTCTGGGACTCTGAATCTCTGGGACTCTGAATCTCTGGGACTCTGAATCTCTGGGACTCTGAATCTCTGGGACACTGAATCTCTGGGACTCTGAATCTCTGGGACTCTTAATCTCTGGGACTCTTAATTTCTGGGACTCTGAATCTCTGGGACTCTGAATCTCTGGGACTCTGAATCTCTGGGACTCTGAATCTCAGGGACTCTGAATCTCTGGGACTCTGAATCTCTGGGAATCTGGAGCCCTGGGACTCTGAATCCCTGGGACTTTGAATCACTGGGACTCTGAAACTCTGGGACTCTGAATCTCTGGAACTCTGAATATCTGGGACTCTGAATCTCTGGGACTTTGAATCTCTGGGACTCTGAATCTCTGGGACTATGAATCTCTGGGACTATGAATCTCTGGGACGACTCTGAATCTCTGGGACGACTCTGAATCTGTGGGACGACTCTGAATCTCTGGGACAACTCTGAATCTCTGGGACGACTCTGAATCTCTGGGACGACTCTGAATCTCTGGGACGACTCTGTATCTCTGGGACGACTCTGAATCTCTGGGACGACTCTGAATCTCTGGGACGACTCTGAATCTCTCGGACTCTGAATCTCTGGGACTCTGAATCTCTGGGACTCTGAATATCTGGGACTCTGAATCTCTGGGACTCTTAATCTCTGGGACTCTGAATCTCTGGGACTGAATCTCTGGGACTCTGAATCTCTGGGACTCTGAATCTTTGGGACGACTCTGAATCTCTGGGACTCCTCTGAATCTCTGGGACTCTGAATCTCTGGGACTCTTAATCTCTGGGACTCTGAATCTCTGGGACTCTGAATCTCTGGGACTCTGAATCTCTGGGACTCTGAATCTCTGGGACTCTGAATCTCTTGGACTCTGAATCTCTGGGACTCTGAATCTCTGGGACTCTGATTCTCTGGGACTCTGAATCTCTGGGACTCTGAATCTCTGGGACGCTGAATCTCTGGGACGCTGAATCTCTGGGACTCTGAATCTCTGGGACTCTGAATCTCTGGGACTCTGAATCTCTGGCACTCTGAATCTCTGGGACTCTGAATCTCTGGGACTCTGAATCTCTGGGACTCTGAATCTCTGGGATTCTGAATCTCTGGGACACTGAAACTCTGGGAGTCTGAATCTCTGGGACTCTGAATCTCTGGGACTCTGAATCTCTGGGACTCTGAATCTCTGGGACTCTGAATCTCTGGGACTCTGGAGCCCTGGGACTCTGAATCTCTGGGACTCTGAATCTCTGGGACTCTTAAACTCTGGGACTCTGAATCTCTGGAACTCTGAATCTCTGGGACTCTGAATCTCTGGGACTCTGAATCTCTGGGACTCTGAATCTCTGGGACTCTGAATCTCTGGGACTATGAATCTCTGGGACGTCTCTGAATCTCTGGGACGACTCTGAATCTCTGGGACGACTCTGAATCTCTGGGACGACTCTGAATCTCTGGGACGACTCTGAATCTCTGGGACTCTGAATCTCTGGGACTCTGAATCTCTGCGACTCTGAATCTCTGGGACTCTGAATCTCTGGGACTCTTAATCTCTGGGACTCTGAATCTCTGGGACTCTGAATCTCTGGGACTCTGAATCTCTGGGACTCTGAATCTCTGGGACTCTGAATCTCTGGGACTCTGAATCTCTGGGACGCTGAATCGCTGGGACTCTGAATCTCTGGGACTCTGAATCTCTGGGATGACTCTGAATCTCTGGGACTCTGAATCTCTGGGACTCTGAATCTCTGGGACGCTGAATCTCTGGGACGCTGAATCTATGGGACGCTCAACCTCTGGGACGCTGAATCTCTGGGACTCTGAATCTCTGGGACTCTGAATCTCTGGGACGCTGAATCTCTGGGACGCTGAATCTCAGGGACGCTGAATCTCTGGGACGCTGAATCTCTGGGACTCTGAATCTCTGGGACTCTGAATCTCTGGGACTCTGAATCTCTGAGACTCTGAATCTCTGGGACTCTGAATCTCTGGGACTCTGAATCTCTGGGACTCTGAATCTCTGGGACTCTGGAGCCCTGGGACTCTGAATCTCTGGGACTCTGAATCTCTGGGACTATGAAACTCTGGGACTCTGAATCTCTGGAACTCTGAATCTCTGGGACTCTGAATCTCTGGGACTCTGAATCTCTGGGACTCTGAATCTCTGGGACTATGAATCTCTGGGACGACTCTGAATCTCTGGGACGACTCTGAATCTCTGGGATGACTCTGAATCTCTGGGACGACTCTGAATCTCTGGGACGACTCTGTATCTCTGGGACGACTCTGAATCTCTGGGACGACTCTGAATCTCTGGGATGACTCTGAATCTCTGGGACTCTGAATCTCTGGGACTCTGAATCTCTGGGACTCTGAATCTCTGGGACTCTGAATCTCTGGGACACTGAATCTCTGGGACTCTGAATCTCTGGGACTCTTAATCTCTGGGACTCTTAATTTCTGGGACTCTGAATCTCTGGGACTCTGAATCTCTGGGACTCTGAATCTCTGGGACTCTGAATCTCTGGGACGACTCTGAATCTCCGGGACTCTGAATCTCTGGGACTCTGAATCTCTGGGACGCTGAATCTCTGGGACGCTGAACCTCTGGGACGCTGAATTTCTGGGACTCTGGATCTCAGGGACTCTGAATCTCTGGGACTCTGAATCTCTGGGACTCTGAATCTCTGGGACTCTGAAACTCTGGGACTCTGAATCTCTGGGACTCTGAACCTCTGGGACTCTGAATCTCTGGGACTCTGAATGTCTGGGAAACTGAATCTCTGGGATTCTGAAGCTCTGGGACTCTGAATCTCTGGGACGACTCTGAATCTCTGGGACGACTCTGAATCTCTGGGACGACTCTGAATCTCTGGGACTCTGAATCTCTGGGACTCTGAATCTCTGGGACGACTCTGAATCTCTGGGACTCTGAATCTCTGGGACTCTGAATCTCTGGGACGACTCTGAATCTCTGGGACTCTGAAACTCTGGGACTCTGAATCTCTGGGACTATGAATCTCTGGGACGACTCTGAATCTCTGGGATGACTGTGAATCTCTGGGACGTCTCTGAATCTCTGGGACGACTCTGAATCACTGAGACGACTCTGATTCTCTGAGACGACTCTGAATCTCTGGGACGACTCTGAATCTCTGGGACGCCTCTGAATCTCTGGGACTCTGAATCTCTGGGACTCTGAATCTCTGGGACTCTGAATCTCTGGGACTCTTAATCTCTGGGGCTCTTAATCTCTGGGACTCTTAATCTCTGGGACTCTGAATCTCTGGGACTCTGAATCTCTGGGACTCTTAATCTCTGGGACTCTGAATCTCTGGGACTCTGAATCTCTGGGACTCTGAATCTCTGGGACTCTGAATCTTTGGGACGACTCTGAATCTCTGGGACTCCTCTGAATCTCTGGGACTCTGAATCTCTGGGACTCTTAATCTCTGGGACTCTGAATCTCTGGGACTCTGAATCTCTGGGACTCTGAATCTCTGGGACTCTTAATCTCTGGGACTCTGAATCTCTGGGACTCTGAATCTCTGGGACTCTGAATCTCTGGGACTCTGAATCTCTGGGACTCTGAATCTCTGGGACTCTGAATCTCTGGGACTCTGAATCTCTGGGACGCTGAATCGCTGGGACTCTGAATCTCTGGGACTCTGAATCTCTGGGATGACTCTGAATCTCTGGGACTCTGAATCTCTGGGACTCTGAATCTCTGGGACGCTGAATCTCTGGGACGCTGAATCTATGGGACGCTCAACCTCTGGGACGCTGAATCTCTGGGACTCTGAATCTCTGGGACTCTGAATCTCTGGGACGCTGAATCTCTGGGACGCTGAATCTCAGGGACGCTGAATCTCTGGGACGCTGAATCTCTGGGACTCTGAATCTCTGGGACTCTGAATCTCTGGGACTCTGAATCTCTGAGACTCTGAATCTCTGGGACTCTGAATCTCTGGGACTCTGAATCTCTGGGACTCTGAATCTCTGGGACTCTGGAGCCCTGGGACTCTGAATCTCTGGGACTCTGAATCTCTGGGACTATGAAACTCTGGGACTCTGAATCTCTGGAACTCTGAATCTCTGGGACTCTGAATCTCTGGGACTCTGAATCTCTGGGACTCTGAATCTCTGGGACTATGAATCTCTGGGACGACTCTGAATCTCTGGGACGACTCTGAATCTCTGGGATGACTCTGAATCTCTGGGACGACTCTGAATCTCTGGGACGACTCTGTATCTCTGGGACGACTCTGAATCTCTGGGACGACTCTGAATCTCTGGGATGACTCTGAATCTCTGGGACTCTGAATCTCTGGGACTCTGAATCTCTGGGACTCTGAATCTCTGGGACTCTGAATCTCTGGGACACTGAATCTCTGGGACTCTGAATCTCTGGGACTCTTAATCTCTGGGACTCTTAATTTCTGGGACTCTGAATCTCTGGGACTCTGAATCTCTGGGACTCTGAATCTCTGGGACGACTCTGAATCTCCGGGACTCTGAATCTCTGGGACTCTGAATCTCTGGGACGCTGAATCTCTGGGACGCTGAACCTCTGGGACGCTGAATTTCTGGGACTCTGGATCTCAGGGACTCTGAATCTCTGGGACTCTGAATCTCTGGGACTCTGAATCTCTGGGACTCTGAAACTCTGGGACTCTGAATCTCTGGGACTCTGAACCTCTGGGACTCTGAATCTCTGGGACTCTGAATGTCTGGGAAACTGAATCTCTGGGATTCTGAAGCTCTGGGACTCTGAATCTCTGGGACGACTCTGAATCTCTGGGACGACTCTGAATCTCTGGGACGACTCTGAATCTCTGGGACTCTGAATCTCTGGGACTCTGAATCTCTGGGACGACTCTGAATCTCTGGGACTCTGAATCTCTGGGACTCTGAATCTCTGGGACGACTCTGAATCTCTGGGACTCTGAAACTCTGGGACTCTGAATCTCTGGGACTATGAATCTCTGGGACGACTCTGAATCTCTGGGATGACTGTGAATCTCTGGGACGTCTCTGAATCTCTGGGACGACTCTGAATCACTGAGACGACTCTGATTCTCTGAGACGACTCTGAATCTCTGGGACGACTCTGAATCTCTGGGACGCCTCTGAATCTCTGGGACTCTGAATCTCTGGGACTCTGAATCTCTGGGACTCTGAATCTCTGGGACTCTTAATCTCTGGGACTCTTAATCTCTGGGACTCTTAATCTCTGGGACTCTGAATCTCTGGGACTCTGAATCTCTGGGACTCTTAATCTCTGGGACTCTGAATCTCTGGGACTCTGAATCTCTGGGACTCTGAATCTCTGGGACTCTGAATCTTTGGGACGACTCTGAATCTCTGGGACTCCTCTGAATCTCTGGGACTCTGAATCTCTGGGACTCTTAATCTCTGGGACTCTGAATCTCTGGGACTCTGAATCTCTGGGACTCTGAATCTCTGGGACTCTGAATCTCTGGGACTCTGAATCTCTTGGACTCTGAATCTCTGGGACTCTGAATCTCTGGGACTCTGAATCTCTGGGACTCTGAATCTCTGGGACTCTGAATCTCTGGGACGCTGAATCTCTGGGACGCTGAATCTCTGGGACTCTGAATCTCTGGGACTCTGAATCTCTGGGACTCTGAATCTCTGGCACTCTGAATCTCTGGGACTCTGAATCTCTGGGACTCTGAATCTCTGGGACTCTGAATCTCTGGGACTCTGAATCTCTGGGACACTGAAACTCTGGGACTCTGAATCTCTGGGACTCTGAATCTCTGGGACTCTGAATCTCTGGGACTCTGAATCTCTGGGACTCTGGAGACCTGGGACTCTGAATCTCTGGGACTCTGAATCTCTGGGACTCTTAAACTCTGGGACTCTGAATCTCTGGAACTCTGAATCTCTGGGACTCTGAATCTCTGGGACTCTGAATCTCTGGGACTCTGAATCTCTGGGACTATGAATCTCTGGGACTATGAATCTCTGGGACGACTCTGAATCTCTGGGACGACTCTGAATCTCTGGGACGACTCTGAATCTCTGGGACGACTCTGAATCTCTGGGACGACTCTGAATCTCTGGGACGACTCTGAATCTCTGGGACGACTCTGAATCTCTGGGACGACTCTGAATCTCTGGGACTCTGAATCTCTGGGACTCTGAATCTCTGGGACTCTGAATCTCTGGGAATCTGAATCTCTGGGACTCTTAATCTCTGGGACTCTGAATCTCTGGGACTCTGAATCTCTGGGACTCTGAATCTCTGGGACTCTGAATCTCTGGGACTCTGAATCTCTGGGACTCTGAATCTCTGGGACTCTGAATCTCTGGGACGCTGAATCTCTGGGACTCTGAATCTCTGGGACTCTGAATCTCTGGGATGACTCTGAATCTCTGGGACTCTGAATCTCTGGGACTCTGAATCTCTGGGACGCTGAATCTCTGGGACGCTGAATCTATGGGACGCTGAACCTCTGGGACGCTGAATCTCTGGGACTCTGAATCTCTGGGACTCTGAATCTCTGGGACGCTGAATCTCTGGGACGCTGAATCTCTGGGACGCTGAATCTCTGGGACGCTGAATCTCTGGGACTCTGAATCTCTGGGACTCTGAATCTCTGGGACTCTGAATCTCTGAGACTCTGAATCTCTGGGACTCTGAATCTCTGGGACTCTGAATCTCTGGGACTCTGAATCTCTGGGACTCTGGAGCCCTGGGACTCTGAATCTCTGGGACTCTGAATCTCTGGGACTCTGAAACTCTGGGACTCTGAATCTCTGGAACTCTGAATCTCTGGGACTCTGAATCTCTGGGACTCTGAATCTCTGGGACTCTGAATCTCTGGGACTCTGAATCTCTGGGACTATGAATCTCTGGGACGACTCTGAATCTCTGGGACGACTCTGAATCTCTGGGACGACTCTGAATCTCTGGGACGACTCTGAATCTCTGGGACGACTCTGAATCTCTGGGATGACTCTGTATCTCTGGGACGACTCTGAATCTCTGGGACGACTCTGAATCTCTGGGATGACTCTGAATCTCTGGGACTCTGAATCTCTGGGACTCTGAATCTCTGGGACTCTGAATCTCTGGGACTCTGAATCTCTGGGACACTGAATCTCTGGGACTCTGAATCTCTGGGACTCTTAATCTCTGGGACTCTTAATCTCTGGGACTCTGAATCTCTGGGACTCTGAATCTCTGGGACTCTGAATCTCTGGGACTCTGAATCTCTGGGACGACTCTGAATCTCCGGGACTCTGAATCTCTGGGACTCTGAATCTCTGGGACGCTGAATCTCTGGGACGCTGAACCTCTGGGACGCTGAATTTCTGGGATTCTGGATCTCAGGGACTCTGAATCTCTGGGACTCTGAATCTCTGGGACTCTGAATCTCTGGGACTCTGAAACTCTGGGACTCTGAATCTCTGGGACTCTGAACCTCTGGGACTCTGAATCTCTGGGACTCTGAATGTCTGGGAAACTGAATCTCTGGGATTCTGAATCTCTGGGACTCTGAATCTCTGGGACGACTCTGAATCTCTGGGATGACTCTGAATCTCTGGGACGACTCTGAATCTCTGGGACTCTGAATCTCTGGGACTCTGAATCTCTGGGACGACTCTGAATCTCTGGGACTCTGAATCTCTGGGACTCTGAATCTCTGGGACGACTCTGAATCTCTGGGACTCTGAAAATCTGGGACTCTGAATCTCTGGGACTATGAATCTCTGGGACGACTCTGAATCTCTGGGATGACTGTGAATCTCTGGGACGTCTCTGAATCTCTGGGACGACTCTGAATCACTGAGACGACTCTGAATCTCTGAGACGACTCTGAATCTCTGGGACGACTCTGAATCTCTGGGACGCTTCTGAATCTCTGGGACTCTGAATCTCTGGGACTCTGAATCTCTGGGACTCTGAATCTCTGGGACTCTTAATCTCTGGGACTCTTAATCTCTGGGACCCTTAATCTCTGGGACTCTGAATCTCTGGGACTCTGAATCTCTGGGACTCCGAATCTCTGGGACTCTGAATCTCTGGGACTCTGAATCTCTTGGACTCTGAATCTCTGGGACTCTGAATCTCTGGGACTCTGAATCTCCAGGACTCTGATTCTCTGGGACTCTGAATCTCTGGGACTCTGAATCTTTGGGACGCTGAATCTCTGGGACGCTGAATCTCTGGGACTCTGAATCTCTGGGGCTCTGAATCTCTGGGACTCTGAATCTCTGGGACTCTGAATCTCTGGGACTCTGAATCTCTGGGACTCTGAATCTCTGGGACTCTGAATCTCAGGGACTCTGAATCTCTGGGACTCTGAATCTCTGGGACTATGAATCTCTGGGACGACTCTGAATCTCTGGGACGACTCTGAATCTCTGGGACGACTCTGAATCTCTGGGACGACTCTGAATCTCTGGGACGACTCTGAATCTCTGGGACGACTCTGAATCTCTGGGACGACTCTGAATCTCTGGGACTCTGAATCTCTGGGACTCTGAATCTCTGGGACTCTGAATCTCTGGGACTCTGAATCTCTGGGACTCTTAATCTCTGGGACTCTGAATCTCTGGGACTCTGAATCTCTGGGACTCTCAATCTCTGGGACTCTGAATCTCTGGGACTCTGAATCTCTGGGACTCTGAATCTCTGGGACTCTGAATCTCTGGGACGCTGAATCTCTGGGACTCTGAATCTCTGGGACTCTGAATCTCTGGGATGACTCTGAATCTCTGGGACTCTGAATCTCTGGGACTCTGAATCTCTGGGACGCTGAATCTCTGGGACGCTGAATCTATGGGACGCTGAACCTCTGGGACGCTGAATCTCTGGGACTCTGAATCTCTGGGACTCTGAATCTCTGGGACGCTGAATTTCTGGGACACTGAATCTCTGGGACGCTGAATCTCTGGGACGCTGAATCTCTGGGACTCTGAATCTCTGGGACTCTGAATCTCTGGGACTCTGAATCTCTGGGACTCTGAATCTCTGGGACACTGAATCTCTGGGACTCTGAATCTCTGGGACTCTGAATCTCTGGGACTCTGAATCTCTGGGACTCTGGAGCCCTGGGACTCTAAATCTCTGGGACTCTGAATCTCTGGGACTCTGAAACTCTGGGACTCTGAATCTCTGGAACTCTGAATCTCTGGGACTCTGAATCTCTGGGACTCTGAATCTCTGGGACTCTGAATCTCTGGGACTCTGAATCTCTGGGACTATGAATCTCTGGGACGACTCTGAATCTCTGGGACGACTCTGAATCTCTGGGACGACTCTGAATCTCTGGGACGACTCTGAATCTCTGGGACGACCCTGAATCTCTGGGACGACTCTGAATCTCTGGGACGACTCTGTATCTCTGGGACGACTCTGAATCTCTGGGACGACTCTGAATCTCTGGGATGACTCTGAATCTCTGGGACTCTGAATCTCTGGGACTCTGAATCTCTGGGACTCTGAATCTCTGGGACTCTGAATCTCTGGGACTCTGAATCTCTGGGGCACTGAATCTCTGGGACTCTGAATCTCTGGGTCTCTTAATCTCTGGGACTCTTAATCTCTGGGACTCTGAATCTCTGGGACTCTGAATCTCTGGGACTCTGAATCTCTGGGACTCTGAATCTCTGGGACTCTGAATCTCTGGGACGACTCTGAATCTCTGGGACTCTGAATCTCTGGGACTCTGAATCTCTGGGACGCTGAATCTCTGGGACGCTGAACCTCTGGGACGCTGAATTTCTGGGACTCTGAATCTCTGGGACTCTGAATCTCTGGGACTCTGAATCTCTGGGACTCTGAATCTCTGGGACTCTGAAACTCTGGGACTCTGAATCTCTGGGACTCTGAACCTCTGGGACTCTGAATCTCTGGGACTCTGAATGTCTGGGAAACTGAATCTCTGGGATTCTGAATCTCTGGGACTCTGAATCTCTGGGACGACTCTGAATCTCTGGGACGACTCTGAATCTCTGGGACGACTCTGAATCTCTGGGACTCTGAATCTCTGGGACTCTGAAACTCTGGGACGAATCTGAATCTCTGGGACTCTGAATCTCTGGGACTCTGAATCTCTGGGACGACTCTGAATCTCTGGGAGTCTGAAACTCTCGGACTCTGAATCTCTGGGACTATGAATCTCTGGGACGACTCTGAATCTCTGGGATGACTCTGAATCTCTGGGACGTCTCTGAATCTCTGGGACGACTCTGAATCACTGAGACGACTCTGAATCTCTGAGACGACTCTGAATCTCTGGGACGACTCTGAATCTCTGGGATGCCTCTGAATCTCTGGGAATCTGAATCTCTGGGACTCTGAATCTCTGGGACTCTTAATCTCTGGGACTCTTAATCTCTGGGACTCTGAATCTCTGGGACTCTGAATCTCTGGGACTCCGAATCTCTGGGACTCTGAATCTCTGGGACTCTGAATCTCTTGGACTCTGAATCTCTGGGACTCTGAATCTCTGGGACTCTGAATCTCCGGGACTCTGATTCTCTGGGACTCTGAATCTCTGGGACTCTGAATCTTTGGGACGCTGAATCTCTGGGACGCTGAATCTCTGGGACTCTGAATCTCTGGGGCTCTGAATCTCTGGGACTCTGAATCTCTGGGACTCTGAATCTCTGGGACTCTGAATCTCTGGGACTCTGAATCTCTGGGACTCTGAATCTCAGGGACTCTGAATCTCTGGGACTCTGAATCTCTGGGACTCTGAATCTCTGGGACTCTGAATCTCTGGGACACTGAATCTCTGGGACTCTGAATCTCTGGGACTCTGAATCTCTGGGACTCTGAATCTCAGGGACTCTGAATCACTGGGACTCTGAATCTCTGGGACTCTGGAGCCCTGGGACTCTGAATCCCTGGGACTTTGAATCTCTGGGACTCTGAAACTCTGGGACTCTGAATCTCTGGAACTCTGAATCTCTGGGACTCTGAATCTCTGGGACTCTGAATCTCTGGGACTCTGAATCTCTGGGACTATGAATCTCTGGGACGACTCTGAATCTCTGGGACGACTCTGAATCTCTGGGACGACTCTGAATCTCTGGGACGACTCTGTATCTCTGGGACGACTCTGAATCTCTGGGACGACTCTGAATCTCTGGGACGACTCTGAATCTCTGGGACTCTGAATCTCTGGGACTCTGAATCTCTGGGACTCTGAATCTCTGGGACTCTGAATCTCTGGGACTCTTAATCTCTGGGACTCTTAATCTCTGGGACTCTGAATCTCTGGGACTCTGAATCTCTGGGACTCTGAATCTCTGGGACTCTGAATCTTTGGGACGACTCTGAATCTCTGGGACTCTGAAACTCTGGGACTCTGAATCTCTGGGACGCTGAATCTCTGGGACGCTGAACCTCTGGGACGCTGAATCTCTGGGACTCTGAATCTCTGGGACTCTGAATCTCTGGGACGCTGAATCTCTGGGACGCTGAATCTCTGGGACGCTGAATCTCTGGGACTCTGAATCTCTGGGACGCTGAATTTCTGGGACTCCGAATCTCTGGGACACTGAATCTCTGGGACTCTGAATCTCTGGGACTCTGAATTTCTGGGACTCTGAATCTCTGGGACTCTGAATCTCTGGGACTCTGAATCTCTGGGACTCTGAATCTCTGGGACTCTGAATTTCTGGGACACTGAATCTCTTGGACTCTGAATCTCTGGGACTCTGAATCTCTGGGACTCTGAATCTCTGGGACTCTGAATCTCTGGGACTCTGAATCTCTGAGACTCTGGATCCCTGGGACTCTGAATCTCTGGGACTCTGAATCTCTGGGACTTTGAATGTCTGGGACTCTGAATCTCTGGGACTCTGAATCTCTGGGATGCTGAATCATTGGGACTCTGAATCTCTGGGACTCTGAATCTCTGGGACTCTGAATCTCTGGGACTCTGAATCTCTGTGACTCTGAATCTCTGGGACTATGAATCTCTGGGACTCTGAATCTCTGGGACTCTGAATCTCTGGGACTCTGAATCTCTGGGACTCTGAATCTCTGGGACACTGAATTTTTGGGACTCTGAATCTCTGGGGCTCTGAATCTCTGTGACGCTGAATCTCTGGGACTCTGAATCTCTGTGACTCTGAATCTCTGGGACTCCTCTGAATCTCCGGGACTCTGAATCACTGGTAGTTCTCTGAATCACTGGGACTCCTCTGAATCTCTGGGACTCTGAATCTCTGGGACACTTAATCTCTGGGACTCTGAATCTCTGGGACACTGAATCTCTGGGACTCTGAATCTCTGGGACTCTGAATCTCTGTGACTCTGAATTTCTGGGACTCCTCTAAATCTCTGGGACTCTGAATCTCTGTGACTCCTCTGAATCTTTGTGACTCTGAATCTCTGGGACTCTGAATCTCTGGGACTCTGAATCTCTGGGACTCTGAATTTCGGGGCTCTGAATCTCTGGGACTCTGAATCTCTGGTACTCTGAATCTCTGGGACTCTGAATCTCTGGGACTCTGAATCTCTGGGACTCTGAATCTCTGGGACTCTGAATCTCTGGGACTCTGAACCTCTGGGACTCTGAATCTCTGGGACTCTGAATCTCTGGGACACTGAATCTCTGGGATTCTGAATCTCTCCGACTCTGAATCTCAGGGACGACTCTGAATCTCCGGGACTCTGAATCACTGGGACTTCTCTGAATCACTGGGACTCCTCTGAATCTCTGGGACTCTGAATCTCTGGGACTCTGAATCTCTGGGACTCTGAATCTCTGGGACTCTGAATTTCTGGGACTCCTCTGAATCTCTGGGATTCTGAATCTCTGGGACTCCTCTGAATCTTTGGGACTCTGATTCTCTGGGACTCTGAATTTCTGGGACTCTGAATCTCTGGGACTCTGTATCTCGGGGCTCTGAATCTCTGGGACTCTGAATCTCTGTGACTCTGAATCTCTGGGACTCCTCTGAATCTCCGGGACACTGAATCACTGGGAGTTCTCTGAATCACTGGGACTCCTCTGAATCTCTGGGACTCTGAATCTCTGGGACACTTAATCTCTGGGACTCTGAATCTCTGGGACACTGAATCTCTGGGACTCTGAATCTCTGGGACTCTGAATCTCTGGGACTTTGAATTTCTGGGACTCCTCTGAATCTCTGGGACTCTGAATCTCTGGGACTCCTCTGAATCTTTGGGACTCTGAATCTCTGGGACTCTGAATCTCTGGGACTCTGAATCTCTGGGACTCTGAATCTCGGGGCTCTGAATCTCTGGGACTCTGAATCTCTGGGACTCTGAATCTCTGGGACTCTGAATCTCTGGGACTCTGAATCTCTGGGACTCTGAATCTCTGGGTCTCTGAACCTCTGGGACTCTGAATCTCTGGGACTCTGAATCTCTGGGACACTGAATCTCTGGGATTCTGAATCTCTCCGACTCTGAATCTCTGGGACGACTCTGAATCTCCGGGACTCTGAATCACTGGGACTTCTCTGAATCACTGGGACTCCTCTGAATCTCTGGGACACTGAATCTCTGGGACTCTGAATCTCTGGGACTCTGAATCTCTGGGACTCTGAATTTCTGGGACTCCTCTGAATCTCTGGGATTCTGAATCTCTGGGACTCCTCTGAATCTTTGGGACTCTGATTCTCTGGGACTCTGAATTTCTGGGACTCTGAATCTCGGGGCTCTGAATCTCTGGGACTCTGAATCTCTGGGACTCTGAATCTCTGGGACTCTGAATCTCTGGGACTCTGAATCTCTGGGACTCTGAATCTCTGGGACTCTGAATCCCTGGGACTCTGAATCTCTGGGAATCTGAATCTCTGGGACTCTGAAACCCTGGGACACTGAATCTCTGGGAATCTGAACCTCTGGGACTCTGAATCTCTGGGACTCTGAATCTCTGGGACACTGAATCTCTGGGATACTGAATCTCTGGGACTCTGAATCTCTGGGACAACTCTGAATCTCTGGGAATCTGAATCTCTGGGACTCTGAATCTCTGGGACGACTCTGAATCTCTGGGACTCTGAATCTCTGGGACTCTGAATCTCTGGGACTCTGAATCTCTGGGACGACTCTGAATCTCTGGGACTCTGAATCTCTGGGACTCTGAATCTCTGGGTCTCTGAATCTCTGGGACGACTCTGAATCTCTGGGACTCTGAATCTCTGGGACTGAATCTCTGGGACTATGAATCTCTGGGACGACACTAAATCTCTGGGACGACTCTGAATCTTTGGGACGACTCTGAATCTCTGGGACGACTCTGAATCTCTGGGACGACTCTGAATCTCTGGGACGACTCTGAATCTCTGGGACGACTCTGAATCTGTGGGACTACTCTGAATCTCTGGGACGACGCTGAATCACTGGGACACTGAATCTCTGGGACTCTGAATCTCTGTGACTCTTAATCTCTGGGACTCTGAATCTCTGGGACTCTGAATCTCTGGGACTCTGAATCTCTGGGACTCTGTATCTCTGGGATGACTCTGAATCTCTGGGACTCTGCATCTCTGGGACTCTGAATCTCTGGGACGCTGAATCTCTGGGACGCCGAACCTCTGGGAAGCTGAATCTCTGGGAATCTGAATCTCTGGGACTCTGAATCTCTGGGACTCTGAATCTCTGGGACGCTGAATCTCTGGGACGCTGAATCTCTGGGACGCTGAATCTCTGGGACTCTTAATCCCTGGGACTCTGAATCTCTGGGAATCTGAATCTCTGGGACTCTGAAACTCTGGGACTCTGAATCTCTGGGACTCTGAACCTCTGGGACTATGAATCTCTGGGACTCTGAATCTCTGGGACACTGAATCTCTGGGATTCTGAATCTCTGGGACTCTGAATCTCTGGGACTCTGAATCTCTGGGACTCTGAATCTCTGGGACTCTGAATCTCTGGGACACTGAATCTCTTGGACTCTGAATCTCTGGGACTCTGAATCTCTGGGACTCTGAATCTCTGGGACTCTGAATCTCTGGGACTCTGAATCTCTGGGACTCTGAATCTCTGGGACTCTGAATCTCTGGGACACTGAATCTCTTGGACTCTGAATCTCTGGGACTCTGAATCTCTGGGACTCTGAATCTCTGGGACGACTCTGAATCTCTGGGACTCTGAATCTCTGGGACTCTGAATCTCTGGGACGACTCTGAATCTCTGGGACTCTGAAACTCTGGGACTCTGAATCTCTGGGACTATGAATCTCTGGGACGACTCTGAATCTCTGGGATGACTCTGAATCTCTGGGACGTCTCTGAATCTCTGGGACGACTCTGAATCACTGAGACGACTCTGAATCTCTGAGACGACTCTGAATCTCTGGGACGACTCTGAATCTCTGGGACGCCTCTGAATCTCTGGGACTCTGAATCTCTGGGACTCTGAATCTCTGGGACTCCGAATCTCTGGGACTCTGAATCTCTGGGACTCTGAATCTCTTGGACTCTGAATCTCTGGGACTCTGAATCTCTGGGACTCTGAATCTCCGGGACTCTGATTCTCTGGGACTCTGAATCTCTGGGACTCTGAATCTTTGGGACGCTGAATCTCTGGGATGACTCTGAATCTCTGGGACTCTGCATCTCTGGGACTCTGAATCTCTGGGACGCTGAATCTCTGGGACGCCGAACCTCTGGGAAGCTGAATCTCTGGGAATCTGAATCTCTGGGACTCTGAATCTCTGGGACTCTGAATCTCTGGGACGCTGAATCTCTGGGACGCTGAATCTCTGAGACGCTGAATCTCTGGGACTCTTAATCCCTGGGACTCTGAATCTCTGGGAATCTGAATCTCTGGGACTCTGAAACTCTGGGACTCTGAATCTCTGGGACTCTGAACCTCTGGGACTATGAATCTCTGGGACTCTGAATCTCTGGGACACTGAATCTCTGGGATTCTGAATCTCTGGGACTCTGAATCTCTGGGACTCTGAATCTCTGGGACTCTGAATCTCTGGGACTCTGAATCTCTGGGACACTGAATCTCTTGGACTCTGAATCTCTGGGACTCTGAATCTCTGGGACTCTGAATCTCTGGGACTCTGAATCTCTGGGACTCTGAATCTCTGGGACTCTGAATCTCTGAGACTCTGGATCCCTGGGACTCTGAATCTCTGGGACTCTGAATCTCTGGGACTTTGAATGTCTGGGAATCTGAATCTCTGGGACTCTGAATCTCTGGGACGCTGAATCACTGGGACTCTGAATCTCTGGGACTCTGAATCTCTGGGACTCTGAATCTCTGGGACTCTGAATCTCTGTGACACTGAATCTCTGGGACTATGAATCTCTGGGACTCTGAATCTCTGGGACTCTGAATCTCTGGGACTCTGAATCTCTGGGACGACTCTGAATCTCTGGGACTCTGAATCTCTGGGACTCTGAATCTCTGGGACGACTCTGAATCTCTGGGACTCTGAAACTCTGGGACTCTGAATCTCTGGGACTATGAATCTCTGGGACGACTCTGAATCTCTGGGATGACGCTGAATCTCTGGGACGTCTCTGAATCTCTGGGACGACTCTGAATCACTGAGACGACTCTGAATCTCTGAGACGACTCTGAATCTCTGGGACGACTCTGAATCTCTGGGACGCCTCTGAATCTCTGGGACTCTGAATCTCTGGGACTCTGAATCTCTGGGACTCTTAATCTCTGGGACTCTTAATCTCTGGGACTCTGAATCTCTGGGACTCTGAATCTCTGGGACTCCGAATCTCTGGGACTCTGAATCTCTGGGACTCTGAATATCTTGGACTCTGAATCTCTGGGACTCTGAATCTCTGGGACTCTGAATCTCCGGGACTCTGTTTCTCTGGGACTCTGAATCTCTGGGACTCTGAATCTTTGGGATGCTGAATCACTGGGACGCTGAATCTCTGGGACTCTGAATCTCTGGGGCTCTGAATCTCTGGGACTCTGAATCTCTGGGACTCTGAATCTCTGGGACTCTGAATCTCTGGGACTCTGAATCTCTGGGACTCTGAATCTCAGGGACTCTGAATCTCTGGGACTCTGAATCTCTGGGACTCTGAATCTCTGGGACTCTGAATCTCTGGGACACTGAATCTCTGGGACTCTGAATCTCTGGGACTCTGAATCTCTGGGACTCTGAATCTCAGGGACTCTGAATCACTGGGACTCTGAATCTCTGGGACTCTGGAGCCCTGGGACTCTGAATCCCTGGGACTTTGAATCTCTGGGACTCTGAAACTCTGGGACTCTGAATCTCTGGGACTCTGAATCTCTGGGACTCTGAATCTCTGGGACTATGAATCTCTGGGACGACTCTGAATCTCTGGGACGACTCTGAATCTCTGGGATGACTCTGAATCTCTGTGACGACTCTGAATCTCTGGGACGACTCTGTATCTCTGGGACGACTCTGAATCTCTGGGACGACTCTGAATCTCTGGGACGACTCTGAATCTCTGGGACTCTGAATCTCTGGGACTCTGAATCTCTGGGACTCTGAATCTCTGGGACTCTTAATCTCTGGAACTCTTAATCTCTGGGACTCTGAATCTCTGGGACTCTGAATCTCTGGGACTCTGAATCTCTGGGACTCTGAATCTTTGGGACGACTCTGAATCTCTGGGACTCTGAATCTCTGGGACGCTGAACCTCTGGGACGCTGAATCTCTGGGACTCTGAATCTCTGGGACTCTGAATCTCTGGGACGCTGAATCTCTGGGACGCTGAATCTCTGGGACGCTGAATCTCTGGGACTCTGAATCTCTGGGACGCTGAATTTCTGGGACTCTGAATCTCTGGGACGCTGAATCTCTGGGACTCTGAATCTCTGGGACTCTGAATCTCTGGGACTCTGAATCTCTGGTACTCTGAATCTCTGGGACTCTGAATCTCTGGGACTCTGAATCTCTGGGACTCTGAATTTCTGGGACATTGAATCTCTTGGACTCTGAATCTCTGGGACTCTGAATCTCTGGGACTCTGAATCTCTGGGACTCTGAATCTCTGGGACTCTGAATCTCTGGGACTCTGAATCTCTGAGACATTGGATCCCTGGGACTCTGAATCTCTGGGACTCTGAATCTCTGGGACTTTGAATGTCTGGGACTCTGAATCTCTGGGACTCTGAATCTCTGGGATGCTGAATCACTGGGACTCTGAATCTCTGGGACTCTGAATCTCTGGGACTCTGAATCTCTGGGACTCTGAATCTCTGTGACTCTGAATCTCTGGGACTATGAATCTCTGGGACTCTGAATCTCTGGGACTCTGAATCTCTGGGACTCTGAATCTCTGGGACTCTGAATCTCTGGGACACTGAATTTTTGGGACTCTGAATCTCTGGGGCTCTGAATCTCTGTGACGCTGAATCTCTGGGACTCTGAATCTCTGTGACTCTGAATCTCTGGGACTCCTCTGAATCTCCGGGACTCTGAATCACTGGTAGTTCTCTGAATCACTGGGACTCCTCTGAATCTCTGGGACTCTGAATCTCTGGGACACTTAATCTCTGGGACTCTGAATCTCTGGGACACTGAATCTCTGGGACTCTGAATCTCTGGGACTCTGAATCTCTGTGACTCTGAATTTCTGGGACTCCTCTGAATCTCTGGGACTCTGAATCTCTGGGACTCCTCTGAATCTTTGGGACTCTGAATCTCTGGGACTCTGAATCTCTGGGACTCTGAATCTCTGGGACTCTGAATTTCGGGGCTCTGAATCTCTGGGACTCTGAATCTCTGGGACTCTGAATCTCTGGGACTCTGAATCTCTGGGACTCTGAATCTCTGGGACTCTGAATCTCTGGGACTCTGAACCTCTGGGACTCTGAATCTCTGGGACTCTGAATCTCTGGGACACTGAATCTCTGGGATTCTGAATCTCTCCGACTCTGAATCTCAGGGACGACTCTGAATCTCCGGGACTCTGAATCACTGGGACTTCTCTGAATCACTGGGACTCCTCTGAATCTCTGGGACTCTGAATATCTTGGACTCTGAATCTCTGGGACTCTGAATCTCTGGGACTCTGAATCTCCGGGACTCTGTTTCTCTGGGACTCTGAATCTCTGGGACTCTGAATCTTTGGGATGCTGAATCACTGGGACGCTGAATCTCTGGGACTCTGAATCTCTGGGGCTCTGAATCTCTGGGACTCTGAATCTCTGGGACTCTGAATCTCTGGGACTCTGAATCTCTGGGACTCTGAATCTCTGGGACTCTGAATCTCAGGGACTCTGAATCTCTGGGACTCTGAATCTCTGGGACTCTGAATCTCTGGGACTCTGAATCTCTGGGACACTGAATCTCTGGGACTCTGAATCTCTGGGACTCTGAATCTCTGGGACTCTGAATCTCAGGGACTCTGAATCACTGGGACTCTGAATCTCTGGGACTCTGGAGCCCTGGGACTCTGAATCCCTGGGACTTTGAATCTCTGGGACTCTGAAACTCTGGGACTCTGAATCTCTGGGACTCTGAATCTCTGGGACTCTGAATCTCTGGGACTCTGAATTTCGGGGCTCTGAATCTCTGGGACTCTGAATCTCTGGGACTCTGAATCTCTGGGACTCTGAATCTCTGGGACTCTGAATCTCTGGGACTCTGAATCTCTGGGACTCTGAACCTCTGGGACTCTGAATCTCTGGGACTCTGAATCTCTGGGACACTGAATCTCTGGGATTCTGAATCTCTCCGACTCTGAATCTCAGGGACGACTCTGAATCTCCGGGACTCTGAATCACTGGGACTTCTCTGAATCACTGGGACTCCTCTGAATCTCTGGGACTCTGAATCTCTGGGACTCTGAATCTCTGGGACTCTAAATCTCTGGGACTCTGAATTTCTGGGACTCCTCTGAATCTCTGGGATTCTGAATCTCTGGGACTCCTCTGAATCTTTGGGACTCTGATTCTCTGGGACTCTGAATTTCTGGGACTCTGAATCTCTGGGACTCTGTATCTCGGGGCTCTGAATCTCTGGGACTCTGAATCTCTGTGACTCTGAATCTCTGTGACTCTGAATCTCTGGGACTCCTCTGAATCTCCGGGACTCTGAATCACTGGGAGTTCTCTGAATCACTGGGACTCCTCTGAATCTCTGGGACTCTGAATCTCTGGGACACTTAATCTCTGGGACTCTGAATCTCTGGGACACTGAATCTCTGGGACTCTGAATCTCTGGGACTCTGAATCTCTGGGACTTTGAATTTCTGGGACTCCTCTGAATCTCTGGGACTCTGAATCTCTGGGACTCCTCTGAATCTTTGGGACTCTGAATCTCTGGGACTCTGAATCTCTGGGACTCTGAATCTCTGGGACTCTGAATCTCGGGGCTCTGAATCTCTGGGACTCTGAATCTCTGGGACTCTGAATCTCTGGGACTCTGAATCTCTGGGACTCTGAATCTCTGGGACTCTGAATCTCTGGGACTCTGAACCTCTGGGACTCTGAATCTCTGGGACTCTGAATCTCTGGGACACTGAATCTCTGGGATTCTGAATCTCTCCGACTCTGAATCTCTGGGACGACTCTGAATCTCCGGGACTCTGAATCACTGGGACTTCTCTGAATCACTGGGACTCCTCTGAATCTCTGGGACACTGAATCACTGGGACTCTGAATCTCTGGGACTCTGAATCTCTGGGACTCTGAATTTCTGGGACTCCTCTGAATCTCTGGGATTCTGAATCTCTGGGACTCCTCTGAATCTTTGGGACTCTGATTCTCTGGGATTCTGAATTTCTGGGACTCTGAATCTCGGGGCTCTGAATCTCTGGGACTCTGAATCTCTGGGACTCTGAATCTCTGGGACTCTGAATCTCTGGGACTCTGAATCTCTGGGACTCTGAATCTCTGGGACTCTGAATCCCTGGTACTCTGAATCTCTGGGAATCTGAATCTCTGGGACTCTGAAACCCTGGGACTCTGAATCTCTGGGAATCTGAACCTCTGGGACTCTGAATCTCTGGGACTCTGAATCTCTGGGACACTGAATCTCTGGGATACTGAATCTCTGGGACTCTGAATCTCTGGGACAACTCTGAATCTCTGGGAATCTGAATCTCTGGGACTCTGAATCTCTGGGACGACTCTGAATCTCTGGGACTCTGAATCTCTGGGACTCTGAATCTCTGGGACTCTGAATCTCTGGGACGACTCTGAATCTCTGGGACTCTGAATCTCTGGGACTCTGAATCTCTGGGTCTCTGAATCTCTGGGACGACTCTGAATCTCTGGGACTCTGAATCTCTGGGACTGAATCTCTGGGACTATGAATCTCTGGGACGACTCTAAATCTCTGGGACGACTCTGAATCTTTGGGACGACTCTGAATCTCTGGGACGACTCTGAATCTCTGGGACGACTCTGAATCTCTGGGACGACTCTGAATCTCGGGACGACTCTGAATCTGTGGGACTACTCTGAATCTCTGGGACGACTCTGAATCACTGGGACTCTGAATCTCTGGGACTCTGAATCTCTGTGACTCTTAATCTCTGGGACTCTGAATCTCTGGGACTCTGAATCTCTGGGACTCTGAATCTCTGGGACTCTGTATCTCTGGGATGACTCTGAATCTCTGGGACTCTGAATCTCTGGGACTCTGAATCTCTGGGACGCTGAATCTCTGGGACGCCGAACCTCTGGGACGCTGAATCTCTGGGAATCTGAATCTCTGGGACTCTGAATCTCTGGGACTCTGAATCTCTGGGACGCTGAATCTCTGGGACGCTGAATCTCTGGGACGCTGAATCTCTGGGACTCTTAATCCCTGGGACTCTGAATCTCTGGGAATCTGAATCTCTGGGACTCTGAAACTCTGGGACTCTGAATCTCTGGGACTCTGAACCTCTGGGACTATGAATCTCTGGGACTCTGAATCTCTGGGACACTGAATCTCTGGGATTCTGAATCTCTGGGACTCTGAATCTCTGGGACTCTGAATCTCTGGGACTCTGAATCTCTGGGACTCTGAATCTCTGGGACTCTGAATCTCTGGGATACTGAATCTCTTGGACTCTGAATCTCTGGGACTCTGAATCTCTGGGACGCTGAATCTCTGGGACTCTGAATCTCTGGGACTCTGAATCTCTGGGACTCTGAATCTCTGAGACTCTGGATCCCTGGGACTCTGAATCTCTGCGACTCTGAATCTCTGGGACTTTGAATGTCTGGGACTCTGAATCTCTGGGACTCTGAATCTCTGGGACGCTGAATCACTGGGACTCTGAATCTCTGGGACTCTGAATCTCTGGGACTCTGAATCTCTGGGACTCTGAATCTCTGTGACTCTGAATCTCTGGGACTATGAATCTCTGGGACTCTGAATCTCTGGGACTCTGAATCTCTGGGACTCTGAATCTCTGGGACTCTGAATCTCTGGGACACTGAATTTTTGGGACTCTGAATCTCTGGGGCTCTGAATCTCTGTGACGCTGAATCTCTGGGACTCTGAATCTCTGTGACTCTGAATCTCTGGGACTCCTCTGAATCTCCGGGACTCTGAATCACTGGTAGTTCTCTGAATCACTGGGACTCCTCTGAATCTCTGGGACTCTGAATCTCTGGGACAGTTAATCTCTGGGACTCTGAATCTCTGGGACACTGAATCTCTGGGACTCTGAATCTCTGGGACTCTGAATCTCTGTGACTCTGAATTTCTGGGACTCCTCTGAATCTCTGGGACTCTGAATCTCTGGGACTCCTCTGAATCTTTGGGACTCTGAATCTCTGGGACTCTGAATCTCTGGGACTCTGAATCTCTGGGACTCTGAATTTCGGGGCTCTGAATCTCTGGGACTCTGAATCTCTGGGACTCTGAATCTCTGGGACTCTGAATCTCTGGGACTCTGAATCTCTGGGACTCTGAATCTCTGGGACTCTGAATCTCTGGGACTCTGAACCTCTGGGACTCTGAATCTCTGGGACTCTGAATCTCTGGGACACTGAATCTCTGGGATTCTGAATCTCTCGGACTCTGAATCTCTGGGACTCTGAATTTCGGGGCTCTGAATCTCTGGGACTCTGAATCTCTGGGACTCTGAATCTCTGGGACTCCCCTGAATCTCTGGGACTCTGAATCTCTCGGACTCCTCTGAATCTCTGGGTCTCTGAATCTCTGGGACTCTGAATCTCTGGGACTCTGAATCTCTGGGACTCTGAATCTCTGGGACTCTGAATCTCTGCGACTCGGAATCTCTGCGACTCTGAATCTCTGCGACTCTGAATCTCTGGGACTCTGAATTTCTGGGACTCTGAATCTCTGGGACTCTGAATCTCTGGGACGCTGAATCTCTGGGACGCTGAATCTCTGGGACGCGGAATCTCTGGGACTTTGAATCTCTGGGACTCTGAATCTCTGGGACTCTGAATCTCTGGGACTCTGAATCTCTGGGACTCTGAATCTCTGGGACTCTGAATTTCTGGGACGCTGAACCTCTGTGACACTGAATCTCTGGGACTCTGAATCTCTGGGACTCTGAATCTCTGGGACTCTGAATCTCTGCGAATCTGGATTTCTGGGACTCTGAATCTCTGGGACTCTGAATCTCTGGGACTCTGGATCCCTGGGACTCTGAATCTCTGGGACTCTGAATCTCTGGGACTCTGAATCTCTGGGAATCTGAATCTCTGGGATGCTGAATCACTGGGACTCTGAATCTCTGGGACTCTGAATCTCTGGGACTCTGAATCTCTGTGACTCTGAATCTCTGGGATTCTGAATCTCTGGGACGCTGAATCTCTGGGACTCTGAATCTCTGGGACTCTGAATCTCTGGGACTCTGAATATCTGGGATACTGAATCTCTGGGACTCTGAATCCCTGGGAGTCTGAATCTCTGGGAATCTGAATCTCTGGGACTCTGAAACTCTGGGAATCTGAATCTCTGGGACTCTGAATCTCTGGTACTCTGAAACTCTGGGAATCTGAATCTCTGGGACTCTGAATCTCTGGGACTCTGAATCTCTGGGACTCTGAATCTCTGGGACTCTGAATCTCTGGGACGCTGAATCTCTGGGATTCTGAATCTCTGGGACTCTGAATCTCTGGGACGACTCTGAATCTCTGGGACGACTATGAATCTCTGGGACGACTCTGAATCTCTGGGACTCTGAATCTCTGGGACTCTGAATCTCTGGGACGACTCTGAATCTCTGGGACGACTCTGAATCTCAGGCAATCTGAATCTCTGGGAATCTGAATCTCTGGGACTCTGAATCTCTGGGACTCTGAATCTCTGGGAGTCTGAATCTCTGGGACTCTGAATCTCTGGGACTCTGAATCTCTGGGACTCTGAATCTCTGGGATGCTGCATCGCTGGGACGCTGAATCACTGGGACACTGAATCTCTGGGACTCTGAATCTCTGGGACTCTGAATCTCTTGGACTCTGAATTTCTGGGACGCTGAACCTCTGTGACACTGAATCTCTGGGACTCTGAATCTCTGGGACTCTGAATCTCTGGGACTCTGAATCTCTGCGAATCTGAATCTCTGGGATGCTGAATCACTGGGACTCTGAATCTCTGGGACTCTGAATCTCTGGGACTCTGAATCTCTGTGACTCTGAATCTCTGGGATTCTGAATCTCTGGGACGCTGAATCTCTGGGACTCTGAATCTCTGGGACTCTGAATCTCTGGGACTCTGAACCTCTGGGATACTGAATCTCTGGGACTCTGAATCCCTGGGAGTCTGAATCTCTGGGAATCTGAATCCCTGGGACTCTGAAACTCTGGGAATCTGAATCTCTGGGACTCTGAATCTCTGGGACTCTGAAACTCTGGGAATCTGAATCTCTGGGACTCTGAATCTCTGGGACGACTCCGAATCTCAGGAAATCTGAATCTCTGGGACTCTGAATCTCTGGGACTCTGAATCTCTGGGACGACTCTGAATCTCTGGGACGACTCTGAATCTCAGGGAATCTGAATCACTGGGAATCTGAATCTCTGGGACTCTGAATCTCTGGGACGCTGCATCGCTGGGACGCTGAATCTCTGGGACTCTGAATCTCTGGGACTCTGAATCTCTGGAACTCTGAATCTCTGCATCTCTGAATCTCTGGGACTCTGAATCTCTGGGACTCTGAATCTCTGGGACTCTGAATCTCTGGGACTCTGAATCTCTGGGACTCTGAATCTCTGGGACTCTGAATCTCTGGGACTCCCCTGAATCTCTGGGACTCTGAATCTCTCAGACTCCTCTGAATCTCTGGGTCTCTGAATCTCTGGGACTCTGAATCTCTGGGACTCTGAATCTCTGGGACTCTGAATCTCTGGGACTCTGAATCTCTGCGACTCGGAATCTCTGCGACTCTGAATCTCTGCGACTCTGAATCTCTGGGACTCTGAATTTCTGGGACTCTGAATCTCTGGGACTCTGAATCTCTGGGACGCTGAATCTCTGGGACGCTGAATCTCTGGGACGACTCTGAATCTCTGGGACTCTGAATCTCTGGGACTCTGAATCTCTGGGACGACTCTGAATCTCTGGGACTCTGAAACTCTGGGACTCTGAATCTCTGGGACTATGAATCTCTGGGACGAATCTGAATCTCTGGGACTCTGAATCTCTGGGACTCTGAATCTCTGGGACTCTGAATCTCTGGGACGACTCTGAATCTCTGGGACTCTGAAACTCTGGGACTCTGAATCTCTGGGACTATGAATCTCTGGGACGACTCTGAATCTCTGGGACTCTGAATCTCTGGGACTCTTAATCTCTGGGACTCTTAATCTCTGGGACGACTCTAAATCTCTGGGACGACTCTGAATCTTTGGGACGACTCTGAATCTCTGGGACGACTCTGAATCTCTGGGACGACTCTGAATCTCTGGGACGACTCTGAATCTCGGGACGACTCTGAATCTGTGGGACTACTCTGAATCTCTGGGACGACTCTGAATCACTGGGACTCTGAATCTCTGGGACTCTGAATCTCTGTGACTCTTAATCTCTGGGACTCTGAATCTCTGGGACTCTGAATCTCTGGGACTCTGAATCTCTGGGACTCTGTATCTCTGGGATGACTCTGAATCTCTGGGACTCTGAATCTCTGGGACTCTGAATCTCTGGGACGCTGAATCTCTGGGACGCCGAACCTCTGGGACGCTGAATCTCTGGGAATCTGAATCTCTGGGACTCTGAATCTCTGGGACTCTGAATCTCTGGGACGCTGAATCTCTGGGACGCTGAATCTCTGGGACGCTGAATCTCTGGGACTCTTAATCCCTGGGACTCTGAATCTCTGGGAATCTGAATCTCTGGGACTCTGAAACTCTGGGACTCTGAATCTCTGGGACTCTGAACCTCTGGGACTATGAATCTCTGGGACTCTGAATCTCTGGGACACTGAATCTCTGGGATTCTGAATCTCTGGGACTCTGAATCTCTGGGACTCTGAATCTCTGGGACTCTGAATCTCTGGGACTCTGAATCTCTGGGACTCTGAATCTCTGGGATACTGAATCTCTTGGACTCTGAATCTCTGGGACTCTGAATCTCTGGGACTCTGAATCTCTGGGACTCTGAATCTCTGGGACTCTGAATCTCTGGGACTCTGAATCTCTGAGACTCTGGATCCCTGGGACTCTGAATCTCTGCGACTCTGAATCTCTGGGACTTTGAATGTCTGGGACTCTGAATCTCTGGGACTCTGAATCTCTGGGACGCTGAATCACTGGGACTCTGAATCTCTGGGACTCTGAATCTCTGGGACTCTGAATCTCTGGGACTCTGAATCTCTGTGACTCTGAATCTCTGGGACTATGAATCTCTGGGACTCTGAATCTCTGGGACTCTGAATCTCTGGGACTCTGAATCTCTGGGACTCTGAATCTCTGGGACACTGAATTTTTGGGACTCTGAATCTCTGGGGCTCTGAATCTCTGTGACGCTGAATCTCTGGGACTCTGAATCTCTGTGACTCTGAATCTCTGGGACTCCTCTGAATCTCCGGGACTCTGAATCACTGGTAGTTCTCTGAATCACTGGGACTCCTCTGAATCTCTGGGACTCTGAATCTCTGGGACAGTTAATCTCTGGGACTCTGAATCTCTGGGACACTGAATCTCTGGGACTCTGAATCTCTGGGACTCTGAATCTCTGTGACTCTGAATTTCTGGGACTCCTCTGAATCTCTGGGACTCTGAATCTCTGGGACTCCTCTGAATCTTTGGGACTCTGAATCTCTGGGACTCTGAATCTCTGGGACTCTGAATCTCTGGGACTCTGAATTTCGGGGCTCTGAATCTCTGGGACTCTGAATCTCTGGGACTCTGAATCTCTGGGACTCTGAATCTCTGGGACTCTGAATCTCTGGGACTCTGAATCTCTGGGACTCTGAATCTCTGGGACTCTGAACCTCTGGGACTCTGAATCTCTGGGACTCTGAATCTCTGGGACACTGAATCTCTGGGATTCTGAATCTCTCGGACTCTGAATCTCTGGGACTCTGAATTTCGGGGCTCTGAATCTCTGGGACTCTGAATCTCTGGGACTCTGAATCTCTGGGACTCCCCTGAATCTCTGGGACTCTGAATCTCTCGGACTCCTCTGAATCTCTGGGTCTCTGAATCTCTGGGACTCTGAATCTCTGGGACTCTGAATCTCTGGGACTCTGAATCTCTGGGACTCTGAATCTCTGCGACTCGGAATCTCTGCGACTCTGAATCTCTGCGACTCTGAATCTCTGGGACTCTGAATTTCTGGGACTCTGAATCTCTGGGACTCTGAATCTCTGGGACGCTGAATCTCTGGGACGCTGAATCTCTGGGACGCGGAATCTCTGGGACTTTGAATCTCTGGGACTCTGAATCTCTGGGACTCTGAATCTCTGGGACTCTGAATCTCTGGGACTCTGAATCTCTGGGACTCTGAATTTCTGGGACGCTGAACCTCTGTGACACTGAATCTCTGGGACTCTGAATCTCTGGGACTCTGAATCTCTGGGACACTGAATCTCTGCGAATCTGGATTTCTGGGACTCTGAATCTCTGGGACTCTGAATCTCTGGGACTCTGGATCCCTGGGACTCTGAATCTCTGGGACTCTGAATCTCTGGGACTCTGAATCTCTGGGAATCTGAATCTCTGGGATGCTGAATCACTGGGACTCTGAATCTCTGGGACTCTGAATCTCTGGGACTCTGAATCTCTGTGACTCTGAATCTCTGGGATTCTGAATCTCTGGGACGCTGAATCTCTGGGACTCTGAATCTCTGGGACTCTGAATCTCTGGGACTCTGAATCTCTGGGATACTGAATCTCTGGGACTCTGAATCCCTGGGAGTCTGAATCTCTGGGAATCTGAATCTCTGGGACTCTGAAACTCTGGGAATCTGAATCTCTGGGACTCTGAATCTCTGGTACTCTGAAACTCTGGGAATCTGAATCTCTGGGACTCTGAATCTCTGGGACTCTGAATCTCTGGGACTCTGAATCTCTGGGACTCTGAATCTCTGGGACGCTGAATCTCTGGGATTCTGAATCTCTGGGACTCTGAATCTCTGGGACGACTCTGAATCTCTGGGACGACTATGAATCTCTGGGACGACTCTGAATCTCTGGGACTCTGAATCTCTGGGACTCTGAATCTCTGGGACGACTCTGAATCTCTGGGACGACTCTGAATCTCAGGCAATCTGAATCTCTGGGAATCTGAATCTCTGGGACTCTGAATCTCTGGGACTCTGAATCTCTGGGAGTCTGAATCTCTGGGACTCTGAATCTCTGGGACTCTGAATCTCTGGGACTCTGAATCTCTGGGATGCTGCATCGCTGGGACGCTGAATCACTGGGACACTGAATCTCTGGGACTCTGAATCTCTGGGACTCTGAATCTCTTGGACTCTGAATTTCTGGGACGCTGAACCTCTGTGACACTGAATCTCTGGGACTCTGAATCTCTGGGACTCTGAATCTCTGGGACTCTGAATCTCTGCGAATCTGAATCTCTGGGATGCTGAATCACTGGGACTCTGAATCTCTGGGACTCTGAATCTCTGGGACTCTGAATCTCTGTGACTCTGAATCTCTGGGATTCTGAATCTCTGGGACGCTGAATCTCTGGGACTCTGAATCTCTGGGACTCTGAATCTCTGGGACTCTGAACCTCTGGGATACTGAATCTCTGGGACTCTGAATCCCTGGGAGTCTGAATCTCTGGGAATCTGAATCCCTGGGACTCTGAAACTCTGGGAATCTGAATCTCTGGGACTCTGAATCTCTGGGACTCTGAAACTCTGGGAATCTGAATCTCTGGGACTCTGAATCTCTGGGACGACTCCGAATCTCAGGAAATCTGAATCTCTGGGACTCTGAATCTCTGGGACTCTGAATCTCTGGGACGACTCTGAATCTCTGGGACGACTCTGAATCTCAGGGAATCTGAATCACTGGGAATCTGAATCTCTGGGACTCTGAATCTCTGGGACGCTGCATCGCTGGGACGCTGAATCTCTGGGACTCTGAATCTCTGGGACTCTGAATCTCTGGAACTCTGAATCTCTGCATCTCTGAATCTCTGGGACTCTGAATCTCTGGGACTCTGAATCTCTGGGACTCTGAATCTCTGGGACTCTGAATCTCTGGGACTCTGAATCTCTGGGACTCTGAATCTCTGGGACTCCCCTGAATCTCTGGGACTCTGAATCTCTCAGACTCCTCTGAATCTCTGGGTCTCTGAATCTCTGGGACTCTGAATCTCTGGGACTCTGAATCTCTGGGACTCTGAATCTCTGGGACTCTGAATCTCTGCGACTCGGAATCTCTGCGACTCTGAATCTCTGCGACTCTGAATCTCTGGGACTCTGAATTTCTGGGACTCTGAATCTCTGGGACTCTGAATCTCTGGGACGCTGAATCTCTGGGACGCTGAATCTCTGGGACGACTCTGAATCTCTGGGACTCTGAATCTCTGGGACTCTGAATCTCTGGGACGACTCTGAATCTCTGGGACTCTGAAACTCTGGGACTCTGAATCTCTGGGACTATGAATCTCTGGGACGACTCTGAATCTCTGGGACTCTGAATCTCTGGGACTCTTAATCTCTGGGACTCTTAATCTCTGGGACTCTGAATCTCTGGGACTCTGAATCTCTGGGACTCCGAATCTCTGGGACTCTGAATCTCTGGGACTCTGAATCTCTTGGACTCTGAATCTCTGGGACTCTGAATCTCTGGGACTCTGAATCTCCGGGACTCTGATTCTCTGGGACTCTGAATCTCTGGGACTCTGAATCTTTGGGACGCTGAATCTCTGGGACGCTGAATCTCTGGGACTCTGAATCTCTGGGGCTCTGAATCTCTGGGACTCTGAATCTCTGGGACTCTGAATCTCTGGGACTCTGAATCTCTGGGACTCTGAATCTCTGGGACTCTGAATCTCAGGGACTCTGAATCTCTGGGACTCTGAATCTCTGGGACTCTGAATCTCTGGGACTCTGAATCTCTGGGACACTGAATCTCAGGGACTCTGAATCTCTGGGACTCTGAATCTCTGGGACTCTGAATCTCAGGGACTCTGAATCACTGGGACTCTGAATCTCTGGGACTCTGGAGCCCTGGGACTCTGAATCCCTGGGACTTTGAATCTCTGGGACTCTGAAACTCTGGGACTCTGAATCTCTGGAACTCTGAATCTCTGGGACTCTGAATCTCTGGGACTCTGAATCTCTGGGACTCTGAATCTCTGGGACTATGAATCTCTGGGACGACTCTGAATCTCTGGGACGACTCTGAATCTCTGGGACGACTCTGAATCTCTGGGACGACTCTGAATCTCTGGGACGACTCTGTATCTCTGGGACGACTCTGAATCTCTGGGACGACTCTGAATTTCTGGGACGACTCTGAATCTCTGGGACGACTCTGAATTTCTGGGATTCTGAATCTCTGGGACTCTGAATCTTTGGGACGCTGAATCTCTGGGACGCTGAATCTCTGGGACTCTGAATCTCTGGGGCTCTGAATCTCTGGGACTCTGAATCTCTGGGACTCTGAATCTCTGGGACTCTGAATCTCTGGGACTCTGAATCTCTGGGACTCTGAATCTCAGGGACTCTGAATCTCTGGGACTCTGAATCTCTGGCACTCTGAATCTCTGGGACTCTGAATCTCTGGGACACTGAATCTCTGGGACTCTGAATCTCTGGGACTCTGAATCTCTGGGACTCTGAATCTCAGGGACTCTGAATCACTGGGACTCTGAATCTCTGGGACTCTGGAGCCCTGGGACTCTGAATCCCTGGGACTTTGAATCTCTGGGACTCTGAAACTCTGGGACTCTGAATCTCTGGAACTCTGAATCTCTGGGACTCTGAATCACTGGGACTCTGAATCTCTGGGACTCTGAATCTCTGGGACTATGAATCTCTGGGACGACTCTGAATCTCTGGGACGACTCTGAATCTCTGGGACGACTCTGAATCTCTGGGACGACTCTGAATCTCTGGGACGACTCTGTATCTCTGGGACGACTCTGAATCTCTGGGACGACTCTGAATCTCTGGGACGACTCTGAATCTCTGGGACTCTGAATCTCTGGGACTCTGAATCTCTGGGACTCTGAATCTCTGGGACTCTGAATCTCTGGGACTCTGAATCTCTGGGACTCTTAATCTCTGGGACTCTGAATCTCTGGGACTCTGAATCTCTGGGACTCTGAATCTCTGGGACTCTGAATCTTTGGGACGACTCTGAATCTCTGGGACTCTGAATCTCTGGGACTCTGAATCTCTGGGACGCTGAATCTCTGGGACGCTGAACCTCTGGGACGCTGAATCTCTGGGACTCTGAATCTCTGGGACTCTGAATCTCTGGGACGCTGAATCTCTGGGACGCTGAATCTCTGGGACGCTGAATCTCTGGGACTCTGAATCTCTGGGACGCTGAATTTCTGGGACTCTGAATCTCTGGGACGCTGAATCTCTGGGACTCTGAATCTCTGGGACTCTGAATCTCTGGGACTCTGAATCTCTGGGACTCTGAATCTCTGGGACTCTGAATCTCTGGGACTCTGAATCTCTGGGACTCTGAATTTCTGGGACATTGAATCTCTTGGACTCTGAATCTCTGGGACTCTGAATCTCTGGGACTCTGAATCTCTGGGACTCTGAATCTCTGGGACTCTGAATCTCTGGGACTCTGAATCTCTGAGACACTGGATCCCTGGGACTCTGAATCTCTGGGACTCTGAATCTCTGGGACTTTGAATGTCTGGGACTCTGAATCTCTGGGACTCTGAATCTCTGGGACGCTGAATCACTGGGACTCTGAATCTCTGGGACTCTGAATCTCTGGGGCTCTGAATCTCTGGGACTCTGAATCTCTGTGACTCTGAATCTCTGGGACTATGAATCTCTGGGACTCTGAATCTCTGGGACTCTGAATCTCTGGGACTCTGAATCTCTGGGACTCTGAATCTCTGGGACACTGAATTTTTGGGACTCTGAATCTCTGGGGCTCTGAATCTCTGTGACGCTGAATCTCTGGGACTCTGAATCTCTGTGACTCTGAATCTCTGGGACTCCTCTGAATCTCCGGGACTCTGAATCACTGGTAGTTCTCTGAATCACTGGGACTCCTCTGAATCTCTGGGACTCTGAATCTCTGGGACACTTAATCTCTGGGACTCTGAATCTCTGGGACACTGAATCTCTGGGACTCTGAATCTCTGGGACTCTGAATCTCTGTGACTCTGAATTTCTGGGACTCCTCTGAATCTCTGGGACTCTGAATCTCTGGGACTCCTCTGAATCTTTGGGACTCTGAATCTCTGGGACTCTGAATCTCTGGGACTCTGAATCTCTGGGACTCTGAATCTCTGGGACTCTGAATCTCTGGGACTCTGAATCTCTGGGACTCTGAATCTCTGGGACTCTGAATCTCTGGGACTCTGAACCTCTGGGACTCTGAATCTCTGGGACTCTGAATCTCTGGGACACTGAATCTCTGGGATTCTGAATCTCTCCGACTCTGAATCTCAGGGACGACTCTGAATCTCCGGGACTCTGAATCACTGGGACTTCTCTGAATCACTGGGACTCCTCTGAATCTCTGGGACTCTGAATCTCTGGGACTCTGAATCTCTGGGACTCTAAATCTCTGGGACTCTGAATTTCTGGGACTCCTCTGAATCTCTGGGATTCTGAATCTCTGGGACTCCTCTGAATCTTTGGGACTCTGATTCTCTGGGACTCTGAATTTCTGGGACTCTGAATCCCTGGGACTCTGAATTTCTGGGACGCTGAACCTCTGTGACACTGAATCTCTGGGACTCTGAATCTCTGGGACTCTGAATCTCTGGGACTCTGAATCTCTGCGAATCTGGATTTCTGGGACTCTGAATCTCTGGGACTCTGAATCTCTGGGACTCTGGATCCCTGGGACTCTGAATCTCTGGGACTCTGAATCTCTGGGACTCTGAATCTCTGGGAATCTGAATCTCTGGGATGCTGAATCACTGGGACTCTGAATCTCTGGGACTCTGAATCTCTGGGACTCTGAATCTCTGTGACTCTGAATCTCTGGGATTCTGAATCTCTGGGACGCTGAATCTCTGGGACTCTGAATCTCTGGGACTCTGAATCTCCGGGACTCTGAATCTCTGGGATACTGAATCTCTGGGACGCTGAATCCCTGGGAGTCTGAATCTCTGGGAATCTGAATCTCTGGGACTCTGAAACTCTGGGAATCTGAATCTCTGGGACTCTGAATCTCTGGTACTCTGAAACTCTGGGAATCTGAATCTCTGGGACTCTGAATCTCTGGGACTCTGAATCTCTGGGACTCTGAATCTCTGGGACTCTGAATCTCTGGGACTCTGAATCTCTGGGACGCTGAATCTCTGGGATTCTGAATCTCTGGGACTCTGAATCTCTGGGACGACTCTGAATCTCTGGGACGACTATGAATCTCTGGGACGACTCTGAATCTCTGGGACTCTGAATCTCTGGGACTCTGAATCTCTGGGACGACTCTGAATCTCTGGGACGACTCTGAATCTCAGGCAATCTGAATCTCTGGGAATCTGAATCTCTGGGACTCTGAATCTCTGGGACTCTGAATCTCTGGGACTCTGAATCTCTGGGACTCTGAATCTCTGGGACTCTGAATCTCTGGGACTCTGAATCTCTGGGATGCTGCATCGCTGGGACGCTGAATCACTGGGACACTGAATCTCTGGGACTCTGAATCTCTGGGACTCTGAATCTCTTGGACTCTGAATTTCTGGGACGCTGAACCTCTGTGACACTGAATCTCTGGGACTCTGAATCTCTGGGACTCTGAATCTCTGGGACTCTGAATCTCTGCGAATCTGAATCTCTGGGATGCTGAATCACTGGGACTCTGAATCTCTGGGACTCTGAATCTCTGGGACTCTGAATCTCTGTGACTCTGAATCTCTGGGATTCTGAATCTCTGGGACGCTGAATCTCTGGGACTCTGAATCTCTGGGACTCTGAATCTCTGGGACTCTGAACCTCTGGGATACTGAATCTCTGGGACTCTGAATCCCTGGGAGTCTGAATCTCTGGGAATCTGAATCCCTGGGACTCTGAAACTCTGGGAATCTGAATCTCTGGGACTCTGAATCTCTGGGACTCTGAAACTCTGGGAATCTGAATCTCTGGGACTCTGAATCTCTGGGACGACTCCGAATCTCAGGAAATCTGAATCTCTGGGACTCTGAATCTCTGGGACTCTGAATCTCTGGGACGACTCTGAATCTCTGGGACGACTCTGAATCTCAGGGAATCTGAATCACTGGGAATCTGAATCTCTGGGACTCTGAATCTCTGGGACGCTGCATCGCTGGGACGCTGAATCTCTGGGACTCTGAATCTCTGGGACTCTGAATCTCTGGAACTCTGAATCTCTGCATCTCTGAATCTCTGGGACTCTGAATCTCTGGGACTCTGAATCTCTGGGACTCTGAATCTCTGGGACTCTGAATCTCTGGGACTCTGAATCTCTGGGACTCTGAATCTCTGGGACTCCCCTGAATCTCTGGGACTCTGAATCTCTCGGACTCCTCTGAATCTCTGGGTCTCTGAATCTCTGGGACTCTGAATCTCTGGGACTCTGAATCTCTGGGACTCTGAATCTCTGGGACTCTGAATCTCTGCGACTCGGAATCTCTGCGACTCTGAATCTCTGCGACTCTGAATCTCTGGGACTCTGAATTTCTGGGACTCTGAATCTCTGGGACTCTGAATCTCTGGGACGCTGAATCTCTGGGACGCTGAATCTCTGGGACTCTGAATCTCTGGGACTCTGAATCTCTGGGACTCTGAATCTCTGGGTCTCTGAATCTCTGAGACTCTGGATCCCTGGGACTCTGAATCTCTGGGACTCTGAATCTCTGGGACTTTGAATGTCTGGGAATCTGAATCTCTGGGACTCTGAATCTCTGGGACGCTGAATCACTGGGACTCTGAATCTCTGGGACTCTGAATCTCTGGGACTCTGAATCTCTGGGACTCTGAATCTCTGTGACTCTGAATCTCTGGGACTATGAATCTCTGGGACTCTGAATCTCTGGGACTCTGAATCTCTGGGACTCTGAATCTCTGGGACGACTCTGAATCTCTGGGACTCTGAATCTCTGGGACTCTGAATCTCTGGGACGACTCTGAATCTCTGGGACTCTGAATCTCTGGGACTCTTAATCTCTGGGACTCTTAATCTCTGGGACTCTGAATCTCTGGGACTCTGAATCTCTGGGACTCCGAATCTCTGGGACTCTGAATCTCTGGGACTCTGAATCTCTTGGACTCTGAATCTCTGGGACTCTGAATCTCTGGGACTCTGAATCTCCGGGACTCTGATTCTCTGGGACTCTGAATCTCTGGGACTCTGAATCTTTGGGACGCTGAATCTCTGGGACGCTGAATCTCTGGGACTCTGAATCTCTGGGGCTCTGAATCTCTGGGACTCTGAATCTCTGGGACTCTGAATCTCTGGGACTCTGAATCTCTGGGACTCTGAATCTCTGGGACTCTGAATCTCAGGGACTCTGAATCTCTGGGACTCTGAATCTCTGGGACTCTGAATCACTGGGACTCTGAATCTCTGGGACACTGAATATCTGGGACTCTGAATCTCTGGGACGCTGAATCTCTGGGACTCTGAATCTCTGGGACTCTGAATCTCTGGGACGCTGAATCTCTGGGACGCTGAATCTCTGGGACGCTGAATCTCTGGGACTCTGAATCTCTGGGACGCTGAATTTCTGGGACTCTGAATCTCTGGGACGCTGAATCTCTGGGACTCTGAATCTCTGGGACTCTGAATCTCTGGGACTCTGAATCTCTGGGACTCTGAATCTCTGGGACTCTGAATCTCTGGGACTCTGAATCTCTGGGACTCTGAATTTCTGGGACATTGAATCTCTTGGACTCTGAATCTCTGGGACTCTGAATCTCTGGGACTCTGAATCTCTGGGACTCTGAATCTCTGGGACTCTGAATCTCTGGGACTCTGAATCTCTGAGACACTGGATCCCTGGGACTCTGAATCTCTGGGACTCTGAATCTCTGGGACTTTGAATGTCTGGGACTCTGAATCTCTGGGACTCTGAATCTCTGGGACGCTGAATCACTGGGACTCTGAATCTCTGGGACTCTGAATCTCTGGGGCTCTGAATCTCTGGGACTCTGAATCTCTGTGACTCTGAATCTCTGGGACTATGAATCTCTGGGACTCTGAATCTCTGGGACTCTGAATCTCTGGGACTCTGAATCTCTGGGACTCTGAATCTCTGGGACACTGAATTTTTGGGACTCTGAATCTCTGGGGCTCTGAATCTCTGTGACGCTGAATCTCTGGGACTCTGAATCTCTGTGACTCTGAATCTCTGGGACTCCTCTGAATCTCCGGGACTCTGAATCACTGGTAGTTCTCTGAATCACTGGGACTCCTCTGAATCTCTGGGACTCTGAATCTCTGGGACACTTAATCTCTGGGACTCTGAATCTCTGGGACACTGAATCTCTGGGACTCTGAATCTCTGGGACTCTGAATCTCTGTGACTCTGAATTTCTGGGACTCCTCTGAATCTCTGGGACTCTGAATCTCTGGGACTCCTCTGAATCTTTGGGACTCTGAATCTCTGGGACTCTGAATCTCTGGGACTCTGAATCTCTGGGACTCTGAATCTCTGGGACTCTGAATCTCTGGGACTCTGAATCTCTGGGACTCTGAATCTCTGGGACTCTGAATCTCTGGGACTCTGAACCTCTGGGACTCTGAATCTCTGGGACTCTGAATCTCTGGGACACTGAATCTCTGGGATTCTGAATCTCTCCGACTCTGAATCTCAGGGACGACTCTGAATCTCCGGGACTCTGAATCACTGGGACTTCTCTGAATCACTGGGACTCCTCTGAATCTCTGGGACTCTGAATCTCTGGGACTCTGAATCTCTGGGACTCTAAATCTCTGGGACTCTGAATTTCTGGGACTCCTCTGAATCTCTGGGATTCTGAATCTCTGGGACTCCTCTGAATCTTTGGGACTCTGATTCTCTGGGACTCTGAATTTCTGGGACTCTGAATCCCTGGGACTCTGAATTTCTGGGACGCTGAACCTCTGTGACACTGAATCTCTGGGACTCTGAATCTCTGGGACTCTGAATCTCTGGGACTCTGAATCTCTGCGAATCTGGATTTCTGGGACTCTGAATCTCTGGGACTCTGAATCTCTGGGACTCTGGATCCCTGGGACTCTGAATCTCTGGGACTCTGAATCTCTGGGACTCTGAATCTCTGGGAATCTGAATCTCTGGGATGCTGAATCACTGGGACTCTGAATCTCTGGGACTCTGAATCTCTGGGACTCTGAATCTCTGTGACTCTGAATCTCTGGGATTCTGAATCTCTGGGACGCTGAATCTCTGGGACTCTGAATCTCTGGGACTCTGAATCTCCGGGACTCTGAATCTCTGGGATACTGAATCTCTGGGACGCTGAATCCCTGGGAGTCTGAATCTCTGGGAATCTGAATCTCTGGGACTCTGAAACTCTGGGAATCTGAATCTCTGGGACTCTGAATCTCTGGTACTCTGAAACTCTGGGAATCTGAATCTCTGGGACTCTGAATCTCTGGGACTCTGAATCTCTGGGACTCTGAATCTCTGGGACTCTGAATCTCTGGGACTCTGAATCTCTGGGACGCTGAATCTCTGGGATTCTGAATCTCTGGGACTCTGAATCTCTGGGACGACTCTGAATCTCTGGGACGACTATGAATCTCTGGGACGACTCTGAATCTCTGGGACTCTGAATCTCTGGGACTCTGAATCTCTGGGACGACTCTGAATCTCTGGGACGACTCTGAATCTCAGGCAATCTGAATCTCTGGGAATCTGAATCTCTGGGACTCTGAATCTCTGGGACTCTGAATCTCTGGGACTCTGAATCTCTGGGACTCTGAATCTCTGGGACTCTGAATCTCTGGGACTCTGAATCTCTGGGATGCTGCATCGCTGGGACGCTGAATCACTGGGACACTGAATCTCTGGGACTCTGAATCTCTGGGACTCTGAATCTCTTGGACTCTGAATTTCTGGGACGCTGAACCTCTGTGACACTGAATCTCTGGGACTCTGAATCTCTGGGACTCTGAATCTCTGCGAATCTGAATCTCTGGGATGCTGAATCACTGGGACTCTGAATCTCTGGGACTCTGAATCTCTGGGACTCTGAATCTCTGTGACTCTGAATCTCTGGGATTCTGAATCTCTGGGACGCTGAATCTCTGGGACTCTGAATCTCTGGGACTCTGAATCTCTGGGACTCTGAACCTCTGGGATACTGAATCTCTGGGACTCTGAATCCCTGGGAGTCTGAATCTCTGGGAATCTGAATCCCTGGGACTCTGAAACTCTGGGAATCTGAATCTCTGGGACTCTGAATCTCTGGGACTCTGAAACTCTGGGAATCTGAATCTCTGGGACTCTGAATCTCTGGGACGACTCCGAATCTCAGGAAATCTGAATCTCTGGGACTCTGAATCTCTGGGACTCTGAATCTCTGGGACGACTCTGAATCTCTGGGACGACTCTGAATCTCAGGGAATCTGAATCACTGGGAATCTGAATATCTGGGACTCTGTATCTCTGGGACGCTGCATCGCTGGGACGCTGAATCTCTGGGACTCTGAATCTCTGGGACTCTGAATCTCTGGAACTCTGAATCTCTGCATCTCTGAATCTCTGGGACTCTGAATCTCTGGGACTCTGAATCTCTGGGACTCTGAATCTCTGGGACTCTGAATCTCTGGGACTCTGAATCTCTGGGACTCTGAATCTCTGGGACTCCCCTGAATCTCTGGGACTCTGAATCTCTCGGACTCCTCTGAATCTCTGGGTCTCTGAATCTCTGGGACTCTGAATCTCTGGGACTCTGAATCTCTGGGACTCTGAATCTCTGGGACTCTGAATCTCTGCGACTCGGAATCTCTGCGACTCTGAATCTCTGCGACTCTGAATCTCTGGGACTCTGAATTTCTGGGACTCTGAATCTCTGGGACTCTGAATCTCTGGGACGCTGAATCTCTGGGACGCTGAATCTCTGGGACTCTGAATCTCTGGGACTCTGAATCTCTGGGACTCTGAATCTCTGGGTCTCTGAATCTCTGAGACTCTGGATCCCTGGGACTCTGAATCTCTGGGACTCTGAATCTCTGGGACTTTGAATGTCTGGGAATCTGAATCTCTGGGACTCTGAATCTCTGGGACGCTGAATCACTGGGACTCTGAATCTCTGGGACTCTGAATCTCTGGGACTCTGAATCTCTGGGACTCTGAATCTCTGTGACTCTGAATCTCTGGGACTATGAATCTCTGGGACTCTGAATCTCTGGGACTCTGAATCTCTGGGACTCTGAATCTCTGGGACGACTCTGAATCTCTGGGACTCTGAATCTCTGGGACTCTGAATCTCTGGGACGACTCTGAATCTCTGGGACTCTGAATCTCTGGGACTCTTAATCTCTGGGACTCTTAATCTCTGGGACTCTGAATCTCTGGGACTCTGAATCTCTGGGACTCCGAATCTCTGGGACTCTGAATCTCTGGGACTCTGAATCTCTTGGACTCTGAATCTCTGGGACTCTGAATCTCTGGGACTCTGAATCTCCGGGACTCTGATTCTCTGGGACTCTGAATCTCTGGGACTCTGAATCTTTGGGACGCTGAATCTCTGGGACGCTGAATCTCTGGGACTCTGAATCTCTGGGGCTCTGAATCTCTGGGACTCTGAATCTCTGGGACTCTGAATCTCTGGGACTCTGAATCTCTGGGACTCTGAATCTCTGGGACTCTGAATCTCAGGGACTCTGAATCTCTGGGACTCTGAATCTCTGGGACTCTGAATCACTGGGACTCTGAATCACTGGGACACTGAATATCTGGGACTCTGAATCTCTGGGACTCTGAATCTCTGGGACTCTGAATCTCAGGGACTCTGAATCACTGGGACTCTGAATCTCTGGGACTCTGGAGCCCTGGGACTCTGAATCCCTGGGACTTTGAATCTCTGGGACTCTGAAACTCTGGGACTCTGAATCTCTGGAACTCTGAATCTCTGGGACTCTGAATCTCTGGGACTCTGAATCTCTGGGACTCTGAATCTCTGGGACGACTCTGAATCTCTGGGACGACTCTGAATCTCTGGGACGACTCTGAATCTCTGGGACGACTCTGTATCTCTGGGACGACTCTGAATCTCTGGGACGACTCTGAATATCTGGGACGACTCTGAATCTCTGGGACTCTGAATCTCTGGGACTCTGAATCTCTGGGACTCTGAATCTCTGGGATTCTGAATCTCTGGGACTCTTAATCTCTGGGACTCTTAATCTCTGGGACTCTGAATCTCTGGGACTCTGAATCTCTGGGACTCTGAATCTCTGGGACTCTGAATCTTTGGGACGACTCTGAATCTCTGGGACTCTGAATCTCTGGGACTCTGAATCTCTGGGACGCTGAATCTTTGGGACGCTGAAACTCTGGGACGCTGAATCTCTGGGACTCTGAATCTCTGGGACTCTGAATCTCTGGGACGCTGAATCTCTGGGACGCTGAATCTCTGGGACGCTGAATCTCTGGGACTCTGAATCTCTGGGACGCTGAATTTCTGGGACTCTGAATCTCTGGGACGCTGAATCTCTGGGACTCTGAATCTCTGGGACTCTGAATCTCTGGGACTCTGAATCTCTGGGACTCTGAATCTCTGGGACTCTGAATCTCTGGGACTCTGAATCTCTGGGACTCTGAATTTCTGGGACATTGAATCTCTTGGACTCTGAATCTCTGGGACTCTGAATCTCTGGGACTCTGAATCTCTGTGACTCTGAATCTCTGGGACTCTGAATCTCTGGGACTCTGAATCTCTGAGACACTGGATCCCTGGGACTCTGAATCTCTGGGACTCTGAATCTCTGGGACTTTGAATGTCTGGGACTCTGAATCTCTGGGACTCTGAATCTCTGGGACGCTGAATCACTGGGACTCTGAATCTCTGGGACTCTGAATCTCTGGGACTCTGAATCTCTGGGACTCTGAATCTCTGTGACTCTGAATCTCTGGGACTATGAATCTCTGGGACTCTGAATCTCTGGGACTCTGAATCTCTGGGACTCTGAATCTCTGGGATCTCTGAATCTCTGGGACACTGAATTTTTGGGACTCTGAATCTCTGGGGCTCTGAATCTCTGTGACGCTGAATCTCTGGGACTCTGAATCTCTGTGACTCTGAATCTCTGGGACGACTCTGAATCTCTGGGACGACTCTGAATCTCTGGGACTCTGAATCTCTGGGACTCTGAATCTCTGGGACTCTGAATCTCTGGGACTCTGAATCTCTGGGACTCTGAATCTCTGGGACTCTTAATCTCTGGGACTCTGAATCTCTGGGACTCTGAATCTCTGGGACTCTGAATCTCTGGGACTCTGAATCTTTGGGACGACTCTGAATCTCTGGGACTCTGAATCTCTGGGACTCTGAATCTCTGGGACGCTGAATCTCTGGGACGCTGAACCTCTGGGACGCTGAATCTCTGGGACTCTGAATCTCTGGGACTCTGAATCTCTGGGACGCTGAATCTCTGGGACGCTGAATCTCTGGGACGCTGAATCTCTGGGACTCTGAATCTCTGGGACGCTGAATTTCTGGGACTCTGAATCTCTGGGACGCTGAATCTCTGGGACTCTGAATCTCTGGGACTCTGAATCTCTGGGACTCTGAATCTCTGGGACTCTGAATCTCTGGGACTCTGAATCTCTGGGACTCTGAATCTCTGGGACTCTGAATTTCTGGGACATTGAATCTCTTGGACTCTGAATCTCTGGGACTCTGAATCTCTGGGACTCTGAATCTCTGGGACTCTGAATCTCTGGGACTCTGAATCTCTGGGACTCTGAATCTCTGAGACACTGGATCCCTGGGACTCTGAATCTCTGGGACTCTGAATCTCTGGGACTTTGAATGTCTGGGACTCTGAATCTCTGGGACTCTGAATCTCTGGGACGCTGAATCACTGGGACTCTGAATCTCTGGGACTCTGAATCTCTGGGGCTCTGAATCTCTGGGACTCTGAATCTCTGTGACTCTGAATCTCTGGGACTATGAATCTCTGGGACTCTGAATCTCTGGGACTCTGAATCTCTGGGACTCTGAATCTCTGGGACTCTGAATCTCTGGGACACTGAATTTTTGGGACTCTGAATCTCTGGGGCTCTGAATCTCTGTGACGCTGAATCTCTGGGACTCTGAATCTCTGTGACTCTGAATCTCTGGGACTCCTCTGAATCTCCGGGACTCTGAATCACTGGTAGTTCTCTGAATCACTGGGACTCCTCTGAATCTCTGGGACTCTGAATCTCTGGGACACTTAATCTCTGGGACTCTGAATCTCTGGGACACTGAATCTCTGGGACTCTGAATCTCTGGGACTCTGAATCTCTGTGACTCTGAATTTCTGGGACTCCTCTGAATCTCTGGGACTCTGAATCTCTGGGACTCCTCTGAATCTTTGGGACTCTGAATCTCTGGGACTCTGAATCTCTGGGACTCTGAATCTCTGGGACTCTGAATCTCTGGGACTCTGAATCTCTGGGACTCTGAATCTCTGGGACTCTGAATCTCTGGGACTCTGAATCTCTGGGACTCTGAACCTCTGGGACTCTGAATCTCTGGGACTCTGAATCTCTGGGACACTGAATCTCTGGGATTCTGAATCTCTCCGACTCTGAATCTCAGGGACGACTCTGAATCTCCGGGACTCTGAATCACTGGGACTTCTCTGAATCACTGGGACTCCTCTGAATCTCTGGGACTCTGAATCTCTGGGACTCTGAATCTCTGGGACTCTAAATCTCTGGGACTCTGAATTTCTGGGACTCCTCTGAATCTCTGGGATTCTGAATCTCTGGGACTCCTCTGAATCTTTGGGACTCTGATTCTCTGGGACTCTGAATTTCTGGGACTCTGAATCCCTGGGACTCTGAATTTCTGGGACGCTGAACCTCTGTGACACTGAATCTCTGGGACTCTGAATCTCTGGGACTCTGAATCTCTGGGACTCTGAATCTCTGCGAATCTGGATTTCTGGGACTCTGAATCTCTGGGACTCTGAATCTCTGGGACTCTGGATCCCTGGGACTCTGAATCTCTGGGACTCTGAATCTCTGGGACTCTGAATCTCTGGGAATCTGAATCTCTGGGATGCTGAATCACTGGGACTCTGAATCTCTGGGACTCTGAATCTCTGGGACTCTGAATCTCTGTGACTCTGAATCTCTGGGATTCTGAATCTCTGGGACGCTGAATCTCTGGGACTCTGAATCTCTGGGACTCTGAATCTCCGGGACTCTGAATCTCTGGGATACTGAATCTCTGGGACGCTGAATCCCTGGGAGTCTGAATCTCTGGGAATCTGAATCTCTGGGACTCTGAAACTCTGGGAATCTGAATCTCTGGGACTCTGAATCTCTGGTACTCTGAAACTCTGGGAATCTGAATCTCTGGGACTCTGAATCTCTGGGACTCTGAATCTCTGGGACTCTGAATCTCTGGGACTCTGAATCTCTGGGACTCTGAATCTCTGGGACGCTGAATCTCTGGGATTCTGAATCTCTGGGACTCTGAATCTCTGGGACGACTCTGAATCTCTGGGACGACTATGAATCTCTGGGACGACTCTGAATCTCTGGGACTCTGAATCTCTGGGACTCTGAATCTCTGGGACGACTCTGAATCTCTGGGACGACTCTGAATCTCAGGCAATCTGAATCTCTGGGAATCTGAATCTCTGGGACTCTGAATCTCTGGGACTCTGAATCTCTGGGACTCTGAATCTCTGGGACTCTGAATCTCTGGGACTCTGAATCTCTGGGACTCTGAATCTCTGGGATGCTGCATCGCTGGGACGCTGAATCACTGGGACACTGAATCTCTGGGACTCTGAATCTCTGGGACTCTGAATCTCTTGGACTCTGAATTTCTGGGACGCTGAACCTCTGTGACACTGAATCTCTGGGACTCTGAATCTCTGGGACTCTGAATCTCTGGGACTCTGAATCTCTGCGAATCTGAATCTCTGGGATGCTGAATCACTGGGACTCTGAATCTCTGGGACTCTGAATCTCTGGGACTCTGAATCTCTGTGACTCTGAATCTCTGGGATTCTGAATCTCTGGGACGCTGAATCTCTGGGACTCTGAATATCTGGGACTCTGAATCTCTGGGACTCTGAACCTCTGGGATACTGAATCTCTGGGACTCTGAATCCCTGGGAGTCTGAATCTCTGGGAATCTGAATCCCTGGGACTCTGAAACTCTGGGAATCTGAATCTCTGGGACTCTGAATCTCTGGGACTCTGAAACTCTGGGAATCTGAATCTCTGGGACTCTGAATCTCTGGGACGACTCCGAATCTCAGGAAATCTGAATCTCTGGGACTCTGAATCTCTGGGACTCTGAATCTCTGGGACGACTCTGAATCTCTGGGACGACTCTGAATCTCAGGGAATCTGAATCACTGGGAATCTGAATCTCTGGGACTCTGAATCTCTGGGACGCTGCATCGCTGGGACGCTGAATCACTGGGACTCTGAATCTCTGGGACTCTGAATCTCTGGAACTCTGAATCTCTGCATCTCTGAATCTCTGGGACTCTGAATCTCTGGGACTCTGAATCTCTGGGACTCTGAATCTCTGGGACTCTGAATCTCTGGGACTCTGAATCTCTGGGACTCTGAATCTCTGGGACTCCCCTGAATCTCTGGGACTCTGAATCTCTCGGACTCCTCTGAATCTCTGGGTCTCTGAATCTCTGGGACTCTGAATCTCTGGGACTCTGAATCTCTGGGACTCTGAATCTCTGGGACTCTGAATCTCTGCGACTCGGAATCTCTGCGACTCTGAATCTCTGCGACTCTGAATCTCTGGGACTCTGAATTTCTGGGACTCTGAATCTCTGGGACTCTGAATCTCTGGGACGCTGAATCTCTGGGACGCTGAATCTCTGGGACTCTGAATCTCTGGGACTCTGAATCTCTGGGACTCTGAATCTCTGGGTCTCTGAATCTCTGAGACTCTGGATCCCTGGGACTCTGAATCTCTGGGACTCTGAATCTCTGGGACTTTGAATGTCTGGGAATCTGAATCTCTGGGACTCTGAATCTCTGGGACGCTGAATCACTGGGACTCTGAATCTCTGGGACTCTGAATCTCTGGGACTCTGAATCTCTGGGACTCTGAATCTCTGTGACTCTGAATCTCTGGGACTATGAATCTCTGGGACTCTGAATCTCTGGGACTCTGAATCTCTGGGACTCTGAATCTCTGGGACGACTCTGAATCTCTGGGACTCTGAATCTCTGGGACTCTGAATCTCTGGGACGACTCTGAATCTCTGGGACTCTGAATCTCTGGGACTCTTAATCTCTGGGACTCTTAATCTCTGGGACTCTGAATCTCTGGGACTCTGAATCTCTGGGACTCCGAATCTCTGGGACTCTGAATCTCTGGGACTCTGAATCTCTTGGACTCTGAATCTCTGGGACTCTGAATCTCTGGGACTCTGAATCTCCGGGACTCTGATTCTCTGGGACTCTGAATCTCTGGGACTCTGAATCTTTGGGACGCTGAATCTCTGGGACGCTGAATCTCTGGGACTCTGAATCTCTGGGGCTCTGAATCTCTGGGACTCTGAATCTCTGGGACTCTGAATCTCTGGGACTCTGAATCTCTGGGACTCTGAATCTCTGGGACTCTGAATCTCAGGGACTCTGAATCTCTGGGACTCTGAATCTCTGGGACTCTGAATCACTGGGACTCTGAATCTCTGGGACACTGAATATCTGGGACTCTGAATCTCTGGGACTCTGAATCTCTGGGACTCTGAATCTCAGGGACTCTGAATCACTGGGACTCTGAATCTCTGGGACTCTGGAGCCCTGGGACTCTGAATCCCTGGGACTTTGAATCTCTGGGACTCTGAAACTCTGGGACTCTGAATCTCTGGAACTCTGAATCTCTGGGACTCTGAATCTCTGGGACTCTGAATCTCTGGGACTCTGAATCTCTGGGACGACTCTGAATCTCTGGGACGACTCTGAATCTCTGGGACGACTCTGAATCTCTGGGACGACTCTGTATCTCTGGGACGACTCTGAATCTCTGGGACGACTCTGAATCTCTGGGACGACTCTGAATCTCTGGGACTCTGAATCTCTGGGACTCTGAATCTCTGGGACTCTGAATCTCTGGGATTCTGAATCTCTGGGACTCTTAATCTCTGGGACTCTTAATCTCTGGGACTCTGAATCTCTGGGACTCTGAATCTCTGGGACTCTGAATCTCTGGGACTCTGAATCTTTGGGACGACTCTGAATCTCTGGGACTCTGAATCTCTGGGACTCTGAATCTCTGGGACGCTGAATCTTTGGGACGCTGAACCTCTGGGACGCTGAATCTCTGGGACTCTGAATCTCTGGGACTCTGAATCTCTGGGACGCTGAATCTCTGGGACGCTGAATCTCTGGGACGCTGAATCTCTGGGACTCTGAATCTCTGGGACGCTGAATTTCTGGGACTCTGAATCTCTGGGACGCTGAATCTCTGGGACTCTGAATCTCTGGGACTCTGAATCTCTGGGACTCTGAATCTCTGGGACTCTGAATCTCTGGGACTCTGAATCTCTGGGACTCTGAATCTCTGGGACTCTGAATTTCTGGGACATTGAATCTCTTGGACTCTGAATCTCTGGGACTCTGAATCTCTGGGACTCTGAATCTCTGGGACTCTGAATCTCTGGGACTCTGAATCTCTGGGACTCTGAATCTCTGAGACACTGGATCCCTGGGACTCTGAATCTCTGGGACTCTGAATCTCTGGGACTTTGAATGTCTGGGACTCTGAATCTCTGGGACTCTGAATCTCTGGGACGCTGAATCACTGGGACTCTGAATCTCTGGGACTCTGAATCTCTGGGACTCTGAATCTCTGGGACTCTGAATCTCTGTGACTCTGAATCTCTGGGACTATGAATCTCTGGGACTCTGAATCTCTGGGACTCTGAATCTCTGGGACTCTGAATCTCTGGGATCTCTGAATCTCTGGGACACTGAATTTTTGGGACTCTGAATCTCTGGGGCTCTGAATCTCTGTGACGCTGAATCTCTGGGACTCTGAATCTCTGTGACTCTGAATCTCTGGGACTCCTCTGAATCTCCGGGACTCTGAATCACTGGTAGTTCTCTGAATCACTGGGACTCCTCTGAATCTCTGGGACTCTGAATCTCTGGGACAATTAATCTCTGGGACTCTGAATCTCTGGGACACTGAATCTCTGGGACTCTGAATCTCTGGGACTCTGAATCTCTGTGACTCTGAATTTCTGGGACTCCTCTGAATCTCTGGGACTCTGAATCTCTGGGACTCCTCTGAATCTTTGGGACTCTGAATCTCTGGGACTCTGAATCTCTGGGACTCTGAATCTCTGGGACTCTGAATTTCGGGGCTCTGAATCTCTGGGACTCTGAATCTCTGGGACTCTGAATCTCTGGGACTCTGAATCTCTGGGACTCTGAATCTCTGGGACTCTGAATCTCTGGGACTCTGAATCTCTGGGACTCTGAACCTCTGGGACTCTGAATCTCTGGGACTCTGAATCTCTGGGACACTGAATCTCTGGGATTCTGAATCTCTCCGACTCTGAATCTCAGGGACGACTCTGAATCTCCGGGACTCTGAATCACTGGGACTTCTCTGAATCACTGGGACTCCTCTGAATCTCTGGGACTCTGAATCTCTGGGACTCTGAATCTCTGGGACTCTAAATCTCTGGGACTCTGAATTTCTGGGACTCCTCTGAATCTCTGGGATTCTGAATCTCTGGGACTCCTCTGAATCTTTGGGACTCTGATTCTCTGGGACTCTGAATTTCTGTGACTCTGAATCTCTGGGACTCTGTATCTCGGGGCTCTGAATCTCTGGGACTCTGAATCTCTGTGACTCTGAATCTCTGTGACTCTGAATCTCTGGGACTCCTCTGAATCTCTGGGACTCTGAATCTCTGGGACTCTGAATCCCTGGTACTCTGAATCTCTGGGAATCTGAATCTCTGGGACTCTGAAACCCTGGGACTCTGAATCTCTGGGAATCTGAACCTCTGGGACTCTGAATCTCTGGGACTCTGAATCTCTGGGACACTGAATCTCTGGGATACTGAATCTCTGGGACTCTGAATCTCTGGGACTCTGAATCTCTGGGACTCTGAATCTCTGGGACTCTGAATCTCTGGGATTCTGAATCTCTGGGACTCTTAATCTCTGGGACTCTTAATCTCTGGGACTCTGAATCTCTGGGACTCTGAATCTCTGGGACTCTGAATCTCTGGGACTCTGAATCTTTGGGACGACTCTGAATCTCTGGGACTCTGAATCTCTGGGACTCTGAATCTCTGGGACGCTGAATCTTTGGGACGCTGAACCTCTGGGACGCTGAATCTCTGGGACTCTGAATCTCTGGGACTCTGAATCTCTGGGACGCTGAATCTCTGGGACGCTGAATCTCTGGGACGCTGAATCTCTGGGACTCTGAATCTCTGGGACGCTGAATTTCTGGGACTCTGAATCTCTGGGACGCTGAATCTCTGGGACTCTGAATCTCTGGGACTCTGAATCTCTGGGACTCTGAATCTCTGGGACTCTGAATCTCTGGGACTCTGAATCTCTGGGACTCTGAATCTCTGGGACTCTGAATTTCTGGGACATTGAATCTCTTGGACTCTGAATCTCTGGGACTCTGAATCTCTGGGACTCTGAATCTCTGGGACTCTGAATCTCTGGGACTCTGAATCTCTGGGACTCTGAATCTCTGAGACACTGGATCCCTGGGACTCTGAATCTCTGGGACTCTGAATCTCTGGGACTTTGAATGTCTGGGACTCTGAATCTCTGGGACTCTGAATCTCTGGGACGCTGAATCACTGGGACTCTGAATCTCTGGGACTCTGAATCTCTGGGACTCTGAATCTCTGGGACTCTGAATCTCTGTGACTCTGAATCTCTGGGACTATGAATCTCTGGGACTCTGAATCTCTGGGACTCTGAATCTCTGGGACTCTGAATCTCTGGGATCTCTGAATCTCTGGGACACTGAATTTTTGGGACTCTGAATCTCTGGGGCTCTGAATCTCTGTGACGCTGAATCTCTGGGACTCTGAATCTCTGTGACTCTGAATCTCCGGGACTCCTCTGAATCTCCGGGACTCTGAATCACTGGTAGTTCTCTGAATCACTGGGACTCCTCTGAATCTCTGGGACTCTGAATCTCTGGGACAATTAATCTCTGGGACTCTGAATCTCTGGGACACTGAATCTCTGGGACTCTGAATCTCTGGGACACTGAATCTCTGTGACTCTGAATTTCTGGGACTCCTCTGAATCTCTGGGACTCTGAATCTCTGGGACTCCTCTGAATCTTTGGGACTCTGAATCTCTGGGACTCTGAATCTCTGGGACTCTGAATCTCTGGGACTCTGAATTTCGGGGCTCTGAATCTCTGGGATTCTGAATCTCTGGGACTCTGAATCTCTGGGACTCTGAATCTCTGGCACTCTGAATCTCTGGGACTCTGAATCTCTGGGACTCTGAATCTCTGGGACTCTGAACCTCTGGGACTCTGAATCTCTGGGACTCTGAATCTCTGGGACACTGAATCTCTGGGATTCTGAATCTCTCCGACTCTGAATCTCAGGGACGACTCTGAATCTCCGGGACTCTGAATCACTGGGACTTCTCTGAATCACTGGGACTCCTCTGAATCTCTGGGACTCTGAATCTCTGGGACTCTGAATCTCTGGGACTCTAAATCTCTGGGACTCTGAATTTCTGGGACTCCTCTGAATCTCTGGGATTCTGAATCTCTGGGACTCCTCTGAATCTTTGGGACTCTGATTCTCTGGGACTCTGAATTTCTGTGACTCTGAATCTCTGGGACTCTGTATCTCGGGGCTCTGAATCTCTGGGACTCTGAATCTCTGTGACTCTGAATCTCTGTGACTCTGAATCTCTGGGACTCCTCTGAATCTCTGGGACTCTGAATCTCTGGGACTCTGAATCCCTGGTACTCTGAATCTCTGTGAATCTGAATCTCTGGGACTCTGAAACCCTGGGACTCTGAATCTCTGGGAATCTGAACCTCTGGGACTCTGAATCTCTGGGACTCTGAATCTCTGGGACACTGAATCTCTGGGATACTGAATCTCTGGGACTCTGAATCTCTGGGACAACTCTGAATCTCTGGGAATCTGAATCTCTGGGACTCTGAATTTCTGGGACTCCTCTGAATCTCTGGGATTCTGAATCTCTGGGACTCCTCTGAATCTTTGGGACTCTGATTCTCTGGGACTCTGAATTTCTGTGACTCTGAATCTCTGGGACTCTGTATCTCGGGGCTCTGAATCTCTGGGACTCTGAATCTCTGTGACTCTGAATCTCTGTGACTCTGAATCTCTGGGACTCCTCTGAATCTCTGGGACTCTGAATCTCTGGGACTCTGAATCCCTGGTACTCTGAATCTCTGGGAATCTGAATCTCTGGGACTCTGAAACCCTGGGACTCTGAATCTCTGGGAATCTGAACCTCTGGGACTCTGAATCTCTGGGACTCTGAATCTCTGGGACACTGAATCTCTGGGATACTGAATCTCTGGGACTCTGAATCTCTGGGACTCTGAATCTCTGGGACTCTGAATCTCTGGGACTCTGAATCTCTGGGATTCTGAATCTCTGGGACTCTTAATCTCTGGGACTCTTAATCTCTGGGACTCTGAATCTCTGGGACTCTGAATCTCTGGGACTCTGAATCTCTGGGACTCTGAATCTTTGGGACGACTCTGAATCTCTGGGACTCTGAATCTCTGGGACTCTGAATCTCTGGGACGCTGAATCTTTGGGACGCTGAACCTCTGGGACGCTGAATCTCTGGGACTCTGAATCTCTGGGACTCTGAATCTCTGGGACGCTGAATCTCTGGGACGCTGAATCTCTGGGACGCTGAATCTCTGGGACTCTGAATCTCTGGGACGCTGAATTTCTGGGACTCTGAATCTCTGGGACGCTGAATCTCTGGGACTCTGAATCTCTGGGACTCTGAATCTCTGGGACTCTGAATCTCTGGGACTCTGAATCTCTGGGACTCTGAATCTCTGGGACTCTGAATCTCTGGGACTCTGAATTTCTGGGACATTGAATCTCTTGGACTCTGAATCTCTGGGACTCTGAATCTCTGGGACTCTGAATCTCTGGGACTCTGAATCTCTGGGACTCTGAATCTCTGGGACTCTGAATCTCTGAGACACTGGATCCCTGGGACTCTGAATCTCTGGGACTCTGAATCTCTGGGACTTTGAATGTCTGGGACTCTGAATCTCTGGGACTCTGAATCTCTGGGACGCTGAATCACTGGGACTCTGAATCTCTGGGACTCTGAGTCTCTGGGACTCTGAATCTCTGGGACTCTGAATCTCTGTGACTCTGAATCTCTGGGACTATGAATCTCTGGGACTCTGAATCTCTGGGACTCTGAATCTCTGGGACTCTGAATCTCTGGGATCTCTGAATCTCTGGGACACTGAATTTTTGGGACTCTGAATCTCTGGGGCTCTGAATCTCTGTGACGCTGAATCTCTGGGACTCTGAATCTCTGTGACTCTGAATCTCTGGGACTCCTCTGAATCTCCGGGACTCTGAATCACTGGTAGTTCTCTGAATCACTGGGACTCCTCTGAATCTCTGGGACTCTGAATCTCTGGGACAATTAATCTCTGGGACTCTGAATCTCTGGGACACTGAATCTCTGGGACTCTGAATCTCTGGGACTCTGAATCTCTGTGACTCTGAATTTCTGGGACTCCTCTGAATCTCTGGGACTCTGAATCTCTGGGACTCCTCTGAATCTTTGGGACTCTGAATCTCTGGGACTCTGAATCTCTGGGACTCTGAATCTCTGGGACTCTGAATTTCGGGGCTCTGAATCTCTGGGACTCTGAATCTCTGGGACTCTGAATCTCTGGGACTCTGAATCTCTGGGACTCTGAATCTCTGGGACTCTGAATCTCTGGGACTCTGAATCTCTGGGACTCTGAACCTCTGGGACTCTGAATCTCTGGGACTCTGAATCTCTGGGACACTGAATCTCTGGGATTCTGAATCTCTCCGACTCTGAATCTCAGGGACGACTCTGAATCTCCGGGACTCTGAATCACTGGGACTTCTCTGAATCACTGGGACTCCTCTGAATCTCTGGGACTCTGAATCTCTGGGACTCTGAATCTCTGGGACTCTAAATCTCTGGGACTCTGAATTTCTGGGACTCCTCTGAATCTCTGGGATTCTGAATCTCTGGGACTCCTCTGAATCTTTGGGACTCTGATTCTCTGGGACTCTGAATTTCTGTGACTCTGAATCTCTGGGACTCTGTATCTCGGGGCTCTGAATCTCTGGGACTCTGAATCTCTGTGACTCTGAATCTCTGTGACTCTGAATCTCTGGGACTCCTCTGAATCTCTGGGACTCTGAATCTCTGGGACTCTGAATCCCTGGTACTCTGAATCTCTGGGAATCTGAATCTCTGGGACTCTGAAACCCTGGGACTCTGAATCTCTGGGAATCTGAACCTCTGGGACTCTGAATCTCTGGGACTCTGAATCTCTGGGACACTGAATCTCTGGGATACTGAATCTCTGGGACTCTGAATCTCTGGGACAACTCTGAATCTCTGGGAATCTGAATCTCTGGGACTCTGAATCTCTGGGACGACTCTGAATCTCTGGGACTCTGAATCTCTGGGACTCTGAATCTCTGGGACTCTGAATCTCTGGGACGACTCTGAATCTCTGGGACTCTGAATCTCTGGGACTCTGAATCTCTGGGTCTCTGAATCTCTGGGAAGACTCTGAATCTCTGGGACTCTGAATCTCTGGGACTGAATCTCTGGGACTATGAATCTCTGGGACGACTCTAAATCTCTGGGACGACTCTGAATCTTTGGGACGACTCTGAATCTCTGGGACGACTCTGAATCTCTGGGACGACTCTGAATCTCTGGGACGACTCTGAATCTCTGGGACGACTCTGAATCTGTGGGACTACTCTGAATCTCTGGGACGACTCTGAATCACTGGGACTCTGAATCTCTGGGACTCTGAATCTCTGTGACTCTTAATCTCTGGGACTCTGAATCTCTGGGACTCTGAATCTCTGGGACTCTGAATTTCTGGGACTCTGTATCTCTGGGATGACTCTGAATCTCTGGGACTCTGAATCTCTGGGACTCTGAATCTCTGGGACGCTGAATCTCTGGGACGCCGAACCTCTGGGACGCTGAATCTCTGGGAATCTGAATCTCTGGGACTCTGAATCTCTGGGACTCTGAATCTCTGGGACGCTGAATCTCTGGGACGCTGAATCTCTGGGACGCTGAATCTCTGGGACTCTTAATCCCTGGGACTCTGAATCTCTGGGAATCTGAATCTCTGGGACTCTGAAACTCTGGGACTCTGAATCTCTGGGACTCTGAACCTCTGGGACTATGAATCTCTGGGACTCTGAATTTCTGGGACACTGAATCTCTGGGATTCTGAATTTCTGGGACTCTGAATCTCTGGGACTCTGAATCTCTGGGACTCTGAATCTCTGGGACTCTGAATCTCTGGGACTCTGAATCTCTGGGACACTGAATCTCTTGGACTCTGAATCTCTGGGACTCTGAATCTCTGGGACTCTGAATCTCTGGGACTCTGAATCTCTGGGACTCTGAATCTCTGAGACTCTGGATCCCTGGGACTCTGAATCTCTGGGACTCTGAATCTCTGGGACTTTGAATGTCTGGGACTCTGAATCTCTGGGACTCTGAATCTCTGGGACGCTGAATCACTGGGACTCTGAATCTCTGGGACTCTGAATCTCTGGGACTCTGAATCTCTGGGACTCTGAATCTCTGTGACTCTGAATCTCTGGGACTATGAATCTCTGGGACTCTGAATCTCTGGGACTCTGAATCTCTGGGACTCTGAATCTCTGGGACTCTGAATCTCTGGGACACTGAATTTTTGGGACTCTGAATCTCTGGGGCTCTGACTCTCTGTGACGCTGAATCTCTGGGACTCTGAATCTCTGTGACTCTGAATCTCTGGGACTCCTCTGAATCTCCGGGACTCTGAATCACTGGTAGTTCTCTGAATCACTGGGACTCCTCTGAATCTCTGGGACTCTGAATCTCTGGGACAGTTAATCTCTGGGACTCTGAATCTCTGGGACACTGAATCTCTGGGACTCTGAATCTCTGGGACTCTGAATCTCTGTGACTCTGAATTTCTGGGACTCCTCTGAATCTCTGGGACTCTGAATCTCTGGGACTCCTCTGAATCTTTGGGACTCTGAATCTCTGGGACTCTGAATCTCTGGGACTCTGAATCTCTGGGACTCTGAATTTCGGGGCTCTGAATCTCTGGGACTCTGAATCTCTGGGACTCTGAATCTCTGGGACTCTGAATCTCTGGGACTCTGAATCTCTGGGACTCTGAATCTCTGGGACTCTGAATCTCTGGGACTCTGATCCTCTGGGACTCTGAATCTCTGGGACTCTGAATCTCTGGGACACTGAATCTCTGGGATTCTGAATCTCTCCGACTCTGAATCTCAGGGACGACTCTGAATCTCCGGGACTCTGAATCACTGGGACTTCTCTGAATCACTGGGACTCCTCTGAATCTCTGGGACTCTGAATCTCTGGGACTCTGAATCTCTGGGACTCTGAATCTCTGGGACTCTGAATTTCTGGGACTCCTCTGAATCTCTGGGACTCTGATTCTCTGGGACTCTGAATTTCTGGGACTCTGAATCTCTGGGACTCTGCATCTCGGGGCTCTGAATCTCTGGGACTCTGAATCTCTGTGACTCTGAATCTCTGTGACTCTGAATCTCTGGGACTCCTCTGAATCTCCGGGACTCTGAATCACTGGGAGTTCTCTGAATCACTGGGACTCCTCTGAATCTCTGGGACTCTGAATCTCTGGGACACTTAATCTCTGGGAATCTGAATCTCTGGGACACTGAATCTCTGGGACTCTGAATCTCTGGGACTCTGAATCTCTGGGACTCTGAATTTCTGGGACTCCTCTGAATCTCTGGGACTCTGAATCTCTGGGACTCCTCTGAATCTTTGGGACTCTGAATCTCTGGGACTCTGAATCTCTGGGACTCTGAATCTCTGGGACTCTGAATCTCGGGGCTCTGAATCTCTGGGACTCTGAATCTCTGGGACTCTGAATCTCTGGGACTCTGAATCTCTGGGACTCTGAATCTCTGGGACTCTGAATCTCTGGGACTCTGAACCTCTGGGACTCTGAATCTCTGGGACTCTGAATCTCTGGGACACTGAATCTCTGGGATTCTGAATCTCTCCGACTCTGAATCTCTGGGACGACTCTGAATCTCCGGGACTCTGAAACACTGGGACTTCTCTGAATCACTGGGACTCCTCTGAATCTCTGGGACACTGAATCTCTGGGACTCTGAATCTCTGGGACTCTGAATCTCTGGGACTCTGAATTTCTGGGACTCCTCTGAATCTCTGGGATTCTGAATCTCTGGGACTCCTCTGAATCTTTGGGACTCTGATTCTCTGGGACTCTGAATTTCTGGGACTCTGAATCTCGGGGCCCTGAATCTCTGGGACTCTGAATCTCTGGGACTCTGAATCTCTGGGACTCTGAATCTCTGGGACTCTGAATCTCTGGGACTCTGAATCTCTGGGTCTCTGAATCCCTGGGACTCTGAATCTCTGGGAATCTGAATCTCTGGGACTCTGAAACCCTGGGACTCTGAATCTCTGGGAATCTGAACCTCTGGGACTCTGAATCTCTGGGACTCTGAATCTCTGGGACACTGAATCTCTGGGATACTGAATCTCTGGGACTCTGAATCTCTGGGACAACTCTGAATCTCTGGGAATCTGAATCTCTGGGACTCTGAATCTCTGGGACGACTCTGAATCTCTGGGACTCTGAATCTCTGGGACTCTGAATCTCTGGGACTCTGAATCTCTGGGACGACTCTGAATCTCTGGGACTCTGAATCTCTGGGACTCTGAATCTCTGGGTCTCTGAATCTCTGGGACGACTCTGAATCTCTGCGACTCTGAATCTCTGGGACTCTGAATCTCTGGGACGACTCTAAATCTCTGGGACGACTCTGAATCTTTGGGACGACTCTGAATCTCTGGGACGACTCTGAATCTCTGGGACGACTCTGAATCTCTGGGACGACTCTGAATCTCTGGGACGACTCTGAATCTCTGGGACTACTCTGAATCTCTGGGACGACTCTGAATCACTGGGACTCTGAATCTCTGTGACTCTGAATCTCTGTGACTCTTAATCTCTGGGACTCTGAATCTCTGGGACTCTGAATCTCTGGGACTCTGAATCTCTGGGACTCTGTATCTCTGGGATGACTCTGAATCTCTGGGACTCTGAATCTCTGGGACTCTGAATCTCTGGGACGCTGAATCTCTGGGACGCCGAACCTCTGGGACGCTGAATCTCTGGGAATCTGAATCTCTGGGACTCTGAATATCTGGGACTCTGAATCTCTGGGACGCTGAATCTCTGGGACGCTGAATCTCTGGGACGCTGAATCTCTGGGACTCTGAATCCCTGGGACTCTGAATCTCTGGGAATCTGAATCTCTGGGACTCTGAAACTCTGGGTGTCTGAATCTCTGGGACTCTGAACCTCTGGGACTATGAATCTCTGGGACTCTGAATCTCTGGGACACTGAATCTCTGGGATTCTGAATCTCTGGGACTCTGAATCTCTGGGACGACTCTGAATCTCTGGGAATCTGAATCTCTGGGACTCTGAATCTCTGGGAATCTGAATCTCTGGGACGACTCTGAATCTCTGGGACTCTGAATCTCTGGGACTCTGAATCTCTGGGACTCTGAATCTCTGGGACTCTGAATCTCTGGGACTCTGAATCTCTGGGACTCTTAATCTCTGGGACGCTGAATCTCTGGGACTCTGAATCTCTGGGACACTGAATCTCTGGGACTCTGAATCTCTGGGACTCTGAATCTCTGGGACTCTGAATCTCTGGGACTCTGAATCTCTGGGACTCTGAATCTCTGGGACTCTGAATCTCTGGGACTCTGAATCTCTGGGACACTGAATCTCTGGGACTCTGAATCTCTGGGACTCTGAATCTCTGGGACTCTGAATCTCTGGGACGACTCTGAATCTCTGGGACGACTCTGAATCTCTGGGACGACTCTGAATCTCTGGGACGACTCTGAATCTCTGGGACGACTCTGAATCTCTGGGACGACTCTGTATCTCTGGGACGACTCTGAATCTCTGGGACGACTCTGAATCTCTGGGGCTCTGAATCTCTGGGACTCTGAATCTCTGGGACTCTTAATCTCTGGGACTCTGAATCTCTGGGACTCTGAATCTCTGGGACTCTGAATCTCTGGGACTCTGAATCTTTGGGACTCTGAATCTTTGGGACGACTCTGAATCTCTGGGACTCTGAATCTCTGGGACGCTGAATCTCTGGGACGCTGAACCTCTGGGACGCTGAATCTCTGGGACTCTGAATCTCTGGGACTCTGAATTTCTGGGACTCTGAATCTCTGGGACGCTGAATCTCTGGGACGCTGAATCTCTGGGACGCTGAATCTCTGGGACTCTGAATCTCTGGGACGCTGAATTTCTGGGACTCTGAATCTCTGGGACTCTGAATCTCTGGGACTCTGAATCTCTGGGACTCTGAATCGCTGGGACTCTGAATCTCTGGGACTCTGAATCTCTGGGACTCTGAATCTCTGGGACTCTGAATCTCTGGGACTCTGAATCACTGGGACTCTGAATCTCTGGGACTCTGAATCTCTGGGACACTGAATCTCTGGGACTCTGAATCTCTGGGACTCTGAATCTCTGGGACTCTGAATCTCTGGGACTCTGAATCTCTGGGACTCTGAATATCTGGGACTCTGAATCTCTGGGACGACTCTGAATCTCTGGGATGACTCTGAATCTCTGGGACGACTCTGAATCTCTGGGACGACTCTGAATCTCTGGGAAGACTCTGTATCTCTGGGAGGACTCTGAATCTCTGGGACGACTCTGAATCTCTGGGACTCTGAATCTCTGGGACTCTGAATCTCTGGGACTCTGAATCTCTGGGACTCTGAATCTCTGGGACTCTGAATCTCTGGGACTCTGAATCTCTGGGACTCTGAATCTCTGGGACTCTGAATCTCTGGGACACTGAATCTCTGGGACTCTGAATCTCTGGGACTCTGAATCTCTGGGACTCTGAATCTCTGGGACTCTGAATCTCTGGGATTCTGAATCTCTGGGACGACTCTGAATCTCTGGGACGACTCTGAATCTCTGGGACGACTCTGAATCTCTGGGACGACTCTGAATCTCTGGGACGACTCCGAATCTCTGGGACGACTCTGAATCTCTGGGACGACTCTGAATATCTGGGACTCTGAATCTCTGGGACTCTGAATCTCTGGGACGCTGAATCTCTGGGACGCTGAACCTCTGGGACGCTGAATCTCTGGGACTCTGAATCTCTGGGACTCTGAATCTCTGGGACTCTGAATCTCTGGGACGCTGAATCTCTGGGACGCTGAATCTCTGGGACGCTGAATCTCTGGGACTCTGAATCTCTGGGACGCTGAATTTCTGGGACTCTGAATCTCTGGGACTCTGAATCTCTGGGACTCTGAATCTCTGGGACTCTGAATCTCTGGGACTCTGAATCTCTGGGACTCTGAATCTCTGGGACTCTGAATCTCTGGGACTCTGAATCTCTGGGACTCTGAATCTCTGGGACTCTGAATCACTGGGACTCTGAATCTCTGGGACTCTGAATCTCTGGGACACTGAATCTCTGGGACTCTGAATCTCTGGGACTCTGAATCTCTGGGACTCTGAATCTCTGGGACTCTGAATCTCTGGGACTCTGAATATCTGGGACTCTGAATCTCTGGGACGACTCTGAATCTCTGGGATGACTCTGAATCTCTGGGACGACTCTGAATCTCTGGGACGACTCTGAATCTCTGGGAAGACTCTGTATCTCTGGGAGTACTCTGAATCTCTGGGACGACTCTGAATCTCTGGGACTCTGAATCTCTGGGACTCTGAATCTCTGGGACTCTGAATCTCTGGGACTCTGAACCTCTGGGACTCTGAATCTCTGGGACTCTGAATCTCTGGGACTCTGAATCTCTGGGACTCTGAATCTCTGGGACACTGAATCTCTGGGACTCTGAATCTCTGGGATTCTGAATCTCTGGGACGACTCTGAATCTCTGGGACGACTCTGAATCTCTGGGACGACTCTGAATCTCTGGGACGACTCTGAATCTCTGGGACGACTCCGAATCTCTGGGACGACTCTGAATCTCTGGGACGACTCTGTATCTCTGGGACGACTCTGAATCTCTGGGACGACTCTGAATCTCTGGGACTCTGAATCTCTGGGACTCTGAATCTCTGGGACTCTTAATCTCTGGGACTCTGAATCTCTGGGACTCTGAATCTCTGGGACTCTGAATCTCTGGGACTCTGAATCTTTGGGACGACTCTGAATCTCTGGGACTCTGAATCTCTGGGACTCTGAATCTCTGGGACGCTGAATCTCTGGGACGCTGAACCTCTGGGACGCTGAATCTCTGGGACTCTGAATCTCTGGGACTCTGAATCTCTGGGACTCTGAATCTCTGGGACGCTGAATCTCTGGGACGCAGAATCTCTGGGACGCTGAATCTCTGGGACCCTGAATCTCTGGGACGCTGAATTTCTGGGACTCTGAATCTCTGGGACTCTGAATCTCTGGGACTCTGAATCTCTGGGACTCTGAATCTCTGGGACTCTGAATCTCTGGCACTCTGAATCTCTGGGACTCTGATTCTCTGGAACTCTGAATCTCTGGGACTCTGAACCTCTGGGACTCTGAATCTCTGGGACTCTGAATCTCTGGGACACTGAATCTCTGGGATTCTGAATCTCTCCGACTCTGAATCTCTGGGACGACTCTGAATCTCCGGGACTCTGAATCACTGGGACTTCTCTGAATCACTGGGACTCCTCTGAATCTCTGGGACTCTGAATCTCTGGGACTCTGAATCTCTGGGACTCTGAATCTCTGGAACTCTGAATTTCTGGGACTCCTCTGATTCTCTGGGATTCTGAATCTCTGGGACTCCTCTGAATCTTTGGGACTCTGATTCTCTGGGACTCTGAATTTCTGGGACTCTGAATCTCTGGGACTCTGTATCTCGAGGCTCTGAATCTCTGGGACTCTGAATCTCTGGGACTCTGAATCTCTGTGACTCTGAATCTCTGGGACTCCTCTGAATCTCCGGGTCTCTGAATCACTGGGAGTTCTCTGAATCACTGGGACTCCTCTGAATCTCTGGGACTCTGAATCTCTGGGACACTTAATCTCTGGGACTCTGAATCTCTGGGACACTGAATCTCTGGGACTCTGAATCTCTGGGACTCTGAATCTCTGGGACTCTGAATTTCTGGGACTCCTCTGAATCTCTGGGACTCTCAATCTCTGGGACTCCTCTGAATCTTTGGGACTCTGAATCTCTGGGACTCTGAATCTCTGGGACTCTGAATGTCTGGGACTCTGAATCTCGGGGCTCTGAATCTCTGGGACTCTGAATCTCTGGGACTCTGAATATCTGGGACTCTGAATCTCTGGGACTCTGAATCTCTGGGACTCTGAACCTCTGGGACTCTGAATCTCTGGGACTCTGAATCTCTGGGACACTGAATCTCTGGGATTCTGAATCTCTCCGACTCTGAATCTCTGGGACGACTCTGAATCTCCGGGACTCTGAATCACTGGGACTTCTCTGAATCACTGGGACTCCTCTGAATCTCTGGGACTCTGAATCTCTGGGACTCTGAATCTCTGGGACTCTGAATCTCTGGGACTCTGAATTTCTGGGACTCCTCTGAATCTCTGGGATTCTGAATCTCTGGGACTCCTCTGAATCTTTGGGACTCTGATTCTCTGGGACTCTGAATTTCTGGGACTCTGAATCTCTGGGACTCTGAATCTCGGGGCTCTGAATCTCTGGGACTCTGAATCTCTGGGACTCTGAATCTCTGGGACTCTGAATCTCTGGGACTCTGAATCTCTGGGACTCTGAATCTCTGTGACTCTAATCTCTGGGACTCTGAATCCCTGGGACTCTGAATCTCTGGGAATCTGAATCTCTGGGACTCTGAAACCCTGGGACTCTGAATCTCTGGGACTCTGAACCTCTGGGACTCTGAATCTCTGGGACTCTGAATATCTGGGACACTGAATCTCTGGGATACTGAATCTCTGGGACTCTGAATCTCTGGGCCAACTCTGAATCTCTGGGAATCTGAATCTCTGGGACTCTGAATCTCTGGGACGACTCTGAATCTCTGGGACTCTGAATCTCTGGGACTCTGAATCTCTGGGACTCTGAATCTCAGGGACGACTCTGAATCTCTGGGACTCTGAATCTCTGGGACTCTGGATCTCTGGGTCTCTGAATCTCTGGGACGACTCTGAATCTCTGGGTCTCTGAATCTCTGGGACTCTGAATCTCTGGGACTATGAATCTCTGGGACGACTCTAAATCTCTGGGACGACTCTGAATCTTTTGGACGACTCTGAATCTCTGGGACGACTCTGAATCTCTGGGACGACTCTGAATCTCTGGGCCGACTCTGAATCTCTGGGACGACTCTGAATCTCTGGGACTACTCTGAATCTCTGGGACGACTCTGAATCACTGGGACTCTGAATCTCTGGGACTCTGAATCTCTGTGACTCTTAATCTCTGGGACTCTGAATCTCTGGGACTCTGAATCTCTGGGACTCTGAATCTCTGGGACGCTGAATCTCTGGGACGCTGAACCTCTGGGACGCTGAATCTCTGGGAATCTGAATCTCTGGGACTCTGAATCTCTGGGACTCTGAATCTCTGGGACGCTGAATCTTTGGGACGCTGAATCTCTGGGACGCTGAATCTCTGGGACTCTGAATCCCTGGGACTCTGAATCTCTGGGAATCTGAATCTCTGGGACTCTGAAGCTCTGGGACTCTGAATCTCTGGGACTCTGAATCTCTGGGACTCTGAATCTCTGGGACGACTCTGAATCTCTGGGACGACTCTGAATCTCTGGGACGACTCTGAATCTCTGGGACGACTCTGAATCTCTGGGACGACTCTGAATCTCTGGGACGACTCTGTATCTCTGGGACGACTCTGAATCTCTGGGACGACTCTGAATCTCTGGGACTCTGAATCTCTGGGACTCTGAATCTCTGGGACTCTTAATCTCTGGGACTCTGAATCTCTGGGACTCTGAATCTCTGGGACTCTGAATCTCTGGGACTCTGAATCTCTGGGACTCTGAATCTTTGGGACGACTCTGAATCTCTGGGACTCTGAATCTCTGGGACTCTGAATCTCTGGGACGCTGAATCTCTGGGACGCTGAACCTCTGGGACGCTGAATCTCTGGGACTCTGAATCTCTGGGACTCTGAATTTCTGGGACTCTGAATCTCTGGGACGCTGAATCTCTGGGACGCTGAATCTCTGGGACGCTGAATCTCTGGGACTCTGAATCTCTGGGATGCTGAATTTCTGGGACTCTGAATCTCTGGGACTCTGAATCTCTGGGACTCTGAATCTCTGGGACTCTGAATCTCTGGGACTCTGAATCTCTGGGACTCTGAATCTCTGGGACTCTGAATCTCTGGGACTCTGAATCTCTGGGACTCTGAATCACTGGGACTCTGAATCTCTGGGACTCTGAATCTCTGGGACACTGAATCTCTGGGACTCTGAATCTCTGGGACTCTGAATCTCTGGGACTCTGAATCTCTGGGACTCTGAATCTCTGGGACTCTGAATATCTGGGACTCTGAATCTCTGGGACGACTCTGAATCTCTGGGATGACTCTGAATCTCTGGGACGACTCTGAATCTCTGGGACGACTCTGAATCTCTGGGAAGACTCTGTATCTCTGGGAGGACTCTGAATCTCTGGGACGACTCTGAATCTCTGGGACTCTGAATCTCTGGGACTCTGAATCTCTGGGACTCTGAATCTCTGGGACTCTGAATCTCTGGGACTCTGAATCTCTGGGACTCTGAATCTCTGGGACTCTGAATCTCTGGGACTCTGAATCTCTGGGACACTGAATCTCTGGGACTCTGAATCTCTGGGACTCTGAATCTCTGGGACTCTGAATCTCTGGGACTCTGAATCTCAGGGATTCTGAATCTCTGGGACGACTCTGAATCTCTGGGACGAATCTGAATCTCTGGGACGACTCTGAATCTCTGGGACGACTCTGAATCTCTGGGACGACTCCGAATCTCTGGGACGACTCTGAATCTCTGGGACGACTCTGAATCTCTGGGACTCTGAATCTCTGGGACTCTGAATCTCTGGGACGCTGCATCTCTGGGACGCTGAACCTCTGGGACGCTGAATCTCTGGGACTCTGAATCTCTGGGACTCTGAATCTCTGGGACTCTGAATCTCTGGGACGCTGAATCTCTGGGACGCTGAATCTCTGGGACGCTGAATCTCTGGGACTCTGAATCTCTGGGACGCTGAATTTCTGGGACTCTGAATCTCTGGGACTCTAAATCTCTGGGACTCTGAATCTCTGGGACTCTGAATCTCTGGGACTCTGAATCTCTGGGACTCTGAATCTCTGGGACTCTGAATCTCTGGGACTCTGAATCTCTGGGACTCTGAATCTCTGGGACTCTGAATCTCTGGGACTCTGAATCACTGGGACTCTGAATCTCTGGGACTCTGAATCTCTGGGACACTGAATCTCTGGGACTCTGAATCTCTGGGACTCTGAATCTCTGGGACTCTGAATCTCTGGGACTCTGAATCTCTGGGACTCTGAATATCTGGGACTCTGAATCTCTGGGACGACTCTGAATCTCTGGGATGACTCTGAATCTCTGGGACGACTCTGAGTCTCTGGGACGACTCTGAATCTCTGGGACGACTCTGAATCTCTGGGACGACTCTGAATCTCTGGGAAGACTCTGTATCTCTGGGAGGACTCTGAATCTCTGGGACGACTCTGAATCTCTGTGACTCTGAATCTCTGGGACTCTGAATCTCTGGGACTCTGAATCTCTGGGACTCTGAACCTCTGGGACTCTGAATCTCTGGGACTCTGAATCTCTGGGACTCTGAATCTCTGGGACTCTGAATCTCTGGGACACTGAATCTCTGGGACTCTGAATCTCTGGGACTCTGAATCTCTGGGACTCTGAATCTCTGGGATTCTGAATCTCTGGGACGACTCTGAATCTCTGGGACGACTCTGAATCTCTGGGACGACTCTGAATCTCTGGGACGACTCTGAATCTCTGGGACGACTCCGAATCTCTGGGACGACTCCGAATCTCTGGGACGACTCTGTATCTCTGGGACGACTCTGAATCTCTGGGACGACTCTGAATCTCTGGGACTCTGAATCTCTGGGACTCTGAATCTCTGGGACTCTTAATCTCTGGGACTCTGAATCTCTGGGACTCTGAATCTCTGGGACTCTGAATCTCTGGGACTCTGAATCTTTGGGACGACTCTGAATCTCTGGGACTCTGAATCTCTGGGACTCTGAATCTCTGGGACGCTGAATCTCTGGGACGCTGAACCTCTGGGACGCTGAATCTCTGGGACTCTGAATCTCTGGGACTCTGAATCTCTGGGACTCTGAATCTCTGGGACGCTGAATCTCTGGGACGCAGAATCTCTGGGACGCTGAATCTCTGGGACCCTGAATCTCTGGGACGCTGAATTTCTTGCACTCTGAATCTCTGGGACTCTGAATCTCTGGGACTCTGAATCTCTGGGACTCTGAATCTCTGGGCCTCTGAATCTCTGGCACTCTGAATCTCTGGGACTCTGATTCTCTGGAACTCTGAATCTCTGGGACTCTGAACCTCTGGGACTCTGAATCTCTGGGACTCTGAATCTCTGGGACACTGAATCTCTGGGATTCTGAATCTCTCCGACTCTGAATCTCTGGGACGACTCTGAATCTCCGGGACTCTGAATCACTGGGACTTCTCTGAATCACTGGGACTCCTCTGAATCTCTGGGACTCTGAATCTCTGGGACTCTGAATCTCTGGGACTCTGAATCTCTGGAACTCTGAATTTCTGGGACTCCTCTGATTCTCTGGGATTCTGAATCTCTGGGACTCCTCTGAATCTTTGGGACTCTGATTCTCTGGGACTCTGAATTTCTGGGACTCTGAATCTCTGGGACTCTGTATCTCGAGGCTCTGAATCTCTGGGTCTCTGAATCTCTGGGACTCTGAATCTCTGTGACTCTGAATCTCTGGGACTCCTCTGAATCTCCGGGTCTCTGAATCACTGGGAGTTCTCTGAATCACTGGGACTCCTCTGAATCTCTGGGACTCTGAATCTCTGGGACACTTAATCTCTGGGACTCTGAATCTCTGGGACACAGAATCTCTGGGACTCTGAATCTCTGGGACTCTGAATCTCTGGGACTCTGAATTTCTGGGACTCCTCTGAATCTCTGGGACTCTCAATCTCTGGGACTCCTCTGAATCTTTGGGACTCTGAATCTCTGGGACTCTGAATCTCTGGGACTCTGAATGTCTGGGACTCTGAATCTCGGGGCTCTGAATCTCTGGGACTCTGAATCTCTGGGACTCTGAATATCTGGGACTCTGAATCTCTGGGACTCTGAATCTCTGGGACTCTGAACCTCTGGGACTCTGAATCTCTGGGACTCTGAATCTCTGGGACACTGAATCTCTGGGATTCTGAATCTCTCCGACTCTGAATCTCTGGGACGACTCTGAATCTCCGGGACTCTGAATCACTGGGACTTCTCTGAATCACTGGGACTCCTCTGAATCTCTGGGACTCTGAATCTCTGGGACACTGAATCTCTGGGACTCTGAATCTCTGGGACTCTGAATTTCTGGGACTCCTCTGAATCTCTGGGATTCTGAATCTCTGGGACTCCTCTGAATCTTTGGGACTCTGATTCTCTGGGACTCTGAATTTCTGGGACTCTGAATCTCTGGGACTCTGAATCTCGGGGCTCTGAATCTCTGGGACTCTGAATCTCTGGGACTCTGAATCTCTGGGACTCTGAATCTCTGGGACTCTGAATCTCTGTGACTCTAATCTCTGGGACTCTGAATCCCTGGGACTCTGAATCTCTGGGAATCTGAATCTCTGGGACTCTGAAACCCTGGGACTCTGAATCTCTGGGACTCTGAACCTCTGGGACTCTGAATCTCTGGGACTCTGAATATCTGGGACACTGAATCTCTGGGATACTGAATCTCTGGGACTCTGAATCTCTGGGCCAACTCTGAATCTCTGGGAATCTGAATCTCTGGGACTCTGAATCTCTGGGATGACTCTGAATCTCTGGGACTCTGAATCTCTGGGACTCTGAATCTCTGGGACTCTGAATCTCTGGGACGACTCTGAATCTCTGGGACTCTGAATCTCTGGGACTCTGGATCTCTGGGTCTCTGAATCTCTGGGACGACTCTGAATCTCTGGGTCTCTGAATCTCTGGGACTCTGAATCTCTGGGACTATGAATCTCTGGGACGACTCTAAATCTCTGGGACGACTCTGAATCTTTTGGACGACTCTGAATCTCTGGGACGACTCTGAATCTCTGGGACGACTCTGAATCTCTGGGCCGACTCTGAATCTCTGGGACGACTCTGAATCTCTGGGACTACTCTGAATCTCTGGGACGACTCTGAATCACTGGGACTCTGAATCTCTGGGACTCTGAATCTCTGTGACTCTTAATCTCTGGGACTCTGAATCTCTGGGACTCTGAATCTCTGGGACTCTGAATCTCTGGGACGCTGAATCTCTGGGACGCTGAACCTCTGGGACGCTGAATCTCTGGGAATCTGAATCTCTGGGACTCTGAATCTCTGGGACTCTGAATCTCTGGGACGCTGAATCTTTGGGACGCTGAATCTCTGGGACGCTGAATCTCTGGGACTCTGAATCCCTGGGACTCTGAATCTCTGGGAATCTGAATCTCTGGGACTCTGAAGCTCTGGGACTCTGAATCTCTGGAACTCTGAACCTCTGGGACTATGAATCTCTGGGACTCTGAATCTCTGGGACACTGAATCTCTGGGACTCTGAATCTCTGGGACGACTCTGAATCTCTGGGAATCTGAATCTCTGGGACTCTTAATCTCTGGGACTCTGAATCTCTGGGACGACTCTGAATCTCTGGGACTCTGAATCTCTGGGACTCTGAATCTCTGGGACTCTGAATCTCTGGGACTCTGTATCTCTGGGACTCTTAATCTCTGGGACGCTGAATCTCTGGGACTCTGAATCTCTGCGACTCTGAATCTCTGGGACTCTGAATCTCTGGGACTCTGAATCTCTGGGACTCTGAATCTCTGGGACTCTGAATCTCTGGGACTCTGAATCTCTGGGACACTGAATCTCTGGGACTCTGAATCTCTGGGACTCTGAATCTCTGGGACTCTGAATCTCTGGGACTCTGAATCTCTGGGACTCTGAATCTCTGGGACTATGAATCTCTGGGACGACTCTGAATCTCTGGGACGACTCTGAATCTCTGGGACGACTCTGAATCTCTGGGACGACTCTGAATCTCTGGGACGACTCTGAATCTCTGGGACGACTCTGAATCTCTGGGACGACTCTGTATCTCTGGGACGACTCTGAATCTCTGGGACGACTCTGAATCTCTGGGACTCTGAATCTCTGGGACTCTGAATCTCTGGGACTCTGAATCTCTGGGACTCTGAATCTCTGGGACTCTGAATTTCTGGGACTCCTCTGAATCTCTGGGATTCTGAATCTCTGGGACTCCTCTGAATCTTTGGGACTCTGATTCTCTGGGACTCTGAATTTCTGGGACTCTGAATCTCTGGGACTCTGAATCTCGGGGCTCTGAATCTCTGGGACTCTGAATCTCTGGGACTCTGAATCTCTGGGACTCTGAATCTCTGGGACTCTGAATCTCTGGGACTCTGAATCTCTGGGACTCTGAATCTCTGGGACTCTGAATCCCTGGGACTCTGAATCTCTGGGAATCTGAATCTCTGGGACTCTGAAACCCTGGGTCTCTGAATCTCTGGGACTCTGAACCTCTGGGACTCTGAATCTCTGGGACTCTGAATATCTGGGACACTGAATCTCTGGGATACTGAATCTCTGGGACTCTGAATCTCTGGGACAACTCTGAATCTCTGGGAATCTGAATCTCTGGGACTCTGAATCTCTGGGACGACTCTGAATCTCTGGGACTCTGAATCTCTGGGACTCTGAATCTCTGGGACTCTGAATCTCTGGGACGACTCTGAATCTCTGGGACTCTGAATCTCTTGGACTCTGAATCTCTGGGTCTCTGAATCTCTGGGACGACTCTGAATCTCTGGGTCTCTGAATCTCTGGTACTCTGAATCTCTGGGACTATGAATCTCTGGGACGACTCTAAATCTCTGGGACGACTCTGAATCTTTGGGACTCTGATTCTCTGGGACTCTGAATTTCTGGGACTCTGAATCTCTGGGACTCTGAATCTCGGGGCTCTGAATCTCTGGGACTCTGAATCTCTGGGACTCTGAATCTCTGGGACTCTGAATCTCTGGGACTCTGAATCTCTGGGACTCTGAATCTCTGGGACTCTGAATCTCTGGGACTCTGAATCCCTGGGACTCTGAATCTCTGGGACTCTGAATCTCTGGGACTCTGAATCTCTGGGACTCTGAATTTCTGGGACTCCTCTGAATCTCTGGGATTCTGAATCTCTGGGACTCCTCTGAATCTTTGGGACTCTGATTCTCTGGGACTCTGAATTTCTGGGACTCTGAATCTCTGGGACTCTGAATCTCGGGGCTCTGAATCTCTGGGACTCTGAATCTCTGGGACTCTGAATCTCTGGGACTCTGAATCTCTGGGACTCTGAATCTCTGGGACTCTGAATCTCTGGGACTCTGAATCTCTGGGACTCTGAATCCCTGGGACTCTGAATCTCTGGGAATCTGAATCTCTGGGACTCTGAAACCCTGGGTCTCTGAATCTCTGGGACTCTGAACCTCTGGGACTCTGAATCTCTGGGACTCTGAATATCTGGGACACTGAATCTCTGGGATACTGAATCTCTGGGACTCTGAATCTCTGGGACAACTCTGAATCTCTGGGAATCTGAATCTCTGGGACTCTGAATCTCTGGGACGACTCTGAATCTCTGGGACTCTGAATCTCTGGGACTCTGAATCTCTGGGACTCTGAATCTCTGGGACGACTCTGAATCTCTGGGACTCTGAATCTCTTGGACTCTGAATCTCTGGGTCTCTGAATCTCTGGGACGACTCTGAATCTCTGGGTCTCTGAATCTCTGGTACTCTGAATCTCTGGGACTATGAATCTCTGGGACGACTCTAAATCTCTGGGACGACTCTGAATCTTTGGGACTCTGATTCTCTGGGACTCTGAATTTCTGGGACTCTGAATCTCTGGGACTCTGAATCTCGGGGCTCTGAATCTCTGGGACTCTGAATCTCTGGGACTCTGAATCTCTGGGACTTCTCTGAATCACTGGGACTCCTCTGAATCTCTGGGACTCTGAATCTCTGGGACTCTGAATCTCTGGGACTCTGAATCTCTGGAACTCTGAATTTCTGGGACTCCTCTGATTCTCTGGGATTCTGAATCTCTGGGACTCCTCTGAATCTTTGGGACTCTGATTCTCTGGGACTCTGAATTTCTGGGACTCTGAATCTCTGGGACTCTGTATCTCGAGGCTCTGAATCTCTGGGACTCTGAATCTCTGGGACTCTGAATCTCTGTGACTCTGAATCTCTGGGACTCCTCTGAATCTCCGGGTCTCTGAATCACTGGGAGTTCTCTGAATCACTGGGACTCCTCTGAATCTCTGGGACTCTGAATCTCTGGGACACTTAATCTCTGGGACTCTGAATCTCTGGGACACAGAATCTCTGGGACTTTGAATCTCTGGGACTCTGAATCTCTGGGACTCTGAATTTCTGGGACTCCTCTGAATCTCTGGGACTCTCAATCTCTGGGACTCCTCTGAATCTTTGGGACTCTGAATCTCTGGGACTCTGAATCTCTGGGACTCTGAATGTCTGGGACTCTGAATCTCGGGGCTCTGAATCTCTGGGACTCTGAATCTCTGGGACTCTGAATATCTGGGACTCTGAATCTCTGGGACTCTGAATCTCTGGGACTCTGAACCTCTGGGACTCTGAATCTCTGGGACTCTGAATCTCTGGGACACTGAATCTCTGGGATTCTGAATCTCTCCGACTCTGAATCTCTGGGACGACTCTGAATCTCCGGGACTCTGAATCACTGGGACTTCTCTGAATCACTGGGACTCCTCTGAATCTCTGGGACTCTGAATCTCTGGGACACTGAATCTCTGGGACTCTGAATCTCTGGGACTCTGAATTTCTGGGACTCCTCTGAATCTCTGGGATTCTGAATCTCTGGGACTCCTCTGAATCTTTGGGACTCTGATTCTCTGGGACTCTGAATTTCTGGGACTCTGAATCTCTGGGACTCTGAATCTCGGGGCTCTGAATCTCTGGGACTCTGAATCTCTGGGACTCTGAATCTCTGGGACTCTGAATCTCTGGGACTCTGAATCTCTGGGACTCTGAATCTCTGTGACTCTAATCTCTGGGACTCTGAATCCCTGGGACTCTGAATCTCTGGGAATCTGAATCTCTGGGACTCTGAAACCCTGGGACTCTGAATCTCTGGGACTCTGAACCTCTGGGACTCTGAATCTCTGGGACTCTGAATATCTGGGACACTGAATCTCTGGGATACTGAATCTCTGGGACTCTGAATCTCTGGGCCAACTCTGAATCTCTGGGAATCTGAATCTCTGGGACTCTGAATCTCTGGGACGACTCTGAATCTCTGGGACTCTGAATCTCTGGGACTCTGAATCTCTGGGACTCTGAATCTCTGGGACGACTCTGAATCTCTGGGACTCTGAATCTCTGGGACTCTGGATCTCTGGGTCTCTGAATCTCTGGGACGACTCTGAATCTCTGGGTCTCTGAATCTCTGGGACTCTGAATCTCTGGGACTATGAATCTCTGGGACGACTCTAAATCTCTGGGACGACTCTGAATCTTTTGGACGACTCTGAATCTCTGGGACGACTCTGAATCTCTGGGACGACTCTGAATCTCTGGGCCGACTCTGAATCTCTGGGACGACTCTGAATCTCTGGGACTACTCTGAATCTCTGGGACGACTCTGAATCACTGGGACTCTGAATCTCTGGGACTCTGAATCTCTGTGACTCTTAATCTCTGGGACTCTGAATCTCTGGGACTCTGAATCTCTGGGACTCTGAATCTCTGGGACGCTGAATCTCTGGGACGCTGAACCTCTGGGACGCTGAATCTCTGGGAATCTGAATCTCTGGGACTCTGAATATCTGGGACTCTGAATCTCTGGGACGCTGAATCTTTGGGACGCTGAATCTCTGGGACGCTGAATCTCTGGGACTCTGAATCCCTGGGACTCTGAATCTCTGGGAATCTGAATCTCTGGGACTCTGAAGCTCTGGGACTCTGAATCTCTGGAACTCTGAACCTCTGGGACTATGAATCTCTGGGACTCTGAATCTCTGGGACACTGAATCTCTGGGACTCTGAATCTCTGGGACGACTCTGAATCTCTGGGAATCTGAATCTCTGGGACTCTTAATCTCTGGGACTCTGAATCTCTGGGACGACTCTGAATCTCTGGGACTCTGAATCTCTGGGACTCTGAATCTCTGGGACTCTGAATCTCTGGGACTCTGTATCTCTGGGACTCTTAATCTCTGGGACGCTGAATCTCTGGGACTCTGAATATCTGCGACTCTGAATCTCTGGGACTCTGAATCTCTGGGACTCTGAATCTCTGGAACTCTGAATCTCTGGGACTCTGAATCTCTGGGACTCTGAATCTCTGGGACACTGAATCTCTGGGACTCTGAATCTCTGGGACTCTGAATCTCTGGGACTCTGAATCTCTGGGACTCTGAATCTCTGGGACTCTGAATCTCTGGGACTATGAATCTCTGGGACGACTCTGAATCTCTGGGACGACTCTGAATCTCTGGGACGACTCTGAATCTCTGGGACGACTCTGAATCTCTGGGACGACTCTGAATCTCTGGGACGACTCTGAATCTCTGGGACGACTCTGTATCTCTGGGACGACTCTGAATCTCTGGGACGACTCTGAATCTCTGGGACTCTGAATCTCTGGGACTCTGAATCTCTGGGACTCTGAATCTCTGGGACTCTGAATCTCTGGGACTCTGAATTTCTGGGACTCCTCTGAATCTCTGGGATTCTGAATCTCTGGGACTCCTCTGAATCTTTGGGACTCTGATTCTCTGGGACTCTGAATTTCTGGGACTCTGAATCTCTGGGACTCTGAATCTCGGGGCTCTGAATCTCTGGGACTCTGAATCTCTGGGACTCTGAATCTCTGGGACTCTGAATCTCTGGGACTCTGAATCTCTGGGACTCTGAATCTCTGGGACTCTGAATCTCTGGGACTCTGAATCCCTGGGACTCTGAATCTCTGGGAATCTGAATCTCTGGGACTCTGAAACCCTGGGTCTCTGAATCTCTGGGACTCTGAACCTCTGGGACTCTGAATCTCTGGGACTCTGAATATCTGGGACACTGAATCTCTGGGATACTGAATCTCTGGGACTCTGAATCTCTGGGACAACTCTGAATCTCTGGGAATCTGAATCTCTGGGACTCTGAATCTCTGGGACGACTCTGAATCTCTGGGACTCTGAATCTCTGGGACTCTGAATCTCTGGGACTCTGAATCTCTGGGACGACTCTGAATCTCTGGGACTCTGAATCTCTTGGACTCTGAATCTCTGGGTCTCTGAATCTCTGGGACGACTCTGAATCTCTGGGTCTCTGAATCTCTGGTACTCTGAATCTCTGGGACTATGAATCTCTGGGACGACTCTAAATCTCTGGGACGACTCTGAATCTTTGGGACTCTGATTCTCTGGGACTCTGAATTTCTGGGACTCTGAATCTCTGGGACTCTGAATCTCGGGGCTCTGAATCTCTGGGACTCTGAATCTCTGGGACTCTGAATCTCTGGGACTCTGAATCTCTGGGACTCTGAATCTCTGGGACTCTGAATCTCTGGGACTCTGAATCTCTGGGACTCTGAATCCCTGGGACTCTGAATCTCTGGGAATCTGAATCTCTGGGACTCTGAAACCCTGGGTCTCTGAATCTCTGGGACTCTGAACCTCTGGGACTCTGAATCTCTGGGACTCTGAATATCTGGGACACTGAATCTCTGGGATACTGAATCTCTGGGACTCTGAATCTCTGGGACAACTCTGAATCTCTGGGAATCTGAATCTCTGGGACTCTGAATCTCTGGGACGACTCTGAATCTCTGGGACTCTGAATCTCTGGGACTCTGAATCTCTGGGACTCTGAATCTCTGGGACGACTCTGAATCTCTGGGACTCTGAATCTCTTGGACTCTGAATCTCTGGGTCTCTGAATCTCTGGGACGACTCTGAATCTCTGGGTCTCTGAATCTCTGGTACTCTGAATCTCTGGGACTATGAATCTCTGGGACGACTCTAAATCTCTGGGACGACTCTGAATCTTTTGGACGACTCTGAATCTCTGGGACGACTCTGAATCTTTGGAACGACTCTGAATCTCTGGGACGACTCTGAATCTCTGGGACGACTCTGAATCTCTGGGACTACTCTGAATCTCTGGGACGACTTTGAATCACTGGGACTCTGAATCTCTGGGACTCTGAATCTCTGTGACTCTTAATCTCTGGGACTCTGAATCTCTGGGACTCTGAATCTCTGGGACTCTGAATCTCTGGGACGCTGAATCTCTGGGACGCTGAACCTCTGGGACGCTGAATCTCTGGGAATCTGAATCTCTGGGACTCTGAATCTCTGGGAATCTGAATCTCTGGGACGCTGAATCTCTGGGACGCTGAATCTCTGGGACGCTGAATCTCTGGGACTCTGAATCCCTGGGACTCTGAATCTCTGGGAATCTGAATCTCTGGGACTCTGAAACTCTGGGACTCTGAATCTCTGGGACTCTGAACCTCTGGGACTATGAATCTCTGGGACTCTGAATCTCTGGGACACTGAATCTCTGGGACTCTGAATCTCTGGGACGACTCTGAATCTCTGGGAATCTGAATCTCTGGGACTCTTAATCTCTGGGACTCTGAATCTCTGGGACGACTCTGAATCTCTGGGACTCTGAATCTCTGGGACTCTGAATCTCTGGGACTCTGAATCTCTGGGACTCTGAATCTCTGGGACTCTTAATCTCTGGGACGCTGAATCTCTGGGACTCTGAATCTCAGGGACTCTGAATCTCTGGGACTCTGAATCTCTGGGACTCTGAATCTCTGGGACTCTGAATCTCTGGGACTCTGAATCTCTGGGACTCTGAATCTCTGGGACACTGAATCTCTGGGACTCTGAATCTCTGGGACTCTGAATCTCTGGGACTCTGAATTTCTGGGACTATGAATCTCTGGGACTATGAATCTCTGGGACGACTCTGAATCTCTGGGACGACTCTGAATCTCTGGGACGACTCTGAATCTCTGGGACGACTCTGAATCTCTGGGACGACTCTGAATCTCTGGGACGACTCTGTATCTCTGGGACGACTCTGAATCTCTGGGACGACTCTGAATCTCTGGGACACTGAATCTCTGGGACTCTGAATCTCTGGGACTCTGAATCTCTGGGACTCTGAATCTCTGGGACTCTTAATCTCTGGGACTCTGAATCTCTGGGACTCTGAATCTCTGGGACTCTGAATCTCTGGGACTCTGAATCTCTGGGACTCTGAATCTTTGGGACGACTCTGAATCTCTGGGACTCTGAATCTCTGGGACTCTGAATCTCTGGGACGCTGAATCTCTGGGACGCTGAAGCTCTGGGACGCTGAATCTCTGGGACTCTGAATCTCTGGGACTCTGAATCTCTGGGACTCTGAATCTCTGGGACGCTGAATCTCTGGGACGCTGAATCTCTGAGACGCTGAATTTCTGGGACTCTGAATCTCTGGGACGCTGAATTTCTGGGACTCTGAATCTCTGGGACTCTGAATCTCTGGGACTCTGAATCTCTGGGACTCTGAATCTCTGGGACTCTGAATCTCTGGGACTCTGAATCTCTGGGACTCTGAATCTCTGGGACTCTGAATCTCTGGGACTCTGAATCTCTGGGACACTGAATCTCTTGGACTCTGAATCGCTGGGACTCTGAATCTCTGGGACTCTGAATCTCTGGGACTCTGAATCTCTGGGACTCTGAATCTCTGGGACTCTGAATCTCTGAGACACTGGATCCCTGGGACTCTGAATCTCTGGGACTCTGAATCTCTGGGACTTTGAATGTCTGGGACTCTGAATCTCTGGGACTCTGAATCTCTGGGACGCTGAATCACTGGGACTCTGAATCTCTGGGACTCTGAATCTCTGGGACTCTGAATCTCTGTGACTCTGAATCTCTGGGACTATGAATCTCTGGGACTCTGAATCTCTGGCACTCTGAATCTCTGGGACTCTGAATCTCTGGGACTCTGAATCTCTGGGACACTGAATTTTTGGGACTCTGAATCTCTGGGGCTCTGAATTTCTGGGACTCCTCTGAATCTCTGGGATTCTGAATCTCTGGGACTCCTCTGAATCTTTGGGACTCTGATTCTCTGGGACTCTGAATTTCTGGGACTCTGAATCTCTGGGACTCTGAATCTCGGGGCTCTGAATCTCTGGGACTCTGAATCTCTGGGACTCTGAATCTCTGGGACTCTGAATCTCTGGGACTCTGAATCTCTGGGACTCTGAATCTCTGGGACTCTGAATCTCTGGGACTCTGAATCCCTGGGACTCTGAATCTCTGGGAATCTGAATCTCTGGGACTCTGAAACCCTGGGTCTCTGAATCTCTGGGACTCTGAACCTCTGGGACTCTGAATCTCTGGGACTCTGAATATCTGGGACACTGAATCTCTGGGATACTGAATCTCTGGGACTCTGAATCTCTGGGACAACTCTGAATCTCTGGGAATCTGAATCTCTGGGACTCTGAATCTCTGGGACGACTCTGAATCTCTGGGACTCTGAATCTCTGGGACTCTGAATCTCTGGGACTCTGAATCTCTGGGACGACTCTGAATCTCTGGGACTCTGAATCTCTTGGACTCTGAATCTCTGGGTCTCTGAATCTCTGGGACGACTCTGAATCTCTGGGTCTCTGAATCTCTGGTACTCTGAATCTCTGGGACTATGAATCTCTGGGACGACTCTAAATCTCTGGGACGACTCTGAATCTTTGGGACTCTGATTCTCTGGGACTCTGAATTTCTGGGACTCTGAATCTCTGGGACTCTGAATCTCGGGGCTCTGAATCTCTGGGACTCTGAATCTCTGGGACTCTGAATCTCTGGGACTCTGAATCTCTGGGACTCTGAATCTCTGGGACTCTGAATCTCTGGGACTCTGAATCTCTGGGACTCTGAATCCCTGGGACTCTGAATCTCTGGGAATCTGAATCTCTGGGACTCTGAAACCCTGGGTCTCTGAATCTCTGGGACTCTGAACCTCTGGGACTCTGAATCTCTGGGACTCTGAATATCTGGGACACTGAATCTCTGGGATACTGAATCTCTGGGACTCTGAATCTCTGGGACAACTCTGAATCTCTGGGAATCTGAATCTCTGGGACTCTGAATCTCTGGGACGACTCTGAATCTCTGGGACTCTGAATCTCTGGGACTCTGAATCTCTGGGACTCTGAATCTCTGGGACGACTCTGAATCTCTGGGACTCTGAATCTCTTGGACTCTGAATCTCTGGGTCTCTGAATCTCTGGGACGACTCTGAATCTCTGGGTCTCTGAATCTCTGGTACTCTGAATCTCTGGGACTATGAATCTCTGGGACGACTCTAAATCTCTGGGACGACTCTGAATCTTTTGGACGACTCTGAATCTCTGGGACGACTCTGAATCTTTGGAACGACTCTGAATCTCTGGGACGACTCTGAATCTCTGGGACGACTCTGAATCTCTGGGACTACTCTGAATCTCTGGGACGACTTTGAATCACTGGGACTCTGAATCTCTGGGACTCTGAATCTCTGTGACTCTTAATCTCTGGGACTCTGAATCTCTGGGACTCTGAATCTCTGGGACTCTGAATCTCTGGGACGCTGAATCTCTGGGACGCTGAACCTCTGGGACGCTGAATCTCTGGGAATCTGAATCTCTGGGACTCTGAATCTCTGGGAATCTGAATCTCTGGGACGCTGAATCTCTGGGACGCTGAATCTCTGGGACGCTGAATCTCTGGGACTCTGAATCCCTGGGACTCTGAATCTCTGGGAATCTGAATCTCTGGGACTCTGAAACTCTGGGACTCTGAATCTCTGGGACTCTGAACCTCTGGGACTATGAATCTCTGGGACTCTGAATCTCTGGGACACTGAATCTCTGGGACTCTGAATCTCTGGGACGACTCTGAATCTCTGGGAATCTGAATCTCTGGGACTCTTAATCTCTGGGACTCTGAATCTCTGGGACGACTCTGAATCTCTGGGACTCTGAATCTCTGGGACTCTGAATCTCTGGGACTCTGAATCTCTGGGACTCTGAATCTCTGGGACTCTTAATCTCTGGGACGCTGAATCTCTGGGACTCTGAATCTCAGGGACTCTGAATCTCTGGGACTCTGAATCTCTGGGACTCTGAATCTCTGGGACTCTGAATCTCTGGGACTCTGAATCTCTGGGACTCTGAATCTCTGGGACACTGAATCTCTGGGACTCTGAATCTCTGGGACTCTGAATCTCTGGGACTCTGAATTTCTGGGACTATGAATCTCTGGGACTATGAATCTCTGGGACGACTCTGAATCTCTGGGACGACTCTGAATCTCTGGGACGACTCTGAATCTCTGGGACGACTCTGAATCTCTGGGACGACTCTGAATCTCTGGGATGACTCTGTATCTCTGGGACGACTCTGAATCTCTGGGACGACTCTGAATCTCTGGGACACTGAATCTCTGGGACTCTGAATCTCTGGGACTCTGAATCTCTGGGACTCTGAATCTCTGGGACTCTTAATCTCTGGGACTCTGAATCTCTGGGACTCTGAATCTCTGGGACTCTGAATCTCTGGGACTCTGAATCTCTGGGACTCTGAATCTTTGGGACGACTCTGAATCTCTGGGACTCTGAATCTCTGGGACTCTGAATCTCTGGGACGCTGAATCTCTGGGACGCTGAACCTCTGGGACGCTGAATCTCTGGGACTCTGAATCTCTGGGACTCTGAATCTCTGGGACTCTGAATCTCTGGGACGCTGAATCTCTGGGACGCTGAATCTCTGAGACGCTGAATTTCTGGGACTCTGAATCTCTGGGACGCTGAATTTCTGGGACTCTGAATCTCTGGGACTCTGAATCTCTGGGACTCTGAATCTCTGGGACTCTGAATCTCTGGGACTCTGAATCTCTGGGACTCTGAATCTCTGGGACTCTGAATCTCTGGGACTCTGAATCTCTGGGACTCTGAATCTCTGGGACACTGAATCTCTTGGACTCTGAATCGCTGGGACTCTGAATCTCTGGGACTCTGAATCTCTGGGACTCTGAATCTCTGGGACTCTGAATCTCTGGGACTCTGAATCTCTGAGACACTGGATCCCTGGGACTCTGAATCTCTGGGACTCTGAATCTCTGGGACTTTGAATGTCTGGGACTCTGAATCTCTGGGACTCTGAATCTCTGGGACGCTGAATCACTGGGACTCTGAATCTCTGGGACTCTGAATCTCTGGGACTCTGAATCTCTGTGACTCTGAATCTCTGGGACTATGAATCTCTGGGACTCTGAATCTCTGGGACTCTGAATCTCTGGGACTCTGAATCTCTGGGACTCTGAATCTCTGGGACACTGAATTTTTGGGACTCTGAATCTCTGGGGCTCTGAATCTCTGTGACGCTGAATCTCTGGGACTCTGAATCTCTGTGACTCTGAATCTCTGGGACTCCTCTGAATCTCCGGGACTCTGAATCACTGGGAGTTCTCTGAATCACTGGGACTCCTCTGAATATCTGGGACTCTGAATCTCTGGGACACTTAAACTCTGGGACTCTGAATCTCTGGGACTCTGAATCTCTGGGACTCTGAATCTCTGCGACGCTGAATCTCTGGGACTCTGAATCTCTGGGACTCTGAATCTCTGGGACTCTGAATTTCTGGGACTCCTCTGAATCTCTGGGACTCTGAATCTCTGGGACTCCTCTGAATCTTTGGGACTCTGAATCTCTGGGACTCTGAATCTCTGGGACTCTGAATCTCTGGGACTCTGAATCTCGGGGCTCTGAATCTCTGGGACTCTGAATCTCTGGGACTCTGAATCTCTGGGACTCTGAATCTCTGGGACTCTGAATCTCTGGGACTCTGAATCTCTGGGACTCTGAATCTCTGGGACTCTGAATCTCTGGGACTCTGAACCTCTGGGACTCTGAATCTCTGGGACTCTGAATCTCTGGGACACTGAATCTCTGGGATTCTGAATATCTCCGACACTGAATCTCTGGGATGACTCTGAATCTCCGGGACTCTGAATCTCTGGGACTCTGAATCTCTGGGACTGAATCTCTGGGACTCTGAATCTCTGGGACTCTGAATCTCTGGGACTCTGAATTTCTGGGACTCTGAATCTCTGGGAATCTGGATCCCTGGGACTCTGAATCTCTGGGACACTGAATCTCTGGCACTCTGAATCTCTGGGACTCTGAATCTCTGGGACTCTGAATCTCTGGGATGCTGAATCACTGGGACTCTGAATCTCTGGGACTCTGAATCTCTGGGACTCTGATTCTCTGGGACTCTGAATCTCTGGGACTCTGAATCTCTGGGACTCTGAATCTCTGGGACTCTGAATCTCTGGGACTCTGAATTTTTGGGACTCTGAATCTCTGGGGCTCTGAATCTCTGTGACGCTGAATCTCTGGGACTCTGAATCTCTGTGACTCTGAATCTCTGGGACTCCTCTGAATCTCCGGGACTCTGAATCACTGGGAGTTCTCTGAATCACTGGGACTCCTCTGAATATCTGGGACTCTGAATCTCTGGGACACTTAAACTCTGGGACTCTGAATCTCTGGGACTCTGAATCTCTGGGACTCTGAATCTCTGCGACGCTGAATCTCTGGGACTCTGAATCTCTGGGACTCTGAATCTCTGGGACTCTGAATTTCTGGGACTCCTCTGAATCTCTGGGACTCTGAATCTCTGGGACTCCTCTGAATCTTTGGGACTCTGAATCTCTGGGACTCTGAATCTCTGGGACTCTGAATCTCTGGGACTCTGAATCTCGGGGCTCTGAATCTCTGGGACTCTGAATCTCTGGGACTCTGAATCTCTGGGACTCTGAATCTCTGGGACTCTGAATCTCTGGGACTCTGAATCTCTGGGACTCTGAATCTCTGGGACTCTGAATCTCTGGGACTCTGAACCTCTGGGACTCTGAATCTCTGGGACTCTGAATCTCTGGGACACTGAATCTCTGGGATTCTGAATATCTCCGACACTGAATCTCTGGGACGACTCTGAATCTCCGGGACTCTGAATCTCTGGGACTCTGAATCTCTGGGACTGAATCTCTGGGACTCTGAATCTCTGGGACTCTGAATCTCTGGGACTCTGAATTTCTGGGACTCTGAATCTCTGGGAATCTGGATCCCTGGGACTCTGAATCTCTGGGACACTGAATCTCTGGCACTCTGAATCTCTGGGACTCTGAATCTCTGGGACTCTGAATCTCTGGGATGCTGAATCACTGGGACTCTGAATCTCTGGGACTCTGAATCTCTGGGACTCTGATTCTCTGGGACTCTGAATCTCTGGGACTCTGAATCTCTGGGACTCTGAATCTCTGGGACTCTGAATCTCTGGGACTCTGAATCTCTGGGACTCTGAATCTCTGAGACTCTGAATCTCTGGGACTCTGAATCGCTGGGACTCTGTATCTCTGGGTCACTGAATCTCTGGGATTCTGAATCTCTGGGACTCTGAATCTCTGGGACGACTCTGAATCTCTGGGACGACTCTGAATCTCTGGGATGACTCTGAATCTCTGGGAATCCGAATCTCTGGGACTCTGAATCTCTGGGACTCTGGATCTCTGGGACTCTGAATCTCTGGGACTCTGAATCTCTGGGACGACTCTGAATCTCTGGGACTCTGAATCTCTGGGACTCTGAATCTCTGGGACTCTGAATCTCTGGGAATCTGAATCTCTGGGACTCTGAATCTCTGGGACTCTGAATCTCTGGGACTCTGAATCTCTGGGACTCTGAATCTCTGGGACTCTGAATCTCTGGGATGACTCTGAATCTCTGGGACTCTGAATCTCTGGGACTCTGAATCTCTGTGCCTCTGAATCTCTGGGACTCTGAATCTCTGGGACTATGAATCTCTGGGCCTCTGGGCCTCTGAATCTCTGGGCCTCTGAATCTCTTGGCCTCTGAATCACTGGGCCTCTGAATCTCTGGGCCTCTGAATCTCTGGGACGACTCTGAATCTCTGGGACGACTCTGAATCTCTGGGATGACTCTGAATCTCTGGGACGACTCTGAATCTCTGGGACGACTCTGAATCTCTGGGACGACTCTAAATTTCTGGGACGACTCTGAATCTCTGGGACGACTCTGAATCTCTGGGACTCCTCTGAATCTCTGGGACTCTGAATCTCTGGGACTCCTCTGAATCTTTGGGACTCTGAATCTCTGGGACTCTGAATCTCTGGGACTCTGTATCTCTGGGACTCTGAATCTCTGGGACTCTGAATCTCTGGGACTCTGAATGTCTGGGACTCTGAATATCTGGGACTCTGAATCTCTGGGACGCTGAATCACTGGGACTCTGAATCTCCGGGACATTGAATCTCCGGGACTCTGAATCTCTGGGACTCTGAATCTCTGGCACTCTGAATCTCTGGGACTATGAATCTCTGGGACTCTGAATCTCTGGGACTCTGAATCTCTGGGACTCTGAATCTCTGGGACTCCGAATCTCTGGGACTCTGAATCTCTGGGACTCTGAATCTCTGGGACTTCTCTGAATCTCTGGGACTCCTCTGAATCTCTGGGACTCTGAATCTCTGGGACTCTGAATCTCTGGGACTCTGAATCTCTGGGACTCTGAATCTCTGCGACTCTGAATCTCTGCGACTCTGAATCTCTGCGACTCTGAATCTCTGGGACTCTGAATCTCTGCGACTCTGAATCTCTGGGACTCTGAATCTCTGGGACTCTGAATTTCTGGGACATTGAATCTCTGGGTCTCTGAATCTCTGGGACTCTGAATCTCTGGGACTCTGAATCTCTGGGACTCTGAATCTCTGGGACGACTCTGTATCTCTGGGACGACTCTGAATCTCTGGGACGACTCTGAATCTCTGGGACTCTGAATCTCTGGGACTCTGAATCTCTGGGACTCTTAATCTCTGGGACTCTGAATCTCTGGGACTCTGAATCTCTGGGACTCTGAATCTCTGGGACTCTGAATCTCTGGGACTCTGAATCTCTGGGACGACTCTGTATCTCTGGGACGACTCTGAATCTCTGGGACGACTCTGAATCTCTGGGACTCTGAATCTCTGGGACTCTGAATCTCTGGGACTCTTAATCTCTGGGACTCTGAATCTCTGGGACTCTGAATCTCTGGGACTCTGAATCTCTGGGACTCTGAATCTCTGGGACTCTGAATCTCTGGGACTCTGAATCTCTGGGACGCTGAATCTCTGGGACGCTGAACCTCTGGGACGCTGAATCTCTGGAACTCTGAATCTCTGGGACTCTGAATCTCTGGGACTCTGAATCTCTGGGACGCTGAATCTCTGGGACGCTGAATCTCTGGGACGCTGAATCTCTGGTACTCTGAATCTCTGGGACGCTGAATTTCTGGGACTCTGAATCTCTGGGACTCTGAATCTCTGGGACTCTGAATCTCTGGGACTCTGAATCTCTGGGACTCTGAATCTCTGGGACTCTGAATCTCTGGGACTCTGAATCTCTGGGACTCTAAATCTCTGGGACTCTGAATCTCTGGGACTCTGAATCTCTGGGACTCTGAATCACTGGGACTCTGAATCTCTGGGACTCTGAATCTCTGGGACACTGAATCTCTGGGACTCTGAATCTCTGGGACTCTGAATCTCTGGGACTCTGAATCTCTGGGACTCTGAATCTCTGGGACTCTGAATATCTGGGACTCTGAATCTCTGGGACGACTCTGAATCTCTGGGATGACTCTGAATCTCTGGGACGACTCTGAATCTCTGGGACGACTCTGAATCTCTGGGAAGACTCTGTATCTCTGGGAGGACTCTGAATCTCTGGGACGACTCTGAATCTCTGGGACTCTGAATCTCTGGGACTCTGAATCTCTGGGACTCTGAATCTCTGGGACTCTGAATCTCTGGGACACTGAATCTCTGGGACTCTGAATCTCTGGGACTCTGAATCTCTGGGACACTGAATCTCTGAGACTCTGAATCTCTGGGACTCTGAATCTCTGGGACTCTGAATCTCTGGGACTCTGAATCTCTGGGATTCTGAATCTCTGGGACGACTCTGAATCTCTGGGACGACTCTGAATCTCTGGGACGACTCTGAATCTCTGGGACGACTCGGAATCTCTGGGACGACTCCGAATCTCTGGGACGACTCTGAATCTCTGGGACGACTCTGTATCTCTGGGACGACTCTGAATCTCTGGGACGACTCTGAATCTCTGGGACTCTGAATCTCTGGGACTCTGAAACTCTGGGACTCTGAATCTTTGGGACGACTCTGAATCTCTGGGACTCTGAATCTCTGGGACTCTGAATCTCTGGGACGCTGAATCTCTGGGACGCTGAACCTCTGGGACGCTGAATCTCTGGGACTCTGAATCTCTGGGACTCTGAATCTCTGGGACTCTGAATCTCTGGGACGCTGAATCTCTGGGACGCAGAATCTCTGGGACGCTGAATCTCTGGGACCCTGAATCTCTGGGACGCTGAATTTCTGGGACTCTGAATCTCTGGGACTCTGAATCTCTGGGACTCTGAATCTCTGGGACTCTGAATCTCTGGGACTCTGAATCTCTGGCACTCTGAATCTCTGGGACTCTGATTCTCTGGAACTCTGAATCTCTGGGACTCTGAACCTCTGGGACTCTGAATCTCTGGGACTCTGAATCTCTGGGACACTGAATCTCTGGGATTCTGAATCTCTCCGACTCTGAATCTCTGGGACGACTCTGAATCTCCGGGACTCTGAATCACTGGGACTTCTCTGAATCACTGGGACTCCTCTGAATCTCTGGGACTCTGAATCTCTGGGACTCTGAATCTCTGGGACTCTGAATCTCTGGAACTCTGAATTTCTGGGACTCCTCTGATTCTCTGGGATTCTGAATCTCTGGGACTCCTCTGAATCTTTGGGACTCTGATTCTCTGGGACTCTGAATTTCTGGGACTCTGAATCTCTGGGACTCTGTATCTCGAGGCTCTGAATCTCTGGGACTCTGAATCTCTGGGACTCTGAATCTCTGGGACTCCTCTGAATCTCCGGGTCTCTGAATCACTGGGAGTTCTCTGAATCACTGGGACTCCTCTGAATCTCTGGGACTCTGAATCTCTGGGACACTTAATCTCTGGGACTCTGAATCTCTGGGACACTGAATCTCTGGGACTCTGAATCTCTGGGACTCTGAATCTCTGTGACTCTGAATTTCTGGGACTCCTCTGAATCTCTGGGACTCTCAATCTCTGGGACTCCTCTGAATCTTTGGGACTCTGAATCTCTGGGACTCTGAATCTCTGGGACTCTGAATGTCTGGGACTCTGAATCTCGGGGCTCTGAATCTCTGGGACTCTGAATCTCTGGGACTCTGAATATCTGGGACTCTGAATCGCTGGGACTCTGAATCTCTGGGACTCTGAACCTCTGGGACTCTGAATCTCTGGGACTCTGAATCTCTGGGACACTGAATCTCTGGGATTCTGAATCTCTCCGACTCTGAATCTCTGGGACGACTCTGAATCTCCGGGACTCTGAATCACTGGGACTTCTCTGAATCACTGGGACTCCTCTGAATCTCTGGGACTCTGAATCTCTGGGACTCTGAATCTCTGGGACTCTGAATCTCTGGGACTCTGAATTTCTGGGACTCCTCTGAATCTCTGGGATTCTGAATCTCTGGGACTCCTCTGAATCTTTGGGACTCTGATTCTCTGGGACTCTGAATTTCTGGGACTCTGAATCTCTGGGACTCTGAATCTCGGGGCTCTGAATCTCTGGGACTCTGAATCTCTGGGACTCTGAATCTCTGGGACTCTGAATCTCTGGGACTCTGAATCTCTGGGACTCTGAATCTCTGTGACTCTAATCTCTGGGACTCTGAATCCCTGGGACTCTGAATCTCTGGGAATCTGAATCTCTGGGACTCTGAAACCCTGGGACTCTGAATCTCTGGGACTCTGAACCTCTGGGACTCTGAATCTCTGGGACTCTGAATATCTGGGACACTGAATCTCTGGGATACTGAATCTCTGGGACTCTGAATCTCTGGGCCAACTCTGAATCTCTGGGAATCTGAATCTCTGGGACTCTGAATCTCTGGGACGACTCTGAATCTCTGGGACTCTGAATCTCTGGGACTCTGAATCTCTGGGACTCTGAATCTCTGGGACGTCTCTGAATCTCTGGGACTCTGAATCTCTGGGACTCTGAATCTCTGGGTCTCTGAATCTCTGGGACGACTCTGAATCTCTGGGTCTCTGAATCTCTGGGACTCTGAATCTCTGGGACTATGAATCTCTGGGACGACTCTAAATCTCTGGGACGACTCTGAATCTTTTGGACGACTCTGAATCTCTGGGACGACTCTGAATCTCTGGGACGACTCTGAATCTCTGGGACGACTCTGAATCTCTGGGACGACTCTGAATCTCTGGGACTACTCTGAATCTCTGGGACGACTCTGAATCACTGGGACTCTGAATCTCTGGGACTCTGAATCTCTGTGACTCTTAATCTCTGGGACTCTGAATCTCTGGGACTCTGAATCTCTGGGACTCTGAATCTCTGGGACGCTGAATCTCTGGGACGCTGAACCTCTGGGACGCTGAATCTCTGGGAATCTGAATCTCTGGGACTCTGAATCTCTGGGACTCTGAATCTCTGGGACGCTGAATCTTTGGGACGCTGAATCTCTGGGACGCTGAATCTCTGGGACTCTGAATCCCTGGGACTCTGAATCTCTGGGAATCTGAATCTCTGGGACTCTGAAGCTCTGGGACTCTGAATCTCTGGGACTCTGAACCTCTGGGACTATGAATCTCTGGGACTCTGAATCTCTGGGACACTGAATCTCTGGGACTCTGAATCTCTGGGACGACTCTGAATCTCTGGGAATCTGAATCTCTGGGACTCTTAATCTCTGGGACTCTGAATCTCTGGGACGACTCTGAATCTCTGGGACTCTGAATCTCTGGGACTCTGAATCTCTGGGACTCTGAATCTCTGGGACTCTGTATCTCTGGGATTCTTAATCTCTGGGACGCTGAATCTCTGGGACTCTGAATCTCTGGGACTCTGAATCTCTGGGACTCTGAATCTCTGGGACTCTGAATCTCTGGGACTCTGAATCTCTGGGACTCTGAATCTCTGGGACTCTGAATCTCTGGGACACTGAATCTCTGGGACTCTGAATATCTGGGACTCTGAATCTCTGGGACTCTGAATCTCTGGGACTCTGAATCTCTGGGACTCTGAATCTCTGGGACTATGAATCTCTGGGACGACTCTGAATCTCTGGGACGACTCTGAATCTCTGGGACGACTCTGGATCTCTGGGACGACTCTGAATCTCTGGGACGACTCTGAATCTCTGGGACGACTCTGAATCTCTGGGACGACTCTGTATCTCTGGGACGACTCTGAATCTCTGGGACAACTCTGAATCTCTGGGACTCTGAATCTCTGGGACTCTGAATCTCTGGGACTCTGAATCTCTGGGACTCTGAATCTCTGGGACTCTGAATTTCTGGGACTCCTCTGAATCTCTGGGATTCTGAATCTCTGGGACTCCTCTGAATCTTTGGGGCTCTGATTCTCTGGGACTCTGAATTTCTGGGACTCTGAATCTCTGGGACTCTGAATCTCGGAGGTCTGAATCTCTGGGACTCTGAATCTCTGGGACTCTGAATCTCTGGGACTCTGAATCTCTGGGACTCTGAATCTCTGGGACTCTGAATCTCTGGGACTCTGAATCTCTGGGACTCTGAATCTCTGGGACTCTGAATCCCTGGGACTCTGAATCTCTGGGAATCTGAATCTCTGGGACTCTGAAACCCTGGGACTCTGAATCTCTGGGACTCTGAACCTCTGGGACTCTGAATCTCTGGGACTCTGAATATCTGGGACACTGAATCTCTGGGATACTGAATCTCTGGGACTCTGAATCTCTGGGACAACTCTGAATCTCTGGGAATCTGAATCTCTGGGACTCTGAATCTCTGGGACGACTCTGAATCTCTGGGACTCTGAATCTCTGGGACTCTGAATCTCTGGGACGACTCTGAATCTCTGGGACTTTGAATCTCTGGGACTCTGAATCTCTGGGTCTCTGAATCTCTGGGACGACTCTGAATCTCTGGGTCTCTGAATCTCTGGTACTCTGAATCTCTGGGACTATGAATCTCTGGGACGACTCTAAATCTCTGGGACGACTCTGAATCTTTTGGACGACTCTGAATCTCTGGGACGACTCTGAATCTCTGGGACGACTCTGAATCTCTGGGACGACTCTGAATCTCTGGGACGACTCTGAATCTCTGGGACTACTCTGAATCTCTGGGACGACTCTGAATCACTGGGACTCTGAATCTCTGGGACTCTGAATCTCTGTGACTCTTAATCTCTGGGACTCTGAATCTCTGGGACTCTGAATCTCTGGGACTCTGAATCTCTGGGACGCTGAATCTCTGGGACGCTGAACCTCTGGGACGCTGAATCTCTGGGAATCTGAATCTCTGGGACTCTGAATCTCTGGGACTCTGAATCTCTGGGACGCTGAATCTCTGGGACGCTGAATCTCTGGGACGCGGAATCTCTGGGACTCTGAATCCCTGGGACTCTGAATCTCTGGGAATCTGAATCTCTGGGACTCTGAAACTCTGGGACTCTGAATCTCTGGGACTCTGAACCTCTGGGACTATGAATCTCTGGGACTCTGAATCTCTGGGACACTGAATCTCTGGGACTCTGAATCTCTGGGACGACTCTGAATCTCTGGGAATCTGAATCTCTGGGACTCTTAATCTCTGGGACTCTGAATCTCTGGGACGACTCTGAATCTCTGGGACTCTGAATCTCTGGGACTCTGAATCTCTGGGACTCTGAATCTCTGGGACTCTGAATCTCTGGGACTCTGAATCTCTGGGACGCTGAATCTCTGGGACTCTGAATCTCAGGGACTCTGAATCTCTGGGACTCTGAATCTCTGGGACTCTGAATCTCTGGGACTCTGAATCTCTGGGACTCTGAATCTCTGGGACTCTGAATCTCTGGGACACTGAATCTCTGGGACTCTGAATCTCTGGGACTCTGAATCTCTGGGACTCTGAATCTCTGGGACTATGAATCTCTGGGACTATGAATCTCTGGGACGACTCTGAATCTCTGGGACGACTCTGAATCTCTGGGACGACTCTGAATCTCTGGGACGACTCTGAATCTCTGGGACGACTCTGAATCTATGGGACGACTCTGAATCTCTGGGACGACTCTGTATCTCTGGGACGACTCTGAATCTCTGGGACGACTCTGAATCTCTGGGACACTGAATCTCTGGGACTCTGAATCTCTGGGACTCTGAATCTCTGGGACTCTGAATCTCTGGGACTCTTAATCTCTGGGACTCTGAATCTCTGGGACTCTGAATCTCTGGGACTCTGAATCTCTGGGACTCTGAATCTCTGGGACTCTGAATCTTAGGGACGACTCTGAATCTCTGGGACTCTGAATCTCTGGGACTCTGAATCTCTGGGACGCTGAATCTCTGGGACGCTGAACCTCTGGGACGCTGAATCTCTGGGACTCTGAATCTCTGCGACTCTGAATCTCTGGGACTCTGAATCTCTGGGACGCTGAATCTCTGGGACGCTGAATCTCTGAGACGCTGAATTTCTGGGACTCTGAATCTCTGAGACGCTGAATTTCTGGGACTCTGAATCTCTGGGACTCTGAATCTCTGGGACTCTGAATCTCTGGGACTCTGAATCTCTGGGACTCTGAATCTCTGGGACTCTGAATCTCTGGGACTCTGAATCTCTGGGACTCTGAATCTCTGGGACTCTGAATCTCTGGGACTCTGAATCTCTGGGACACTGAATCTCTTGGACTCTGAATCGCTGGGACTCTGAATCTCTGGGACTCTGAATCTCTGGGACTCTGAATCTCTGGGACTCTGAATCTCTGGGACTCTGAATCTCTGAGACACTGGATCCCTGGGACTCTGAATCTCTGGGACTCTGAATCTCTGGGACTTTGAATGTCTGGGACTCTGAATCTCTGGGACTCTGAATCTCTGGGACGCTGAATCACTGGGACTCTGAATCTCTGGGACTCTGAATCTCTTGGACTCTGAATCTCTGTGACTCTGAATCTCTTGGACTATGAATCTCTGGGACTCTGAATCTCTGGGACTCTGAATCTCTGGGACTCTGAATCTCTGGGACTCTGAATCTCTGGGACACTGAATTTTTGGGACTCTGAATCTCTGGGGCTCTGAATCTCTGTGACGCTGAATCTCTGGGACTCTGAATCTCTGTGACTCTGAATCTCTGGGACTCCTCTGAATCTCCGGGACTCTGAATCACTGGGAGTTCTCTGAATCACTGGGACTCCTCTGAATATCTGGGACTCTGAATCTCTGGGACACTTAAACTCTGGGACTCTGAATCTCTGGGACTCTGAATCTCTGGGACTCTGAATCTCTGCGACGCTGAATCTCTGGGACTCTGAATCTCTGGGACTCTGAATCTCTGGGACTCTGAATTTCTGGGACTCCTCTGAATCTCTGGGACTCTGAATCTCTGGGACTCCTCTGAACCTTTGGGACTCTGAATCTCTGGGACTCTGAATCTCTGGGACTCTGAATCTCTGGGACTCTGAATCTCGGGGCTCTGAATCTCTGGGACTCTGAATCTCTGTGACTCTGAATCTCTGGGACTCTGAATCTCTGGGACTCTGAATCTCTGGGACTCTGAATCTCTGGGACTCTGAATCTCTGGGACTCTGAATCTCTGGGACTCTGAACCTCTGGGACTCTGAATCTCTGGGACTCTGAATCTCTGGGACACTGAATCTCTGGGATTCTGAATATCTCCGACACTGAATCTCTGGGACGACTCTGAATCTCCGGGACTCTGAATCACTGGGACTTCTCTGAATCACTGGGACTCCTCTGAATCTCTGGGACTCTGAATCTCTGGGACTCTGAATCTCTGGGACTCTGAATCTCTGGGACTCTGAATTTCTGGGACTCTGAATCTGTGGGAATCTGGATCCCTGGGACTCTGAATCTCTGGGACACTGAATCTCTGGCACTCTGAATCTCTGGGACTCTGAATCTCTGGGACTCTGAATCTCTGGGATGCTGAATCACTGGGACTCTGAATCTCTGGGACTCTGAATCTCTGGGACTCTGATTCTCTGGGACTCTGAATCTCTGGGACTCTGAATCTCTGGGACTCTGAATCTCGGGGACTCTGAATCTCTGGGACTCTGAATCTCTGGGACTCTGAATCTCTGAGACTCTGAATCTCTGGGACTCTGAATCTCTGGGACTCTGAATCTCTGGGACTCTGAATCTCTGGGACTCTGAATCTCTGGGACTCTGAATCTTTGGGACGACTCTGAATCTCTGGGACTCTGAATCTCTGGGACTCTGAATCTCTGGGACGCTGAATCTCTGGGACGCTGAACCTCTGGGACGCTGAATCTCTGGGACTCTGAATCTCTGGGACTCTGAATCTCTGGGACTCTGAATCTCTGGGACGCTGAATCTCTGGGACGCTGAATCTCTGAGACGCTGAATTTCTGGGACTCTGAATCTCTGAGACGCTGAATTTCTGGGACTCTGAATCTCTGGGACTCTGAATCTCTGGGACTCTGAATCTCTGGGACTCTGAATCTCTGGGACTCTGAATCTCTGGGACTCTGAATCTCTGGGACTCTGAATCTCTGGGACTCTGAATCTCTGGGACTCTGAATCTCTGGGACTCTGAATCTCTGGGACACTGAATCTCTTGGACTCTGAATCGCTGGGACTCTGAATCTCTGAGACTCTGAATCTCTGGGACTCTGAATCTCTGGGACTCTGAATCTCTGGGACTCTGTATCTCTGAGACACTGGATCCCTGGGACTCTGAATCTCTGGGACTCTGAATCTCTGGGACTTTGAATGTCTGGGACTCTGAATCTCTGGGACTCTGAATCTCTGGGACGCTGAATCACTGGGACTCTGAATCTCTGGGACTCTGAATCTCTTGGACTCTGAATCTCTGTGACTCTGAATCTCTTGGACTATGAATCTCTGGGACTCTGAATCTCTGGGACTCTGAATCTCTGGGACTCTGAATCTCTGGGACTCTGAATCTCTGGGACACTGAATTTTTGGGACTCTGAATCTCTGGGGCTCTGAATCTCTGTGACGCTGAATCTCTGGGACTCTGAATCTCTGTGACTCTGAATCTCTGGGACTCCTCTGAATCTCCGGGACTCTGAATCACTGGGAGTTCTCTGAATCACTGGGACTCCTCTGAATATCTGGGACTCTGAATCTCTGGGACACTTAAACTCTGGGACTCTGAATCTCTGGGACTCTGAATCTCTGGGACTCTGAATCTCTGCGACGCTGAATCTCTGGGACTCTGAATCTCTGGGACTCTGAATCTCTGGGACTCTGAATTTCTGGGACTCCTCTGAATCTCTGGGACTCTGAATCTCTGGGACTCCTCTGAATCTTTGGGACTCTGAATCTCTGGGACTCTGAATCTCTGGGACTCTGAATCTCTGGGACTCTGAATCTCGGGGCTCTGAATCTCTGGGACTCTGAATCTCTGGGACTCTGAATCTCTGGGACTCTGAATCTCTGGGACTCTGAATCTCTGGGACTCTGAATCTCTGGGACTCTGAATCTCTGGGACTCTGAATCTCTGGGACTCTGAACCTCTGGGACTCTGAATCTCTGGGACTCTGAATCTCTGGGACACTGAATCTCTGGGATTCTGAATATCTCCGACACTGAATCTCTGGGACGACTCTGAATCTCCGGGACTCTGAATCACTGGGACTTCTCTGAATCACTGGGACTCCTCTGAATCTCTGGGACTCTGAATCTCTGGGACTCTGAATCTCTGGGACTCTGAATTTCTGGGACTCTGAATCTGTGGGAATCTGGATCCCTGGGACTCTGAATCTCTGGGACACTGAATCTCTGGCACTCTGAATCTCTGGGACTCTGAATCTCTGGGACTCTGAATCTCTGGGATGCTGAATCACTGGGACTCTGAATCTCTGGGACTCTGAATCTCTGGGACTCTGATTCTCTGGGTCTCTGAATCTCTGGGACTCTGAATCTCTGGGACTCTGAATCTCTGGGACTCTGAATCTCTGGGACTCTGAATCTCTGGGACTCTGAATCTCTGAGACTCTGAATCTCTGGGACTCTGAATCTCTGAGACTCTGTATCTCTGGGTCACTGAATCTCTGGGATTCTGAATCTCTGGGACTCTGAATCTCTGGGACGACTCTGAATCTCTGGGACGACTCTGAATCTCTGGGATGACACTGAATCTCTGGGAATCCGAATCTCTGGGACTCTGAATCTCTGGGACTCTGGATCTCTGGGATTCTGAATCTCTGGGACTCTGAATCTCTGGGACGACTCTGAATCTCTGGGACTCTGAATCTCTGGGACTCTGAATCTCTGGGACTCTGAATCTCTGGGAATCTGAATCTCTGGGACTCTGAATCTCTGGGACTCTGAATCTCTGGGACTCTGAATCTCTGGGACTCTGAATCTCTGGGACTCTGAATCTCTGGGATGACTCTGAATCTCTGGGACTCTGAATCTCTGGGACTCTGAATCTCTGTGCCTCTGAATCTCTGGGACTCTGAATCTCTGGGACTATGAATCTCTGGGCCTCTGGGCCTCTGAATCTCTGGGCCTCTGAATCTCTTGGCCTCTGAATCACTGGGCCTCTGAATCTCTGGGCCTCTGAATCTCTGGGACGACTCTGAATCTCTGGGACGACTCTGAATCTCTGGGATGACTCTGAATCTCTGGGACGACTCTGAATCTCTGGGACGACTCTGAATCTCTGGGACGACTCTAAATTTCTGTGACGACTCTGAATCTCTGGGACGACTCTGAATCTCTGGGACTCCTCTGAATCTCTGGGACTCTGAATCTCTGGGACTCCTCTGAATCTTTGGGACTCTGAATCTCTGGGACTCTGAATCTCTGGGACTCTGAATCTCTGGGACTCTGAATCTCTGGGACTCTGAATCTCTGGGACTCTGAATGTCTGGGACTCTGAATATCTGGGACTCTGAATCTCTGGGACGCTGAATCACTGGGACTCTGAATCTCCGGGACTTTGAATCTCCGGGACTCTGAATCTCTGGGACTCTGAATCTCTGGGACTCTGAATCTCTGGGACTATGAATCTCTGGGACTCTGAATATCTGGGACTCTGAATCTCTGGGACTCTGAATCTCTGGGACTCCGAATCTCTGGGACTCTGAATCTCTGGGACTCTGAATCTCTGGGACTTCTCTGAATCTCTGGGACTCCTCTGAATCTCTGGGACTCTGAATCTCTGGGACTCTGAATCTCTGGGACTCTGAATCTCTGGGACTCTGAATCTCTGCGACTCTGAATCTCTGCGACTCTGAATCTCTGGGACTCTGAATCTCTGGGACTCTGAATCTCTGCGACTCTGAATCTCTGGGACTCTGAATCTCTGGGACTCTGAATTTCTGGGACACTGAATCTCTGGGTCTCTGAATCTCTGGGACTCTGAATCTCTGGGACTCTGAATCTCTGGGACTCTGAATCTCTGGGACTCCTCTGAATCTCTGGGACACTAAATCTCTGGGACTCTGAATCTCTGGGAATGTGAATTTCTGGGACTCTGAATCTCTGGGACTCTGAATCTCTGGGACGCTGAATCTCTGTGACACTTAATCTCTGGGACTCTGAATCTCTGGGACTTTGAATCTCTGGGACTCTGAATCTCTGGGACACTGAATCTCTGGGACGCTGAATCTCTGGGATGCTGAATCTTTGGGACTCTGAATCTCTGGGACTCTGAATCTCTGGGAATCTGAATATCTGGGACTCTGAATCTCTGGGACTCTGAACCTCTGGGACACTGAATTTCTCAGACCCTGAATTTCTGGGACTCTGAAACTCTGGGACGCTGAATCTCTGGGACTCTGAATCTCATGGGACTCTGAATCTCTGGGACTCTGAATCTCTGGGACTCTGAATCTCTGGGACTCTGAATCTCTGGGACTCTGAATCTCTGGGACACTGAATCTCTGGGACTCTGAATCTCTGGGACTCTGAATCTCTGGGACGACTCTGAATCTCTGGGACGACTCTGAATCTCTGGGAATCTGAATCTCTGGGACTCTGAATCTCTGGGACTCTGAATCTCTGGGACGACTCTGAATCTCTGGGACTCTGAATCTCTGGACTCTGAATCTCTGGGACTCTGAATCTCTGTGACTCTGAATCTCTGGGCTCTGAATCTCTGGGACTCTGAATCTCTGGGAATCTGAGTCTCTGGGACTCTTAATCTCTGGGACTCTGAATCTCTGGGACTCTGAATCTCTGGGACTCTGAATCTCTGGGACTCTGACTCTCTGGGATGACTCTGAATCTCTGGGACTCTGAATCTATGGGACTCTGAATCTCTGGGCCTCTGAATCTCTGGGACTCTGAATCTCTGGGACTCTGAATCTCTGGGATGACTCTGAATCTCTGGGACTCTGAATCTCTGGGTCTCTGAATCTCTGGGCCTCTGAATCTCTGGGAATCTGAATCACTGGGACTCTGAATCTCTGGGCCTCTGGGCCTCTGAATCTCTGGGCCTCTGAACCTCTGGGCCTCTGAATCTCTGGGACTCTGAATCTCTGGCATGACTCTGAATCTCTGGGACTCTGAATCTCTGGGCCTCTGAATCTCTGGGACTCTGAATCTCTGGGATTCTGAATCTCTGGGCCTCTGGGCCTCTGAATCTCTGGGCCTCTGAATCTCTGGGCCTCTGCATCTCTGGGACTCTGAATCTCTGGGACTCTGAATCTCTGGGACTCTGAATCTCTGGGAATCTGGATCCCTGGAACTCTGGATCTCTGGGACTCTGAATCTCTGGCACTCTGAATCTCTGGGACTCTGAATCTCTGGGACTCTGAATCTCTGGGACGCTGAATCACTGGGACTCTGAATCTCTGGGACTCTGAATCTCTGGGACTCTGATTTTTTGGGACTCTGAATCTCTGGGACTCTGAATCTCTGGGACACTGAATCTCTGGGACTCTGAATCTCTGGGACTCTGAATCTCTGGGACTCTGAATCTCTGGGACTCTGTATCTCTGGGTCACTGAATCTCTGGGATTCTGAATCTCTGGGGCTCTGAAACTCTGGGACGACTCTGAATCTCTGGGACGACTCTGAATCTCTGGGACGGCTCTGAATCTCTGGGAATCTGAATCTCTGGGACTCTGAATCTCTGGGACTCTGAATCTCTGGGACTCTGAATCTCTGGGACTCTGAATCTTTGGGACGACTCTGAATCTCTGGGACTCTGAATCTCTGGGACTCTGACTCTCTGGGACTCTGAATCTCTGGGAATCTGAATCTCTGGGACTCTGAATCTCTGGGACTCTGAATCTCTGGGACTCTGAATCTCTGGGATGACTCTGAATCTCTGGGACTCTGAATCTCTGGGACTCTGAATCTCTGGGACTCTGAATCTCTGGGACTCTGAATCTCTGGGCCACTGGGCCTCTGAATCTCTGGGCCTCTGAATCTCTGGGCCTCTGAATCTCTGGGCCTTTGAATCTCTGGGCCTCTGAATCTCTGTGACGACTCTGAATCTCTGGGATGACTCTGAATCTCTGGGATGACTCTGAAACTCTGGGACGACTCTGAATCTCTGGGACGACTCTGAATCTCTGGGACGACTCTAAATCTCTGGGACGACTCTGAATCTCTGGGACGACTCTGAATCTCTGGGACTCCTCTGAATCTCTGGGACTCTGAATCTCTGGGACTCCTCTGAATCTTTGGGACTCTGAATCTCTGGGACTCTGAATCTCTGGGACTCTGAATCTCTGGGACTCTGAATCTCTGGGACTCTGAATCTCTGGGACTCTGAATGTCTGGGACTCTGAATCTCTGGGACTCTGAATCTCTGGGACGCTGAATCACTGGGACTCTGAATCTCCGGGACTCTGAATCTCTGGGACTCTGAATCTCTGGGACTCTGAATCTCTGGGACTCTGAATCTCTGGGACTCTGAATCTCTGGGACTCTGTATCTCTGGGACTCTGAATCTCTGGGACTCCTCTGAATCTCTGGGACTCTGAATCTCTGGGAATCTGAATCTCTGGGACTCTGAATCTCTGGGACTCTGAATCTCTGGGACTCTGAGTCTCTGGGACTCTGAATCTCTGCGACTCTGAATCTCTGTGACTCTGAATCTCTGGGACTCTGAATCTCTGGGACTCTGAATCTCTGGGACTCTGAATTTCTGGGACTCTGAATCTCTGGGCCTCTGAATCTCTGGGACTCTGAATCTCTGGGACTCTTAATTTCTGGGACTCTGAATCTCTGGGACTCTGAATCTCTGGGACTCTGAATCTCTGGGACTCCTCTCAATCTCTGGGACTCTGAATTTCTGGGACTCCTCTGAATCTCTGGGACTCTGAATCTCTGGGAATGTGAATCTCTCGGACTCTGAATCTCTGGGACGCTGAATCTCTGGGACACTGAATATCTGGAACTCTGAATCTCTGGGACGCTGAATTTCTGGGACTCTGAATCTCTGGGACTCTGAATCTCTGGGACTCTGAATCTCTGGGACGCTGAATCTCTGGGACTCAGAATCTCTGGGACTCTGAATCTCTGGGACACTGAATTTTTGGGACTCTGAATCTCTGGGGCTCTGAATCTCTGTGACGCTGAATCTCTGGGACTCTGAATCTCTGTGACTCTGAATCTCTGGGACTCCTCTGAATCTCCGGGACTCTGAATCACTGGGAGTTCTCTGAATCACTGGGACTCCTCTGAATATCTGGGACTCTGAATCTCTGGGACACTTAAACTCTGGGACTCTGAATCTCTGGGACTCTGAATCTCTGGGACTCTGAATCTCTGGGACTCCGAATCTCTGGGACTCTGAATCTCTGGGACTCTGAATCTCTGGGACTCTGAATTTCTGGGACTCCTCTGAATCTCTGGGACTCTGAATCTCTGGGACTCCTCTGAATCTTTGGGACTCTGAATCTCTGGGACTCTGAATCTCTGGGACTCTGAATCTCTGGGACTCTGAATCTCGGGGCTCTGAATCTCTGGGACTCTGAATCTCTGGGACTCTGAATCTCTGGGACTCTGAATCTCTGGGACTCTGAATCTCTGGGACTCTGAACCTCTGGGACTCTGAATCTCTGGGACTCTGAATCTCTGGGACACTGAATCTCTGGGATTCTGAATATCTCCGACTCTGAATCTCTGGGACGACTCTGAATCTCCGGGACTCTGAATCACTGGGACTTCTCTGAATCACTGGGACTCCTCTGAATCTCTGGGACTCTGAATCTCTGGGACTCTGAATCTCTGGGATTGAATCTCTGGGACTCTGAATCTCTGGGACTCTTAAACTCTGGGACTCTGAATCTCTGGGACTCTGAATCTCTGGGACTCTGAATCTCTGCGACGCTGAATCTCTGGGACTCTGAATCTCTGGGACTCTGAATCTCTGGGACTCTGAATTTCTGGGACTCCTCTGAATCTCTGGGACTCTGAATCTCTGGGACTCCTCTGAATCTTTGGGACTCTGAATCTCTGGGACTCTGAATCTCTGGGACTCTGAATCTCTGGGACTCTGAATCTCGGGGCTCTGAATCTCTGGGACTCTGAATCTCTGGGACTCTGAATCTCTGGGACTCTGAATCTCTGGGACTCTGAATCTCTGGGACTCTGAATCTCTGGGACTCTGAATCTCTGGGACTCTGAATCTCTGGGACTCTGAACCTCTGGGACTCTGAATCTCTGGGATTCTGAATATCTCCGACACTGAATCTCTGGGACGACTCTGAATCTCCGGGACTCTGAATCACTGGGACTTCTCTGAATCACTGGGACTCCTCTGAATCTCTGGGACTCTGAATCTCTGGGACTCTGAATCTCTGGGACTCTGAATTTCTGGGACTCTGAATCTGTGGGAATCTGGATCCCTGGGACTCTGAATCTCTGGGACACTGAATCTCTGGCACTCTGAATCTCTGGGACTCTGAATCTCTGGGACTCTGAATCTCTGGGATGCTGAATCACTGGGACTCTGAATCTCTGGGACTCTGAATCTCTGGGACTCTGATTCTCTGGGTCTCTGAATCTCTGGGACTCTGAATCTCTGGGACTCTGAATCTCTGGGACTCTGAATCTCTGGGACTCTGAATCTCTGGGACTCTGAATCTCTGAGACTCTGAATCTCTGGGACTCTGAATCTCTGAGACTCTGTATCTCTGGGTCACTGAATCTCTGGGATTCTGAATCTCTGGGACTCTGAATCTCTGGGACGACTCTGAATCTCTGGGACGACTCTGAATCTCTGGGATGACACTGAATCTCTGGGAATCCGAATCTCTGGGACTCTGAATCTCTGGGACTCTGGATCTCTGGGATTCTGAATCTCTGGGACTCTGAATCTCTGGGACGACTCTGAATCTCTGGGACTCTGAATCTCTGGGACTCTGAATCTCTGGGACTCTGAATCTCTGGGAATCTGAATCTCTGGGACTCTGAATCTCTGGGACTCTGAATCTCTGGGACTCTGAATCTCTGGGACTCTGAATCTCTGGGACTCTGAATCTCTGGGATGACTCTGAATCTCTGGGACTCTGAATCTCTGGGACTCTGAATCTCTGTGCCTCTGAATCTCTGGGACTCTGAATCTCTGGGACTATGAATCTCTGGGCCTCTGGGCCTCTGAATCTCTGGGCCTCTGAATCTCTTGGCCTCTGAATCACTGGGCCTCTGAATCTCTGGGCCTCTGAATCTCTGGGACGACTCTGAATCTCTGGGACGACTCTGAATCTCTGGGACGACTCTGAATCTCTGGGACGACTCTGAATCTCTGGGACGACTCTGAATCTCTGGGACGACTCTAAATTTCTGTGACGACTCTGAATCTCTGGGACGACTCTGAATCTCTGGGACTCCTCTGAATCTCTGGGACTCTGAATCTCTGGGACTCCTCTGAATCTTTGGGACTCTGAATCTCTGGGACTCTGAATCTCTGGGACTCTGAATCTCTGGGACTCTGAATCTCTGGGACTCTGAATCTCTGGGACTCTGAATGTCTGGGACTCTGAATATCTGGGACTCTGAATCTCTGGGACGCTGAATCACTGGGACTCTGAATCTCCGGGACTTTGAATCTCCGGGACTCTGAATCTCTGGGACTCTGAATCTCTGGGACTCTGAATCTCTGGGACTATGAATCTCTGGGACTCTGAATATCTGGGACTCTGAATCTCTGGGACTCTGAATCTCTGGGACTCCGAATCTCTGGGACTCTGAATCTCTGGGACTCTGAATCTCTGGGACTTCTCTGAATCTCTGGGACTCCTCTGAATCTCTGGGACTCTGAATCTCTGGGACTCTGAATCTCTGGGACTCTGAATCTCTGGGACTCTGAATCTCTGCGACTCTGAATCTCTGCGACTCTGAATCTCTGGGACTCTGAATCTCTGGGACTCTGAATCTCTGCGACTCTGAATCTCTGGGACTCTGAATCTCTGGGACTCTGAATTTCTGGGACACTGAATCTCTGGGTCTCTGAATCTCTGGGACTCTGAAACTCTGGGACTCTGAATCTCTGGGACTCTGAATCTCTGGTACTCCTCTGAATCTCTGGGACTCTGAATTTCTGGGACTCCTCTGAATCTCTGGGACACTAAATCTCTGGGACTCTGAATCTCTGGGAATGTGAATTTCTGGGACTCTGAATCTCTGGGACTCTGAATCTCTGGGACGCTGAATCTCTGTGACACTTAATCTCTGGGACTCTGAATCTCTGGGACTTTGAATCTCTGGGACTCTGAATCTCTGGGACACTGAATCTCTGGGACGCTGAATCTCTGGGATGCTGAATCTTTGGGACTCTGAATCTCTGGGACTCTGAATCTCTGGGAATCTGAATATCTGGGACTCTGAATCTCTGGGACTCTGAACCTCTGGGACACTGAATTTCTCAGACCCTGAATTTCTGGGACTCTGAAACTCTGGGACGCTGAATCTCTGGGACTCTGAATCTCATGGGACTCTGAATCTCTGGGACTCTGAATCTCTGGGACTCTGAATCTCTGGGACTCTGAATCTCTGGGACTCTGAATCTCTGGGACACTGAATCTCTGGGACTCTGAATCTCTGGGACTCTGAATCTCTGGGACGACTCTGAATCTCTGGGACGACTCTGAATCTCTGGGAATCTGAATCTCTGGGACTCTGAATCTCTGGGACTCTGAATCTCTGGGACGACTCTGAATCTCTGGGACTCTGAATCTCTGGACTCTGAATCTCTGGGACTCTGAATCTCTGTGACTCTGAATCTCTGGGCTCTGAATCTCTGGGACTCTGAATCTCTGGGAATCTGAGTCTCTGGGACTCTTAATCTCTGGGACTCTGAATCTCTGGGACTCTGAATCTCTGGGACTCTGAATCTCTGGGACTCTGACTCTCTGGGATGACTCTGAATCTCTGGGACTCTGAATCTATGGGACTCTGAATCTCTGGGCCTCTGAATCTCTGGGACTCTGAATCTCTGGGACTCTGAATCTCTGGGATGACTCTGAATCTCTGGGACTCTGAATCTCTGGGTCTCTGAATCTCTGGGCCTCTGAATCTCTGGGAATCTGAATCACTGGGACTCTGAATCTCTGGGCCTCTGGGCCTCTGAATCTCTGGGCCTCTGAACCTCTGGGCCTCTGAATCTCTGGGACTCTGAATCTCTGGCATGACTCTGAATCTCTGGGACTCTGAATCTCTGGGCCTCTGAATCTCTGGGACTCTGAATCTCTGGGATTCTGAATCTCTGGGCCTCTGGGCCTCTGAATCTCTGGGCCTCTGAATCTCTGGGCCTCTGCATCTCTGGGACTCTGAATCTCTGGGACTCTGAATCTCTGGGACTCTGAATCTCTGGGAATCTGGATCCCTGGAACTCTGGATCTCTGGGACTCTGAATCTCTGGCACTCTGAATCTCTGGGACTCTGAATCTCTGGGACTCTGAATCTCTGGGACGCTGAATCACTGGGACTCTGAATCTCTGGGACTCTGAATCTCTGGGACTCTGATTTTTTGGGACTCTGAATCTCTGGGACTCTGAATCTCTGGGACACTGAATCTCTGGGACTCTGAATCTCTGGGACTCTGAATCTCTGGGACTCTGAATCTCTGGGACTCTGTATCTCTGGGTCACTGAATCTCTGGGATTCTGAATCTCTGGGGCTCTGAAACTCTGGGACGACTCTGAATCTCTGGGACGACTCTGAATCTCTGGGACGGCTCTGAATCTCTGGGAATCTGAATCTCTGGGACTCTGAATCTCTGGGACTCTGAATCTCTGGGACTCTGAATCTCTGGGACTCTGAATCTTTGGGACGACTCTGAATCTCTGGGACTCTGAATCTCTGGGACTCTGACTCTCTGGGACTCTGAATCTCTGGGAATCTGAATCTCTGGGACTCTGAATCTCTGGGACTCTGAATCTCTGGGACTCTGAATCTCTGGGATGACTCTGAATCTCTGGGACTCTGAATCTCTGGGACTCTGAATCTCTGGGACTCTGAATCTCTGGGACTCTGAATCTCTGGGCCACTGGGCCTCTGAATCTCTGGGCCTCTGAATCTCTGGGCCTCTGAATCTCTGGGCCTTTGAATCTCTGGGCCTCTGAATCTCTGTGACGACTCTGAATCTCTGGGATGACTCTGAATCTCTGGGATGACTCTGAAACTCTGGGACGACTCTGAATCTCTGGGACGACTCTGAATCTCTGGGACGACTCTAAATCTCTGGGACGACTCTGAATCTCTGGGACGACTCTGAATCTCTGGGACTCCTCTGAATCTCTGGGACTCTGAATCTCTGGGACTCCTCTGAATCTTTGGGACTCTGAATCTCTGGGACTCTGAATCTCTGGGACTCTGAATCTCTGGGACTCTGAATCTCTGGGACTCTGAATCTCTGGGACTCTGAATGTCTGGGACTCTGAATCTCTGGGACTCTGAATCTCTGGGACGCTGAATCACTGGGACTCTGAATCTCCGGGACTCTGAATCTCTGGGACTCTGAATCTCTGGGACTCTGAATCTCTGGGACTCTGAATCTCTGGGACTCTGAATCTCTGGGACTCTGTATCTCTGGGACTCTGAATCTCTGGGACTCCTCTGAATCTCTGGGACTCTGAATCTCTGGGAATCTGAATCTCTGGGACTCTGAATCTCTGGGACTCTGAATCTCTGGGACTCTGAGTCTCTGGGACTCTGAATCTCTGCGACTCTGAATCTCTGTGACTCTGAATCTCTGGGACTCTGAATCTCTGGGACTCTGAATCTCTGGGACTCTGAATTTCTGGGACTCTGAATCTCTGGGCCTCTGAATCTCTGGGACTCTGAATCTCTGGGACTCTTAATTTCTGGGACTCTGAATCTCTGGGACTCTGAATCTCTGGGACTCTGAATCTCTGGGACTCCTCTCAATCTCTGGGACTCTGAATTTCTGGGACTCCTCTGAATCTCTGGGACTCTGAATCTCTGGGACTCTGAATCTCTGGGAATGTGAATCTCTCGGACTCTGAATCTCTGGGACGCTGAATCTCTGGGACACTGAATATCTGGAACTCTGAATCTCTGGGACGCTGAATTTCTGGGACTCTGAATCTCTGGGACTCTGAATCTCTGGGACTCTGAATCTCTGGGACGCTGAATCTCTGGGACTCAGAATCTCTGGGACTCTGAATCTCTGGGACACTGAATTTTTGGGACTCTGAATCTCTGGGGCTCTGAATCTCTGTGACGCTGAATCTCTGGGACTCTGAATCTCTGTGACTCTGAATCTCTGGGACTCCTCTGAATCTCCGGGACTCTGAATCACTGGGAGTTCTCTGAATCACTGGGACTCCTCTGAATATCTGGGACTCTGAATCTCTGGGACACTTAAACTCTGGGACTCTGAATCTCTGGGACTCTGAATCTCTGGGACTCTGAATCTCTGGGACTCCGAATCTCTGGGACTCTGAATCTCTGGGACTCTGAATCTCTGGGACTCTGAATTTCTGGGACTCCTCTGAATCTCTGGGACTCTGAATCTCTGGGACTCCTCTGAATCTTTGGGACTCTGAATCTCTGGGACTCTGAATCTCTGGGACTCTGAATCTCTGGGACTCTGAATCTCGGGGCTCTGAATCTCTGGGACTCTGAATCTCTGGGACTCTGAATCTCTGGGACTCTGAATCTCTGGGACTCTGAATCTCTGGGACTCTGAATCTCTGGGACTCTGAACCTCTGGGACTCTGAATCTCTGGGACTCTGAATCTCTGGGACACTGAATCTCTGGGATTCTGAATATCTCCGACTCTGAATCTCTGGGACGACTCTGAATCTCCGGGACTCTGAATCACTGGGACTTCTCTGAATCACTGGGACTCCTCTGAATCTCTGGGACTCTGAATCTCTGGGACTCTGAATCTCTGGGATTGAATCTCTGGGACTCTGAATCTCTGGGACTCTGAATCTCTGGGACTCTGAATTTCTGGGACTCTGAATCTCTGGGAATCTGGATCCCTGGGACTCTGAATCTCTGGGACACTGAATCTCTGGCACTCTGAATCTCTGGGAATCTGAATCTCTGGGACTCTGAATCTCTGGGACGCTGAATCACTGGGACTCTGAATCTCTGGGACTCTGAATCTCTGGGACTCTGATTCTCTGGGACTCTGAATCTCTGGGACACTGAATCTCTGGGACTCTGAATCTCTGGGACTCTGAATCTCTGGGACTCTGAATCTCTGGGACTCTGAATCTCTGAGACTCTGAATCTCTGGGACTCTGAATCTCTGGGACTCTGAATCTCTGGGACGACTCTGAATCTCTGGGACGTCTCTGAATCTCTGGGATGACTCTGAATCTCTGGGAATCCGAATCTCTGGGACTCTGAATCTCTGGGACTCTGAATCTCTGGGAATCTGAATCTCTGGGACTCTGAATCTCTGGGACTCTGAATCTCTGGGACTCTGAATCTCTGGGACTCTGAATCTCTGGGACTCTGAATCTCTGTGCCTCTGAATCTCTGGGACTCTGAATCTCTGGGACTATGAATCTCTGGGCCTCTGGGCCTCTGAATCTCTGGGACTCTGAATCTCTGGGAATCTGAATCTCTGGGACTCTGAATCTCTGGGACTCTGAATCTCTTGGCCTCTGAATCACTGGGCCTCTGAATCTCTGGGCCTCTGAATCTCTGGGACGACTCTGAATCTCTGGGACGACTCTGAATCTCTGGGATGACTCTGAATCTCTGGGACGACTCTGAATCTCTGGGACGACTCTGAATCTCTGGGACGACTCTAAATTTCTGGGACGACTCTGAATCTCTGGGACGACTCTGAATCTCTGGGACTCCTCTGAATCTCTGGGAGTCTGAATCTCTGGGACTCCTCTGAATCTTTGGGACTCTGAATCTCTGGGACTCTGAATCTCTGGGACTCTGAATCTCTGGGACACTGAATCTCTGGGACTCTGAATCTCTGGGACTCTGAATGTCTGGGACTCTGAATATCTGGGACTCTGAATCTCTGGGACGCTGAATCACTGGGACTCTGAATCTCCGGGACTTTGAATCTCCGGGACTCTGAATCTCTGGGACTCTGAATCTCTGGGACTCTGAATCTCTGGGACTATGAATCTCTGGGACTCTGAATCTCTGGGACTCTGAATCTCTGGGACTCTGAATCTCTGGGACTCCGAATCTCTGGGACTCTGAATCTCTGGGACTCTGAATCTCTGGGACTTCTCTGAATCTCTGGGACTCCTCTGAATCTCTGGGACTCTGAATCTCTGGGACTCTGAATCTCTGGGACTCTGAATCTCTGGGACTCTGAATCTCTGCGACTCTGAATCTCTGCGACTCTGAATCTCTGCGACTCTGAATCTCTGGGACTCTGAATCTCTGGGACTCTGAATCTCTGGGACTCTGAATCTCTGGGACTCTGAATTTCTGGGACACTGAATCTCTGGGACTCTGAATCACTGGGACTCTGAATCTCTGGGACTCTGAATCTCTGGGACTCTGAATCTCTGGTACTCCTCTGAATCTCTGGGACTCTGAATTTCTGGGACTCCTCTGAATCTCTGGGACACTAAATCTCTGGGACTCTGAATCTCTGGGAATGTGAATTTCTGGGACTCTGAATCTCTGGGACTCTGAATCTCTGGGACGCTGAATCTCTGTGACACTTAATCTCTGGGACTCTGAATCTCTGGGACTCTGAATCTCTGGGACTCTGAATCTCTGGGACACTGAATCTCTGGGACGCTGAATCTCTGGGATGCTGAATCTTTGGGACTCTGAATCTCTGGGACTCTGAATCTCTGGGAATCTGAATAACTGGGACTCTGAATCTCTGGGACTCTGAACCTCTGGGACTCTGAATTTCTCAGACCCTGAATTTCTGGGACTCTGAAACTCTGGGACGCTGAATCTCTGGGACTCTGAATCTCATGGGACTCTGAATCTCTGGGACTCTGAATCTCTGGGACTCTGAATCTCTGGGACTCTGAATCTCTGGGACACTGAATCTCTGGGACTCTGAATCTCTGGGACTCTGAATCTCTGGGACGACTCTGAATCTCTGGGACGACTCTGAATCTCTGGGAATCTGAATCTCTGGGACTCTGAATCTCTGGGACTCTGAATCTCTGGGACGACTCTGAATCTCTGGGACTCTGAATCTCTGGACTCTGAATCTCTGGGACTCTGAATCTCTGTGACTCTGAATCTCTGGGACTCTGAATCTCTGGGAATCTGAATCTCTGGGAATCTGAGTCTCTGGGACTCTTAATCTCTGGGACTCTGAATCTCTGGGACTCTGAATCTCTGGGACTCTGAATCTCTGGGACTCTGACTCTCTGGGATGACTCTGAATCTCTGGGACTCTGAATCTATGGGACTCTGAATCTCTGGGCCTCTGAATCTCTGGGACTCTGAATCTCTGGGACTCTGAATCTCTGGGATGACTCTGAATCTCTGGGACTCTGAATCTCTGGGACTCTGAATCTCTGGGCCTCTGTATCTCTGGGAATCTGAATCACTGGGACTCTGAATCTCTGGGCCTCTGGGCCTCTGAATCTCTGGGCCTCTGAAACTCTGGGCCTCTGAATCTCTGGGACTCTGAATCTCTGGCATGACTCTGAATCTCTGGGACTCTGAATCTCTGGGCCTCTGAATCTCTGGGACTCTGAATCTCTGGGATTCTGAATCTCTGGGCCTCTGGGCCTCTGAATCTCTGGGCCTCTGAATCTCTGTGCCTCTGCATCTCTGGGACTCTGAATCTCTGGAACTCTGAATCTCTGGGACTCTGAATCTCTGGGAATCTGGATCCCTGGAACTCTGGATCTCTGGGACTCTGAATCTCTGGCACTCTGAATCTCTGGGACTCTGAATCTCTGGGACTCTGAATCTCTGGGACGCTGAATCACTGGGACTCTGAATCTCTGGGACTCTGAATCTCTGGGACTCTGATTTTTTGGGACTCTGAATCTCTGGGACTCTGAATCTCTGGGACACTGAATCTCTGGGACTCTGAATCTCTGGGACTCTGAATCTCTGGGACTCTGAATCTCTGGGACTCTGTATCTCTGGGTCACTGAATCTCTGGGATTCTGAATCTCTGGGGCTCTGAAACTCTGGGATGACTCTGAATCTCTGGGACGACACTGAATCTCTGGGACGACTCTGAATCTCTGGGAATCTGAATCTCTGGGACTCTGAATCTCTGGGACTCTGAATCTCTGGGACTCTGAATCTCTGGGACTCTGAATCTTTGGGACGACTCTGAATCTCTGGGACTCTGAATCTCTGGGACTCTGACTCTCTGGGACTCTGAATCTCTGGGAATCTGAATCTCTGGGACTCTGAATCTCTGGGACTCTGAATCTCTGGGACTCTGAATCTCTGGGACTCTGAATCTCTGGGACTCTGAATCTCTGGGATGACTCTGAATCTCTGGGACTCTGAATCTCTGGGACTCTGAATCTCTGGGAATCTGAATCTCTGGGACTCTGAATCTCTGGGCCTCTGGGCCTCTGAATCTCTGGGCCTCTGAATCTCTGGGCCTCTGAATCTCTGGGCCTCTGAATCTCTGGGCCTCTGAATCTCTGTGACGACTCTGAATCTCTGGGACGACTCTGAATCTCTGGGATGACTCTGAATCTCTGGGACGACTCTGAATCTCTGGGACGACTCTGAATCTCTGGGACGACTCTAAATCTCTGGGACGACTCTGAATCTCTGGGACGACTCTGAATCTCTGGGACTCCTCTGAATCTCTGGGACTCTGAATCTCTGGGACTCCTCTGAATCTTTGGGACTCTGAATCTCTGGGACTCTGAATCTCTGGGACTCTGAATCTCTGGGACTCTGAATCTCTGGGACTCTGAATCTCTGGGACTCTGAATGTCTGGGACTCTGAATCTCTGGGACTCTGAATCTCTGGGACGCTGAATCACTGGGACTCTGAATCTCCGGGACTCTGAATCTCTGGGACTCTGAATCTCTGGGACTCTGAATCTCTGGGACTCTGAATCTCTGGGACTCTGAATCTCTGGGACTCTGAATCTCTGGGACTCTGTATCTCTGGGACTCTGAATCTCTGGGACTCCTCTGAATCTCTGGGACTCTGAATCTCTGGGAATCTGAATCTCTGGGACTCTGAATCTCTGGGACTCTGAATCTCTGGGACTCTGAATCTCTGGGACTCTGAATCTCTGCGACTCTGAATCTCTGCGACTCTGAATCTCTGGGACTCTGAATCTCTGGGACTCTGAATCTCTGGGACTCTGAATTTCTGGGACTCTGAATCTCTGGGATTCTGAATCTCTGGGACTCTGAATCTCTGGGACTCTTAATTTCTGGGACTCTGAATCTCTGGGACTCTGAATCTCTGGGACTCTGAATCTCTGGGACTCCTCTCAATCTCTGGGACTCTGAATTTCTGGGACTCCTCTGAATCTCTGGGACTCTGAATCTCTGGGACTCTGAATCTCTGGGAATGTGAATCTCTCGGACTCTGAATCTCTGGGACGCTGAATCTCTGGGACACTGAATATCTGGAACTCTGAATCTCTGGGACGCTGAATTTCTGGGACTCTGAATCTCTGGGACTCTGAATCTCTGGGACTCTGAATCTCTGGGACGCTGAATCTCTGGGATGCTGAATCTCTGGGACACTGAATTTCTGGGACTCTGAATCGCTGGGATTCTGAATCTCTGGGACTCTGAATCTCTGGGACTCTGAATCTCTGGGATTCTGAACCTCTGGGACTCTGAATTTCTCAGACCCTGAATCTCTGGGACTCTGAAACTCTGGGACTCTGAATCTCTGGGACTCTGAATCTCTGGGACTCTGAATCTCTGGGACTCTGAATCTCTGTGTCTCTGGTACTCTGAATCTCTGGGACTCTGAATCTCTGGGACACTGAATCTCTGGGACTCTGAATCTCTGGGACACTGAATCTCTGGGACGACTCTGAATCTGTGGGACGACTCTGAATCTCTGGGAATCTGAATCTCTGGGACTCTGAATCTCTGGGACTCTGAATCTCTGTGACGACTCTGAATCTCTGGGACTCTGAATCTCTGGACTCTGAATCTCTGGGACTCTGAATCTCTGGGACTCTGAATCTCTGGGACTCTGAATCTCTGTGCCTCTGAATCTCTGGGACTCTGAATCTCTGGGACTATGAATCTCTGGGCCTCTGGGCCTCTGAATCTCTGGGCCCCTGAATCTCTTGGCCTCTGAATCACTGGGCTTCTGAATCTCTGGGCCTCTGAATCTCTGGGACGACTCTGAATCTCTGGGACGACTCTGAATCTCTGGGATGACTCTGAATCTCTGGGACGACTCTGAATCTCTGGGACGACTCTGAATCTCTGGGACGACTCTAAATTTCTGGGACGACTCTGAATCTCTGGGACGACTCTGAATCTCTGGGACTCCTCTGAATCTCTGGGAGTCTGAATCTCTGGGGCTCCTCTGAATCTTTGGGACTCTGAATCTCTGGGACTCTGAATCGCTGGGACTCTGAATCTCTGGGACTCTGAATCTCTGGGACTCTGAATCTCTGGGACTCTGAATGTCTGGGACTCTGAATATCTGGGACTCTGAATCTCTGGGATGCTGAAACACTGGGACTCTGAATCTCCGGGACTTTGAATCTCCGGGACTCTGAATCTCTGGGACTCTGAATCTCTGGGACTCTGAATCTCTGGGACTCTGAATTTCTGGGACACTGAATCTCTGGGACTCTGAATCACTGGGACTCTGAATCTCTGGGACTCTGAATCTCTGGGACTCTGAATCTCTGGTACTCCTCTGAATCTCTGGGACTCTGAATTTCTGGGACTCCTCTGAATCTCTGGGACACTAAATCTCTGGGACTCTGAATCTCTGGGAATGTGAATTTCTGGGACTCTGAATCTCTGGGACTCTGAATCTCTGGGACGCTGAATCTCTGTGACACTTAATCTCTGGGACTCTGAATCTCTGGGACTCTGAATCTCTGGGACTCTGAATCTCTGGGACACTGAATCTCTGGGACGCTGAATCTCTGGGATGCTGAATCTTTGGGACTCTGAATCTCTGGGACTCTGAATCTCTGGGAATCTGAATAACTGGGACTCTGAATCTCTGGGACTCTGAACCTCTGGGACTCTGAATTTCTCAGACCCTGAATTTCTGGGACTCTGAAACTCTGGGACGCTGAATCTCTGGGACTCTGAATCTCATGGGACTCTGAATCTCTGGGACTCTGAATCTCTGGGACTCTGAATCTCTGGGACTCTCAATCTCTGGGACTCTGAATCTCTGGGACACTGAATCTCTGGGACTCTGAATCTCTGGGACTCTGAATCTCTGGGACGACTCTGAATCTCTGGGACGACTCTGAATCTCTGGGAATCTGAATCTCTGGGACTCTGAATCTCTGGGACTCTGAATCTCTGGGACGACTCTGAATCTCTGGGACTCTGAATCTCTGGACTCTGAATCTCTGGGACTCTGAATCTCTGTGACTCTGAATCTCTGGGACTCTGAATCTCTGGGAATCTGAATCTCTGGGAATCTGAGTCTCTGGGACTCTTAATCTCTGGGACTCTGAATCTCTGGGACTCTGAATCTCTGGGACTCTGAATCTCTGGGACTCTGACTCTCTGGGATGACTCTGAATCTCTGGGACTCTGAATCTATGGGACTCTGAATCTCTGGGCCTCTGAATCTCTGGGACTCTGAATCTCTGGGACTCTGAATCTCTGGGATGACTCTGAATCTCTGGGACTCTGAATCTCTGGGACTCTGAATCTCTGGGCCTCTGTATCTCTGGGAATCTGAATCACTGGGACTCTGAATCTCTGGGCCTCTGGGCCTCTGAATCTCTGGGCCTCTGAAACTCTGGGCCTCTGAATCTCTGGGACTCTGAATCTCTGGCATGACTCTGAATCTCTGGGACTCTGAATCTCTGGGCCTCTGAATCTCTGGGACTCTGAATCTCTGGGATTCTGAATCTCTGGGCCTCTGGGCCTCTGAATCTCTGGGCCTCTGAATCTCTGTGCCTCTGCATCTCTGGGACTCTGAATCTCTGGAACTCTGAATCTCTGGGACTCTGAATCTCTGGGAATCTGGATCCCTGGAACTCTGGATCTCTGGGACTCTGAATCTCTGGCACTCTGAATCTCTGGGACTCTGAATCTCTGGGACTCTGAATCTCTGGGACGCTGAATCACTGGGACTCTGAATCTCTGGGACTCTGAATCTCTGGGACTCTGATTTTTTGGGACTCTGAATCTCTGGGACTCTGAATCTCTGGGACACTGAATCTCTGGGACTCTGAATCTCTGGGAATCTGAATCTCTGGGACTCTGAATCTCTGGGACTCTGTATCTCTGGGTCACTGAATCTCTGGGATTCTGAATCTCTGGGGCTCTGAAACTCTGGGACGACTCTGAATCTCTGGGACGACACTGAATCTCTGGGACGACTCTGAATCTCTGGGAATCTGAATCTCTGGGACTCTGAATCTCTGGGACTCTGAATCTCTGGGACTCTGAATCTCTGGGACTCTGAATCTTTGGGACGACTCTGAATCTCTGGGACTCTGAATCTCTGGGACTCTGACTCTCTGGGACTCTGAATCTCTGGGAATCTGAATCTCTGGGACTCTGAATCTCTGGGACTCTGAATCTCTGGGACTCTGAATCTCTGGGACTCTGAATCTCTGGGACTCTGAATCTCTGGGATGACTCTGAATCTCTGGGACTCTGAATCTCTGGGACTCTGAATCTCTGGGAATCTGAATCTCTGGGACTCTGAATCTCTGGGCCTCTGGGCCTCTGAATCTCTGGGCCTCTGAATCTCTGGGCCTCTGAATCTCTGGGCCTCTGAATCTCTGGGCCTCTGAATCTCTGTGACGACTCTGAATCTCTGGGACGACTCTGAATCTCTGGGATGACTCTGAATCTCTGGGACGACTCTGAATCTCTGGGACGACTCTGAATCTCTGGGACGACTCTAAATCTCTGGGACGACTCTGAATCTCTGGGACGACTCTGAATCTCTGGGACTCCTCTGAATCTCTGGGACTCTGAATCTCTGGGACTCCTCTGAATCTTTGGGACTCTGAATCTCTGGGACTCTGAATCTCTGGGACTCTGAATCTCTGGGACTCTGAATCTCTGGGACTCTGAATCTCTGGGACTCTGAATGTCTGGGACTCTGAATCTCTGGGACTCTGAATCTCTGGGTCGCTGAATCACTGGGACTCTGAATCTCCGGGACTCTGAATCTCTGGTACTCTGAATCTCTGGGACTCTGAATCTCTGGGACTCTGAATCTCTGGGACTCTGAATCTCTGGGACTCTGAATCTCTGGGACTCTGTATCTCTGGGACTCTGAATCTCTGGGACTCCTCTGAATCTCTGGGACTCTGAATCTCTGGGAATCTGAATCTCTGGGACTCTGAATCTCTGGGACTCTGAATCTCTGGGACTCTGAATCTCTGGGACTCTGAATCTCTGCGACTCTGAATCTCTGCGACTCTGAATCTCTGGGACTCTGAATCTCTGGGACTCTGAATCTCTGGGACTCTGAATTTCTGGGACTCTGAATCTCTGGGATTCTGAATCTCTGGGACTCTGAATCTCTGGGACTCTTAATTTCTGGGACTCTGAATCTCTGGGACTCTGAATCTCTGGGACTCTGAATCTCTGGGACTCCTCTCAATCTCTGGGACTCTGAATTTCTGGGACTCCTCTGAATCTCTGGGACTCTGAATCTCTGGGACTCTGAATCTCTGGGAATGTGAATCTCTCGGACTCTGAATCTCTGGGACGCTGAATCTCTGGGACACTGAATATCTGGAACTCTGAATCTCTGGGACGCTGAATTTCTGGGACTCTGAATCTCTGGGACTCTGAATCTCTGGGACTCTGAATCTCTGGGACGCTGAATCTCTGGGATGCTGAATCTCTGGGACACTGAATTTCTGGGACTCTGAATCGCTGGGATTCTGAATCTCTGGGACTCTGAATCTCTGGGACTCTGAATCTCTGGGATTCTGAACCTCTGGGACTCTGAATTTCTCAGACCCTGAATCTCTGGGACTCTGAAACTCTGGGACTCTGAATCTCTGGGACTCTGAATCTCTGGGACTCTGAATCTCTGGGACTCTGAATCTCTGTGTCTCTGGTACTCTGAATCTCTGGGACTCTGAATCTCTGGGACACTGAATCTCTGGGACTCTGAATCTCTGGGACACTGAATCTCTGGGACGACTCTGAATCTGTGGGACGACTCTGAATCTCTGGGAATCTGAATCTCTGGGACTCTGAATCTCTGGGACTCTGAATCTCTGTGACGACTCTGAATCTCTGGGACTCTGAATCTCTGGACTCTGAATCTCTGGGACTCTGAATCTCTGGGACTCTGAATCTCTGGGACTCTGAATCTCTGTGCCTCTGAATCTCTGGGACTCTGAATCTCTGGGACTATGAATCTCTGGGCCTCTGGGCCTCTGAATCTCTGGGCCCCTGAATCTCTTGGCCTCTGAATCACTGGGCCTCTGAATCTCTGGGCCTCTGAATCTCTGGGACGACTCTGAATCTCTGGGACGACTCTGAATCTCTGGGATGACTCTGAATCTCTGGGACGACTCTGAATCTCTGGGACGACTCTGAATCTCTGGGACGACTCTAAATTTCTGGGACGACTCTGAATCTCTGGGACGACTCTGAATCTCTGGGACTCCTCTGAATCTCTGGGGGTCTGAATCTCTGGGACTCCTCTGAATCTTTGGGACTCTGAATCTCTGGGACTCTGAATCGCTGGGACTCTGAATCTCTGGGACTCTGAATCTCTGGGACTCTGAATCTCTGGGACTCTGAATGTCTGGGACTCTGAATATCTGGGACTCTGAATCTCTGGGATGCTGAAACACTGGGACTCTGAATCTCCGGGACTTTGAATCTCCGGGACTCTGAATCTCTGGGACTCTGAATCTCTGGGACTCTGAATCTCTGGGACTATGAATCTCTGGGACTCTGAATCTCTGGGACTCTGAATCTCTGGGACTCTGAATCTCTGGGACTCCGAATCTCTGGGACTCTGAATCTCTGGGACTCTGAATCTCTGGGACTTCTCTGAATCTCTGGGACTCCTCTGAATCTCTGGGACTCTGAATCTCTGGGACTCTGAATCTCTGGGACTCTGAATCTCTGGGACTCTGAATCTCTGCGACTCTGAATCTCTGCGACTCTGAATCTCTGCGACTCTGAATCTCTGGGACTCTGAATCTCTGGGACTCTGAATCTCTGGGACTCTGAATCTCTGGGACTCTGAATTTCTGGGACACTGAATCTCTGGGACTCTGAATCTCTGGGACTCTGAATCTCTGGGACTCTGAATCTCTGGGACTCTGAATCTCTGGTACTCCTCTGAATCTCTGGGACTCTGAATTTCTGGGACTCCTCTGAATCTCTGGGACACTAAATCTCTGGGACTCTGAATCTCTGGGAATGTGAATTTCTGGGACTCTGAATCTCTGGGACTCTGAATCTCTGGGACGCTGAATCTCTGTGACACTTAATCTCTGGGACTCTGAATCTCTGGGACTCTGAATCTCTGGGACTCTGAATCTCTGGGACACTGAATCTCTGGGACGCTGAATCTCTGGGATGCTGAATCTTTGGGACTCTGAATCTCTGGGACTCTGAATCTCTGGGTATCTGAATATCTGGGACTCTGAATCTCTGGGACTCTGAACCTCTGGGACTCTGAATTTCTCAGACCCTGAATTTCTGGGACTCTGAAACTCTGGGACGCTGAATCTCTGGGACTCTGAATCTCATGGGACTCTGAATCTCTGGGACTCTGAATCTCTGGGACTCTGAATCTCTGGGACTCTGAATCTCTGGGACTTCTCTGAATCTCTGGGACTCCTCTGAATCTCTGGGACTCTGAATCTCTGGGACTCTGAATCTCTGGGACTCTGAATCTCTGGGACTCTGAATCTCTGCGACTCTGAATCTCTGCGACTCTGAATCTCTGCGACTCTGAATCTCTGGGACTCTGAATCTCTGGGACTCTGAATCTCTGGGACTCTGAATCTCTGGGACTCTGAATTTCTGGGACACTGAATCTCTGGGACTCTGAATCTCTGGGACTCTGAATCTCTGGGACTCTGAATCTCTGGGACTCTGAATCTCTGGTACTCCTCTGAATCTCTGGGACTCTGAATTTCTGGGACTCCTCTGAATCTCTGGGACACTAAATCTCTGGGACTCTGAATCTCTGGGAATGTGAATTTCTGGGACTCTGAATCTCTGGGACTCTGAATCTCTGGGACGCTGAATCTCTGTGACACTTAATCTCTGGGACTCTGAATCTCTGGGACTCTGAATCTCTGGGACTCTGAATCTCTGGGACACTGAATCTCTGGGACGCTGAATCTCTGGGATGCTGAATTTTTTGGGACTCTGAATCTCTGGGACTCTGAATCTCTGGGAATCTGAATATCTGGGACTCTGAATCTCTGGGACTCTGAACCTCTGGGACACTGAATTTCTCAGACCCTGAATTTCTGGGACTCTGAAACTCTGGGACGCTGAATCTCTGGGACTCTGAATCTCATGGGACTCTGAATCTCTGGGACTCTGAATCTCTGGGACTCTGAATCTCTGGGACACTGAATCTCTGGGACTCTGAATCTCTGGGACACTGAATCTCTGGGACTCTGAATCTCTGGGACTCTGAATCTCGGGGACGACTCTGAATCTCTGGGACGACTCTGAATCTCTGGGAATCTGAATCTCTGGGACTCTGAATCTCTGGGACTCTGAATCTCTGGGACGACTCTGAATCTCTGGGACTCTGAATCTCTGGACTCTGAATCTCTGGGACTCTGAATCTCTGTGACTCTGAATCTCTGGGACTCTGAATCTCTGGGACTCTGAATCTCTGGGAATCTGAGTCTCTGGGACTCTTAATCTCTGGGACTCTGAATCTCTGGGACTCTGAATCTCTGGGACTCTGAATCTCTGGGACTCTGACTCTCTGGGATGACTCTGAATCTCTGGGACTCTGAATCTATGGGACTCTGAATCTCTGGGCCTCTGAATCTCTGGGACTCTGAATCTCTGGGACTCTGAATCTCTGGGATGACTCTGAATCTCTGGGACTCTGAATCTCTGGGACTCTGAATCTCTGGGCCTCTGAATCTCTGGGAATCTGAATCACTGGGACTCTGAATCTCTGGGCCTCTGGGCCTCTGAATCTCTGGGCCTCTGAACCTCTGGGCCTCTGAATCTCTGGGACTCTGAATCTCTGGCATGACGCTGAATCTCTGGGACTCTGAATCTCTGGGCCTCTGAATCTCTGGGACTCTGAATCTCTGGGATTCTGAATCTCTGGGCCTCTGGGCCTCTGAATCTCTGGGCCTCTGAATCTCTGGGCCTCTGCATCTCTGGGACTCTGAATCTCTGGGACTCTGAATCTCTGGGACTCTGAATCTCTGGGAATCTGGATCCCTGGCACTCTGGATCTCTGGGACTCTGAATCTCTGGCACTCTGAATCTCTGGGACTCTGAATCTCTGGGACTCTGAATCTCTGGGACGCTGAATCACTGGGACTCTGAATCTCTGGGACTCTGAATCTCTGGGACTCTGATTTTTTGGGACTCTGAATCTCTGGGACTCTGAATCTCTGGGACACTGAATCTCTGGGACTCTGAATCTCTGGGACTCTGAATCTCTGGGACTCTGAATCTCTGGGACTCTGTATCTCTGGGTCACTGAATCTCTGGGATTCTGAATCTCTGGGGCTCTGAAACTCTGGGACGACTCTGAATCTCTGGGACGACTCTGAATCTCTGGGACGACTCTGAATCTCTGGGAATCTGAATCTCTGGGACTCTGAATCTCTGGGACTCTGAATCTCTGGGACTCTGAATCTTTGGGACGACTCTGAATCTCTGGGACTCTGAATCTCTGGGACTCTGACTCTCTGGGACTCCGAATCTCTGGGAATCTGAATCTCTGGGACTCTGAATCTCTGGGACTCTGAATCTCTGGGACTCTGAATCTCTGGGATGACTCTGAATCTCTGGGACTCTGAATCTCTGGGACTCTGAATCTCTGGGACTCTGAATCTCTGGGACTCTGAATCTCTGGGCCACTGGGCCTCTGAATCTCTGGGCCTCTGAATCTCTGGGCCTCTGAATCTCTGGGCCTCTGAATCTCTGTGACGACTCTGAATCTCTGGGACGACTCTGAATCTCTGGGATGACTCTGAAACTCTGGGACGACTCTGAATCTCTGGGACGACTCTGAATCTCTGGGACGACTCTAAATCTCTGGGACGACTCTGAATCTCTGGGACGACTCTGAATCTCTGGGACTCCTCTGAATCTCTGGGACTCTGAATCTCTGGGACTCCTCTGAATCTTTGGGACTCTGAATCTCTGGGACTCTGAATCTCTGGGACTCTGAATCTCTGGGACTCTGAATCTCTGGGACTCTGAATCTCTGGGACTCTGAATGTCTGGGACTCTGAATCTCTGGGACTCTGAATCTCTGGGACGCTGAATCACTGGGACTCTGAATCTCCGGGACTCTGAATCTCTGGGACTCTGAATCTCTGGGACTCTGAATCTCTGGGACTCTGAATCTCTGGGACTCTGAATCTCTGGGACTCTGTATCTCTGGGACTCTGAATCTCTGGGACTCCTCTGAATCTCTGGGACTCTGAATCTCTGGGAATCTGAATCTCTGGGACTCTGAATCTCTGGGACTCTGAATCTCTGGGACTCTGAGTCTCTGGGACTCTGAATCTCTGCGACTCTGAATCTCTGCGACTCTGAATCTCTGGGACTCTGAATCTCTGGGACTCTGAATCTCTGGGACTCTGAATTTCTGGGACTCTGAATCTCTGGGCCTCTGAATCTCTGGGACTCTGAATCTCTGGGACTCTTAATTTCTGGGACTCTGAATCTCTGGGACTCTGAATCTCTGGGACTCTGAATCTCTGGGACTCCTCTCAATCTCTGGGACTCTGAATTTCTGGGACTCCTCTGAATCTCTGGGACTCTGAATCTCTGGGACTCTGAATCTCTGGGAATGTGAATCTCTCGGACTCTGAATCTCTGGGACGCTGAATCTCTGGGACACTGAATATCTGGAACTCTGAATCTCTGGGACGCTGAATTTCTGGGACTCTGAATCTCTGGGACTCTGAATCTCTGGGACTCTGAATCTCTGGGACGCTGAATCTCTGGGACTCAGAATCTCTGGGACTCTGAATCTCTGGGACACTGAATTTTTGGGACTCTGAATCTCTGGGGCTCTGAATCTCTGTGACGCTGAATCTCTGGGACTCTGAATCTCTGTGACTCTGAATCTCTGGGACTCCTCTGAATCTCCGGGACTCTGAATCACTGGGAGTTCTCTGAATCACTGGGACTCCTCTGAATATCTGGGACTCTGAATTTCTGGGACACTTAAACTCTGGGACTCTGAATCTCTGGGACTCTGAATCTCTGGGACTCTGAATCTCTGGGACTCCGAATCTCTGGGACTCTGAATCTCTGGGACTCTGAATCTCTGGGACTCTGAATTTCTGGGACTCCTCTGAATCTCTGGGACTCTGAATCTCTGGGACTCCTCTGAATCTTTGGGACTCTGAATCTCTGGGACTCTGAATCTCTGGGACTCTGAATCTCTGGGATTCTGAATCTCGGGGCTCTGAATCTCTGGGACTCTGAATCTCTGGGACTCTGAATCTCTGGGACTCTGAATCTCTGGGACTCTGAATCTCTGGGACTCTGAATCTCTGGGACTCTGAACCTCTGGGACTCTGAATCTCTGGGACTCTGAATCTCTGGGACACTGAATCTCTGGGATTCTGAATATCTCCGACTCTGAATCTCTGGGACGACTCTGAATCTCCGGGACTCTGAATCACTGGGACTTCTCTGAATCACTGGGATTCCTCTGAATCTCTGGGACTCTGAATCTCTGGGACTCTGAATCTCTGGGATTGAATCTCTGGGACTCTGAATCTCTGGGACTCTGAATCTCTGGGACTCTGAATTTCTGGGACTCTGAATCTCTGGGAATCTGGATCCCTGGGACTCTGAATCTCTGGGACACTGAATCTCTGGCACTCTGAATCTCTGGGACTCTGAATCTCTGGGACTCTGAATCTCTGGGACGCTGAATCACTGGGACTCTGAATCTCTGGGACTCTGAATCTCTGGGACTCTGATTCTCTGGGACTCTGAATCTCTGGGACTCTGAATCTCTGGGACTCTGAATCTCTGGGACTCTGAATCTCTGGGACTCTGAATCTCTGGGACTCTGAATCTCTGAGACTCTGAATCTCTGGGACTCTGAATCTCTGGAACTCTGTATCTCTGGGTCACTGAATCTCTGGGATTCTGAATCTCTGGGACTCTGAATCTCTGGGACGACTCTGAATCTCTGGGACGTCTCTGAATCTCTGGGATGACTCTGAATCTCTGGGAATCCGAATCTCTGGGACTCTGAATCTCTGGGACTCTGGATCTCTGGGACTCTGAATCTCTGGGACTCTGAATCTCTGGGACGACTCTGAATCTCTGGGACTCTGAATCTCTGGGACTCTGAATCTCTGGGACTCTGAATCTCTGGGAATCTGAATCTCTGGGACTCTGAATCTCTGGGACTCTGAATCTCTGGGACTCTGAATCTCTGGGACTCTGAATCTCTGGGACTCTGAATCTCTGGGATGACGCTGAATCTCTGGGACTCTGAATCTCTGGGACTCTGAATCTCTGTGCCTCTGAATCTCTGGGACTCTGAATCTCTGGGACTATGAATCTCTGGGCCTCTGGGCCTCTGAATCTCTGGGCCTCTGAATCTCTTGGCCTCTGAATCACTGGGCCTCTGAATCTCTGGGCCTCTGAATCTCTGGGACGACTCTGAATCTCTGGGACGACTCTGAATCTCTGGGATGACTCTGAATCTCTGGGACGACTCTGAATCTCTGGGATGACTCTGAATCTCTGGGACGACTCTGAATCTCTGGGACGACTCTGAATCTCTGGGACTCCTCTGAATCTCTGGGAGTCTGAATCTCTGGGACTCCTCTGAATCTTTGGGACTCTGAATCTCTGGGACTCTGAATCTCTGGGACTCTGAATCTCTGGGACTCTGAATCTCTGGGACTCTGAATCTCTGGGACTCTGAATGTCTGGGACTCTGAATATCTGGGACTCTGAATCTCTGGGACGCTGAATCACTGGGACTCTGAATCTCCGGGACTTTGAATCTCCGGGACTCTGAATCTCTGGGACTCTGAATCTCTGGGACTCTGAATCTCTGGGACTAAGAATCTCTGGGACTCTGAATCTCTGGGACTCTGAATCTCTGGGATGACGCTGAATCTCTGGGACTCTGAATCTCTGGGACTCTGAATCTCTGTGCCTCTGAATCTCTGGGACTCTGAATCTCTGGGACTATGAATCTCTGGGCCTCTGGGCCTCTGAATCTCTGGGCCTCTGAATCTCTTGGCCTCTGAATCACTGGGCCTCTGAATCTCTGGGCCTCTGAATCTCTGGGACGACTCTGAATCTCTGGGACGACTCTGAATCTCTGGGATGACTCTGAATCTCTGGGACGACTCTGAATCTCTGGGATGACTCTGAATCTCTGGGACGACTCTGAATCTCTGGGACGACTCTGAATCTCTGGGACTCCTCTGAATCTCTGGGAGTCTGAATCTCTGGGACTCCTCTGAATCTTTGGGACTCTGAATCTCTGGGACTCTGAATCTCTGGGACTCTGAATCTCTGGGACTCTGAATCTCTGGGACTCTGAATCTCTGGGACTCTGAATGTCTGGGACTCTGAATATCTGGGACTCTGAATCTCTGGGACGCTGAATCACTGGGACTCTGAATCTCCGGGACTTTGAATCTCCGGGACTCTGAATCTCTGGGACTCTGAATCTCTGGGACTCTGAATCTCTGGGACTAAGAATCTCTGGGACTCTGAATCTCTGGGACTCTGAATCTCTGGGACTCTGAATCTCTGGGACTCCGAATCTCTGGGACTCTGAATCTCTGGGACTCTGAATCTCTGGGACTTCTCTGAATCTCTGGGACTCCTCTGAATCTCTGGGACTCTGAATCTCTGGGACTCTGAATCTCTGGGACTCTGAATCTCTGGGACTCTGAATCTCTGCGACTCTGAATCTCTGCGACTCTGAATCTCTGCGACTCTGAATCTCTGGGACTCTGAATCTCTGGGACTCTGAATCTCTGGGACTCTGAATCTCTGGGACTCTGAATTTCTGGGACACTGAATCTCTGGGACTCTGAATCACTGGGACTCTGAATCTCTGGGACTCTGAATCTCTGGGACTCTGAATCTCTGGTACTCCTCTGAATCTCTGGGACTCTGAATTTCTGGGACTCCTCTGAATCTCTGGGACACTAAATCTCTGGGACTCTGAATCTCTGGGAATGTGAATTTCTGGGACTCTGAATCTCTGGGACTCTGAATCTCTGGGACTCTGAATCTCTGGGACACTGAATCTCTGGGACTCTGAATCTCTGGGACTCTGAATCTCTGGGACGACTCTGAATCTCTGGGACGACTCTGAATCTCTGGGAATCTGAATCTCTGGGACTCTGAATCTCTGGGACTCTGAATCTCTGGGACGACTCTGAATCTCTGGGACTCTGAATCTCTGGACTCTGAATCTCTGGGACTCTGAATCTCTGTGACTCTGAATCTCTGGGACTCTGAATCTCTGGGACTCTGAATCTCTGGGAATCTGAGTCTCTGGGACTCTTAATCTCTGGGACTCTGAATCTCTGGGACTCTGAATCTCTGGGACTCTGAATCTCTGGGACTCTGACTCTCTGGGATGACTCTGAATCTCTGGGACTCTGAATCTATGGGACTCTGAATCTCTGGGCCTCTGAATCTCTGGGACTCTGAATCTCTGGGACTCTGAATCTCTGGGATGACTCTGAATCTCTGGGACTCTGAATCTCTGGGACTCTGAATCTCTGGGCCTCTGTATCTCTGGGAATCTGAATCACTGGGACTCTGAATCTCTGCGCCTCTGGGCCTCTGAATCTCTGGGCCTCTGAACCTCTGGGCCTCTGAATCTCTGGGACTCTGAATCTCTGGCATGACTCTGAATCTCTGGGACTCTGAATCTCTGGGCCTCTGAATCTCTGGGACTCTGAATCTCTGGGATTCTGAATCTCTGGGCCTCTGGGCCTCTGAATCTCTGGGCCTCTGAATCTCTGGGCCTCTGCATCTCTGGGACTCTGAATCTCTGGAACTCTGAATCTCTGGGACTCTGAATCTCTGGGAATCTGGATCCCTGGAACTCTGGATCTCTGGGACTCTGAATCTCTGGCACTCTGAATCTCTGGGACTCTGAATCTCTGGGACTCTGAATCTCTGGGACGCTGAATCACTGGGACTCTGAATCTCTGGGACTCTGAATCTCTGGGACTCTGATTTTTTGGGACTCTGAATCTCTGGGACTCTGAATTTCTGGGACACTGAATCTCTGGGACTCTGAATCTCTGGGACTCTGAATCTCTGGGACTCTGAATCTCTGGGACTCTGTATCTCTGGGTCACTGAATCTCTGGGATTCTGAATCTCTGGGGCTCTGAAACTCTGGGACGACTCTGAATCTCTGGGACGACACTGAATCTCTGGGACGACTCTGAATCTCTGGGAATCTGAATCTCTGGGACTCTGAATCTCTGGGACTCTGAATCTCTGGGACTCTGAATCTCTGGGACTCTGAATCTTTGGGACGACTCTGAATCTCTGGGACTCTGAATCTCTGGGACTCTGACTCTCTGGGACTCTGAATCTCTGGGACTCTGAATCTCTGGGACTCTGAATCTCTGGGACTCTGAATCTCTGGGACTCTGAATCTCTGGGACTCTGAATCTCTGGGACTCTGAATCTCTGGGATGACTCTGAATCTCTGGGACTCTGAATCTCTGGGACTCTGAATCTCTGGGAATCTGAATCTCTGGGACTCTGAATCTCTGGGCCTCTGGGCCTCTGAATCTCTGGGCCTCTGAATCTCTGGGCCTCTGAATCTCTGGGCCTCTGAATCTCTGGGCCTCTGAATCTCTGTGACGACTCTGAATCTCTGGGACGACTCTGAATCTCTGGGATGACTCTGAATCTCTGGGACGACTCTGAATCTCTGGGACGACTCTGAATCTCTGGGACGACTCTAAATCTCTGGGACGACTCTGAATCTCTGGGACGACTCTGAATCTCTGGGACTCCTCTGAATCTCTGGGACTCTGAATCTCTGGGACTCCTCTGAATCTTTGGGACTCTGAATCTCTGGGACTCTGAATCTCTGGGACTCTGAATCTCTGGGACTCTGAATCTCTGGGACTCTGAATGTCTGGGACTCTGAATCTCTGGGACTCTGAATCTCTGGGACGCTGAATCACTGGGACTCTGAATCTCCGGGACTCTGAATCTCTGGGACTCTGAATCTCTGGGACTCCTCTGAATCTCTGGGACTCTGAATCTCTGGGAATCTGAATCTCTGGGACTCTGAATCTCTGGGACTCTGAATCTCTGGGACTCTGAATCTCTGGGACTCTGAATCTCTGGGACTCTGAATCTCTGCGACTCTGAATCTCTGCGACTCTGAATCTCTGCGACTCTGAATCTCTGGGACTCTGAATCTCTGGGACTCTGAATTTCTGGGACTCTGAATCTCTGGGATTCTGAATCTCTGGGACTCTGAATCTCTGGGACTCTTAATTTCTGGGACTCTGAATCTCTGGGACTCTGAATCTCTGGGACTCTGAATCTCTGGGACTCCTCTCAATCTCTGGGACTCTGAATTTCTGGGACTCCTCTGAATCTCTGGGACTCTGAATCTCTGGGACTCTGAATCTCTGGGAATGTGAATCTCTCGGACTCTGAATCTCTGGGACGCTGAATCTCTGGGACACTGAATATCTGGAACTCTGAATCTCTGGGACGCTGAATTTCTGGGACTCTGAATCTCTGGGACTCTGAATCTCTGGGACTCTGAATCTCTGGGACGCTGAATCTCTGGGATGCTGAATCTCTGGGACTCTGAATTTCTGGGACTCTGAATCGCTGGGATTCTGAATCTCTGGGACTCTGAATCTCTGGGACTCTGAATCTCTGGGATTCTGAACCTCTGGGACTCTGAATTTCTCAGACCCTGAATCTCTGGGACTCTGAAACTCTGGGACTCTGAATCTCTGGGACTCTGAATCTCTGGGACTCTGAATCTCTGGGACTCTGAATCTCTGTGTCTCTGGTACTCTGAATCTCTGGGACTCTGAATCTCTGGGACACTGAATCTCTGGGACTCTGAATCTCTGGGACACTGAATCTCTGGGACGACTCTGAATCTCTGGGACGACTCTGAATCTCTGGGAATCTGAATCTCTGGGACTCTGAATCTCTGGGACTCTGAATCTCTGCGACGACTCTGAATCTCTGGGACTCTGAATCTCTGGACTCTGAATCTCTGGGACTCTGAATCTCTGGGACTCTGAATCTCTGGGACTCTGAATCTCTGTGCCTCTGAATCTCTGGGACTCTGAATCTCTGGGACTATGAATCTCTGGGCCTCTGGGCCTCTGAATCTCTGGGCCCCTGAATCTCTTGGCCTCTGAATCACTGGGCCTCTGAATCTCTGGGATGACTCTGAATCTCTGGGACGACTCTGAATCTCTGGGACGACTCTGAATCTCTGGGACGACTCTAAATTTCTGGGACGACTCTGAATCTCTGGGACGACTCTGAATCTCTGGGACTCCTCTGAATCTCTGGGAGTCTGAATCTCTGGGACTCCTCTGAATCTTTGGGACTCTGAATCTCTGGGACTCTGAATCTCTGGGACTCTGAATCTCTGGGACTCTGAATCTCTGGGACTCTGAATCTCTGGGACTCTGAATGTCTGGGACTCTGAATATCTGGGACTCTGAATCTCTGGGATGCTGAAACACTGGGACTCTGAATCTCCGGGACTTTGAATCTCCGGGACTCTGAATCTCTGGGACTCTGAATCTCTGGGACTCTGAATCTCTGGGACTATGAATCTCTGGGACTCTGAATCTCTGGGACTCTGAATCTCTGGGACTCTGAATCTCTGGGACTCCGAATCTCTGGGACTCTGAATCTCTGGGACTCTGAATCTCTGGGACTTCTCTGAATCTCTGGGACTCCTCTGAATCTCTGGGACTCTGAATCTCTGGGACTCTGAATCTCTGGGACTCTGAATCTCTGGGACTCTGAATCTCTGCGACTCTGAATCTCTGCGACTCTGAATCTCTGCGACTCTGAATCTCTGGGACTCTGAATCTCTGGGACTCTGAATCTCTGGGACTCTGAATCTCTGGGACTCTGAATTTCTGGGACACTGAATCTCTGGGACTCTGAATCTCTGGGACTCTGAATCTCTGGGACTCTGAATCTCTGGGACTCTGAATCTCTGGTACTCCTCTGAATCTCTGGGACTCTGAATTTCTGGGACTCCTCTGAATCTCTGGGACACTAAATCTCTGGGACTCTGAATCTCTGGGAATGTGAATTTCTGGGACTCTGAATCTCTGGGACTCTGAATCTCTGGGACGCTGAATCTCTGTGACACTTAATCTCTGGGACTCTGAATCTCTGGGACTCTGAATCTCTGGGACTCTGAATCTCTGGGACACTGAATCTCTGGGACGCTGAATCTCTGGGATGCTGAATCTTTGGGACTCTGAATCTCTGGGACTCTGAATCTCTGGGTATCTGAATATCTGGGACTCTGAATCTCTGGGACTCTGAACCTCTGGGACTCTGAATTTCTCAGACCCTGAATTTCTGGGACTCTGAAACTCTGGGACGCTGAATCTCTGGGACTCTGAATCTCATGGGACTCTGAATCACTGGGACTCTGAATCTCTGGGACTCTGAATCTCTGGGACTCTGAATCTCTGGGACTTCTCTGAATCTCTGGGACTCCTCTGAATCTCTGGGACTCTGAATCTCTGGGACTCTGAATCTCTGGGACTCTGAATCTCTGGGACTCTGAATCTCTGCGACTCTGAATCTCTGCGACTCTGAATCTCTGCGACTCTGAATCTCTGGGACTCTGAATCTCTGGGACTCTGAATTTCTGGGACTCTGAATCTCTGGGACTCTGAATTTCTGGGACACTGAATCTCTGGGACTCTGAATCTCTGGGACTCTGAATCTCTGGGACTCTGAATCTCTGGGACTCTGAATCTCTGGGACTCCTCTGAATCTCTGGGACTCTGAATTTCTGGGACTCCTCTGAATCTCTGGGACACTAAATCTCTGGGACTCTGAATCTCTGGGAATGTGAATTTCTGGGACTCTGAATCTCTGGGACTCTGAATCTCTGGGACGCTGAATCTCTGTGACACTTAATCTCTGGGACTCTGAATCTCTGGGACTCTGAATCTCTGGGACTCTGAATCTCTGGGACACTGAATCTCTGGGACGCTGAATCTCTGGGATGCTGAATCTTTGGGACTCTGAATCTCTGGGACTCTGAATCTCTGGGTATCTGAATATCTGGGACTCTGTATCTCTGGGACTCTGAACCTCTGGGACTCTGAATTTCTCAGACCCTGAATTTCTGGGACTCTGAAACTCTGGGACGCTGAATCTCTGGGACTCTGAATCTCATGGGACTCTGAATCTCTGGGACTCTGAATCTCTGGGACTCTGAATCTCTGGGACTCTGAATCTCTGGGACTCTGAATCTCTGGGACACTGAATCTCTGGGACTCTGAATCTCTGGGACTCTGAATCTCTGGGACGACTCTGAATCTCTGGGACGACTCTGAATCTCTGGGAATCTGAATCTCTGGGACTCTGAATCTCTGGGACTCTGAATCTCTGGGACGACTCTGAATCTCTGGGACTCTGAATCTCTGGACTCTGAATCTCTGGGACTCTGAATCTCTGTGACTCTGAATCTCTGGGACTCTGAATCTCTGGGACTCTGAATCTCTGGGAATCTGAGTCTCTGGGACTCTTAATCTCTGGGACTCTGAATCTCTGGGACTCTGAATCTCTGGGACTCTGAATCTCTGGGACTCTGACTCTCTGGGATGACTCTGAATCTCTGGGACTCTGAATCTATGGGACTCTGAATCTCTGGGCCTCTGAATTTCTGGGACTCTGAATCTCTGGGACTCTGAATCTCTGGGATGACTCTGAATCTCTGGGACTCTGAATCTCTGGGACTCTGAATCTCTGGGCCTCTGAATCTCTGGGAATCTGAATCACTGGGACTCTGAATCTCTGGGCCTCTGGGCCTCTGAATCTCTGGGCCTCTGAACCTCTGGGCCTCTGAATCTCTGGGACTCTGAATCTCTGGCATGACTCTGAATCTCTGGGACTCTGAATATCTGGGCCTCTGAATCTCTGGGACTCTGAATCTCTGGGATTCTGAATCTCTGGGCCTCTGGGCCTCTGAATCTCTGGGCCTCTGAATCTCTGGGCCTCTGCATCTCTGGGACTCTGAATCTCTGGAACTCTGAATCTCTGGGACTCTGAATCTCTGGGAATCTGGATCCCTGGAACTCTGGATCTCTGGGACTCTGAATCTCTGGCACTCTGAATCTCTGGGACTCTGAATTTCTGGGACTCTGAATCTCTGGGACGCTGAATCACTGGGACTCTGAATCTCTGGGACTCTGAATCTCTGGGACTCTGATTTTTTGGGACTCTGAATCTCTGGGACTCTGAATCTCTGGGACACTGAATCTCTGGGACTCTGAATCTCTGGGACTCTGAATCTCTGGGACTCTGAATCTCTGGGACTCTGTATCTCTGGGTCACTGAATCTCTGGGATTCTGAATCTCTGGGGCTCTGAAACTCTGGGACGACTCTGAATCTCTGGGACGACTCTGAATCTCTGGGACGACTCTGAATCTCTGGGAATCTGAATCTCTGGGACTCTGAATCTCTGGGACTCTGAATCTCTGGGACTCTGAAACTCTGGGACACTGAATCTTTGGGACGACTCTGAATCTCTGGGACTCTGAATCTCTGGGACTCTGACTCTCTGGGACTCTGAATCTCTGGGAATCTGAATCTCTGGGACTCTGAATCTCTGGGACTCTGAATCTCTGGGACTCTGAATCTCTGGGACTCTGAATCTCTGGGACTCTGAATCTCTGGGATGACTCTGAATCTCTGGGACTCTGAATCTCTGGGACTCTGAATCTCTGGGAATCTGAATCTCTGGGACTCGGAATCTCTGGGCCTCTGGGCCTCTGAATCTCTGGGCCTCTGAATCTCTGGGCCTCTGAATCTCTGGGCCTCTGAATCTCTGGGCCTCTGAATCTCTGTGACGACTCTGAATCTCTGGGACGACTCTGAATCTCTGGGATGACTCTGAATCTCTGGGACGACTCTGAATCTCTGGGACGACTCTGAATCTCTGGGACGACTCTAAATCTCTGGGACGACTCTGAATCTCTGGGACGACTCTGAATCTCTGGGACTCCTCTGAATCTCTGGGACTCTGAATCTCTGGGACTACTCTGAATCTTTGGGACTCTGAATCTCTGGGACTCTGAATCTCTGGGACTCTGAATCTCTGGGACTCTGAATCTCTGGGACTCTGAATCTCTGGGACTCTGAATGTCTGGGACTCTGAATCTCTGGGACTCTGAATCTCTGGGACGCTGAATCACTGGGACTCTGAATCTCCGGGACTCTGAATCTCTGGGACTCTGAATCTCTGGGACTCTGAATCTCTGGGACTCTGAATCTCTGGGACTCTGAATCTCTGGGACTCTGAATCTCTGGGACTCTGTATCTCTGGGACTCTGAATCTCTGGGACTCCTCTGAATCTCTGGGACTCTGAATCTCTGGGAATCTGAATCTCTGGGACTCTGAATCTCTGGGACTCTGAATCTCTGGGACACTGAATCTCTGGGACTCTGAATCTCTGCGACTCTGAATCTCTGCGACTCTGAATCTCTGGGACTCTGAATCTCTGGGACTCTGAATCTCTGGGACTCTGAATTTCTGGGACTCTGAATCTCTGGGATTCTGAATCTCTGGGACTCTGAATCTCTGGGACTCTGAATCTCTGGGATTCTGAACTTCTGGGACTCTGAATATCTCAGACCCTGAATCTCTGGGACTCTGAAACTCTGGGACTCTGAATCTCTGGGACTCTGAATCTCTGGGACTCTGAATCTCTGGGACTCTGAATCTCTGTGTCTCTGGTACTCTGAATCTCTGGGACTCTGAATCTCTGGGACACTGAATCTCTGGGACTCTGAATCTCTGGGACACTGAATCTCTGGGACGACTCTGAATCTCTGGGACGACTCTGAATCTCTGGGAATCTGAATCTCTTGGACTCTGAATCTCTGGGACTCTGAATCTCTGCGACGACTCTTAATCTCTGGGACTCTGAATCTCTGGACTCTGAATCTCTGGGACTCTGAATCTCTGGGTCTCTGAATCTCTGGGACTCTGAATCTCTGGGACTCTGAATCTCTGGAACTCTGAATCTCTGGGACTCTGAATCTCTGGGACTCTGAATCTCTGCGACTCTGAATCTCTGGGACTCTGAATCTCTGCGACTCTGAATCTCTGGGACTCTGAATCTCTGGGACTCTGAATCTCTGGGACTCTGAATTTCTGGGACACTGAATCTCTGGGACTCTGAATCTCTGGGACTCTGAATCTCTGGGACTCTGAATCTCTGGGACTCTGAATCTCTGGTACTCCTCTGAATCTCTGGGACTCTGAATTTCTGGGACTCCTCTGAATCTCTGGGACTCTAAATCTCTGGGACTCTGAATCTCTGGGAATGTGAATCTCTGGGACTCTGAATCTCTGGGACTCTGAATCTCTGGGACGCTGAATCTCTGGGACTCTGAATCTCTGGGACTCTGAATCTCTGGGATGACTCTGAATCTCTGGGACTCTGAATCTCTGGGACTCTCAATCTCTGGGCCTCTGAATCTCTGGGAATCTGAATCTCTGGGACTCTGAATCTCTGGGCCTCTGGGCCTCTGAATCTCTGGGCCTCTGAACCTCTGGGCCTCTGAATCTCTGGGACTCTGAATCTCTGGCATGACTCTGAATCTCTGGGACTCTGAATCTCTGAGACTCTGAATCTCTGGGCCTCTGAATCTCTGGGACTCTGAATCTCTGGGATTCTGAATCTCTGGGCCTCTGGGCCTCTGAATCACTGGGCCTCTGAATCTCTGGGCCTCTGCATCTCTGGGACTCTGAATCTCTGGGACTCTGAATCTCTGGGACGCTGAATCACTGGGACTCTGAATCTCTGGGACTCTGAATCTCTGGGACTCTGATTTTTTGGGACTCTGAATCTCTGGGACTCTGAATCTCTGGGACTCTGAATCTCTGGGACTCTGAATCTCTGGGACTCTGAATCTCTGGGACTCTGAATCTCTGGGACTCTGAATCTCTGGGACTCTGTATCTCTGGGTCACTGAATCTCTGGGATTCTGAATCTCTGGGGCTCTGAATCTCTGGGACGACTCTGAATCTCTGGGACGACTCTGAATCTCTGGGACGACTCTGAATCTCTGGGAATCTGAATCTCTGGGACTCTGAATCTCTGGGACTCTGAATCTCTGGGACTCTGAATCTCTGGGACTCTGAATCTCTGGGACTCTGAATCTTTGGGACGACTCTGAATCTCAGGGACTCTGAATCTCTGGGACTCTGACTCTCTGGGACTCTGAATCTCTGGGAATCTGAATCTCTGGGACTCTGAATCTCTGGGACTCTGAATCTCTGTGACTCTGAATCTCTGGGACTCTGAATCTCTGGGATGACTCTGAATCTCTGGGACTCTGAATCTCTGGGACTCTGAATCTCTGTGCCTCTGAATCTCTGGGACTCTGAATCTCTGGGACTCTGAATCTCTGGGCCTCTGGGCCACTGAATCTCTCGGCCTCTGAATCTCTGGGCCTCTGAATCTCTGGGCCTCTGAATCTCTGGGCCTCTGAATCTCTGGGACGACTCTGAATCTCTGGGATGACTCTGAATCTCTGGGACGACTCTGAATCTCTGGGACGACTCTGAATCTCTGGGACGACTCTAAATCTCTGGGACGACTCTGAATCTCTGGGACGACTCTGAATCTCTGGGACTCCTCTGAATCTCTGGGACTCTGAATCTCTGGGGCTCCTCTGAATCTCTGGGACTCTGAATCTCTGGGACTCTGAATCTCTGGGACTCTGAATCTCTGGGACTCTGAATCTCTGGGACTCTGAATCTCTGGGACTCTGAATCTCTGGGACTCTGAATGTCTGGGACTCTGAATCTCTGGGACTCTGAATCTCTGGGACGCTGAATCACTGGGACTCTGAATCTCCCGGACTCTGAATCTCTGGGACTCTGAATCTCTGGGACTTTGAATCTCTGGGACTCTGAATCTCTGGGACTCTGAATCTCTGGGACTCTGAATCTCTGGGACTCTGAATCTCTGGGACTCTGAATCTCTGGGACTCTGAATCTCTGGGACTCTGTATCTCTGGGACTCTGAATCTCTGGGACTCCTCTGAATCTCTGGGACTCCTCTGAATCTCTGGGACTCTGAATCTCTGGGAATCTGAATCTCTGGGACTCTGAATCTCTGGGACTCTGAATCTCTGAGACTCTGAATCTCTGGGCCTCTGAATCTCTGGGACTCTGAATCTCTGGGATTCTGAATCTCTGGGCCTCTGGGCCTCTGAATCTCTGGGCCTCTGAATCTCTGGGCCTCTGCATCTCTGGGACTCTGAATCTCTGGGACTCTGAATCTCTGGGACTCTGAATCACTGGGAATCTGGATCCCTGGAACTATGAATCTCTGGGACTCTGAATCTCTGGCACTCTGTATCTCTGGGACTCTGAATCTCTGGGACTCTGAATCTCTGGGACGCTGAATCACTGTGACTCTGAATCTCTGGGACTCTGAATCTCTGGGACTCTGATTTTTTGGGACTCTGAATCTCTGGGACACTGAATCTCTGGGACTCTGAATCTCTGGGACTCTGAATCTCTGGGACTCTGAATCTCTGGGACTCTGAATCTCTGGGACTCTGAATCTCTGGGACTCTGTATCTCTGGGTCACTGAATCTCTGGGATTCTGAATCTCTGTGGCTCTGAATCTCTGGGACGACTCTGAATCTCTGGGACGACTCTGAATCTCTGGGACGACTCTGAATCTCTGGGAATCTGAATCTCTGGGACTCTGAATCTCTGGGACTCTGAATCTCTGGGACTCTGAATCTCTGGGACTCTGAATCTCTGGGACTCTGAATCTTTGGGACGACTCTGAATCTCAGGGACTCTGAATCTCTGGGACTCTGACTCTCTGGGACTCTGAATCTCTGGGAATCTGAATCTCTGGGACTCTGAATCTCTGGGACTCTGAATCTCTGTGACTCTGAATCTCTGGGACTCTGAATCTCTGGGATGACTCTGAATCTCTGGGACTCTGAATCTCTGGGACTCTGAATCTCTGTGCCTCTGAATCTCTGGGACTCTGAATCTCTGGGACTCTGAATCTCTGGGCCTCTGGGCCTCTGAATCTCTGGGCCTCTGAATCTCTGGGCCTCTGAATCTCTGGGCCTCTGAATCTCTGGGACGACTCTGAATCTCTGGGATGACTCTGAATCTCTGGGACGACTCTGAATCTCTGGGACGACTCTGAATCTCTGGGACGACTCTAAATCTCTGGGACGACTCTGAATCTCTGGGACGACTCTGAATCTCTGGGACTCCTCTGAATCTCTGGGACTCTGAATCTCTGGGACTCCTCTGAATCTCTGGGACTCTGAATCTCTGGGACTCTGAATCTCTGGGACTCTGAATCTCTGGGACACTGAATCTCTGGGACTCTGAATCTCTGGGACTCTGAATCTCTGGGACTCTGAATGTCTGGGACTCTGAATCTCTGGGACTCTGAATCTCTGGGACGCTGAATCACTGGGACTCTGAATCTCCCGGACTCTGAATCTCTGGGACTCTGAATCTCTGGGACTCTGAATCTCTGGGACTCTGAATCTCTGGGACTCTGAATCTCTGGTACTCTGAATCTCTGGGACTCTGAATCTCTGGGACTCTGTATCTCTGGGACTCTGAATCTCTGGGACTCCTCTGAATCTCTGGGACTCCTCTGAATCTCTGGGACTCTGAATCTCTGGGAATCTGAATCTCTGGGACTCTGAATCTCTGGGACTCTGAGTCTCTGGGACTCTGAATCTCTGCGACTCTGAATCTCTGGGACTCTGAATCTCTGGGATGACTCTGAATCTCTGGGACTCTGAATCTCTGGGACTCTGAATCTCTGGGAATCTGAATCTCTGGGACTCGGAATCTCTGGGCCTCTGGGCCTCTGAATCTCTGGGCCTCTGAATCTCTGGGCCTCTGAATCTCTGGGCCTCTGAATCTCTGGGCCTCTGAATCTCTGTGACGACTCTGAATCTCTGGGACGACTCTGAATCTCTGGGATGACTCTGAATCTCTGGGACGACTCTGAATCTCTGGGACGACTCTGAATCTCTGGGACGACTCTAAATCTCTGGGACGACTCTGAATCTCTGGGACGACTCTGAATCTCTGGGACTCCTCTGAATCTCTGGGACTCTGAATCTCTGGGACTACTCTGAATCTTTGGGACTCTGAATCTCTGGGACTCTGAATCTCTGGGACTCTGAATCTCTGGGACTCTGAATCTCTGGGACTCTGAATCTCTGGGACTCTGAATGTCTGGGACTCTGAATCTCTGGGACTCTGAATCTCTGGGACGCTGAATCACTGGGACTCTGAATCTCCGGGACTCTGAATCTCTGGGACTCTGAATCTCTGGGACTCTGAATCTCTGGGACTCTGAATCTCTGGGACTCTGAATCTCTGGGACTCTGAATCTCTGGGACTCTGTATCTCTGGGACTCTGAATCTCTGGGACTCCTCTGAATCTCTGGGACTCTGAATCTCTGGGAATCTGAATCTCTGGGACTCTGAATCTCTGGGACTCTGAATCTCTGGGACACTGAATCTCTGGGACTCTGAATCTCTGCGACTCTGAATCTCTGCGACTCTGAATCTCTGGGACTCTGAATCTCTGGGACTCTGAATCTCTGGGACTCTGAATTTCTGGGACTCTGAATCTCTGGGATTCTGAATCTCTGGGACTCTGAATCTCTGGGACTCTGAATCTCTGGGATTCTGAACTTCTGGGACTCTGAATATCTCAGACCCTGAATCTCTGGGACTCTGAAACTCTGGGACTCTGAATCTCTGGGACTCTGAATCTCTGGGACTCTGAATCTCTGGGACTCTGAATCTCTGTGTCTCTGGTACTCTGAATCTCTGGGACTCTGAATCTCTGGGACACTGAATCTCTGGGACTCTGAATCTCTGGGACACTGAATCTCTGGGACGACTCTGAATCTCTGGGACGACTCTGAATCTCTGGGAATCTGAATCTCTTGGACTCTGAATCTCTGGGACTCTGAATCTCTGCGACGACTCTTAATCTCTGGGACTCTGAATCTCTGGACTCTGAATCTCTGGGACTCTGAATCTCTGGGTCTCTGAATCTCTGGGACTCTGAATCTCTGGGACTCTGAATCTCTGGAACTCTGAATCTCTGGGACTCTGAATCTCTGGGACTCTGAATCTCTGCGACTCTGAATCTCTGGGACTCTGAATCTCTGCGACTCTGAATCTCTGGGACTCTGAATCTCTGGGACTCTGAATCTCTGGGACTCTGAATTTCTGGGACACTGAATCTCTGGGACTCTGAATCTCTGGGACTCTGAATCTCTGGGACTCTGAATCTCTGGGACTCTGAATCTCTGGTACTCCTCTGAATCTCTGGGACTCTGAATTTCTGGGACTCCTCTGAATCTCTGGGACTCTAAATCTCTGGGACTCTGAATCTCTGGGAATGTGAATCTCTGGGACTCTGAATCTCTGGGACTCTGAATCTCTGGGACGCTGAATCTCTGGGACTCTGAATCTCTGGGACTCTGAATCTCTGGGATGACTCTGAATCTCTGGGACTCTGAATCTCTGGGACTCTCAATCTCTGGGCCTCTGAATCTCTGGGAATCTGAATCTCTGGGACTCTGAATCTCTGGGCCTCTGGGCCTCTGAATCTCTGGGCCTCTGAACCTCTGGGCCTCTGAATCTCTGGGACTCTGAATCTCTGGCATGACTCTGAATCTCTGGGACTCTGAATCTCTGAGACTCTGAATCTCTGGGCCTCTGAATCTCTGGGACTCTGAATCTCTGGGATTCTGAATCTCTGGGCCTCTGGGCCTCTGAATCACTGGGCCTCTGAATCTCTGGGCCTCTGCATCTCTGGGACTCTGAATCTCTGGGACTCTGAATCTCTGGGACGCTGAATCACTGGGACTCTGAATCTCTGGGACTCTGAATCTCTGGGACTCTGATTTTTTGGGACTCTGAATCTCTGGGACTCTGAATCTCTGGGACTCTGAATCTCTGGGACTCTGAATCTCTGGGACTCTGAATCTCTGGGACTCTGAATCTCTGGGACTCTGAATCTCTGGGACTCTGTATCTCTGGGTCACTGAATCTCTGGGATTCTGAATCTCTGGGGCTCTGAATCTCTGGGACGACTCTGAATCTCTGGGACGACTCTGAATCTCTGGGACGACTCTGAATCTCTGGGAATCTGAATCTCTGGGACTCTGAATCTCTGGGACTCTGAATCTCTGGGACTCTGAATCTCTGGGACTCTGAATCTCTGGGACTCTGAATCTTTGGGACGACTCTGAATCTCAGGGACTCTGAATCTCTGGGACTCTGACTCTCTGGGACTCTGAATCTCTGGGAATCTGAATCTCTGGGACTCTGAATCTCTGGGACTCTGAATCTCTGTGACTCTGAATCTCTGGGACTCTGAATCTCTGGGATGACTCTGAATCTCTGGGACTCTGAATCTCTGGGACTCTGAATCTCTGTGCCTCTGAATCTCTGGGACTCTGAATCTCTGGGACTCTGAATCTCTGGGCCTCTGGGCCACTGAATCTCTCGGCCTCTGAATCTCTGGGCCTCTGAATCTCTGGGCCTCTGAATCTCTGGGCCTCTGAATCTCTGGGACGACTCTGAATCTCTGGGATGACTCTGAATCTCTGGGACGACTCTGAATCTCTGGGACGACTCTGAATCTCTGGGACGACTCTAAATCTCTGGGACGACTCTGAATCTCTGGGACGACTCTGAATCTCTGGGACTCCTCTGAATCTCTGGGACTCTGAATCTCTGGGGCTCCTCTGAATCTCTGGGACTCTGAATCTCTGGGACTCTGAATCTCTGGGACTCTGAATCTCTGGGACTCTGAATCTCTGGGACTCTGAATCTCTGGGACTCTGAATCTCTGGGACTCTGAATGTCTGGGACTCTGAATCTCTGGGACTCTGAATCTCTGGGACGCTGAATCACTGGGACTCTGAATCTCCCGGACTCTGAATCTCTGGGACTCTGAATCTCTGGGACTTTGAATCTCTGGGACTCTGAATCTCTGGGACTCTGAATCTCTGGGACTCTGAATCTCTGGGACTCTGAATCTCTGGGACTCTGAATCTCTGGGACTCTGAATCTCTGGGACTCTGTATCTCTGGGACTCTGAATCTCTGGGACTCCTCTGAATCTCTGGGACTCCTCTGAATCTCTGGGACTCTGAATCTCTGGGAATCTGAATCTCTGGGACTCTGAATCTCTGGGACTCTGAATCTCTGAGACTCTGAATCTCTGGGCCTCTGAATCTCTGGGACTCTGAATCTCTGGGATTCTGAATCTCTGGGCCTCTGGGCCTCTGAATCTCTGGGCCTCTGAATCTCTGGGCCTCTGCATCTCTGGGACTCTGAATCTCTGGGACTCTGAATCTCTGGGACTCTGAATCACTGGGAATCTGGATCCCTGGAACTATGAATCTCTGGGACTCTGAATCTCTGGCACTCTGTATCTCTGGGACTCTGAATCTCTGGGACTCTGAATCTCTGGGACGCTGAATCACTGTGACTCTGAATCTCTGGGACTCTGAATCTCTGGGACTCTGATTTTTTGGGACTCTGAATCTCTGGGACACTGAATCTCTGGGACTCTGAATCTCTGGGACTCTGAATCTCTGGGACTCTGAATCTCTGGGACTCTGAATCTCTGGGACTCTGAATCTCTGGGACTCTGTATCTCTGGGTCACTGAATCTCTGGGATTCTGAATCTCTGTGGCTCTGAATCTCTGGGACGACTCTGAATCTCTGGGACGACTCTGAATCTCTGGGACGACTCTGAATCTCTGGGAATCTGAATCTCTGGGACTCTGAATCTCTGGGACTCTGAATCTCTGGGACTCTGAATCTCTGGGACTCTGAATCTCTGGGACTCTGAATCTTTGGGACGACTCTGAATCTCAGGGACTCTGAATCTCTGGGACTCTGACTCTCTGGGACTCTGAATCTCTGGGAATCTGAATCTCTGGGACTCTGAATCTCTGGGACTCTGAATCTCTGTGACTCTGAATCTCTGGGACTCTGAATCTCTGGGATGACTCTGAATCTCTGGGACTCTGAATCTCTGGGACTCTGAATCTCTGTGCCTCTGAATCTCTGGGACTCTGAATCTCTGGGACTCTGAATCTCTGGGCCTCTGGGCCTCTGAATCTCTGGGCCTCTGAATCTCTGGGCCTCTGAATCTCTGGGCCTCTGAATCTCTGGGACGACTCTGAATCTCTGGGATGACTCTGAATCTCTGGGACGACTCTGAATCTCTGGGACGACTCTGAATCTCTGGGACGACTCTAAATCTCTGGGACGACTCTGAATCTCTGGGACGACTCTGAATCTCTGGGACTCCTCTGAATCTCTGGGACTCTGAATCTCTGGGACTCCTCTGAATCTCTGGGACTCTGAATCTCTGGGACTCTGAATCTCTGGGACTCTGAATCTCTGGGACACTGAATCTCTGGGACTCTGAATCTCTGGGACTCTGAATCTCTGGGACTCTGAATGTCTGGGACTCTGAATCTCTGGGACTCTGAATCTCTGGGACGCTGAATCACTGGGACTCTGAATCTCCCGGACTCTGAATCTCTGGGACTCTGAATCTCTGGGACTCTGAATCTCTGGGACTCTGAATCTCTGGGACTCTGAATCTCTGGTACTCTGAATCTCTGGGACTCTGAATCTCTGGGACTCTGTATCTCTGGGACTCTGAATCTCTGGGACTCCTCTGAATCTCTGGGACTCCTCTGAATCTCTGGGACTCTGAATCTCTGGGAATCTGAATCTCTGGGACTCTGAATCTCTGGGACTCTGAGTCTCTGGGACTCTGAATCTCTGCGACTCTGAATCTCTGGGACTCTGAATCTCTGGGACTCTGAATCTCTGGGACTCTGAATCTCTGGGACTCTGAATCTCTGGGACTCTGAATTTCTGGGACTCTGAATCTCTGGGACTCTGAATCTCTGGGACTCCTCTCAATCTCTGGGACTCTGAATTTCTGGGACTCCTCTGAATCTCTGGGACTCTGAATCTCTGGGACTCTGAATCTCTGGGAATGTGAATCTCTGGGACTCTGAATCTCTGGGACGCTGAATCTCTGGGACACTGAATATCTGGGACTCTGAATCTCTGGGACTCTGAATTTCTGGGACTCTGAATCTCTGGGACTCTGAATCTCTGGGACTCTGAATCTCTGGGACTCTGAATCTCTGGGACGCTGAATCTCTGGGATGCTGAATCTCTGGGACTCTGAACCTCTGGGACTCTGAATTTCTCAGACCCTGAATCTCTGGGACTCTGAATCTCTGGGACTCTGAATCTCTGGGACTCTGAATCTCTGGGACTCTGAATCTCTGGGTCTCTGGGTCTCTGGTACTCTGAATCTCTGGGACTCTGAATCTCTGGGACTCTGAATCTCTGGGACTCTGAATCTCTGGGACTCTGAACCTCTGGGACTCTGAATTTCTCAGACCCTGAATCTTGGGACTCTGAAACTCTGGGACTCTGAATCTCTGGGACTCTGAATCTCTGGGACTCTGAATCTCTGGGTCTCTGGGTCTCTGGTACTCTGGATCTCTGGGACTCTGAATCTCTGGGACGACTCTGAATCTCTGGGACGACTCTGAATCTCTGGGACACTGAATCTCTGGGACTCTGAATCTCTGGGACACTGAATCTCTGGGACTCTGAATCTCTGGGACTCTGAATCTCTGGGACGACTCTGAATCTCTGGGAATCTGAATCTCTGGGACTCTGAATCTCTGGGACTCTGAATCTCTGCGACGACTCTGCATCTCTGGGACTCTGAATCTCTGGACTCTGAATCTCTGGGACTCTGAATCTCTGGGACTCTGAATCTCTGGGACTCTGAATCTCTGGCACTCTGAATCTCTGGGAATCTGAATCTCTGGCACTCTTAATCTCTGGAACTCTGAATCTCTGGGACTCTGTATCTCTGGGACTCTGAATCTCTGGGACTCTGAATCTCTGGGACTCTGACTCTCTGGGATGACTCTGAATCTCTGGGACTCTGAATCTATGGGACTCTGAATCTCTGGGCCTCTGAATCTCTGGGACTCTGAATCTCTGGGACTCTGAATCTCTGGGATGAATCTGAATCTCTGGGACACTGAATCTCTGGGACTCTGAATCTCTGGGCCTCTGAATCTCTGGGAATCTGAATCTCTGGGACTCTGAATCTCTGGGCCTCTGAATCTCTGGGCCTCTGAACCTCTGGGCCTCTGAATCTCTGGGACTCTGAATCTCTGGGATGACTCTGAATCTCTGGCACTCTGAATCTCTGGGACTCTGAATCTCTGGGCCTCTGAATCTCTGGGACTCTGAATCTCTGGGATTCTGAATCTCTGGGCCTCTGGGCCTCTGAATCTCTGGGCCTCTGAATCTCTGTGCCTCTGCATCTCTGGGACTCTGAATCTCTGGGACTCTGAATCTCTGGGACTCTGAATCTCTGGGACTCTGAATCTCTGGGACTCTGTATCTCTGGGTCACTGAATCTCTGGGATTCTGAATCTCTGTGGCTCTGAATCTCTGGGACGACTCTGAATCTCTGGGACGACTCTGAATCTCTGGGACGACTCTGAATCTCTGGGAATCTGAATCTCTGGGACTCTGAATCTCTGGGACTCTGAATCTCTGGGACTCTGAATCTCTGGGACTCTGAATCTCTGGGACTCTGAATCTTTGGGACGACTCTGAATCTCAGGGACTCTGAATCTCTGGGACTCTGACTCTCTGGGACTCTGAATCTCTGGGAATCTGAATCTCTGGGACTCTGAATCTCTGGGACTCTGAATCTCTGTGACTCTGAATCTCTGGGACTCTGAATCTCTGGGATGACTCTGAGAAGCGTGCAATAAGAGCACAGCTGTCATCATAGGTGACTTTAACTTACATATAGATTGGACTAGCCTAATCAGTAAAAATAATGAGGAGGAGGAATTCCTTGAGTGTTTGAGGGATGGTTATCTGGATCAATATGTCGAGGAACCAACTCGGGAACAGGCTATATTGGACTGGGTACTGTGCAATGAGAAGGGACTAATCAGTAATCTTGTTGTACGGGGACCCTTGGGTCAGAGCGATCATAACATGATCGATTTCTCACTCGAAATGGAGAGCGAAGAAATTGACTCAGAGACTAAGGTCCTGAATTTAAACAAGGGGAATTATGATGCCATGAGACGGGAACTGAGTAGGTCTGATTGGACAACGTTCCTGGGAGGACTGGAGGTAGATAAACAATGGCAAACATTTAAAGATAGAATGACAAAATTGCAAAAATTGTTTATACCAATCTGGCGTAAAAGGAAATCTAAAAAGGTGACTCAACCGTGGATAACAGGGGAAATTAGAGACAGCATAAAATCCAAAGATAGGGCGTATAAAATAGCCAAAAAAAGCGCCAGAGCAGAAGATTGGGAACAGTTTAAGATAGAGCAAAGGAGGGCAAAGGGCATAATCAAGAGGGGCAAAATAGCTTACGAAAACAAGCTGGCGGAAAATATAAAAACTAACTCCAAAAGCTTTTATAAGTATATCAAAAGGAAAAGACTGGTGAAAACCAAAGTTGGTCCATTGCAGTCAGATACGGGGGAATATATAATGGGAAATAAGGAAATGGCAGATCAACTAAATGCATACTTTGGGTCAGTCTTTACGAAGGAAGACACAAAAAACCTCCCTGGGATATCGGGAAAAATAGGGACATTGGCAAAGGAGGAACTGACGCAAATCAATATCTCTAAGGATATGGTGTTAAGGAAGCTAAAGGGATTGAAGGTGGACAAATCCCCAGGGCCTGATAACATGCATCCTAGGGTACTGAAGGAGGTGGCCCTAGAGATAGCGGATGCACTAAGGATGATTTTTCAGAATTCATTAGACTCGGGAACAGTGCCGATGGATTGGAGGGTAGCTAACGTTACCCCACTATTCAAAAAGGGGGGTAGGGAAAAAGCAGGTAATTACAGACCTGTAAGCCTTACATCAGTTGTGGGCAAAATGCTGGAGTCCATCATTAAGGATGAAATAGCGGAGCACTTAGCAAATGGGGACAGGATAGGACAGAGTCAACATGGATTTACAAAGGGTAAATCGTGCTTGACTAATCTATTGGAATTTTTTGAGGGAGTAACTGGTAGAATAGATGGGGGAGAGCCAGTAGATGTGGTGTACCTGGACTTCCAAAAGGCCTTCGATAAGGTCCCACATAAAAGATTAGCATGGAAAATTGAGGCTCATGGGATAAAGGGGAAAGTTTTGGCGTGGATAGGGAACTGGCTGTCAGATAGAAAACAGAGAGTTGGAATAAACGGCTCATTTTCTGAATGGCAGGCAGTAACAAGTGGGGTACCACAGGGATCTGTCCTGGGCCCCCAGCTGTTCACAATTTACATTAATGACCTGGATCAGGGAGTCGGATGCAGCATTTCCAAATTTGCAGACGACACTAAACTAGGAGGGGGGGTGGGCTCAGAGGAAGAGACCAGGAAGCTCCAGAGCGATTTGGACAGACTGGGCGATTGGGCGGATAAATGGCAGATGCACTATAATGTGGACAAGTGCGAAGTTATCCACCTTGGGTGCAGGAACGGGAGGGCAAATTATTATTTAAATGGCAATAGATTGGGAGAGGGGGAAGTACAGAGAGACCTGGGTGTTCTTGTACACCAGTCACTGAAGGCGAGCATGCAGGTGCAACAGGCGGTCAAGAAGGCAAACGGTATGCTGGCCTTCATAGCAAAAGGGTTAGAATACAGGAACAGGGATACCTTGCTGCAGCTGTACAGGGCACTGGTGAGACCACACTTCGAGTACTGTGTACAGTTTTGGTCGCCTCATCTGAGGAAGGATGTTCTTGCCATGGAGGGGGTGCAGCGGCGATTCACCAGGCTGATACCAGGAATGGCGGGAATGACCTATGAGGAGAGACTATGTAGTTTAGGGATGTACACACTGGAGTTTAGAAGATTGAGAGGGGACCTCATAGAAGTGTATAAAATTCTGACAGGTCTAGACAGACTGGATGCAGAAGGAATGTTTCCCTTGGCGGGTGAGAACAGAACTAGAGGACATAATTTGAGGATAAGGGCTAAACCATTTAGGACAGAGATGAGGGGGAATTTCTTCACTCAGAGAGTGGTGAACCTGTGGAACTCATTGCCACAGAGGGCAGTGTACGCCAGCTCATTAAATATATTTAAGAGGGAATTAGATATATTTCTACGGGCAAAAGGGGTTAAGGGTTACGGAGAGAAGGCGGGGACGGGATACTGAATTAAAAGATCAGCCATGATCTCATCGAATGGCGGAGCAGGCACGAAGGGCCGAATGGCCTACTCCTGCTCCTATCTTCTATGTATCTATGTATCTATGAATCTCTGGGAATCTGAATCTCTGGGACTCTGAATCTCTGTGCCTCTGAATCTCTGGGACTCTGAATCTCTGGGACTCTGAATCTCTGGGCCTCTGGGCCTCTGAATCTCTGGGCCTCTGAATCTCTGGGCCTCTGAATCTCTGGGCCTCTGAATCTCTGGGACGACTCTGAATCTCTGGGATGACTCTGAATCTCTGGGACGACTCTGAATCTCTGGGACGACTCTGAATCTCTGGGACGACTCTAAATCTCTGGGACGACTCTGAATCTCTGGGACGACTCTGAATCTCTGGGACTCCTCTGAATCTCTGGGACTCTGAATCTCTGGGACTCCTCTGAATCTCTGGGACTCTGAATCTCTGGGACTCTGAATCTCTGGGACTCTGAATCTCCGGGACACTGAATCTCTGGGACTCTGAATCTCTGGGACTCTGAATCTCTGGGACTCTGAATGTCTGGGACTCTGAATCTCTGGGACTCTGAATCTCTGGGATGCTGAATCACTGGGACTCTGAATCTCCCGGACTCTGAATCTCTGGGACTCTGAATCTCTGGGACTCTGAATCTCTGGGACTCTGAATCTCTGGGACTCTGAATCTCTGGTACTCTGAATCTCTGGGACTCTGAATCTCTGGGACTCTGTATCTCTGGGACTCTGAATCTCTGGGACTCCTCTGAATCTCTGGGACTCCTCTGAATCTCTGGGACTCTGAATCTCTGGGAATCTGAATCTCTGGGACTCTGAATCTCTGGGACTCTGAGTCTCTGGGACTCTGAATCTCTGCGACTCTGAATCTCTGGGACTCTGAATCTCTGGGACTCTGAATCTCTGGGACTCTGAATCTCTGGGACTCTGAATCTCTGGGACTCTGAATTTCTGGGACTCTGAATCTCTGGGACTCTGAATCTCTGGGACTCCTCTCAATCTCTGGGACTCTGAATTTCTGGGACTCCTCTGAATCTCTGGGACTCTGAATCTCTGGGACTCTGAATCTCTGGGAATGTGAATCTCTGGGACTCTGAATCTCTGGGACGCTGAATCTCTGGGACACTGAATATCTGGGACTCTGAATCTCTGGGACTCTGAATTTCTGGGACTCTGAATCTCTGGGACTCTGAATCTCTGGGACTCTGAATCTCTGGGACTCTGAATCTCTGGGACGCTGAATCTCTGGGATGCTGAATCTCTGGGACTCTGAACCTCTGGGACTCTGAATTTCTCAGACCCTGAATCTCTGGGACTCTGAATCTCTGGGACTCTGAATCTCTGGGACTCTGAATCTCTGGGACTCTGAATCTCTGGGTCTCTGGGTCTCTGGGACTCTGAATCTCTGGGACTCTGAATCTCTGGGACTCTGAATCTCTGGGACTCTGAACCTCTGGGACTCTGAATTTCTCAGACCCTGAATCTCTGGGACTCTGAAACTCTGGGACTCTGAATCTCTGGGACTCTGAATCTCTGGGACTCTGAATCTCTGGGTCTCTGGGTCTCTGTTACTCTGGATCTCTGGGACTCTGAATCTCTGGGACGACTCTGAATCTCTGGGACGACTCTGAATCTCTGGGACACTGAATCTCTGGGACTCTGAATCTCTGGGACACTGAATCTCTGGGACTCTGAATCTCTGGGACTCTGAATCTCTGGGACGACTCTGAATCTCTGGGAATCTGAATCTCTGGGACTCTGAATCTCTGGGACTCTGAATCTCTGCGACGACTCTGCATCTCTGGGACTCTGAATCTCTGGACTCTGAATCTCTGGGACTCTGAATCTCTGGGACTCTGAATCTCTGGGACTCTGAATCTCTGGCACTCTGAATCTCTGGGAATCTGAATCTCTGGCACTCTTAATCTCTGGAACTCTGAATCTCTGGGACTCTGTATCTCTGGGACTCTGAATCTCTGGGACTCTGAATCTCTGGGACTCTGACTCTCTGGGATGACTCTGAATCTCTGGGACTCTGAATCTATGGGACTCTGAATCTCTGGGCCTCTGAATCTCTGGGACTCTGAATCTCTGGGACTCTGAATCTCTGGGATGACTCTGAATCTCTGGGACACTGAATCTCTGGGACTCTGAATCTCTGGGCCTCTGAATCTCTGGGAATCTGAATCTCTGGGACTCTGAATCTCTGGGCCTCTGAATCTCTGGGCCTCTGAACCTCTGGGCCTCTGAATCTCTGGGACTCTGAATCTCTGGGATGACTCTGAATCTCTGGCACTCTGAATCTCTGGGACTCTGAATCTCTGGGCCTCTGAATCTCTGGGACTCTGAATCTCTGGGATTCTGAATCTCTGGGCCTCTGGGCCTCTGAATCTCTGGGCCTCTGAATCTCTGTGCCTCTGCATCTCTGGGACTCTGAATCTCTGGGACTCTGAATCTCTGGGACTCTGAATCTCTGGGAATCTGGATCCCTGGGACTCTGAATCTCTGGGACTCTGAATCTCTGGCACTCTGAATCTATGGGACTCTGAATCTCTGGGACTCTGAATCTCTGGGACGCTGAATCACTGGGACTCTGAATCTCTGGGACTCTGAATCTCTGCGACTCTGATTCTCTGGGACTCTGAATCTCTGGGACTCTGAATCTCTTGGACTCTGAATCTCTGGGACTCTGAATCTCTGGGACTCTGAATCTCTGGGACTCTGAATCTCTGGGACTCTGAATCTCTGGGACTCTGAATCTCTGGGACTCTGAATCTCTGGGACTCTGTATCTCTGGGTCACTGAATCTCTGGGATTCTGACTCTCTGGGACTCTGAATCTCTGGGACGACTCTGAAACTCTGGGACGACTCTGAATCTCTGGGACAACACTGAATCTCTGGGACTCTGAATCTCTGGGACTCTGAATCTCTGGGACTCTGAATCTCTGGGACTCTGAATCTCTGGGACGACTCTGAATCTCTGGGACTCTGAATCTCTGGGACTCTGAATCTCTGGGACTCTGAATCTCTGGGAATCTGAATCTCTGGGACTCTGAATCTCTGGGACTCTGAATCTCTGGGACTCTGAATCTCTGGGACTCTGAATCTCTGGGATGACTCTGAATCTCTGGGACTCTGAATCTCTGGGACTCTGAATCTCTGTGCCTCTGAATCTCTGGGACTCTGAACCTCTGGGACTCTGAATCTCTGGGACTCTGGGCCTCTGAATCTCTGGGCCTCTGAATCTCTGGGCCTCTGAATCTCTGGGCCTCTGAATCTCTGGGCCTCTGAATCTCTGGGACGACTCTGAATCTCTGGAACGACTCTGAATCTCTGGGACGACTCTGAATCTCTGGGACGACTCTGAATCTCTGGGACGACTCTGAATCTCTGGGACGACTCTAAACCTCTGGGACGACTCTGAATCTCTGGGACGACTCTGAATCTCTGGGACTCCTCTGAATCTCTGGGACTCTGAATCTCTGGGACTCTGAATCACTGGGACTCTGAATCTCTGGGACTCTGAATCTCTGGGACTCTGAATCTCTGGGACTCTGAATGTCTGGGACTTTGAATCTCTGGGACACTGAATCTCTGGGATGCTGAATCACTGGGACTCTGAATCTCCGGGACTCTGAATCTCCGGGACTCTGAATCTCTGGGACTCTGAATCTCTGTGACTCTGAATCTCTGGGACTCTGAATCTCTGGGACTCTGAATCTCTGGGACTCTGAATCTCTGGGACTCTGAATCACTGGGACTCTGAATCTCTGCGACTCTGAATCTCTGCGACACTGAATCTCTGGGACTCTGAATCTCTGGGACTCTGAATCTCTGGGACTCTGAATCTCTGGGACTCTGAATCTCTGGGACTCCGAATTTCTGGGACTCTGAATCTCTGGGACTCTGAATCTCTGGGACTCTGAATCTCTGGTACTCCTCTGAGTCTCTGGGACTCTGAATTTCTGGGACTCCTCTGAATCTCTGGGACTCTGAATCTCTGGGACTCTGAATCTCTGGGAATGTGAATCTCTGGGACTCTGAATCTCTGGGACTCTCAATCTCTGGGACGCTGAATCTCTGGGACACTTAATCTCAGGGACTCTGAATCTCTGGGACTCTGAATCTCTGGGACTTTGAATCTCTGGGACGCTGAATCTCTGGGACGCTGAATCTCTGGGACGCTGAATCTCTGGGACTCTGAATTTCTGGGACTCTGAATCTCTGGGACTCTGAATCTCTGGCACTCTGAATCTCTGGGACTCTGAATCTCTGGGGCTCTGAACCTCTGGGACTCTGAATTTCTCAGACCCTGAATCTCTGGGACTCTGAAGCTCTGGGACTCTGAATCTCATGGGACTCTGAATCTCTGGGACTCTGAATCTCTGGGACTCTGAATCTCTGGGTCTCTGAATCTCTGGGACTCTGAATCTCTGGGACACTGAATCTCTGGGACTCTGAATCTCTGGGACTCTGAATCTCTGGGACGACTCTGAATCTCTGGGATGACTCTGAATCTCTGGGAATCTGAATCTCTGGGACTCTGAATCTCTGGGACTCTGAATCTCTGGGACGACTCTGAATCTCTGGGACTCTGAATCTCTGGACTCTGAATCTCTGGGACTCTGAAGCTCTGGGACTCTGAATCTCTGGGACTCGGAATCTCTGGGACTCTGAATCTCTGGGAATCTGAATCTCTGGGACTCTGAATCTCTGGGACTCTGACTCTCTGGGATGACTCTGAATCTCTGGGACTCTGAATCTATGGGACTCTGAATCTCTGGGCCTCTGAATCTCTGGGACCCTGAATCTCTGGGACTCTGAATCTCTGGGATGACTCTGAATCTCTGGGACTCTGAATCTCTGGGACTCGGAATCTCTGGACCTCTGAATCTCTGGGAATCTGAATCTCTGGGACTCTGAATCTCTGGGCCTCTGGGCCTCTGAATCTCTGGGCCTCTGAACCTCTGGGCCTCTGAATCTCTGGGACTCTGAATCTCTGGGATGACTCTGAATCTCTGGGACTCTGAATCTCTGGGGCTCTGAATCTCTGGGCCTCTGAATCTCTGTGACGACTCTGAATCTCTGGGACGACTCTGAATCTCTGGGATGACTCTGAATCTCTGGGACGACTCTGAATCTCTGGGACGACTCTGAATCTCTGGGACGACTCTAAATCTCTGGGACGACTCTGAATCTCTGGGACGACTCTGAATCTCTGGGACTCCTCTGAATCTCTGGGACTCTGAATCTCTGGGACTCCTCTGAATCTTTGGGACTCTGAATCTCTGGGACTCTGAATCTCTGGGACTCTGAATCTCTGGGACGCTGAATCACTGGGACTCTGAATCTCCGGGACTCTGAATCTCTGGGACTCTGAATCTCTGGGACTCTGAATCTCTGGGACTCTGAATCTCTGGGACTCTGAATCTCTGGGAATCTGTATCTCTGGGACTCTGAATCTCTGGGACTCCTCTGAATCTCTGGGACTCTGAATCTCTGGGAATCTGAATCTCTGGGACTCTGAATCTCTGGGACTCTGAATCTCTGGGACTCTGAGTCTCTGGGACTCTGAATCTCTGCGACTCTGAATCTCTGCGACTCTGAATCTCTGGGACTCTGAATCTCTGGGACTCTGAATCTCTGGGGCTCTGAATTTCTGGGACTCTGAATCTCTGGGACTCTGAATCTCTGGGACTCTGAATCTCTGGGACTCTTAATTTCTGGGACTCTGAATCTCTGGGACTCTGAATCTCTGGGACTCTGAATCTCTGGGACTCCTCTCAATCTCTGGGACTCTGAATTTCTGGGACTCCTCTGAATCTCTGGGACTCTGAATCTCTGGGACTCTGAATCTCTGGGAATGTGAATCTCTCGGACTCTGAATCTCTGGGACGCTGAATCTCTGGGACACTGAATATCTGGAACTCTGAATCTCTGGGACGCTGAATTTCTGGGACTCTGAATCTCTGGGACTCTGAATCTCTGGGACTCTGAATCTCTGGGACGCTGAATCTCTGGGACTCTGAATCTCTGGGACACTGAATCTCTGGGACACTGAATTTTTGGGACTCTGAATCTCTGGGGCTCTGAATCTCTGTGACGCTGAATCTCTGGGACTCTGAATCTCTGTGACTCTGAATCTCTGGGACTCCTCTGAATCTCCGGGACTCTGAATCACTGGGAGTTCTCTGAATCACTGGGACTCCTCTGAATATCTGGGACTCTGAATCTCTGGGACACTTAAACTCTGGGACTCTGAATCTCTGGGACTCTGAATCTCTGGGACTCTGAATCTCTGGGACTCCGAATCTCTGGGACTCTGAATCTCTGGGACTCTGAATCTCTGGGACTCTGAATTTCTGTGACTCCTCTGAATCTCTGGGACTCTGAATCTCTGGGACTCCTCTGAATCTTTGGGACTCTGAATCTCTGGGACTCTGAATCTCTGGGACTCTGAATCTCTGGGACTCTGAATCTCGGGGCTCTGAATCTCTGGGACTCTGAATCTCTGGGACTCTGAATCTCTGGGACTCTGAATCTCTGGGACTCTGAATCTCTGGGACTCTGAATCTCTGGGACTCTGAATCTCTGGGACTCTGAACCTCTGGGACTCTGAATCTCTGGGACTCTGAATCTCTGGGACACTGAATCTCTGGGATTCTGAATATCTCCGACTCTGAATCTCTGGGACGACTCTGAATCTCCGGGACTCTGAATCACTGGGACTTCTCTGAAACACTGGGACTCCTCTGAATCTCTGGGACTCTGAATCTCTGGGACTCTGTATCTCTGGGACTGAATCTCTGGGACTCTGAATCTCTGGGACTCTGAATCTCTGGGACTCTGAATTTCTGGGACTCTGAATCTCTGGGAATCTGGATCCCTGGGACTCTGAATCTCTGGGACACTGAATCTCTGGCACTCTGAATCTCTGGGACTCTGAATCTCTGGGACTCTGAATCTCTGGGACGCTGAATCACTGGGACTCTGAATCTCTGGGACTCTGAATCTCTGGGACTCTGATTCTCTGGGACTCTGAATCTCTGGGACTCTGAATCTCTGGGACTCTGAATCTCTGGGACTCTGAATCTCTGGGACTCTGAATTTCTGGGACTCTGAATCTCTGGGACTCTGAATCTCTGGGACTCTGAATCTCTGGGACTCTTAATTTCTGGGACTCTGAATCTCTGGGACTCTGAATCTCTGGGACTCTGAATCTCTGGGACTCCTCTCAATCTCTGGGACTCTGAATTTCTGGGACTCCTCTGAATCTCTGGGACTCTGAATCTCTGGGACTCTGAATCTCTGGGAATGTGAATCTCTCGGACTCTGAATCTCTGGGACGCTGAATCTCTGGGACACTGAATATCTGGAACTCTGAATCTCTGGGACGCTGAATTTCTGGGACTCTGAATCTCTGGGACTCTGAATCTCTGGGACTCTGAATCTCTGGGACGCTGAATCTCTGGGACTCTGAATCTCTGGGACACTGAATCTCTGGGACACTGAATTTTTGGGACTCTGAATCTCTGGGGCTCTGAATCTCTGTGACGCTGAATCTCTGGGACTCTGAATCTCTGTGACTCTGAATCTCTGGGACTCCTCTGAATCTCCGGGACTCTGAATCACTGGGAGTTCTCTGAATCACTGGGACTCCTCTGAATATCTGGGACTCTGAATCTCTGGGGCACTTAAACTCTGGGACTCTGAATCTCTGGGACTCTGAATCTCTGGGACTCTGAATCTCTGGGACTCCGAATCTCTGGGACTCTGAATCTCTGGGACTCTGAATCTCTGGGACTCTGAATTTCTGTGACTCCTCTGAATCTCTGGGACTCTGAATCTCTGGGACTCCTCTGAATCTTTGGGACTCTGAATCTCTGGGACTCTGAATCTCTGGGACTCTGAATCTCTGGGACTCTGAATCTCGGGGCTCTGAATCTCTGGGACTCTGAATCTCTGGGACTCTGAATCTCTGGGACTCTGAATCTCTGGGACTCTGAATCTCTGGGACTCTGAATCTCTGGGACTCTGAATCTCTGGGACTCTGAACCTCTGGGACTCTGAATCTCTGGGACTCTGAATCTCTGGGACACTGAATCTCTGGGATTCTGAATATCTCCGACTCTGAATCTCTGGGACGACTCTGAATCTCCGGGACTCTGAATCACTGGGACTTCTCTGAAACACTGGGACTCCTCTGAATCTCTGGGACTCTGAATCTCTGGGACTCTGTATCTCTGGGACTGAATCTCTGGGACTCTGAATCTCTGGGACTCTGAATCTCTGGGACTCTGAATTTCTGGGACTCTGAATCTCTGGGAATCTGGATCCCTGGGACTCTGAATCTCTGGGACACTGAATCTCTGGCACTCTGAATCTCTGGGACTCTGAATCTCTGGGACTCTGAATCTCTGGGGCGCTGAATCACTGGGACTCTGAATCTCTGGGACTCTGAATCTCTGGGACTCTGATTCTCTGGGACTCTGAATCTCTGGGACTCTGAATCTCTGGGACTCTGAATCTCTGGGACTCTGAATCTCTGGGACTCTGAATCTCTGGGACTCTGAATCTCTGAGACTCTGAATCTCTGGGACTCTGAATCTCTGGGACTCTGTATCTCTGGGTCACTGAATCTCTGGGATTCTGAATCTCTGGGACTCTGAATCTCTGGGACGATTCTGAATCTCTGGGACGACTCTGAATCTCTGGGATGACTTTGAATCTCTGGGAATCCGAATCTCTGGGACTCTGAATCTCTGGGACTCTGGATCTCTGGGACTCTGAATCTCTGGGACTCTGAATCTCTGGGACGACTCTGAATCTCTGGGACTCTGAATCTCTGGGACTCTGAATCTCTGGGACTCTGAATCTCTGGGAATCTGAATCTCTGGGACTCTGAATCTCTGGGACTCTGAATCTCTGGGACTCTGAATCTCTGGGACTCTGAATCTCTGGGATGACGCTGAATCTCTGTGCCTCTGAATCTCTGGGACTCTGAATCTCTGGGACTATGAATCTCTGGGCCTCTGGGCCTCTGAATCTCTGGGCCTCTGAATCTCTTGGCCTCTGAATCACTGGGCCTCTGAATCTTCGGGCCTCTGAATCTCTGGGACGACTCTGAATCTCTGGGACGACTCTGAATCTCTGGGATGACTCTGAATCTCTGGGACGACTCTGAATCTCTGGGACGACTCTGAATCTCTGGGACGACTCTAAATTTCTGGGACGACTCTGAATCTCTGGGACGACTCTGAATCTCTGGGACTCCTCTGAATCTTTGGGACTCTGAATCTCTGGGACTCTGAATCTCTGGGACTCTGAATCTCTGGGACTCTGAATCTCTGGGACTCTGAATCTCTGGGACTCTGAATGTCTGGGACTCTGAATATCTGGGTCTCTGAATCTCTGGGATGCTGAATCACTGGGACTCTGAATCTCCGGGACTTTGAATCTCCGGGACTCTGAATCTCTGGGACTCTGAATCTCTGGGACTCTGAATCTCTGTGACTATGAATCTCTGGGACTCTGAATCTCTGGGACTCTGAATCTCTGGGACTCCGAATCTCTGGGACTCTGAATCTCTGGGACTCTGAATCTCTGGGACTTCTCTGAATCTCTGGGACTCCTCTGAATCTCTGGGACTCTGAATCTCTGGGACTCTGAATCTCTGGGACTCTGAATCTCTGGGACTCTGAATCTCTGCGACTCTGAATCTCTGCGACTCTGAATCTCTGCGACTCTGAATCTCTGGGACTCTGAATCTCTGGGACTCTGAATCTCTGGGACTCTGAATCTCTGGGACTCTGAATTTCTGGGACACTGAATCTCTGGGACTCTGAATCTCTGGGACTCTGAATCTCTGGGACTCTGAATCTCTGGGACTCTGAATCTCTGGTACTCCTCTGAATCTCTGGGACTCTGAATTTCTGGGACTCCTCTGAATCTCTGGGACACTAAATCTCTGGGACTCTGAATCTCTGGGAATGTGAATTTCTGGGACTCTGAATCTCTGGGACTCTGAATCTCTGGGACGCTGAATCTCTGTGACACTTAATCTCTGGGACTCTGAATCTCTGGGACTCTGAATCTCTGGGACTCTGAATCTCTGGGACACTGAATCTCTGGGACGCTGAATCTCTGGGATGCTGAATCTTTGGGACTCTGAATCTCTGGGACTCTGAATCTCTGGGAATCTGAATATCTGGGACTCTGAATCTCTGGGACTCTGAACCTCTGGGACTCTGAATTTCTCAGACCCTGAATTTCTGGGACTCTGAAACTCTGGGACGCTGAATCTCTGGGACTCTGAATCTCATGGGACTCTGAATCTCTGGGACTCTGAATCTCTGGGACTCTGAATCTCTGGGACTCTGAATCTCTGGGACTCTGAATCTCTGGGACACTGAATCTCTGGGACTCTGAATCTCTGGGACTCTGAATCTCTGGGACGACTCTGAATCTCTGGGACGACTCTGAATCTCTGGGAATCTGAATCTCTGGGACTCTGAATCTCTGGGACTCTGAATCTCTGGGACGACTCTGAATCTCTGGGACTCTGAATCTCTGGACTCTGAATCTCTGGGACTCTGAATCTCTGTGACTCTGAATCTCTGGGACTCTGAATCTCTGGGACTCTGAATCTCTGGGAATCTGAGTCTCTGGGACTCTTAATCTCTGGGACTCTGAATCTCTGGGACTCTGAATCTCTGGGACTCTGAATCTCTGGGACTCTGACTCTCTGGGATGACTCTGAATCTCTGGGACTCTGAATCTATGGGACTCTGAATCTCTGGGCCTCTGAATCTCTGGGACTCTGAATCTCTGGGACTCTGAATCTCTGGGATGACTCTGAATCTCTGGGACTCTGAATCTCTGGGACTCTGAATCTCTGGGCCTCTGAATCTCTGGGAATCTGAATCACTGGGACTCTGAATCTCTGGGCCTCTGGGCCTCTGAATCTCTGGGCCTCTGAACCTCTGGGCCTCTGAATCTCTGGGACTCTGAATCTCTGGCATGACTCTGAATCCCCGGGGCTCTGAATCTCTGGGCCTCTGAATCTCTGGGACTCTGAATCTCTGGGATTCTGAATCTCTGGGCCTCTGGGCCTCTGAATCTCTGGGCCTCTGAATCTCTGGGCCTCTGCATCTCTGGGACTCTGAATCTCTGGAACTCTGAATCTCTGGGACTCTGAATCTCTGGGAATCTGGATCCCTGGAACTCTGGATCTCTGGGACTCTGAATCTCTGGCACTCTGAATCTCTGGGACTCTGAATCTCTGGGACTCTGAATCTCTGGGACGCTGAATCACTGGGACTCTGAATCTCTGGGACTCTGAATCTCTGGGACTCTGATTTTTTGGGACTCTGAATCTCTGGGACTCTGAATCTCTGGGACACTGAATCTCTGGGACTCTGAATCTCTGGGACTCTGAATCTCTGGGACTCTGAATCTCTGGGACTCTGTATCTCTGGGTCACTGAATCTCTGGGATTCTGAATCTCTGGGGCTCTGAAACTCTGGGACGACTCTGAATCTCTGGGACGACTCTGAATCTCTGGGACGACTCTGAATCTCTGGGGATCTGAATCTCTGGGACTCTGAATCTCTGGGACTCTGAATCTCTGGGACTCTGAATCTCTGGGACTCTGAATCTTTGGGACGACTCTGCATCTCTGGGACTCTGAATCTCTGGGACTCTGACTCTCTGGGACTCTGAATCTCTGGGAATCTGAATCTCTGGGACTCTGAATCTCTGGGACTCTGAATCTCTGGGACTCTGAATCTCTGGGACTCTTAATCTCTGGGACTCTGAATCTCTGGGATGACTCTGAATCTCTGGGACTCTGAATCTCTGGGACTCTGAATCTCTGGGACTCTGAATCTCTGGGACTCTGAATCTCTGGGCCTCTGGGCCTCTGAATCTCTGGGCCTCTGAATCTCTGGGCCTCTGAATCTCTGGGCCTCTGAATCTCTGGGCCTCTGAATCTCTGTGACGACTCTGAATCTCTGGGACGACTCTGAATCTCTGGGATGACTCTGAATCTCTGGGACGACTCTGAATCTCTGGGACGACTCTGAATCTCTGGGACGACTCTAAATCTCTGGGACGACTCTGAATCTCTGGGACGACTCTGAATCTCTGGGACTCCTCTGAATCTCTGGGACGCCTCTGAATCTTTGGGACTCTGAATCTCTGGGACTCTGAATCTCTGGGACGCTGAATCACTGGGACTCTGAATCTCCGGGACTCTGAATCTCTGGGACTCTGAATCTCTGGGACTCTGAATCTCTGGGACTCTGAATCTCTGGGACTCTGAATCTCTGGGACTCTGAATCTCTGGGACTCTGTATCTCTGGGACTCTGAATCTCTGGGACTCCTCTGAATCTCTGGGACTCTGAATCTCTGGGAATCTGAATCTCTGGGACTCTGAATCTCTGGGACTCTGAATCTCTGGGACTCTGAATCTCTGGGACTCTGAATCTCTGCGACTCTGAATCTCTGCGACTCTGAATCTCTGGGACTCTGAATCTCTGGGACTCTGAATCTCTGGGACTCTGAATTTCTGGGACTCTGAATCTCTGGGATTCTGAATCTCTGGGACTCTGAATCTCTGGGACTCTTAATTTCTGGGACTCTGAATCTCTGGGACTCTGAATCTCTGGGACTCTGAATCTCTGGGACTCCTCTCAATCTCTGGGACTCTGAATTTCTGGGACTCCTCTGAATCTCTGGGACTCTGAATCTCTGGGACTCTGAATCTCTGGGAATGTGAATCTCTCGGACTCTGAATCTCTGGGACGCTGAATCTCTGGGACACTGAATATCTGGAACTCTGAATCTCTGGGACGCTGATTTTCTGGGACTCTGAATCTCTGGGACTCTGAATCTCTGGGACTCTGAATCTCTGGGACGCTGAATCTCTGGGATGCTGAATCTCTGGGACTCTGAATTTCTCAGACCCTGAATCTCTGGGACTCTGAAACTCTGGGACTCTGAATCTCTGGGACTCTGAATCTCTGGGACTCTGAATCTCTGGGACTCTGAATCTCTGTGTCTCTGGTACTCTGAATCTCTGGGACTCTGAATCTCTGGGACACTGAATCTCTGGGACTCTGAATCTCTGGGACACTGAATCTCTGGGACGACTCTGAATCTCTGGGACGACTCTGAATCTCTGGGAATCTGAATCTCTGGGACTCTGAATCTCTGGGACTCTGAATCTCTGCGACGACTCTGAATCTCTGGGACTCTGAATCTCTGGGACTCTGAATCTCTGGGACTCTGAATCTCTGGGACTCTGAATCTCTGGGACTCTGAATCTCTGCGACTCTGAATCTCTGGGACTCTGAATCTCTGCGACTCTGAATCTCTGGGACTCTGAATCTCTGGGACTCTGAATCTCTGGGACTCTGAATTTCTGGGACACTGAATCTCTGGGACTCTGAATCTCTGGGACTCTGAATCTCTGGGACTCTGAATCTCTGGGACTCTGAATCTCTGGTACTCCTCTGAATCTCTGGGACTCTGAATTTCTGGGACTCCTCTGAATCTCTGGGACTCTAAATCTCTGGGACTCTGAATCTCTGGGAATGTGAAACTCTGGGACTCTGAATCTCTGGGACTCTGAATCTCTGGGATGCTGAATCTCTGGGACTCTGAATCTCTGGGACTCTGAATCTCTGGGATGACTCTGAATCTCTGGGACTCTGAATCTCTGGGACTCTGAATCTCTGGGCCTCTGAATCTCTGGGAATCTGAATCTCTGGGACTCTGAATCTCTGGGCCTCTGGGCCTCTGAATCTCTTGGCCTCTGAACCTCTGGGCCTCTGAATCTCTGGGACTCTGAATCTCTGGCATGACTCTGAATCTCTGGGGCTCTGAATCTCTGAGACTCTGAATCTCTGGGCCTCTGAATCTCTGGGACTCTGAATCTCTGGGATTCTGAATCTCTGGGCCTCTGGGCCTCTGAATCTCTGGGCCTCTGAATCTCTGGGCCTCTGCATCTCTGGGACTCTGAATCTCTGGAACTCTGAATCTCTGGGACTCTGAATCTCTGGGAATCTGGATCCCTGGAACTATGAATCTCTGGGACTCTGAATCTCTGGCACTCTGTATCTCTGGGACTCTGAATCTCTGGGACTCTGAATCTCTGGGACGCTGAATCACTGGGACTCTGAATCTCTGGGACTCTGAATCTCTGGGACTCTGATTTTTTGGGACTCTGAATCTCTGGGACTCTGAATCTCTGGGACTCTGAATCTCTGGGACTCTGAATCTCTGGGACTCTGAATCTCTGGGACTCTGAATCTCTGGGACTCTGAATCTCTGGGTCACTGAATCTCTGGGATTCTGAATCTCTGGGGCTCTGAATCTCTGGGACGACTCTGAATCTCTGGGACGACTCTGAATCTCTGGGACGACTCTGAATCTCTGGGAATCTGAATCTCTGGGACTCTGAATCTCTGGGACTCTGAATCTCTGGGACTCTGAATCTCTGGGACTCTGAATCTTTGGGACGACTCTGAATCTCAGGGACTCTGAATCTCTGGGACTCTGACTCTCTGGGACTCTGAATCTCTGGGAATCTGAATCTCTGGGACTCTGAATCTCTGGGACTCTGAATCTCTGTGACTCTGAATCTCTGGGACTCTGAATCTCTGGGATGACTCTGAATCTCTGGGACTCTGAATCTCTGGGACTCTGAATCTCTGTGCCTCTGAATCTCTGGGACTCTGAATCTCTGGGACTCTGAATCTCTGGGCCTCTGGGCCTCTGAATCTCTGGGCCTCTGAATCTCTGGGCCTCTGAATCTCTGGGCCTCTGAATCTCTGGGCCTCTGAATCTCTGGGACGACTCTGAATCTCTGGGATGACTCTGAATCTCTGGGACGACTCTGAATCTCTGGGACGACTCTGAATCTCTGGGACGACTCTAAATCTCTGGGACGACTCTGAATCTCTGGGACGACTCTGAATCTCTGGGACTCCTCTGAATCTCTGGGACTCTGAATCTCTGGGACTCCTCTGAATCTCTGGGACTCTGAATCTCTGGGACTCTGAATCTCTGGGACTCTGAATCTCTGGGACTCTGAATCTCTGGGACTCTGAATCTCTGGGACTCTGAATCTCTGGGACTCTGAATGTCTGGGACTCTGAATCTCTGGGACTCTGAATCTCTGGGACGCTGAATCAATGGGACTCTGAATCTCCTGGACTCTGAATCTCTGGGACTCTGAATCTCTGGGACTCTGAATCTCTGGGACTCTGAATCTCTGGGACTCTGAATCTCTGGGACTCTGAATCTCTGGGACTCTGAATCTCTGGGACTCTGTATCTCTGGGACACTGAATCTCTGGGACTCCTCTGAATCTCTGGGACTCCTCTGAATCTCTGGGACTCTGAATCTCTGGGAATCTGAATCTCTGGGACTCTGAATCTCTGGGACTCTGAATCTCTGAGACTCTGAATCTCTGGGCCTCTGAATCTCTGGGACTCTGAATCTCTGGGATTCTGAATCTCTGGGCCTCTGGGCCTCTGAATCTCTGGGCCTCTGAATCTCTGGGTCTCTGCATCTCTGGGACTCTGAATCTCTGGGACTCTGAATCTCTGGGACTCTGAATCACTGGGAATCTGGATCCCTGGAACTATGAATCTCTGGGACTCTGAATCTCTGGCACTCTGTATCTCTGGGACTCTGAATCTCTGGGACTCTGAATCTCTGGGACGCTGAATCACTGGGACTCTGAATCTCTGGGACTCTGAATCTCTGGGACTCTGATTTTTTGGGACTCTGAATCTCTGGGACTCTGAATCTCTGGGACTCTGAATCTCTGGGACTCTGAATCTCTGGGACTCTGAATCTCTGGGACTCTGAATCTCTGGGACTCTGAATCTCTGGGACTCTGAATCTCTGGGACTCTGAATCTCTGGGACTCTGAATCTCTGGGACTCTGAATCTCTGGGACTCTGTATCTCTGGGTCACTAAATCTCTGGGATTCTGAATCTCTGGGGCTCTGAATCTCTGGGACGACTCTGAATCTCTGGGACGACTCTGAATCTCTGGGACGACTCTGAATCTCTGGGAATCTGAATCTCTGGGACTCTGAATCTCTGGGACTCTGAATCTCTGGGACTCTGAATCTCTGGGACTCTGAATCTTTGGGACGACTCTGAATCTCATGGACTCTGAATCTCTGGGACTCTGACTCTCTGGGACTCTGAATCTCTGGGAATCTGAATCTCTGGGACTCTGAATCTCTGGGACTCTGAATCTCTGTGACTCTGAATCTCTGGGACTCTGAATCTCTGGGATGACTCTGAATCTCTGGGACTCTGAATCTCTGGGACTCTGAATCTCTGTGCCTCTGAATCTCTGGGACTCTGAATCTCTGGGACTCTGAATCTCTGGGCCTCTGGGCCTCTGAATCTCTGGGCCTCTGAATCTCTGGGCCTCTGAATCTCTGGGCCTCTGAATCTCTGGGCCTCTGAATCTCTGGGACGACTCTGAATCTCTGGGATGACTCTGAATCTCTGGGACGACTCTGAATCTCTGGGACGACTCTGAATCTCTGGGACGACTCTAAATCTCTGGGACGACTCTGAATCTCTGGGACGACTCTGAATCTCTGGGACTCCTCTGAATCTCTGGGACTCTGAATCTCTGGGACTCCTCTGAATCTCTGGGACTCTGAATCTCTGGGACTCTGAATCTCTGGGACTCTGAATCTCTGGGACTCTGAATCTCTGGGACTCTGAATCTCTGGGACTCTGAATCTCTGGGACTCTGAATGTCTGGGACTCTGAATCTCTGGGACTCTGAATCTCTGGGACGCTGAATCACTGGGACTCTGAATCTCCCGGAATCTGAATCTCTGGGACTCTGAATCTCTGGGACTCTGAATCTCTGGGACTCTGAATCTCTGGGACTCTGAATCTCTGGGACTCTGAATCTCTGGGACTCTGAATCTCTGGGACTCTGTATCTCTGGGACTCTGAATCTCTGGGACTCCTCTGAATCTCTGGGACTCCTCTGAATCTCTGGGACTCTGAATCTCTGGGAATCTGAATCTCTGGGACTCTGAATCTCTGGGACTCTGAGTCTCTGGGACTCTGAATCTCTGCAACTCTGAATCTCTGGGACTCTGAATCTCTGGGACTCTGAATCTCTGGGACTCTGAATCTCTGGGACTCTGAATTTCTGGGACTCTGAATCTCTGGGACTCTGAATCTCTGGGACTCCTCTCAATCTCTGGGACTCTGAATTTCTGGGACTCCTCTGAATCTCTGGGACTCTGAATCTCTGGGACTCTGAATCTCTGGGAATGTGAATCTCTGGGACTCTGAATCTCTGGGACGCTGAATCTCTGGGACACTGAATATCTGGGACTCTGAATCTCTGGGACTCTGAATTTCTGGGACTCTGAATCTCTGGGACTCTGAATCTCTGGGACTCTGAATCTCTGGGACTCTGAATCTCTGGGACGCTGAATCTCTGGGATGCTGAATCTCTGGGACTCTGAACCTCTGGGACTCTGAATTTCTCAGACCCTGAATCTCTGGGACTCTGAATCTCTGGGACTCTGAATCTCTGGGACTCTGAATCTCTGGGACTCTGAATCTCTGGGTCTCTGGGTCTCTGGTACTCTGAATCTCTGGGACTCTGAATCTCTGGGACTCTGAATCTCTGGGACTCTGAATCTCTGGGACTCTGAACCTCTGGGACTCTGAATTTCTCAGACCCTGAATCTCTGGGACTCTGAAACTCTGGGACTCTGAATCTCTGGGACTCTGAATCTCTGGGACTCTGAATCTCTGGGTCTCTGGGTCTCTGGTACTCTGGATCTCTGGGACTCTGAATCTCTGGGCCGACTCTGAATCTCTGGGACGACTCTGAATCTCTGGGACACTGAATCTCTGGGACTCTGAATCTCTGGGACACTGAATCTCTGGGACTCTGAATCTCTGGGACTCTGAATCTCTGGGACGACTCTGAATCTCTGGGACGACTCTGAATCTCTGGGAATCTGAATCTCTGGGACTCTGAATCTCTGGGACTCTGAATCTCTGCGACGACTCTGCATCTCTGGGACTCTGAATCTCTGGACTCTGAATCTCTGGGACTCTGAATCTCTGGGACTCTGAATCTCTGGCACTCTGAATCTCTGGGAATCTGAATCTCTGGCACTCTTAATCTCTGGAACTCTGAATCTCTGGGACTCTGTATCTCTGGGACTCTGAATCTCTGGGACTCTGAATCTCTGGGACTCTGACTCTCTGGGATGACTCTGAATCTCTGGGACTCTGAATCTATGGGACTCTGAATCTCTGGGCCTCTGAATCTCTGGGACTCTGAATCTCTGGGACTCTGAATCTCTGGGATGACTCTGAATCTCTGGGACACTGAATCTCTGGGACTCTGAATCTCTGGGCCTCTGAATCTCTGGGAATCTGAATCTCTGGGACTCTGAATCTCTGGGCCTCTGGGCCTCTGAATCTCTGGGCCTCTGAACCTCTGGGCCTCTGAATCTCTGGGACTCTGAATCTCTGGGATGACTCTGAATCTCTGGCACTCTGAATCTCTGGGACTCTGAATCTCTGGGCCTCTGTATCTCTGGGACTCTGAATCTCTGGGATTCTGAATCTCTGGGCCTCTGGGCCTCTGAATCTCTGGGCCTGTGAATCTCTGTGCCTCTGCATCTCTGGGACTCTGAATCTCTGGGACTCTGAATCTCTGGGACTCTGAATCTCTGGGAATCTGGATCCCTGGGACTCTGAATCTCTGGGACTCTGACTCTCTGGCACTCTGAATCTATGGGACTCTGAATCTCTGGGACTCTGAATCTCTGGGACGCTGAATCACTGGGACTCTGAATCTCTGGGACTCTGAATCTCTGCGACTCTGATTCTCTGGGACTCTGAATCTCTGGGACTCTGAATCTCTTGTACTCTGAATCTCTGGGACTCTGAATCTCTGGGACTCTGAATCTCTGGGACGACTCTGAATCTCTGGGACGTCTCTAAACCTCTGGGACGACTCTGAATCTCTGGGACGACTCTGAATCTCTGGGACTCCTCTGAATCTCTGGGACTCTGAATCTCTGGGACTCTGAATCACTGGGACTCTGAATCTCTGGGACTCTGAATCTCTGGGACTCTGAATCTCTGGGACTCTGAATCTCTGGGACTCTGAATCTCTGGGACTCTGAATCTCTGGGACTCTGAATGTCTGGGACTCTGAATCTCTGGGACTCTGAATCTCTGGGATGCTGAATCACTGGGACTCTGAATCTCCGGGACTCTGAATCTCCGGGACTCTGAATCTCTGGGACTCTGAATCTCTGTGACTCTGAATCTCTGGGACTCTGAATCTCTGGGACTCTGAATCTCTGGGACTCTGAATCACTGGGACTCTGAATCTCTGCGACTCTGAATCTCTGCGACTCTGAATCTCTGGGACTCTGAATCTCTGGGACTCTGAATCTCTGGGACTCTGAATCTCTGGGACTCTGAATCTCTGGGACTCCGAATTTCTGGGACTCTGAATCTCTGGGACTCTGAATCTCTGGGACTCTGAATCTCTGGGACGACTCTGAATCTCTGGGACTCTGAATCTCTGGGACTCTGAATCTCTGGGACTCTGAATCTCTGGGAATCTGAATCTCTGGGACACTGAATCTCTGGGACTCTGAATCTCTGGGACTCTGAATCTCTGGGACTCTGAATCTCTGGGATGACTCTGAATCTCTGGGACTCTGAATCTCTGGGACTCTGAATCTCTGTGCCTCTGAATCTCTGGGACTCTGAACCTCTGGGACTCTGAATCTCTGGGACTCTGGGCCTCTGAATCTCTGGGCCTCTGAATCTCTGGGCCTCTGAATCTCTGGGCCTCTGAATCTCTGGGCCTCTGAATCTCTGGGACGACTCTGAATCTCTGGAACGACTCTGAATCTCTGGGACGACTCTGAATCTCTGGGACGACTCTGAATCTCTGGGACGACTCTGAATCTCTGGGACGACTCTAAACCTCTGGGACGACTCTGAATCTCTGGGACGACTCTGAATCTCTGGGACTCCTCTGAATCTCTGGGACTCTGAATCTCTGGGACTCTGAATCTCTGGGACTGTGAATCTCTGTGCCTCTGAATCTCTGGGACTCTGAACCTCTGGGACTCTGAATCTCTGGGACTCTGGGCCTCTGAATCTCTGGGCCTCTGAATCTCTGGGCCTCTGAATCTCTGGGCCTCTGAATCTCTGGGACTCTGAATCTCTGGGACTCTGAATCTCTGGGACTCTGAATCTCTGGGATGACTCTGAATCTCTGGGACTCTGAATCTCTGGGACTCTGAATCTCTGTGCCTCTGAATCTCTGGGACTCTGAACCTCTGGGACTCTGAATCTCTGGGACTCTGGGCCTCTGAATCTCTGGGCCTCTGAATCTCTGGGCCTCTGAATCTCTGGGCCTCTGAATCTCTGGGAATCTGAATCTCTGGGACACTGAATCTCTGGGACTCTGAATCTCTGGGACTCTGAATCTCTGGGACTCTGAATCTCTGGGACTCTGAATCTCTGGGATGACTCTGAATCTCTGGGACTCTGAATCTCTGGGACTCTGAATCTCTGTGCCTCTGAATCTCTGGGACTCTGAACCTCTGGGACTCTGAATCTCTGGGACTCTGGGCCTCTGAATCTCTGGGCCTCTGAATCTCTGGGCCTCTGAATCTCTGGGCCTCTGAATCTCTGGGCCTCTGAATCTCTGGGACGACTCTGAATCTCTGGAACGACTCTGAATCTCTGGGACGACTCTGAATCTCTGGGACGACTCTGAATCTCTGGGACGACTCTGAATCTCTGGGACGACTCTAAACCTCTGGGACGACTCTGAATCTCTGGGACGACTCTGAATCTCTGGGACTCCTCTGAATCTCTGGGACTCTGAATCTCTGGGACTCTGAATCACTGGGACTCTGAATCTCTGGGACTCTGAATCTCTGGGACTCTGAATCTCTGGGACTCTGAATCTCTGGGACTCTGAATCTCTGGGACTCTGAATGTCTGGGACTCTGAATCTCTGGGACTCTGAATCTCTGGGATGCTGAATCACTGGGACTCTGAATCTCCGGGACTCTGAATCTCCGGGACTCTGAATCTCTGGGACTCTGAATCTCTGTGACTCTGAATCTCTGGGACTCTGAATCTCTGGGACTCTGAATCTCTGGGACTCTGAATCACTGGGACTCTGAATCTCTGCGACTCTGAATCTCTGCGACTCTGAATCTCTGGGACTCTGAATCTCTGGGACTCTGAATCTCTGGGACTCTGAATCTCTGGGACTCTGAATCTCTGGGACTCCGAATTTCTGGGACTCTGAATCTCTGGGACTCTGAATCTCTGGGACTCTGAATCTCTGGTACTCCTCTGAGTCTCTGGGACTCTGAATTTCTGGGACTCCTCTGAATCTCTGGGACTCTGAATCTCTGGGACTCTGAATCTCTGGGAATGTGAATCTCTGGGACTCTGAATCTCTGGGACTCTGAATCTCTGGGACGCTGAATCTCTGGGACACTTAATCTCAAGGACTCTGAATCTCTGGGACTCTGAATCTCTGGGACTTTGAATCTCTGGGACGCTGAATCTCTGGGACGCTGAATCTCTGGGACGCTGAATCTCTGGGACTCTGAATTTCTGGGACTCTGAATCTCTGGGACTCTGAATCTCTGGCACTCTGAATCTCTGGGACTCTGAATCTCTGGGGCTCTGAACCTCTGGGACTCCTCTGAATCTCTGGGACTCTGAATCTCTGGGACTCTGAATCTCTGGGACTCTGAATCTCTGGGACTCTGAATCTCTGGGACTCTGAATGTCTGGGACTCTGAATCTCTGGGACTCTGAATCTCTGGGACGCTGAATCACTGGGACTCTGAATCTCCCGGACTCTGAATCTCTGGGACTCTGAATCTCTGGGACTCTGAATCTCTGGGACTCTGAATCTCTGGGACTCTGAATTTCTGGGACGCTGAATCACTGGGACTCTGAATCTCTGGGACTCTGTATCTCTGGGACTCTGAATCTCTGGGACTCCTCTGAATCTCTGGGACTCCTCTGAATCTCTGGGACTCTGAATATCTGGGAATCTGAATCTCTGGGACACTGAATCTCTGGGACTCTGAGTCTCTGGGACTCTGAATCTCTGGGACTCTGAATCTCTGGGACTCTGAATCTCTGGGACTCTGAATCTCTGGGACTCTGAATCTCTGGGACTCTGAATCTCTGGGACTCTGAATTTCTGGGACTCTGAATCTCTGGGACTCTGAATCTCTGGGACTCCTCTCAATCTCTGGGACTCTGAATTTCTGGGACTCCTCTGAATCTCTGGGACTCTGAATCTCTGGGACTCTGAATCTCTGGGAATGTGAATCTCTGGGACTCTGAATCTCTGGGACGCTGAATCTCTGGGACACTGAATATCTGGGACTCTGAATCTCTGGGACTCTGAATTTCTGGGACTCTGAATCTCTGGGACTCTGAATCTCTGGGACTCTGAATCTCTGGGACTCTGAATCTCTGGGACGCTGAATCTCTGGGATGCTGAATCTCTGGGACTCTGAACCTCTGGGACACTGAATTTCTCAGACCCTGAATCTCTGGGACTCTGAATCTCTGGGACTCTGAATCTCTGGGACTCTGAATCTCTGGGACTCTGAATCTCTGGGTCTCTGGGTCTCTGGTACTCTGAATCTCTGGGACTCTGAATCTCTGGGACTCTGAATCTCTGGGACTCTGAACCTCTGGGACTCTGAATTTCTCAGACCCTGAATCTCTGGGACTCTGAAACTCTGGGACTCTGAATCTCTGGGACTCTGAATCTCTGGGACTCTGAATCTCTGGGTCTCTGGGTCTCTGGTACTCTGGATCTCTGGGACTCTGAATCTCTGGGACGACTCTGAATCTCTGGGACGACTCTGAATCTCTGGGACACTGAATCTCTGGGACTCTGAATCTCTGGGACACTGAATCTCTGGGACTCTGAATCTCTGGGACTCTGAATCTCTGGGACGACTCTGAATCTCTGGGACGACTCTGAATCACTGGGAATCTGAATCTCTGGGACTCTGAATCTCTGGGACTCTGAATCTCTGCGATGACTCTGCATCTCTGGGACTCTGAATCTCTGGACTCTGAATCTCTGGGACTCTGAATCTCTGGGACTCTGAATCTCTGGGACTCTGAATCTCTGGCACTCTGAATCTCTGGGAATCTGAATCTCTGGCACTCTTAATCTCTGGAACTCTGAATCTCTGGGACTCTGTATCTCTGGGACTCTGAATCTCTGGGACTCTGAATCTCTGGGACTCTGACTCTCTGGGATGACTCTGAATCTCTGGGACTCTGAATCTATGGGACTCTGAATCTCTGGGCCTCTGAATCTCTGGGACTCTGAATCTCTGGGACTCTGAATCTCTGGGATGACTCTGAATCTCTGGGACACTGAATCTCTTGGACTCTGAATCTCTGGGCCTCTGAATCTCTGGGAATCTGAATCTCTGGGACTCTGAATCTCTGGGCCTCTGGGCCTCTGAATCTCTGGGCCTCTGAACCTCTGGGCCTCTGAATCTCTGGGACTCTGAATCTCTGGGATGACTCTGAATCTCTGGCACTCTGAATCTCTGGGACGCTGAATCACTGGGACTCTGAATCTCCCGGACTCTGAATCTCTGGGACTCTGAATCTCTGGGACTCTGAATCTCTGGGACTCTGAATCTCTGGGACTCTGAATCTCTGGGACTCTGAATTTCTGGGACGCTGAATCACTGGGAGTCTGAATCTCCCGGACTCTGAATCTCTGGGACTCTGAATCTCTGGGACTCTGAATCTCTGGGACTCTGAATCTCTGGGGCTCTGAATCTCTGGGACTCTGAATCTCTGGGACTCTGAATCTCTGGGACTCTGTATCTCTGGGACTCTGAATCTCTGGGACTCCTCTGAATCTCTGGGACTCCTCTGAATCTCTGGGACTCTGAATTTCTGGGAATCTGAATCTCTGGGACTCTGAATCTCTGGGACTCTGAGTCTCTGGGACTCTGAATCTCTGCGACTCTGAATCTCTGGGACTCTGAATCTCTGGGACTCTGAATCTCTGGGACTCTGAATCTCTGGGACTCTGAATCTCTGGGACTCTGAATTTCTGGGACTCTGAATCTCTGGGACTCTGAATCTCTGGGACTCCTCTCAATCTCTGGGACTCTGAATTTCTGGGACTCCTCTGGATCTCTGGGACTCTGAATCTCTGGGACTCTGAATCTCTGGGAATGTGAATCTCTGGGACTCTGAATCTCTGGGACGCTGAATCTCTGGGACACTGAATATCTGGGACTCTGAATCTCTGGGACTCTGAATTTCTGGGACTCTGAATCTCTGGGACTCTGAATCTCTGGGACTCTGAATCTCTGGGACTCTGAATCTCTGGGACGCTGAATCTCTGGGATGCTGAATCTCTGGGACTCTGAACCTCTGGGACTCTGAATTTCTCAGACCCTGAATCTCTGGGACTCTGAATCTCTGGGACTCTGAATCTCTGGGACTCTGAATCTCTGGGACTCTGAATCTCTGGGTCTCTGGGTCTCTGGTACTCTGAATCTCTGGGACTCTGAATCTCTGGGACTCTGAATCTCTGGGACTCTGAACCTCTGGGACTCTGAATTTCTCAGACCCTGAATCTCTGGGACTCTGAAACTCTGGGACTCTGAATCTCTGGGACTCTGAATCTCTGGGACTCTGAATCTCTGGGTCTCTGGGTCTCTGGTACTCTGGATCTCTGGGACTCTGAATCTCTGGGACGACTCTGAATCTCTGGGACGACTCTGAATCTCTGGGACACTGAATCTCTGGGACGTCTCTAAACCTCTGGGACGACTCTGAATCTCTGGGACGACTCTGAATCTCTGGGACTCCTCTGAATCTCTGGGACTCTGAATCTCTGGGACTCTGAATCACTGGGACTCTGAATCTCTGGGACTCTGAATCTCTGGGACTCTGAATCTCTGGGACTCTGAATCTCTGGGACTCTGAATCTCTGGGACTCTGAATCTCTGGGACTCTGAATGTCTGGGACTCTGAATCTCTGGGACTCTGAATCTCTGGGATGCTGAATCACTGGGACTCTGAATCTCCGGGACTCTGAATCTCCGGGACTCTGAATCTCTGGGACTCTGAATCTCTGTGACTCTGAATCTCTGGGACTCTGAATCTCTGGGACTCTGAATCTCTGGGACTCTGAATCACTGGGACTCTGAATCTCTGCGACTCTGAATCTCTGCGACTCTGAATCTCTGGGACTCTGAATCTCTGGGACTCTGAATCTCTGGGACTCTGAATCTCTGGGACTCTGAATCTCTGGGACTCCGAATTTCTGGGACTCTGAATCTCTGGGACTCTGAATCTCTGGGACTCTGAATCTCTGGGACGACTCTGAATCTCTGGGACTCTGAATCTCTGGGACTCTGAATCTCTGGGACTCTGAATCTCTGGGAATCTGAATCTCTGGGACACTGAATCTCTGGGACTCTGAATCTCTGGGACTCTGAATCTCTGGGACTCTGAATCTCTGGGATGACTCTGAATCTCTGGGACTCTGAATCTCTGGGACTCTGAATCTCTGTGCCTCTGAATCTCTGGGACTCTGAACCTCTGGGACTCTGAATCTCTGGGACTCTGGGCCTCTGAATCTCTGGGCCTCTGAATCTCTGGGCCTCTGAATCTCTGGGCCTCTGAATCTCTGGGCCTCTGAATCTCTGGGACGACTCTGAATCTCTGGAACGACTCTGAATCTCTGGGACGACTCTGAATCTCTGGGACGACTCTGAATCTCTGGGACGACTCTGAATCTCTGGGACGACTCTAAACCTCTGGGACGACTCTGAATCTCTGGGACGACTCTGAATCTCTGGGACTCCTCTGAATCTCTGGGACTCTGAATCTCTGGGACTCTGAATCTCTGGGACTGTGAATCTCTGTGCCTCTGAATCTCTGGGACTCTGAACCTCTGGGACTCTGAATCTCTGGGACTCTGGGCCTCTGAATCTCTGGGCCTCTGAATCTCTGGGCCTTTGAATCTCTGGGCCTCTGAATCTCTGGGACTCTGAATCTCTGGGACTCTGAATCTCTGGGACTCTGAATCTCTGGGATGACTCTGAATCTCTGGGACTCTGAATCTCTGGGACTCTGAATCTCTGTGCCTCTGAATCTCTGGGACTCTGAACCTCTGGGACTCTGAATCTCTGGGACTCTGGGCCTCTGAATCTCTGGGCCTCTGAATCTCTGGGCCTCTGAATCTCTGGGCCTCTGAATCTCTGGGAATCTGAATCTCTGGGACACTGAATCTCTGGGACTCTGAATCTCTGGGACTCTGAATCTCTGGGACTCTGAATCTCTGGGACTCTGAATCTCTGGGATGACTCTGAATCTCTGGGACTCTGAATCTCTGGGACTCTGAATCTCTGTGCCTCTGAATCTCTGGGACTCTGAACCTCTGGGACTCTGAATCTCTGGGACTCTGGGCCTCTGAATCTCTGGGCCTCTGAATCTCTGGGCCTCTGAATCTCTGGGCCTCTGAATCTCTGGGCCTCTGAATCTCTGGGACGACTCTGAATCTCTGGAACGACTCTGAATCTCTGGGACGACTCTGAATCTCTGGGACGACTCTGAATCTCTGGGACGACTCTGAATCTCTGGGACGACTCTAAACCTCTGGGACGACTCTGAATCTCTGGGACGACTCTGAATCTCTGGGACTCCTCTGAATCTCTGGGACTCTGAATCTCTGGGACTCTGAATCACTGGGACTCTGAATCTCTGGGACTCTGAATCTCTGGGACTCTGAATCTCTGGGACTCTGAATCTCTGGGACTCTGAATCTCTGGGACTCTGAATGTCTGGGACTCTGAATCTCTGGGACTCTGAATCTCTGGGATGCTGAATCACTGGGACTCTGAATCTCCGGGACTCTGAATCTCCGGGACTCTGAATCTCTGGGACTCTGAATCTCTGTGACTCTGAATCTCTGGGACTCTGAATCTCTGGGACTCTGAATCTCTGGGACTCTGAATCACTGGGACTCTGAATCTCTGCGACTCTGAATCTCTGCGACTCTGAATCTCTGGGACTCTGAATCTCTGGGACTCTGAATCTCTGGGACTCTGAATCTCTGGGACTCTGAATCTCTGGGACTCCGAATTTCTGGGACTCTGAATCTCTGGGACTCTGAATCTCTGGGACTCTGAATCTCTGGTACTCCTCTGAGTCTCTGGGACTCTGAATTTCTGGGACTCCTCTGAATCTCTGGGACTCTGAATCTCTGGGACTCTGAATCTCTGGGAATGTGAATCTCTGGGACTCTGAATCTCTGGGACTCTGAATCTCTGGGACGCTGAATCTCTGGGACACTTAATCTCAAGGACTCTGAATCTCTGGGACTCTGAATCTCTGGGACTTTGAATCTCTGGGACGCTGAATCTCTGGGACGCTGAATCTCTGGGACGCTGAATCTCTGGGACTCTGAATTTCTGGGACTCTGAATCTCTGGGACTCTGAATCTCTGGCACTCTGAATCTCTGGGACTCTGAATCTCTGGGGCTCTGAACCTCTGGGACTCCTCTGAATCTCTGGGACTCTGAATCTCTGGGACTCTGAATCTCTGGGACTCTGAATCTCTGGGACTCTGAATCTCTGGCACTCTGAATGTCTGGGACTCTGAATCTCTGGGACTCTGAATCTCTGGGACGCTGAATCACTGGGACTCTGAATCTCCCGGACTCTGAATCTCTGGGACTCTGAATCTCTGGGACTCTGAATCTCTGGGACTCTGAATCTCTGGGACTCTGAATTTCTGGGACGCTGAATCACTGGGAGTCTGAATCTCCCGGACTCTGAATCTCTGGGACTCTGAATCTCTGGGACTCTGAATCTCTGGGACTCTGAATCTCTGGGACTCTGAATCTCTGGGACTCTGAATCTCTGGGACTCTGAATCTCTGGGACTCTGTATCTCTGGGACTCTGAATCTCTGGGACTCCTCTGAATCTCTGGGACTCCTCTGAATCTCTGGGACTCTGAATATCTGGGAATCTGAATCTCTGGGACACTGAATCTCTGGGACTCTGAGTCTCTGGGACTCTGAATCTCTGGGACTCTGAATCTCTGGGACTCTGAATCTCTGGGACTCTGAATCTCTGGGACTCTGAATCTCTGGGACTCTGAATCTCTGGGACTCTGAATTTCTGGGACTCTGACTCTCTGGGACTCTGAATCTCTGGGACTCCTCTCAATCTCTGGGACTCTGAATTTCTGGGACTCCTCTGAATCTCTGGGACTCTGAATCTCTGGGACTCTGAATCTCTGGGAATGTGAATCTCTGGGACTCTGAATCTCTGGGACGCTGAATCTCTGGGACACTGAATATCTGGGACTCTGAATCTCTGGGACTCTGAATTTCTGGGACTCTGAATCTCTGGGACTCTGAATCTCTGGGACTCTGAATCTCTGGGACTCTGAATCTCTGGGACGCTGAATCTCTGGGATGCTGAATCTCTGGGACTCTGAACCTCTGGGACACTGAATTTCTCAGACCCTGAATCTCTGGGACTCTGAATCTCTGGGACTCTGAATCTCTGGGACTCTGAATCTCTGGGTCTCTGGGTCTCTGGTACTCTGAATCTCTGGGACTCTGAATCTCTGGGACTCTGAATCTCTGGGACTCTGAACCTCTGGGACTCTGAATTTCTCAGACCCTGAATCTCTGGGACTCTGAAACTCTGGGACTCTGAATCTCTGGGACTCTGAATCTCTGGGACTCTGAATCTCTGGGTCTCTGGGTCTCTGGTACTCTGGATCTCTGGGACTCTGAATCTCTGGGACGAATCTGAATCTCTGGGCCGACTCTGAATCTCTGGGACACTGAATCTCTGGGACTCTGAATCTCTGGGACACTGAATCTCTGGGACTCTGAATCTCTGGGACTCTGAATCTCTGGGACGACTCTGAATCTCTGGGACGACTCTGAATCACTGGGAATCTGAATCTCTGGGACTCTGAATCTCTGGGACTCTGAATCTCTGCGATGACTCTGCATCTCTGGGACTCTGAATCTCTGGACTCTGAATCTCTGGGACTCTGAATCTCTGGGACTCTGAATCTCTGGGACTCTGAATCTCTGGCTCTCTGAATCTCTGGGAATCTGAATCTCTGGCACTCTTAATCTCTGGAACTCTGAATCTCTGGGACTCTGTATCTCTGGGACTCTGAATCTCTGGGACTCTGAATCTCTGGGACTCTGACTCTCTGGGATGACTCTGAATCTCTGGGACTCTGAATCTATGGGACTCTGAATCTCTGGGCCTCTGAATCTCTGGGACTCTGAATCTCTGGGACTCTGAATCTCTGGGATGACTCTGAATCTCTGGGACACTGAATCTCTTGGACTCTGAATCTCTGGGCCTCTGAATCTCTGGGAATCTGAATCTCTGGGACTCTGAATCTCTGGGCCTCTGGGCCTCTGAATCTCTGGGCCTCTGAACCTCTGGGCCTCTGAATCTCTGGGACTCTGAATCTCTGGGATGACTCTGAATCTCTGGCACTCTGAATCTCTGGGACGCTGAATCACTGGGACTCTGAATCTCCCGGACTCTGAATCTCTGGGACTCTGAATCTCTGGGACTCTGAATCTCTGGGACTCTGAATCTCTGGGACTCTGAATCTCTGGGACTCTGAATTTCTGGGACGCTGAATCACTGGGAGTCTGAATCTCCCGGACTCTGAATCTCTGGGACTCTGAATCTCTGGGACTCTGAATCTCTGGGACTCTGAATCTCTGGGGCTCTGAATCTCTGGGACTCTGAATCTCTGGGACTCTGAATCTCTGGGACTCTGTATCTCTGGGACTCTGAATCTCTGGGACTCCTCTGAATCTCTGGGACTCCTCTGAATCTCTGGGACTCTGAATTTCTGGGAATCTGAATCTCTGGGACTCTGAATCTCTGGGACTCTGAGTCTCTGGGACTCTGAATCTCTGCGACTCTGAATCTCTGGGACTCTGAATCTCTGGGACTCTGAATCTCTGGGACTCTGAATCTCTGGGACTCTGAATCTCTGGGACTCTGAATTTCTGGGACTCTGAATCTCTGGGACTCTGAATCTCTGGGACTCCTCTCAATCTCTGGGACTCTGAATTTCTGGGACTCCTCTGGATCTCTGGGACTCTGAATCTCTGGGACTCTGAATCTCTGGGAATGTGAATCTCTGGGACTCTGAATCTCTGGGACGCTGAATCTCTGGGACACTGAATATCTGGGACTCTGAATCTCTGGGACTCTGAATTTCTGGGACTCTGAATCTCTGGGACTCTGAATCTCTGGGACTCTGAATCTCTGGGACTCTGAATCTCTGGGACGCTGAATCTCTGGGACGCTGAATCTCTGGGACACTGAATATCTGGGACTCTGAATCTCTGGGACTCTGAATTTCTGGGACTCTGAATCTCTGGTACTCTGAATCTCTGGGACTCTGAATCTCTGGGACTCTGAATCTCTGGGACTCTGAACCTCTGGGACTCTGAATTTCTCAGACCCTGAATCTCTGGGACTCTGAAACTCTGGGACTCTGAATCTCTGGGACTCTGAATCTCTGGGACTCTGAATCTCTGGGTCTCTGGGTCTCTGGTACTCTGGATCTCTGGGACTCTGAATCTCTGGGACGACTCTGAATCTCTGGGACGACTCTGAATCTCTGGGACACTGAATCTCTGGGACTCTGAATCTCTGGGACACTGAATCTCTGGGACTCTGAATCTCTGGGACTCTGAATCTCTGGGACGACTCTGAATCTCTGGGACGACTCTGAATCTCTGGGAATCTGAATCTCTGGGACTCTGAATCTCTGGGACTCTGAATCTCTGCGATGACTCTGCATCTCTGGGACTCTGAATCTCTGGACTCTGAATCTCTGGGACTCTGAATCTCTGGGACTCTGAATCTCTGGGACTCTGAATCTCTGGCACTCTGAATCTCTGGGAATCTGAATCTCTGGCACTCTTAATCTCTGGAACTCTGAATCTCTGGGACTCTGTATCTCTGGGACTCTGAATCTCTGGGACTCTGAATCTCTGGGACTCTGACTCTCTGGGATGACTCTGAATCTCTGGGACTCTGAATCTATGGGACTCTGAATCTCTGGGCCTCTGAATCTCTGGGACTCTGAATCTCTGGGACTCTGAATCTCTGGGATGACTCTGAATCTCTGGGACACTGAATCTCTGGGACTCTGAATCTCTGGGCCTCTGAATCTCTGGGAATCTGAATCTCTGGGACTCTGAATCTCTGGGCCTCTGGGCCTCTGAATCTCTGGGCCTCTGAACCTCTGGGCCTCTGAATCTCTGGGACTCTGAATCTCTGGGATGACTCTGAATCTCTGGCACTCTGAATCTCTGGGACTCTGAATCTCTGGGCCTCTGAATCTCTGGGACTCTGAATCTCTGGGATTCTGAATCTCTGGGCCTCTGGGCCTCTGAATCTCTGGGCCTCTGAATCTCTGTGCCTCTGCATCTCTGGGACTCTGAATCTCTGGGACTCTGAATCTCTGGGACTCTGAATCTCTGGGAATCTGGATCCCTGGGACTCTGAATCTCTGGGACTCTGAATCTCTGGCACTCTGAATCTATGGGACTCTGAATCTCTGGGACTCTGAATCTCTGGGACGCTGAATCACTGGGACTCTGAATCTCTGGGACTCTGAATCTCTGCGACTCTGATTCTCTGGGACTCTGAATCTCTGGGACTCTGAATCTCTTGGACTCTGAATCTCTGGGACTCTGAATCTCTGGGACTCTGAATCTCTGGGACTCTGAATCTCTGGGACTCTGAATCTCTGGGACTCTGAATCTCTGGGACTCTGAATCTCTGGGACTCTGTATCTCTGGGTCACTGAATCTCTGGGATTCTGACTCTCTGGGACTCTGAATCTCTGGGACGACTCTGAAACTCTGGGACGACTCTGAATCTCTGGGACGACACTGAATCTCTGGGACTCTGAATCTCTGGGACTCTGAATCTATGGGACTCTGAATCTCTGGGACTCTGTATCTCTGGGACGACTCTGAATCTCTGGGACTCTGAATCTCTGGGACTCTGAATCTCTGGGACTCTGAATCTCTGGGAATCTGAATCTCTGTGACTCTGAATCTCTGGGACTCTGAATCTCTGGGACTCTGAATCTCTGGGACTCTGAATCTGTGGGACTCTGAATCTCTGGGATGACTCTGAATCTCTGGGACTCTGAATCTCTGGGACTCTGAATCTCTGTGCCTCTGAATCTCTGGGACTCTGAACCTCTGGGACTCTGAATCTCTGGGACTCTGGGCCTCTGAATCTCTGGGCCTCTGAATCTCTGGGCCTCTGAATCTCTGGGCCTCTGAATCTCTGGGCCTCTGAATCTCTGGGACGACTCTGAATCTCTGGAACGACTCTGAATCTCTGGGACGACTCTGAATCTCTGGGACGACTCTGAATCTCTGGGACGACTCTGAATCTCTGGGACGACTCTAAACCTCTGGGACGACTCTGAATCTCTGGGACGACTCTGAATCTCTGGGACTCCTCTGAATCTCTGGGACTCTGAATCTCTGGGACTCTGAATCACTGGGACTCTGAATCTCTGGGACTCTGAATCTCTGGGACTCTGAATCTCTGGGACTCTGAATCTCTGGGACTCTGAATCTCTGGGACTCTGAATCTCTGGGACTCTGAATGTCTGGGACTCTGAATCTCTGGGACTCTGAATCTCTGGGATGCTGAATCACTGGGACTCTGAATCTCCGGGACTCTGAATCTCCGGGACTCTGAATCTCTGGGACTCTGAATCTCTGTGACTCTGAATCTCTGGGACTCTGAATCTCTGGGACTCTGAATCTCTGGGACTCTGAATATCTGGGACTCTGAATCACTGGGACTCTGAATCTCTGCGACTCTGAATCTCTGCGACTCTGAATCTCTGGGACTCTGAATCTCTGGGACTCTGAATCTCTGGGACTCTGAATCTCTGTGCCTCTGAATCTCTGGGACTCTGAACCTCTGGGACTCTGAATCTCTGGGACTCTGGGCCTCTGAATCTCTGGGCCTCTGAATCTCTGGGCCTCTGAATCTCTTGGCCTCTGAATCTCTGGGCCTCTGAATCTCTGGGACGACTGTGAATCTCTGGAACGACTCTGAATCTCTGGGACGACTCTGAATCTCTGGGACGTCTCTGAATCTCTGGGACGACTCTGAATCTCTGGGACGACTCTAAACCTCTGGGACGACTCTGAATCTCTGGGACGACTCTGAATCTCTGGGACTCCTCTGAATCTCTGGGACTCTGAATCTCTGGGACTCTGAATCACTGGGACTCTGAATCTCTGGGACTCTGAATCTCTGGGACTCTGAATCTCTGGGACTCTGAATCTCTGGGACTCTGAATCTCTGGGACTCTGAATGTCTGGGACTCTGAATCTCTGGGACTCTGAATCTCTGGGATGCTGAATCACTGGGACTCTGAATCTCCGGGACTCTGAATCTCCGGGACTCTGAATCTCTGGGACTCTGAATCTCTGGGACTCTTAATCTCTGGGACTCTTAATTTCTGGGACTCTGAATCTCTGCGACTCTGAATCTCTGGGACTCTGAATCTCTGGGACTCTGAATCTCTGGGACTCTGAATCTCTGGGACTCCGAATTTCTGGGACTCTGAATCTCTGGGACTCTGAATCTCTGGGACTCTGAATCTCTGGTACTCCTCTGAGTCTCTGGGACTCTGAATTTCTGGGACTCCTCTGAATCTCTGGGACTCTGAATCTCTGGGACTCTGAATCTCTGGGAATGTGAATCTCTGGGACTCTGAATCTCTGGGACTCTGAATCTCTGGGACGCTGAATCTCTGGGACACTTAATCTCAAGGACTCTGAATCTCTGGGACTCTGAATCTCTGGGACTTTGAATCTCTGGGACGCTGAATCTCTGGGACGCTGAATCTCTGGGACGCTGAATCTCTGGGACTCTGAATTTCTGGGACTCTGAATCTCTGGGACTCTGAATCTCTGGGACTCTGAATGTCTGGGACTCTGAATCTCTGGGACTCTGAATCTCTGGGACGCTGAATCACTGGGACTCTGAATCTCCCGGACTCTGAATCTCTGGGACTCTGAATCTCTGGGACTCTGAATCTCTGGGACTCTGAATCTCTGGGACTCTGAATTTCTGGGACACTGAATCACTGGGAGTCTGAATCTCCCGGACTCTGAATCTCTGGGACTCTGAATCTCTGGGCCTCTGAATCTCTGGGACTCTGAATCTCTGGGATGACTCTGAATCTCTGGCACTCTGAATCTCTGGGACTCTGAATCTCTGGGCCTCTGAATCTCTGGGACTCTGAATCTCTGGGATTCTGAATCTCTGGGCCTCTGGGCCTCTGAATCTCTGGGCCTCTGAATCTCTGTGCCTCTGCATCTCTGGGACTCTGAATCTCTGGGACTCTGAATCTCTGGGACTCTGAATCTCTGGGAATCTGGATCCCTGGGACTCTGAATCTCTGGGACTCTGAATCTCTGGCACTCTGAATCTATGGGACTCTGAATCTCTGGGACTCTGAATCTCTGGGACGCTGAATCACTGGGACTCTGAATCTCTGGGACTCTGAATCTCTGCGACTCTGATTCTCTGGGACTCTGAATCTCTGGGACTCTGAATCTCTTGGACTCTGAATCTCTGGGACTCTGAATCTCTGGGACTCTGAATCTCTGGGACTCTGAATCTCTGGGACTCTGAATCTCTGGGACTCTGAATCTCTGGGACTCTGAATCTCTGGGACTCTGTATCTCTGGGTCACTGAATCTCTGGGATTCTGACTCTCTGGGACTCTGAATCTCTGGGACGACTCTGAAACTCTGGGACGACTCTGAATCTCTGGGACGACACTGAATCTCTGGGACTCTGAATCTCTGGGACTCTGAATCTATGGGACTCTGAATCTCTGGGACTCTGTATCTCTGGGACGACTCTGAATCTCTGGGACTCTGAATCTCTGGGACTCTGAATCTCTGGGACTCTGAATCTCTGGGAATCTGAATCTCTGGGACTCTGAATCTCTGGGACTCTGAATCTCTGGGACTCTGAATCTCTGGGACTCTGAATCTGTGGGACTCTGAATCTCTGGGATGACTCTGAATCTCTGGGACTCTGAATCTCTGGGACTCTGAATCTCTGTGCCTCTGAATCTCTGGGACTCTGAACCTCTGGGACTCTGAATCTCTGGGACTCTGGGCCTCTGAATCTCTGGGCCTCTGAATCTCTGGGCCTCTGAATCTCTGGGCCTCTGAATCTCTGGGCCTCTGAATCTCTGGGACGACTCTGAATCTCTGGAACGACTCTGAATCTCTGGGACGACTCTGAATCTCTGGGACGACTCTGAATCTCTGGGACGACTCTGAATCTCTGGGACGACTCTAAACCTCTGGGACGACTCTGAATCTCTGGGACGACTCTGAATCTCTGGGACTCCTCTGAATCTCTGGGACTCTGAATCTCTGGGACTCTGAATCACTGGGACTCTGAATCTCTGGGACTCTGAATCTCTGGGACTCTGAATCTCTGGGACTCTGAATCTCTGGGACTCTGAATCTCTGGGACTCTGAATCTCTGGGACTCTGAATGTCTGGGACTCTGAATCTCTGGGACTCTGAATCTCTGGGATGCTGAATCACTGGGACTCTGAATCTCCGGGACTCTGAATCTCCGGGACTCTGAATCTCTGGGACTCTGAATCTCTGTGACTCTGAATCTCTGGGACTCTGAATCTCTGGGACTCTGAATCTCTGGGACTCTGAATATCTGGGACTCTGAATCACTGGGACTCTGAATCTCTGCGACTCTGAATCTCTGCGACTCTGAATCTCTGGGACTCTGAATCTCTGGGACTCTGAATCTCTGGGACTCTGAATCTCTGTGCCTCTGAATCTCTGGGACTCTGAACCTCTGGGACTCTGAATCTCTGGGACTCTGGGCCTCTGAATCTCTGGGCCTCTGAATCTCTGGGCCTCTGAATCTCTTGGCCTCTGAATCTCTGGGCCTCTGAATCTCTGGGACGACTGTGAATCTCTGGAACGACTCTGAATCTCTGGGACGACTCTGAATCTCTGGGACGTCTCTGAATCTCTGGGACGACTCTGAATCTCTGGGACGACTCTAAACCTCTGGGACGACTCTGAATCTCTGGGACGACTCTGAATCTCTGGGACTCCTCTGAATCTCTGGGACTCTGAATCTCTGGGACTCTGAATCACTGGGACTCTGAATCTCTGGGACTCTGAATCTCTGGGACTCTGAATCTCTGGGACTCTGAATCTCTGGGACTCTGAATCTCTGGGACTCTGAATGTCTGGGACTCTGAATCTCTGGGACTCTGAATCTCTGGGATGCTGAATCACTGGGACTCTGAATCTCCGGGACTCTGAATCTCCGGGACTCTGAATCTCTGGGACTCTGAATCTCTGTGACTCTGAATCTCTGGGACTCTGAATCTCTGGGACTCTGAATCTCTGGGACTCTGAATCACTGGGACTCTGAATCTCTGCGACTCTGAATCTCTGCGACTCTGAATCTCTGGGACTCTGAATCTCTGGGACTCTGAATCTCTGGGACTCTGAATCTCTGGGACTCCGAATTTCTGGGACTCTGAATCTCTGGGACTCTGAATCTCTGGGACTCTGAATCTCTGGTACTCCTCTGAGTCTCTGGGACTCTGAATTTCTGGGACTCCTCTGAATCTCTGGGACTCTGAATCTCTGGGACTCTGAATCTCTGGGAATGTGAATCTCTGGGACTCTGAATCTCTGGGACTCTGAATCTCTGGGACGCTGAATCTCTGGGACACTTAATCTCAAGGACTCTGAATCTCTGGGACTCTGAATCTCTGGGACTTTGAATCTCTGGGACGCTGAATCTCTGGGACGCTGAATCTCTGGGACGCTGAATCTCTGGGACTCTGAATTTCTGGGACTCTGAATCTCTGGGACTCTGAATCTCTGGGACTCTGAATGTCTGGGACTCTGAATCTCTGGGACTCTGAATCTCTGGGACGCTGAATCACTGGGACTCTGAATCTCCCGGACTCTGAATCTCTGGGACTCTGAATCTCTGGGACTCTGAATCTCTGGGACTCTGAATCTCTGGGACTCTGAATCTCTGGGACTCTGAATTTCTGGGACACTGAATCACTGGGAGTCTGAATCTCCCGGACTCTGAATCTCTGGGACTCTGAATCTCTGGGACTCTGAATCTCTGGGACTCTGAATCTCTGGGACTCTGAATCTCTGGGACTCTGAATCTCTGGGACTCTGAATCTCTGGGACTCTGTATCTCTGGGACTCTGAATCTCTGGGACTCCTCTGAATCTCTGGGACTCCTCTGAATCTCTGGGACTCTGAATATCTGGGAATCTGAATCTCTGGGACTCTGAATCTCTGGGACTCTGAGTCTCTGGGACTCTGAATCTCTGCGACTCTGAATCTCTGGGACTCTGAATCTCTGGGACTCTGAATCTCTGGGACTCTGAATCTCTGGGACTCTGAATTTCTGGGACTCTGAATCTCTGGGACTCTGAATCTCTGGGACTCCTCTCAATCTCTGGGACTCTGAATTTCTGGGACTCCTCTGAATCTCTGGGACTCTGAATCTCTGGGACTCTGAATCTCTGGGAATGTGAATCTCTGGGACTCTGAATCTCTGGGACGCTGAATCTCTGGGACACTGAATATCTGGGACTCTGAATCTCTGGGACTCTGAATTTCTGGGACTCTGAATCTCTGGGTCTCTGAATCTCTGGGACTCTGAATCTCTGGGACTCTGAATCTCTGGGACGCTGAATCTCTGGGATGCTGAATCTCTGGGACTCTGAACCTCTGGGACTCTGAATTTCTCAGACCCTGAATCTCTGGGACTCTGAATCTCTGGGACTCTGAATCTCTGGGACTCTGAATCTCTGGGACTCTGAATCTCTGGGTCTCTGGGTCTCTGGTACTCTGAATCTCTGGGACTCTGAATCTCTGGGACTCTGAATCTCTGGGACTCTGAACCTCTGGGACTCTGAACTTCTCAGACCCTGAATCTCTGGGACTCTGAAACTCTGGGATTCTGAATCTCTGGGACTCTGAATCTCTGGGACTCTGAATCTCTGGGTCTCTGGGTCTCTGGTACTCTGGATCTCTGGGACTCTGAATCTCTGGGACGACTCTGAATCTCTGGGACGACTCTGAATCTCTGGGACACTGAATCTCTGGGACTCTGAATCTCTGGGACACTGAATCTCTGGGACTCTGAATCTCTGGGACTCTGAATCTCTGGGACGACTCTGAATCTCTGGGACGACTCTGAATCTCTGGGAATCTGAATCTCTGGGACTCTGAATCTCTGGGACTCTGAATCTCTGCGATGACTCTGCATCTCTGGGACTCTGAATCTCTGGACTCTGAATCTCTGGGACTCTGAATCTCTGGGACTCTGAATCTCTGGGACTCTGAATCTCTGGCACTCTGAATCTCTGGGAATCTGAATCTCTGGCACTCTTAATCTCTGGAACTCTGAATCTCTGGGACTCTGTATCTCTGGGACTCTGAATCTCTGGGACTCTGAATCTCTGGGACTCTGACTCTCTGGGATGACTCTGAATCTCTGGGACTCTGAATCTATGGGACTCTGAATCTCTGGGCCTCTGAATCTCTGGGACTCTGAATCTCTGGGACTCTGAATCTCTGGGATGACTCTGAATCTCTGGGACACTGAATCTCTGGGACTCTGAATCTCTGGGCCTCTGAATCTCTGGGAATCTGAATCTCTGGGACTCTGAATCTCTGGGCCTCTGGGCCTCTGAATCTCTGGGCCTCTGAACCTCTGGGCCTCTGAATCTCTGGGACTCTGAATCTCTGGGATGACTCTGAATCTCTGGCACTCTGAATCTCTGGGACTCTGAATCTCTGGGCCTCTGAATCTCTGGGACTCTGAATCTCTGGGATTCTGAATCTCTGGGCCTCTGGGCCTCTGAATCTCTGGGCCTCTGAATCTCTGTGCCTCTGCATCTCTGGGACTCTGAATCTCTGGGACTCTGAATCTCTGGGACTCTGAATCTCTGGGAATCTGGATCCCTGGGAATCTGAATCTCTGGGACTCTGAATCTCTGGCACTCTGAATCTATGGGACTCTGAATCTCTGGGACTCTGAATCTCTGGGATGCTGAATCACTGGGACTCTGAATCTCTGGGACTCTGAATCTCTGCGACTCTGATTCTCTGGGACTCTGAATCTCTGGGACTCTGAATCTCTTGGACTCTGAATCTCTGGGACTCTGAATCTCTGGGACGCTGAATCACTGGGACTCTGAATCTCTGGGACTCTGAATCTCTGCGACTCTGATTCTCTGGGTCTCTGAATCTCTGGGACTCTGAATCTCTTGGACTCTGAATCTCTGGGACTCTGAATCTCTGGGACTCTGAATCTCTGGGACTCTGAATCTCTGGGACTCTGAATCTCTGGGACTCTGTATCTCTGGGTCACTGAATCTCTGGGATTCTGACTCTCTGGGACTCTGAATCTCTGGGACGACTCTGAAACTCTGGGACGACTCTGAATCTCTGGGACGACACTGAATCTCTGGGACTCTGAATCTCTGGGACTCTGAATCTCTGGGACTCTGAATCTCTGGGACTCTGAATCTCTGGGACGACTCTGAATCTCTGGGACTCTGAATCTCTGGGACTCTGAATCTCTGGGACTCTGAATCTCTGGGAATCTGAATCTCTGGGACTCTGAATCTCTGGGACTCTGAATCTCTGGGACTCTGAATCTCTGGGACTCTGAATCTCTGGGACTCTGAATCTCTGGGATGACTCTGAATCTCTGGGACTCTGAATCTCTGGGACTCTGAATCTCTGTGCCTCTGAATCTCTGGGACTCTGAACCTCTGGGACTCTGAATCTCTGGGACTCTGGGCCTCTGAATCTCTGGGCCTCTGAATCTCTGGGCCTCTGAATCTCTGGGCCTCTGAATCTCTGGGCCTCTGTATCTCTGGGACGACTCTGAATCTCTGGAACGACTCTGAATCTCTGGGACTCCTCTGAATCTCTGGGACTCTGAATCTCTGGGACTCTGAATCACTGGGACTCTGAATCTCTGGGACTCTGAATCTCTGGGACTCTGAATCTCTGGGACTCTGAATCTCTGGGACTCTGAATCTCTGGGACTCTGAATCTCTGGGACTCTGAATGTCTGGGACTCTGAATATCTGGGACTCTGAATCTCTGGGATGCTGAATCACTGGGACTCTGAATCTCCGGGACTCTGAATCTCCGGGACTCTGAATCTCTGGGACTCTGAATCTCTGGGACTCTGAATCTCTGGGACTCTGAATCTCTGGGACTCTGAATATCTGGGACTCTGAATCACTGGGACTCTGAATCTCTGCGACTCTGAATCTCTGCGACTCTGAATCTCTGGGACTCTGAATCTCTGGGACTCTGAATCTCTGGGACTCTGAATCTCTGGGACTCTGAATCTCTGGGACTCCGAATTTCTGGGACTCTGAATCTCTGGGACTCTGAATCTCTGGGACTCTGAATCTCTGGTACTCCTCTGAGTCTCTGGGACTCTGAATTTCTGGGACTCCTCTGAATCTCTGGGACTCTGAATCTCTGGGACTCTGAATCTCTGGGAATGTGAATCTCTGGGACTCTGAATCTCTGGGACTCTGAATCTCTGGGACGCTGAATCTCTGGGACACTTAATCTCAAGGACTCTGAATCTCTGGGACTCTGAATCTCTGGGACTTTGAATCTCTGGGACGCTGAATCTCTGGGACGCTGAATCTCTGGGACGCTGAATTTCTGGGACTCTGAATTTCTGGGACTCTGAATCTCTGGGACTCTGAATCTCTGGCACTCTGAATCTCTGGGACTCTGAATCTCTGGGGCTCTGAACCTCTGGGACTCTGAATTTCTCAGACCCTGAATCTCTGGGACTCTGAAACTCTGGGACTCTGAATCTCATGGGACTCTGAATCTCTGGGACTCTGAATCTCTGGGACTCTGAATCTCTGGGTCTCTGAATCTCTGGGACTCTGAATCTCTGGGACACTGAATCTCTGGGACTCTGAATCTCTGGGACTCTGAATCTCTGGGACGACGCTGAATCTCTGGGATGACTCTGAATCTCTGGGAATCTGAATCTCTGGGACTCTGAATCTCTGGGACTCTGCATCTCTGGGACGACTCTGAATCTCTGGGACTCTGAATCTCTGGACTCTGAATCTCTGGGACTCTGAAGCTCTGGGACTCTGAATCTCTGGGACTCGGAATCTCTGGGACTCTGAATCTCTGGGAATCTGAATCTCTGGGACTCTGAACCGCTGGGAATCTGAATCTCTGGGACTCTGAATCTCTGGGACTCTGACTCTCTGGGATGACTCTGAATCTCTGGGACTCTGAATCTATGGGACTCTGAATCTCTGGGCCTCTGAATCTCTGGGACCCTGAATCTCTGGGACTCTGAATCTCTGGGATGACTCTGAATCTCTGGGATTCTGAATCTCTGGGACTCGGAATCTCTGGACCTCTGAATCTCTGGGAATCTGAATCTCTGGGACTCTGAATCTCTGGGCCTCTGGGCCTCTGAATCTCTGGGCCTCTGAACCTCTGGGCCTCTGAATCTCTGGGACTCTGAATCTCTGGGATGACTCTGAATCTCTGGGACTCTGAATCTCTGGGGCTCTGAATCTCTGGGCCTCTGAATCTCTGGGACTCTGAATCTCTGGGATGCTGAATCTCTGGGCCTCTGGGCCTCTGAATCTCTGGGCCTCTGAATCTCTGGGCCTCTGCATCTCTGGGACTCTGAATCTCTGGGACTCTGAATCTCTGGGACTCTGAATCTCTGGGAATCTGTATCCCTGGGACTCTGAATCTCTGGGACTCTGAATCTCTGGCACTCTGAATCTCTGGGACTCTGAATCTCTGGGACTCTGAATCTCTGGGACGCTGAATCACTGGGACTCTGAATCTCTGGGTCTCTGAATCTCATGGGACTCTGAATCTCTGGGACTCTGAATCTCTGGGACTCTGAATCTCTGGGACTCTGAATCTCTGGGACTCTGAATCTCTGGGACACTGAATCTCTGGGACTCTGAATCTCTGGGACTCTGAATCTCTGGGACGACTCTGAATCTCTGGGACGACTCTGAATCTCTGGGAATCTGAATCTCTGGGACTCTGAATCTCTGGGACTCTGAATCTCTGGGACTCTGAATCTCTGAGACTCTGAATCACTGGGACTCTGAATCTCTGCGACTCTGAATCTCTGCGACTCTGAATCTCTGGGACTTTGAATCTCTGGGACTCTGAATCTCTGGGACTCTGATTTTTTGGGACTCTGAATCTCTGGGACTCTGAATCTCTGGGACTCTGAATCTCTGGGACGACTCTGAATCTCAGGGACGACTCTGAATCTCTGGGACGACTCTGAATCTCTGGGACGACTCTGAATCTCTGGGACGACTCTAAATCTCTGGGACGACTCTGAATCTCTGGGACGACTCTGAATCTCTGGGACGACTCTGAATCTCTGGGATGACTCTGAATCTCTGGGACGACTCTAAATCTCTGGGACGACTCTGAATCTCTGGGACGACTCTGAATCTCTGGGACTCCTCTGAATCTCTGGGACTCTGAATCTCTGCGACTCCGCTGAATCTTTGGGACTCTGAATCTCTGGGACTCTGAATCTCTGGGACTCTGAATCTCTGGGACTCTGAATCTCTGGGACACTGAATCTCTGGGACTCTGAATCTCTGGGACTCTGAATCTCTGGGACTCTGAATGTCTGGGACTCTGAATCTCTGGGACTCTGAATCTCTGGGACTCTGAATCTCTGTGACGCTTAATCACTGGGACTCTGAATCTCCGGGACTCTGAATCTCCGGGACTCTGAATCTCTGGGACTCTGATTATCTGGGACTCTGAATCTCTGGGACTCTGAATCTCTGGGACTCTGAATCTCTGGGACTCTGAATCTCTGGGACTCTGAATCTCTGGGACTCTGAATCTCTGGAACTCTGAATCTCTGGGACTCCGAATCTCTGGGACTCCGAATCTCTGGGACTCCTCTGAATCTCTGGGACTCTGAATCTCTGGGACTCTGAATCTCTGGGACTCTGAATCTCTGGGACTCTGAATCACTGGGACTCTGAATCTCTGCGAATCTGAATCTCTGCGACTCTGAATCTCTGGGACTCTGAATCTCTGGGACTCTGAATTTCTGGGACTTTGAATCTCTGGGACTCTGAATCTCTGGGACTCTGAATCTCTGGGACTCTGAATTTCTGGGACTCTGAATCTCTGGGACTCTGAATCTCTGGGACTCTGAATCTCTGGTACTCCTCTGAATCTCTGGGACTCTGAATTTCTGGGACTCCTCTGAATCTCTGGGACTCTGAATCTCTGGGACTCTGAATCTCTGGGAATGTGAATCTCTGGGACTCTGAATCTCTGGGATTCTGAATCTCTGGGACGCTGAATCTCTGGGACACTTCATCTCTGGGACTCTGAATCTCTGGGACTCTGAATCTCTGGGACTCTGAATCTCTGGGACTCTGAATCTCTGGGACTCTGAATCTCTGGGACTCTGAATGTCTGGGACTCTGAATCTCTGGGACTCTGAATCTCTGGGACTCTGAATCTCTGGGACGCTGAATCACTGGGACTCTGAATCTCCGGGACTCTGAATCTCCGGGACTCTGAATCTCTGGGACTCTGAATCTCTGTGACTCTGAATCTCTGGGACTCTGAATCTCTGGGACTCTGAATCTCTGGGACTCTGAATCTCTGGGACTCTGAATCTCTGGGACTCTGAATCTCTGGGACTCTGAATCTCTGGGACTCCGAATCTCTGGGACTCCGAATCTCTGGGACTCCTCTGAATCTCTGGGACTCTGAATCTCTGGGACTCTGAATCTCTGGGACTCTGAATCACTGGGACTCTGAGTCTCTGGGACTCTGAATCTCTGCGACTCTTAATCTCTGGGACTCTGAAACTCTGGGACTCTGAATCTCTGGGACTCTGAATCTCTGGGACTCTGAATTTCTGGGACTCTGAATTTCTGGGACTCTGAATCTCTGGGACTCTGAATCTCTGGGACTCTGAATCTCTGGGACTCCTCTCAATCTCTGGGACTGTGAATTTCTGGGACTCCTCTGAATCTCTGGGACTCTGAATCTCTGGGACTCTGAATCTCTGGGAATGTGAATCTCAGGGACTCTGAATCTCTGGGACGCTGAATCTCTGGGACACTGAATATCTGGGACTCTGAATATCTGGGACTCTGAATTTCTGGGACTCTGAATCTCTGGGACTCTGAATCTCTGGGACTCTGAATCTCTGGGACTCTGAATCTCTGGGACGCTGAATCTCTGGGATGCTGAATCTCTGGGACTCTGAACCTCTGGGACTCTGAATTTCTCAGACCCTGAATCTCTGGGACTCTAAATCTCTGGGACTCTGAATCTCTGGGACTCTGAATCTCTGGGACTCTGAATCTCTGGGTCTCTGGGTCTCTGGTACTCTGAATCTCTGGGACTCTGAATCTCTGGGACTCTGAATCTCTGGGACTCTGAATCTCTGTGCCTCTGAATCTCTGGGACTCTGAACCTCTGGGACTCTGAATCTCTGTGACTCTGGGCCTCTGAATCTCTGGGCCTCTGAATCTCTGGGCCTCTGAATCTCTGGGCCTCTGAATCTCTGGGCCTCTGAATCTCTGGGCCTCTGAATCTCTGGGACGACTCTGAATCTCTGGAACGACTCTGAATCTCTGGGACGACTCTGAATCTCTGGGACGACTCTGAATCTCTGGGACTCTGAATCTCTGGGACTCTGAATCTCTGGGAATCTGAATCTCTGGGACTCTGAATCTCTGGGACTCTGAATCTCTGGGACTCTGAATCTCTGGGACTCTGAATCTCTGGGACTCTGAATCTCTGGGACTCTGAATGTCTGGGACTCTGAATCTCTGGGACTCTGAATCTCTGGGATGCTGAATCACTGGGACTCTGAATCTCCGGGACTCTGAATCTCCGGGACTCTGAATCTCTGGGACTCTGAATCTCTGTGACTCTGAATCTCTGGGACTCTGAATCTCTGGGACTCTGAATCTCTGGGACTCTGAATCACTGGGCCTCTGAATCTCTGCGACTCTGACTCTCTGCGACTCTGAATCTCTGGGACTCTGAATCTCTGGGACTCTGAATCTCTGGGACTCTGAATCTCTGGGACTCTGAATCTCTGGGTCTCCGAATTTCTGGGACTCTGAATCTCTGGGACTCTGAATCTCTGGGACTCTGAATCTCTGGGACGCTGAATCTCTGGGACGCTGAATCTCTGGGACGCTGAATCTCTGGGACACTGAATTTCTGGGACTCTGAATCTCTGGGACTCTGAATCTCTGGCACTCTGAATCTCTGGGACTCTGAATCTCTGGGACTCTGAATCTCTGGGACTCTGAATCTCTGGTACTCCTCTGAATCTCTGGGACTCTGAATTTCTGGGACTCCTCTGAATCTCTGGGACTCTGAATCTCTGGGACTCTGAATCTCTGGGAATGTGAATCTCTGGGACTCTGAATCTCTGGGATTCTGAATCTCTGGGACGCTGAATCTCTGGGACACTTCATCTCTGGGACTCTGAATCTCTGGGACTCTGAATCTCTGGGACTCTGAATCTCTGGGACTCTGAATCTCTGGGACTCTGAATCTCTGGGACTCTGAATGTCTGGGACTCTGAATGTCTGGGACTCTGAATCTCTGGGACTCTGAATCTCTGGGACGCTGAATCACTGGGACTCTGAATCTCCGGGACTCTGAATCTCCGGGACTCTGAATCTCTGGGACTCTGAATCTCTGTGACTCTGAATCTCTGGGACTCTGAATCTCTGGGACTCTGAATCTCTGGGACTCTGAATCTCTGGGACTCTGAATCTCTGGGACTCTGAATCTCTGGGACTCTGAATCTCTGGGACTCCGAATCTCTGGGACTCCGAATCTCTGGGACTCCTCTGAATCTCTGGGACTCTGAATCTCTGGGACTCTGAATCTCTGGGACTCTGAATCACTGGGACTCTGAGTCTCTGGGACTCTGAATCTCTGCGACTCTTAATCTCTGGGACTCTGAAACTCTGGGACTCTGAATCTCTGGGACTCTGAATCTCTGGGACTCTGAATTTCTGGGACTCTGAATTTCTGGGACTCTGAATCTCTGGGACTCTGAATCTCTGGGACTCTGAATCTCTGGGACTCCTCTCAATCTCTGGGACTGTGAATTTCTGGGACTCCTCTGAATCTCTGGGACTCTGAATCTCTGGGACTCTGAATCTCTGGGAATGTGAATCTCAGGGACTCTGAATCTCTGGGACGCTGAATCTCTGGGACACTGAATATCTGGGACTCTGAATATCTGGGACTCTGAATTTCTGGGACTCTGAATCTCTGGGACTCTGAATCTCTGGGACTCTGAATCTCTGGGACGCTGAATCTCTGGGATGCTGAATCTCTGGGACTCTGAACCTCTGGGACTCTGAATTTCTCAGACCCTGAATCTCTGGGACTCTAAATCTCTGGGACTCTGAATCTCTGGGACTCTGAATCTCTGGGACTCTGAATCTCTGGGTCTCTGGGTCTCTGGTACTCTGAATCTCTGGGACTCTGAATCTCTGGGACTCTGAATCTCTGGGACTCTGAATCTCTGTGCCTCTGAATCTCTGGGACTCTGAACCTCTGGGACTCTGAATCTCTGTGACTCTGGGCCTCTGAATCTCTGGGCCTCTGAATCTCTGGGCCTCTGAATCTCTGGGCCTCTGAATCTCTGGGCCTCTGAATCTCTGGGCCTCTGAATCTCTGGGACGACTCTGAATCTCTGGAACGACTCTGAATCTCTGGGACGACTCTGAATCTCTGGGACGACTCTGAATCTCTGGGACTCTGAATCTCTGGGACTCTGAATCTCTGGGAATCTGAATCTCTGGGACTCTGAATCTCTGGGACTCTGAATCTCTGGGACTCTGAATCTCTGGGACTCTGAATCTCTGGGACTCTGAATCTCTGGGACTCTGAATCTCTGGGACTCTGAATGTCTGGGACTCTGAATCTCTGGGACTCTGAATCTCTGGGATGCTGAATCACTGGGACTCTGAATCTCCGGGACTCTGAATCTCCGGGACTCTGAATCTCTGGGACTCTGAATCTCTGTGACTCTGAATCTCTGTGACTCTGAATCTCTGGGACTCTGAATCTCTGGGACTCTGAATCTCTGGGACTCTGAATCACTGGGCCTCTGAATCTCTGCGACTCTGAATCTCTGCGACTCTGAATCTCTGGGACTCTGAATCTCTGGGACTCTGAATCTCTGGGACTCTGAATCTCTGGGACTCTGAATCTCTGGGTCTCCGAATTTCTGGGACACTGAATCTCTGGGACTCTGAATCTCTGGGACTCTGAATCTCTGGGACGCTGAATCTCTGGGACGCTGAATCTCTGGGACGCTGAATCTCTGGGACACTGAATTACTGGGACTCTGAATCTCTGGGACTCTGAATCTCTGGCACTCTGAATCTCTGGGACTCTGAATCTCTGGGGCTCTGAACCTCTGGGACTCTGAATTTCTCAGACCCTGAATCTCTGGGACTCTGAAACTCAGGGACTCTGAATCTCATGGGACTCTGAATCTCTGGGACTCTGAATCTCTGGGACTCTGAATCTCTGGGACTCTGAATCTCTGGGACTCTGAATCTCTGGGACACTGAATCTCTGGGACTCTGAATCTCTGGGACTCTGAATCTCTGGGACGACTCTGAATCTCTGGGACGACTCTGAATCTCTGGGAATCTGAATCTCTGGGACTCTGAATCTCTGGGACTCTGAATCTCCGGGACTCTGAATCTCCGGGACTCTGAATCTCTGGGACTCTGAATCTCTGTGACTCTGAATCTCTGGGACTCTGAATCTCTGGGACTCTGAATCTCTGGGACTCTGAATCACTGGGCCTCTGAATCTCTGCGACTCTGAATCTCTGCGACTCTGAATCTCTGGGACTCTGAATCTCTGGGACTCTGAATCTCTGGGACTCTGAATCTCTGGGACTCTGAATCTCTGGGTCTCCGAATTTCTGGGACTCTGAATCTCTGGGACTCTGAATCTCTGGGACTCTGAATCTCTGGGACGCTGAATCTCTGGGACGCTGAATCTCTGGGACGCTGAATCTCTGGGACACTGAATTTCTGGGACTCTGAATCTCTGGGACTCTGAATCTCTGGCACTCTGAATCTCTGGGACTCTGAATCTCTGGGACTCTGAATCTCTGGGACTCTGAATCTCTGGTACTCCTCTGAATCTCTGGGACTCTGAATTTCTGGGACTCCTCTGAATCTCTGGGACTCTGAATCTCTGGGACTCTGAATCTCTGGGAATGTGAATCTCTGGGACTCTGAATCTCTGGGATTCTGAATCTCTGGGACGCTGAATCTCTGGGACACTTCATCTCTGGGACTCTGAATCTCTGGGACTCTGAATCTCTGGGACTCTGAATCTCTGGGACTCTGAATCTCTGGGACTCTGAATCTCTGGGACTCTGAATGTCTGGGACTCTGAATCTCTGGGACTCTGAATCTCTGGGACTCTGAATCTCTGGGACGCTGAATCACTGGGACTCTGAATCTCCGGGACTCTGAATCTCCGGGACTCTGAATCTCTGGGACTCTGAATCTCTGTGACTCTGAATCTCTGGGACTCTGAATCTCTGGGACTCTGAATCTCTGGGACTCTGAATCTCTGGGACTCTGAATCTCTGGGACTCTGAATCTCTGGGACTCTGAATCTCTGGGACTCCGAATCTCTGGGACTCCGAATCTCTGGGACTCCTCTGAATCTCTGGGACTCTGAATCTCTGGGACTCTGAATCTCTGGGACTCTGAATCACTGGGACTCTGAGTCTCTGGGACTCTGAATCTCTGCGACTCTTAATCTCTGGGACTCTGAAACTCTGGGACTCTGAAACTCTGGGACTCTGAATCTCTGGGACTCTGAATTTCTGGGACTCTGAATTTCTGGGACTCTGAATCTCTGGGACTCTGAATCTCTGGGACTCTGAATCTCTGGGACTCCTCTCAATCTCTGGGACTGTGAATTTCTAGGACTCCTCTGAATCTCTGGGACTCTGAATCTCTGGGACTCTGAATCTCTGGGAATGTGAATCTCAGGGACTCTGAATCTCTGGGACGCTGAATCTCTGGGACACTGAATATCTGGGACTCTGAATATCTGGGACTCTGAATTTCTGGGACTCTGAATCTCTGGGACTCTGAATCTCTGGGACTCTGAATCTCTGGGACGCTGAATCTCTGGGATGCTGAATCTCTGGGACTCTGAACCTCTGGGACTCTGAATTTCTCAGACCCTGAATCTCTGGGACTCTAAATCTCTGGGACTCTGAATCTCTGGGACTCTGAATCTCTGTGCCTCTGAATCTCTGGGACTCTGAACCTCTGGGACTCTGAATCTCTGTGACTCTGGGCCTCTGAATCTCTGGGCCTCTGAATCTCTGGGCCTCTGAATCTCTGGGCCTCTGAATCTCTGGGCCTCTGAATCTCTGGGCCTCTGAATCTCTGGGACGACTCTGAATCTCTGGAACGACTCTGAATCTCTGGGACGACTCTGAATCTCTGGGACGACTCTGAATCTCTGGGACTCTGAATCTCTGGGACTCTGAATCTCTGGGAATCTGAATCTCTGGGACTCTGAATCTCTGGGACTCTGAATCTCTGGGACTCTGAATCTCTGGGACTCTGAATCTCTGGGACTCTGAATCTCTGGGACTCTGAATCTCTGGGACTCTGAATGTCTGGGACTCTGAATCTCTGGGACTCTGAATCTCTGGGATGCTGAATCACTGGGACTCTGAATCTCCGGGACTCTGAATCTCCGGGACTCTGAATCTCTGGGACTCTGAATCTCTGTGACTCTGAATCTCTGGGACTCTGAATCTCTGGGACTCTGAATCTCTGGGACTCTGAATCTCTGGGACTCTGAATCACTGGGCCTCTGAATCTCTGCGACTCTGAATCTCTGCGACTCTGAATCTCTGGGACTCTGAATCTCTGGGACTCTGAATCTCTGGGACTCTGAATCTCTGGGACTCTGAATCTCTGGGTCTCCGAATTTCTGGGACTCTGAATCTCTGGGACTCTGAATCTCTGGGACTCTGAATCTCTGGGACGCTGAATCTCTGGGACGCTGAATCTCTGGGACGCTGAATCTCTGGGACACTGAATTCTGGGACTCTGAATCTCTGGGACTCTGAATCTCTGGCACTCTGAATCTCTGGGACTCTGAATCTCTGGGGCTCTGAACCTCTGGGACTCTGAATTTCTCAGACCCTGAATCTCTGGGACTCTGAAACTCAGGGACTCTGAATCTCATGGGACTCTGAATCTCTGGGACTCTGAATCTCTGGGACTCTGAATCTCTGGGACTCTGAATCTCTGGGACTCTGAATCTCTGGGACACTGAATCTCTGGGACTCTGAATCTCTGGGACTCTGAATCTCTGGGACGACTCTGAATCTCTGGGACGACTCTGAATCTCTGGGAATCTGAATCTCTGGGACTCTGAATCTCTGGGACTCTGAATCTCTGGGACGACTCTGAATCTCTGGGACTCTGAATCTCTGGACTCTGAATCTCTGGGACTCTGAAGCTCTGGGACTCTGAATCTCTGGGACTCTGAATCTCTGGGACTCTGAATCTCTGGGAATCTGAATCTCTGGGACTCTGAACCGCTGGGAATCTGAATCTCTGGGACTCTGAATCTCTGGGACTCTGACACTCTGGGATGACTCTGAATCTCTGGGACTCTGAATCTATGGGACTCTGAATCTCTGGGCCTCTGAATCTCTGGGACCCTGAATCTCTGGGACTCTGAATCTCTGGGATGACTCTGAATCTCTGGGACTCTGAATCTCTGGGACTCGGAATCTCTGGGCCTCTGAATCTCTGGGAATCTGAATCTCTGGGACTCTGAATCTCTGGGCCTCTGGGCCTCTGAATCTCTGGGCCTCTGAACCTCTGGGCCTCTGAATCTCTGGGACTCTGAATCTCTGGGATGACTCTGAATCTCTGGGACTCTGAATCTCTGGGGCTCTGAATCTCTGGGCCTCTGAATCTCTGGGACTCTGAATCTCTGGGATTCTGAATCTCTGGGCCTCTGGGCCTCTGAATCTCTGGGCCTCTGAATCTCTGGGCCTCTGCATCTCTGGGACTCTGAATCTCTGGGACTCTGAATCTCTGGGACTCTGAATCTCTGGGAATCTGTATCCCTGGGACTCTGAATCTCTGGGACTCTGAATCTCTGGCACTCTGAATCTCTGGGACTCTGAATCTCTGGGACTCTGAATCTCTGGGACGCTGAATCACTGGGACTCTGAATCTCTGGGACTCTGAATCTCTGGGACTCTGATTTTTTGGGACTCTGAATCTCTGGGACTCTGAATCTCATGGGACTCTGAATCTCTGGGACTCTGAATCTCTGGGACTCTGAATCTCTGGGACTCTGAATCTCTGGGACTCTGAATCTCTGGGACACTGAATCTCTGGGACTCTGAATCTCTGGGACTCTGTATCTCTGGGACGACTCTGAATCTCTGGGACGACTCTGAATCTCTGGGAATCTGAATCTCTGGGACTCTGAATCTCTGGGACTCTGAATCTCTGGGACTCTGAATCTCTGGGACTCTGAATCACTGGGACTCTGAATCTCTGCGACTCTGAATCTCTGCGACTCTGAATCTCTGGGACTCTGGATCTCTGGGACTCTGAATCTCTGGGGCTGATTTTTTGGGACTCTGAATCTCTGGGACTCTGAATCTCTGGGACTCTGAATCTCTGGGACGACTCTGAATCTCAGGGACGACTCTGAATCTCTGGGACGACTCTGAATCTCTGGGACGACTCTGAATCTCTGGGACGACTCTAAATCTCTGGGACGACTCTGAATCTCTGGGACGACTCTGAATCTCTGGGACTCTGAATCTCTGGGACTCTGAATCTCTGGGAATGTGAATCTCTGGGACTCTGAATCTCTGGGACTCTGAATCTCTGGGACGCTGAATCTCTGGGACACTTAATCTCTGGGACTCTGTATCTCTGGGACTCTGAATCTCTGGGACTCTGAATCTCTGGGACGCTGAATCTCTGGGACGCTGAATCTCTGGGACGCTGAATCTCTGGGACTCTGAATTTCTGGGACTCTGAATCTCTGGGACTCTGAATCTCTGGCACTCTGAATCTCTGGGACTCTGAATCTCTGGGGCTCTGAACCTCTGGGACTCTGAATTTCTCAGACCCTGAATCTCTGGGACTCTGAAACTCAGGGACTCTGAATCTCATGGGACTCTGAATCTCTGGGACTCTGAATCTCTGGGACTCTGAATCTCTGGGACTCTGAATCTCTGGGACTCTGAATCTCTGGGACACTGAATCTCTGGGACTCTGAATCTCTGGGACTCTGAATCTCTGGGACGACTCTGAATCTCTGGGATGACTCTGAATCTCTGGGAATCTGAATCTCTGGGACTCTGAATCTCTGGGACTCTGAATCTCTGGGACGACTCTGAATCTCTGGGACTCTGAATCTCTGGACTCTGAATCTCTGGGACTCTGAAGCTCTGGGACTCTGAATCTCTGGGACTCTGAATCTCTGGGACTCTGAATCTCTGGGAATCTGAATCTCTGGGACTCTGAACCGCTGGGAATCTGAATCTCTGGGACTCTGAATCTCTGGGACTCTGACACTCTGGGATGACTCTGAATCTCTGGGACTCTGAATCTATGGGACTCTGAATCTCTGGGCCTCTGAATCTCTGGGACCCTGAATCTCTGGGACTCTGAATCTCTGGGATGACTCTGAATCTCTGGGACTCTGAATCTCTGGGTCTCGGAATCTCTGGGCCTCTGAATCTCTGGGAATCTGAATCTCTGGGACTCTGAATCTCTGGGCCTCTGGCCTCTGAATCTCTGGGCCTCTGAACCTCTGGGCCTCTGAATCTCTGGGACTCTGAATCTCTGGGATGACTCTGAATCTCTGGGACTCTGAATCTCTGGGGCTCTGAATCTCTGGGCCTCTGAATCTCTGGGACTCTGAATCTCTGGGATTCTGAATCTCTGGGCCTCTGGGCCTCTGAATCTCTGGGCCTCTGAATCTCTGGGCCTCTGCATCTCTGGGACTCTGAATCTCTGGGACTCTGAATCTCTGGGACTCTGAATCTCTGGGAATCTGTATCCCTGGGACTCTGAATCTCTGGGACTCTGAATCTCTGGCACTCTGAATCTCTGGGACTCTGAATCTCTGGGACTCTGAATCTCTGGGACGCTGAATCACTGGGACTCTGAATCTCTGGGACTCTGAATCTCTGGGACTCTGATTTTTTGGGACTCTGAATCTCTGGGACTCTGAATCTCATGGGACTCTGAATCTCTGGGACTCTGAATCTCTGGGACTCTGAATCTCTGGGACTCTGAATCTCTGGGACTCTGAATCTCTGGGACACTGAATCTCTGGGACTCTGAATCTCTGGGACTCTGTATCTCTGGGACGACTCTGAATCTCTGGGACGACTCTGAATCTCTGGGAATCTGAATCTCTGGGACTCTGAATTTCTGGGACTCTGAATCTCTGGGACTCTGAATCTCTGGGACTCTGAATCACTGGGACTCTGAATCTCTGCGACTCTGAATCTCTGCGACTCTGAATCTCTGGGACTCTGGATCTCTGGGACTCTGAATCTCTGGGACTCTGATTTTTTGGGACTCTGAATCTCTGGGACTCTGAATCTCTGGGACTCTGAATCTCTGGGACGACTCTGAATCTCAGGGACGACTCTGAATCTCTGGGACGACTCTGAATCTCTGGGATGACTCTGAATCTCTGGGACGACTCTAAATCTCTGGGACGACTCTGAATCTCTGGGACGACTCTGAATCTCTGGGACTCCTCTGAATCTCTGGGACTCTGAATCTCTGGGACTCCGCTGAATCTTTGGGACACTGAATCTCTGGGACTCTGAATCTCTGGGACTCTGAATCTCTGGGACTCTGAATCTCTGGGACTCTGAATCTCTGGGACTCTGAATCTCTGGGACTCTGAATGTCTGGAACTCTGAATCTCTGGGACTCTGAATCTCTGGGACTCTGAATCTCTGGGACGCTGAATCACTGGGACTCTGAATCTCCGGGACTCTGAATCTCCGGGACTCTGAATCTCTGGGACTCTGAATCTCTGTGACTCTGAATCTCTGGGACTCTGAATCTCTGGGACTCTGAATCTCTGGGACTCTGAATCTCTGGGACTCTGAATCTCTGGGACTCTGAATCTCTGGGACTCCGAATCTCTGGGACTCCGAATCTCTGGGACTCCTCTGAATCTCTGGGACTCTGAATCTCTGGGACTCTGAATCTCTGGGACTCTGAATCTCTGGGACTCTGAATCACTGGGACTCTGAATCTCTGCGAATCTGGATCTCTGCGACTCTGAATCTCTGGGACTCTGAATCTCTGGGACTCTGAATTTCTGGGACTCTGAATCTCTGGGACTCTGAATCTCTGGGACTCTGAATCTCTGGGACTCTGAATTTCTGGGACTCTGAATCTCTGGGACTCTAATCTCTGGGACTCTGAATCTCTGGTACTCCTCTGAATCTCTGGGACTCTGAATTTCTGGGACTCCTCTGAATCTCTGGGACTCTGAATCTCTGGGACTCTGAATCTCTGGGAATGTGAAACTCTGGGACTCTGAATCTCTGGGACTCTGAATCTCTGGGACGCTGAATCTCTGGGACACTTAATCTCTGGGACTCTGAATCTCTGGGACTCTGAATCTCTGGGACTCTGAATCTCTGGGACTCTGAATCTCTGGGACTCTGAATCTCTGTGACTCTGAATCTCTGGGACTCTGAATCTCTGGGACTCTGAATCTCTGGGACGCTGAATCACTGGGACTCTGAATCTCCGGGACTCTGAATCTCCGGGACTCTGAATCTCTGGGACTCTGAATCTTTGTGACTCTGAATCTCTGGGACTCTGAATCTCTGGGACTCTGAATCTCTGGGTCTCTGAATCTCTGGGACTCTGAATCACTGGGACTCTGAATCTCTGCGACTCTGATTCTCTGCGACTCTGAATCTCTGGGACTCTGAATCTCTGGGACTCTGAATCTCTGGGACTCTGATTTTTTGGGACTCTGAATCTCTGGGACTCTGAATCTCTGGGACTCTGAATCTCTGGGACGACTCTGAATCTCAGGGACGACTCTGAATCTCTGGGACGACTCTGAATCTCTGGGACGACTCTGAATCTCTGGGACGACTCTAAATCTCTGGGACGACTCTGAATCTCTGGGACAACTCTGAATCTCTGGGACTCCTCTGAATCTCTGGGACTCTGAATCTCTGGGACTCCGCTGAATCTTTGGGACTCTGAATCTCTGGGACTCTGAATCTCTGGGACTCTGAATCTCTGGGACTCTGAATCTCTGGGACTCTGAATCTCTGGGACTCTGAATCTCTTGGACTCTGAATGTCTGGGACTCTGAATCTCTGGGACTCTGAATCTCTGGGACTCTGAATCTCTGGGACGCTGAATCACTGGGAATCTGAATCTCCGGGACTCTGAATCTCCGGGACTCTGAATCTCTGGGACTCTGAATCTCTGTGACTCTGAATCTCTGGGACTCTGAATCTCTGGGACTCTGAATCTCTGGGACTCTGAATCTCTGGGACTCTGAATCTCTGGGACTCTGAATCTCTGGGACTCCGAATCTCTGGGACTCCGAATCTCTGGGACTCCTCTGAATCTCTGGGACTCTGAATCTCTGGGACTCTGAATCTCTGGGACTCTGAATCTCTGGGACTCTGAATCACTGGGACTCTGAATCTCTGCGAATCTGAATCTCTGCGACTCTGAATCTCTGGGACTCTGAATCTCTGGGACTCTGAATTTCTGGGACTCTGAATCTCTGGGACTCTGAATCTCTGGGACTCTGAATCTCTGGGACTCTGAATTTCTGGGACTCTGAATCTCTGGGACTCTGAATCTCTGGGACTCTGAATCTCTGGTACTCCTCTGAATCTCTGGGACTCTGAATTTCTGGGTCTCCTCTGAATCTCTGGGACTCTGAATCTCTGGGACTCTGAATCTCTGGGAATGTGAATCTCTGGGACTCTGAATCTCTGGGACTCTGAATCTCTGGGACGCTGAATCTCTGGGACACTTAATCTCTGGGACTCTGAATCTCTGGGACTCTGAATCTCTGGGACTCTGAATCTCTGGGACTCTGAATCTCTGGGACTCTGAATCTCTGGGACTCTGAATCTCTGGGACTCTGAATCTCTGGGACTCTGAATCTCTGGGACTCTGAATCTCTGGGACTCCGAATCTCTGGGACTCCGAATCTCTGGGACTCCTCTGAATCTCTGGGACTCTGAATCTCTGGGACTCTGAATCTCTGGGACTCTGAATCTCTGGGACTCTGAATCACTGGGACTCTGAATCTCTGCGAATCTGGATCTCTGCGACTCTGAATCTCTGGGACTCTGAATCTCTGGGACTCTGAATTTCTGGGACTCTGAATCTCTGGGACTCTGAATCTCTGGGACTCTGAATCTCTGGGACTCTGAATTTCTGGGACTCTGAATCTCTGGGACTCTAATCTCTGGGACTCTGAATCTCTGGTACTCCTCTGAATCTCTGGGACTCTGAATTTCTGGGACTCCTCTGAACCTCTGGGACTCTGAATCTCTGGGACTCTGAATCTCTGGGAATGTGAATCTCTGGGACTCTGAATCTCTGGGACTCTGAATCTCTGGGACGCTGAATCTCTGGGACACTTAATCTCTGGGACTCTGAATCTCTGGGACTCTGAATCTCTGGGACTCTGAATCTCTGGGACTCTGAATCTCTGGGACTCTGAATCTCTGGGACTCTGAATCTCTGGGACTCTGAATCTCTGGGACTCTGAATCTCTGGGAAGCTGAATCACTGGGACTCTGAATCTCCGGGACTCTGAATCTCCGGGACTCTGAATCTCTGGGACTCTGAATCTCTGTGACTCTGAATCTCTGGGACTCTGAATCTCTGGGACTCTGAATCTCTGGGACTCTGAATCTCTGGGACTCTGAATCACTGGGACTCTGAATCTCTGCGACTCTGAATCTCTGCGACTCTGAATCTCTGGGACTCTGAATCTCTGGGACTCTGAATCTCTGGGACTCTGATTTTTTGGGACTCTGAATCTCTGGGACTCTGAATCTCTGGGACGACTCTGAATCTCAGGGACGACTCTGAATCTCTGGGACGACTCTGAATCTCTGGGACGACTCTGAATCTCTGGGACGACTCTAAATCTCTGGGACGACTCTGAATCTCTGGGACAACTCTGAATCTCTGGGACTCCTCTGAATCTCTGGGACTCTGAATCTCTGGGACTCCGCTGAATCTTTGGGACTCTGAATCTCTGGGACTCTGAATCTCTGGGACTCTGAATCTCTGGGACTCTGAATCTCTGGGACACTGAATCTCTGGGACTCTGAATCTCTGGGACTCTGAATCTCTGGGACTCTGAATGTCTGGGACTCTGAATCTCTGGGACTCTGAATCTCTGGGACTCTGAATCTCTGGGACGCTGAATCACTGGGAATCTGAATCTCCGGGGCTCTGAATCTCCGGGACTCTGAATCTCTGGGACTCTGAATCTCTGTGACTCTGAATCTCTGGGACTCTGAATCTCTGGGACTCTGAATCTCTGGGACTCTGAATCTCTGGGACTCTGAATCTCTGGGACTCTGAATCTCTGGGACTCCGAATCTCTGGGACTCCGAATCTCTGGGACTCCTCTGAATCTCTGGGACTCTGAATCTCTGGGACTCTGAATCTCTGGGACTCTGAATCTCTGGGACTCTGAATCACTGGGACTCTGAATCTCTGCGAATCTGAATCTCTGCGACTCTGAATCTCTGGGACTCTGAATCTCTGGGACTCTGAATTTCTGGGACTCTGAATCTCTGGGACTCTGAATCTCTGGGACTCCGAATCTCTGGGACTCCGAATCTCTGGTACTCCTCTGAATCTCTGGGACTCTGAATCTCTGGGACTCTGAATCTCTGGGACTCTGAATCACTGGGACTCTGAGTCTCTGGGACTCTGAATCTCTGCGACTCTGAATCTCTGGGACTCTGAATCTCTGGGACTCTGAATCTCTGGGACTCTGAATCTCTGGGACTCTGAATCTCTGGTACTCTGAATTTCTGGGACTCTGAATCTCTGGGACTCTGAAACTCTGGGACTCTGAATCTCTGGGACTCCTCTCAATCTCTGGGACTCTGAATTTCTGGGACTCCTCTGAATCTCTGGGACTCTGAATCTCTGGGAATGTGAATCTCTGGGACTCTGAATCTCTGGGACGCTGAATCTCTGGGACACTGAATATCTGGGACTCTGAATCTCTGGGACTCTGAATTTCTGGGACTCTGAATCTCTGGGACTCTGAATCTCTGGGACTCTGAATCTCTGGGACTCTGAATCTCTGGGACGCTGAATCTCTCGGATGCTGAATCTCTGGGACTCTGAACCTCTGGGACTCTGAATTTCTCAGACCCTGAATCTCTGGGACTCTGAATCTCTGGGACTCTGAATCTCTGGGACTCTGAATCTCTGGGACTCTGAATCTCTGTGTCTCTGGGTCTCTGGTACTCTGAATCTCTGGGACTCTGAATCTCTGGGACTCTGAATCTCTGGGACTCTGAACCTCTGGGACTCTGAATTTCTCAGACCCTGAATCTCTGGGACTCTGAAACTCTGGGACTCTGAATCTCTGGGACTCTGAATCTCTGGGACTCTGAATCTCTGGGTCTCTGGGTCTCTGGTACTCTGAATCTCTGGGACTCTGAATCTCTGGGACGACTCTGAATCTCTGGGACGACTCTGAATCTCTGGGACACTGAATCTCTGGGACTCTGAATCTCTGGGACACTGAATCTCTGGGACTCTGAATCTCTGGGACTCTGAATCTCTGGGACGACTCTGAATCTCTGGAACGACTCTGAATCTCTGGGAATCTGAATCTCTGGGACTCTGAATCTCTGGGACTCTGAATCTCTGCGACGACTCTGCATCTCTGGGACTCTGAATCTCTGGTCTCTGAATCTCTGGGACTCTGAATCTCTGGGACTCTGAATCTCTGGGACTCTGAATCTCTGGCACTCTGAATCTCTGGGAATCTGAATCTCTGGGACTCTTAATCTCTGGAACTCTGAATCTCTGGGACTCTGTATCTCTGGGACTCTGAATATCTGGTACTCTGAATCTCTGGGACTCTGACTCTATGGGATGACTCTGAATCTCTGGGACTCTGAATCTATGGGACTCTGAATCTCTGGGCCTCTGAATCTCTGGGACTCTGAATCTCTGGGACTCTGAATCTCTGGGATGACTCTGAATCTCTGGGACACTGAATCTCTGGGACTCTGAATCTCTGGGCCTCTGAATCTCTGGGAATCTGAATCTCTGGGACTCTGAATCTCTGGGCCTCTGGGCCTCTGAATCTCTGGGCCTCTGAACCTCTGGGCCTCTGAATCTCTGGGACTCTGAATCTCTGGGATGACTCTGAATCTCTGGCACTCTGAATCTCTGGGACTCTGAATCTCTGGGCCTCTGAATCTCTGGGACTCTGAATCTCTGGGATTCTGAATCTCTGGGCCTCTGGGCCTCTGAATCTCTGGGCCTCTGAATCTCTGTGCCTCTGCATCTCTGGGACTCTGAATCTCTGGGACTCTGAATCTCTGGGACTCTGAATCTCTGGGAATCTGGATCCCTGGGACTCTGAATCTCTGGGACTCTGAATCTCTGGCACTCTGAATCTCTGGGACTCTGAATCTCTGGGACTCTGAATCTCTGGGACGCTGAATCACTGGGACTCTGAATCTCTGGGACTCTGAATCTCTGCGACTCTGATTCTCTGGGACTCTGAATCTCTGGGACTCTGAATCTCTGGGACTCTGAATCTCTGGGACTCTGAATCTCTGGGACGCTGAATCACTGGGACTCTGAATCTCCGGGACTCTGAATCTCCGGGTCTCTGAATCTCTGGGACTCTGAATCTCTGTGACTCTGAATCTCTGGGACTCTGAATCTCTGGGACTCTGAATCTCTGGGACTCTGAATCTCTGGGACTCTGAATCTCTGGGACTCTGAATCTCTGGGACTCTGAATCTCTGGGACTCTGAATCTCTGGGACGACTCTGAATCTCAGGGACGACTCTGAATCTCTGGGACGACTCTGAATCTCTGGGACGACTCTGAATCTCTGGGACGACTCTAAATCTCTGGGACGACTCTGAATCTCTGGGACGACTCTGAATCTCTGGGACTCCTCTGAATCTCTGGGACTCTGAATCTCTGGGACTCCGCTGAATCTTTGGGACTCTGAATCTCTGGGACTCTGAATCTCTGGGACTCTGAATCTCTGGGACTCTGAATCTCTGGGACTCTGAATCTCTGGGACTCTGAATCTCTGGGACTCTGAATGTCTGGGACTCTGAATCTCTGGGACTCTGAATCTCTGGGACTCTGAATCTCTGGGACGCTGAATCACTGGGACTCTGAATCTCCGGGACTCTGAATCTCCGGGACTCTGAATCTCTGGGACTCTGAATCTCTGTGACTCTGAATCTCTGGGACTCTGAATCTCTGGGACTCTGAATCTCTGGGACTCTGAATCTCTGGGACTCTGAATCTCTGGGACTCTGAATCTCTGGGACTCCGAATCTCTGGGACTCCGAATCTCTGGGACTCCTCTGAATCTCTGGGACTCTGAATCTCTGGGACTCTGAATCTCTGGGACTCTGAATCTCTGGGACTCTGAATCACTGGGACTCTGAATCTCTGCGAATCTGAATCTCTGCGACTCTGAATCTCTGGGACTCTGAATCTCTGGGACTCTGAATTTCTGGGACTCTGAATCTCTGGGACTCTGAATCTCTGGGACTCTGAATCTCTGGGACTCTGAATTTCTGGGACACTGAATCTCTGGGACTCTGAATCTCTGGGACTCTGAATCTCTGGTACTCCTCTGAATCTCTGGGACTCTGAATTTCTGGGACTCCTCTGAATCTCTGGGACTCTGAATCTCTGGGACTCTGAATCTCTGGGAATGTGAATCTCTGGGACTCTGAATCTCTGGGACTCTGAATCTCTGGGACGCTGAATCTCTGGGACACTTAATCTCTGGGACTCTGAATCTCTGGGACTCTGAATCTCTGGGACTCTGAATCTCTGGGACTCTGAATCTCTGGGACTCTGAATCTCTGGGACTCTGAATCTCTGGGACTCTGAATCTCTGGGACGCTGAATCACTGGGACTCTGAATCTCCGGGACTCTGAATCTCCGGGACTCTGAATCTCTGGGACTCTGAATCTCTGTGACACTGAATCTCTGGGACTCTGAATCTCTGGGACTCTGAATCTCTGGGACTCTGAATCTCTGGGACTCTGAATCTCTGGGACTCTGAATCTCTGGGACTCCGAATCTCTGGGACTCCGAATCTCTGGGACTCCTCTGAATCTCTGGGACTCTGAATCTCTGGGACTCTGGATCTCTGGGACTCTGAATCACTGGGACTCTGAGTCTCTGGGACTCTGAATCTCTGTGACTCTGAATCTCTGGGACTCTGAATCTCTGGGACTCTGAATCTCTGGGACTCTGAATCTCTGGGACTCTGAATCTCTGGGACTCTGAATCTCTGGGACTCTCAATCTCTGGGACTCTGAATCTCTGGGACTCCTCTCAATCTCTGGGACTCTGAATTTCTGGGACTCCTCTGAATCTCTGGGACTCTGAATCTCTGGGACTCTGAATCTCTGGGAATGTGAATCTCTGGGACTCTGAATCTCTGGGACGCTGAATCTCTGGGACACTGAATATCTGGGACTCTGAATCTCTGGGACTCTGAATTTCTGGGACTCTGAATCTCTGGGACTCTGAATCTCTGGGACTCTGAATCTCTGGGACTCTGAATCTCTGGGACGCTGAATCTCTGGGATGCTGAATCTCTGGGACTCTGAACCTCTGGGACTCTGAATTTCTCAGGCCCTGAATCTCTGGGACTCTGAATCTCTGGGACTCTGAATCTCTGGGACTCTGAATCTCTGGGTCTCTGGGTCTCTGGTACTCTGAATCTCTGGGACTCTGAATCTCTGGGACTCTGAATCTCTGGGACTCTGAATCTCTGGGATTCTGAACCTCTGGGACTCTGAATTTCTCAGACCCTGAATCTCTGGGACTCTGAAACTCTGGGACTCTGAATCTCTGGGACTCTGAATCTCTGGGACTCTGAATCTCTGGGTCTCTGCGTCTCTGGTACTCTGAATCTCTGGGACTCTGAATCTCTGGGACGACTCTGAATCTCTGGGACAACTCTGAATCTCTGGGACACTGAATCTCTGGGACTCTGAATCTCTGGGACACTGAATCTCTGGGACTCTGAATCTCTGGGACTCTGAATCTCTGTGACGACTCTGAATCTCTGGGACGACTCTGAATCTCTGGGAATCTGAATCTCTGGGACTCTGAATCTCTGGGACTCTGAATCTCTGCGACGACTCTGCATCTCTGGGACTCTGAATCTCTGGACTCTGAATCTCTGGGACTCTGAATCTCTGGGACTCTGAATCTCTGGGACTCTGAATCTCTGGCACTCTGAATCTCTGGGAATCTGAATCTCTGGGACTCTTAATCTCTGGAACTCTGAATCTCTGGGACTCTGTATCTCTGGGACTCTGAATCTCTGGGACTCTGAATCTCTGGGACTCTGACTCTATGGGATGACTCTGAATCTCTGGGACTCTGAATCTATGGGACTCTGAATCTCTGGGCCTCTGAATCTCTGGGACTCTGAATCTCTGGGACTCTGAATCTCTGGGATGACTCTGAATCTCTGGGACACTGAATCTCTGGGACTCTGAATCTCTGGGCCTCTGAATCTCTGGGAATCTGAATCTCTGGGACTCTGAATCTCTGGGCCTCTGGGCCTCTGAATCTCTGGGCCTCTGAACCTCTGGGCCTCTGAATCTCTGAGACTCTGAATCTCTGGGATGACTCTGAATCTCTGGCACTCTGAATCTCTGGGACTCTGAATCTCTGGGCCTCTGAATCTCTGGGACTCTGAATCTCTGGGATTCTGAATCACTGGGCCTCTGGGCCTCTGAATCTCTGGGCCTCTGAATCTCTGTGCCTCTGCATCTCTGGGCCTCTGAATCTCTGGGACTCTGAATCTCTGGGAATCTGGATCCCTGGGACTCTGAATCTCTGGGACTCTGAATCTCTGGCACTCTGAATCTCTGGGACTCTGAATCTCTGGGACTCTGAATCTCTGGGACGCTGAATCACTGGGACTCTGAATCTCTGGGACTCTGAATCTCTGCGACTCTGATTCTTTGGGACTCTGAATCTCTGGGACTCTGAATCTCTTGGACTCTTAATCTCTGGGACTCTGAATCTCTGGGACTCTGAATCTCTGGGACTCTGAATCTCTGGGACTCTGAATCTCTGGGACTCTGAATCTCTGGGACTCTGTATCTCTGGGTCACTGAATCTCTGGGATTCTGACTCTCTGGGACTCTGAATCTCTGGGACGACTCTGAAACTCTGGGATGACTCTGAATCTCTGGGACGACACTGAATCTCCGGAACTCTGAATCTCTGGGACTCTGAATCTCTGGGACTCTGAATCTCTGGGACTCTGAATCTCTGGGACGACTCTGAATCTCTGTGACTCTGAATCTCTGGGACTCTGAATCTCTGGGACTCTGAATCTCTGGGAATCTGAATCTCTGGGACTCTGAATCTCTGGGACTTTGAATCTCTGGGACTCTGAATCTCTGGGACTCTGAATCTCTGGGACTCTGAATCTCTGGGATGACTCTGAATCTCTGGGACTCTGAATCTCTGGGACTCTGAATCTCTGTGCCTCTGAATCTCTGGGACTCTGAACCTCTGAGACTCTGAATCTCTGGGACTCTGGGCCTCTGAATCTCTGGGCCTCTGAATCTCTGGGCCTCTGAATCTCTGGGCCTCTGAATCTCTGGGCCTCTGAATCTCTGGGCCTCTGAATCTCTGGGACGACTCTGAATCTCTGGAACGACTCTGAATCTCTGGGACGACTCTGAATCTCTGGGACGACTCTGAATCTCTGGGACGACTCTGAATCTCTGGGACGACTCTAAACCTCTGGGACGACTCTGAATCTCTGGGACGACTCTGAATCTCTGGGACTCCTCTGAATCTCTGGGACTCTGAATCTCTGGGACTCTGAATCTCTGGGACTCTGAATCTCTGGGACTCTGAATCTCTGGGACTCTGAATCTCTGGGATGCTGAATCACTGGGACGCTGAATCTCCGGGACTCTGAATCTCCGGGACTCTGAATCTCTGGGACTCTGAATCTCTGTGACTCTGAATCTCTGGGACTCTGAATCTCTGGGACTCTGAATCTCTGGGACTCTGAATCTCTGGGACTCTGAATCACTGGGACTCTGAATCTCTGCGGCTCTGAATCTCTGCGACTCTGAATCTCTGTGACTCTGAATCTCTGGGACTCTGAATCTCTGGGACTCTGAATCTCTGGGACTCTGAATCTCTGGGACTCTGAATCTCTGGGACTCCGAATTTCTGGGACTCTGAATCTCTGGGACTCTGAATCTCTGGGACTCTGAATCTCTGGTACTCCTCTGAGTCTCTGGGACTCTGAATTTCTGGGACTCCTCTGAATCTCTGGGACTCTGAATCTCTGGGACTCTGAATCTCTGGGAATGTGAATCTCTGGGACTCTGAATCTCTGGGACTCTGAATCTCTGGGACGCTGAATCTCTGGGACACTTAATCTCTGGGACTCTGAATCTCTGGGACTCTGAATCTCTGGGACTCTGAATCTCTGGGACGCTGAATCTCTGGGACGCTGAATCTCTGGGACGCTGGATCTCTGGGACTCTGAATTTCTGGGACTCTGAATCTCTGGGACTCTGAATCTCTGGCACTCTGAATCTCTGGGACTCTGAATCTCTGGGGCTCTGAACATCTGGGACTCTGAATTTCTCAGACCCTGAATCTCTGGGACTCTGAACCTCTGGGACTCTGAATCTCATGGGACTCTGAATCTCTGGGACTCTGAATCTCTGGGACTCTGAATCTCTGGGACTCTGAATCTCTGGGACTCTGAATCTCTGGGACACTGAATCTCTGGGACTCTGAATCTCTGGGACTCTGAATCTCTGGGAGGACTCTGAATCTCTGGGACGACTCTGAATCTCTGGGAATCTGAATCTCTGGGACTCTGAATCTCTGGGACTCTGAATCTCTGGGACGACTCTGAATCTCTGGGACTCTGAATCTCTGGGACTCTGAATCTCTGGGACTCTGAATCTCTGGGACTCTGAATCTCTGGGAATCTGAATCTCTGGGACTCTGAACCGCTGGGAATCTGAATCTCTGGGACTCTGAATCTCTGGGACTCTGACTCTCTGGGATGACTCTGAATCTCTGGGACTCTGAATCTATGGGACTCTGAATCTCTGGGCCTCTGAATCTCTGGGACCCTGAATCTCTGGGACTCTGAATCTCTGGGATGACTCTGAATTTCTGGGACTCTGAATCTCTGGGACTCGGAATCTCTGGGCCTCTGAATCTCTGGGAATCTGAATCTCTGTAACTCTGAATCTCTGGGACTCTGAATCTCTGGGACTCTGAATCTCTGGGAATCTGAATCTCTGGGACTCTGAATCTCTGGGACTCTGAATCTCTGGGACTCTGAATCTCTGGGACTCTGAATCTCTGGGATGACTCTGAATTTCTGGGACTCTGAATCTCTGGGACTCTGAATCTCTGTGCCTCTGAATCTCTGGGATTCTGAACCTCTGAGACTCTGAATCTCTGGGACTCTGGGCCTCTGAATCTCTGGGCCTCTGAATCTCTGGGCCTCTGAATCTCTGGGCCTCTGAATCTCTGGGCCTCTGAATCTCTGGGACGACTCTGAATCTCTGAAACGACTCTGAATCTCTGGGACGACTCTGAATCTCTGGGACGACTCTGAATCTCTGGGACGACTCTGAATCTCTGGGACGACTCTGAATCTCTGGGACTCTGAATCTCTGGGACTCTGAATCTCTGGGACGACTCTGAATCTCTGGGACTCTGAATCTCTGGGACTCTGAATCTCTGGGACTCTGAATCTCTGGGACTCTGAATCTCTGGGAATCTCAATCTCTGGGACTCTGAACCGCTGGGAATCTGAATCTCTGGGACTCTGAATCTCTGGGACTCTGACTCTCTGGGATGACTCTGAATCTCTGGAACGACTCTGAATCTCTGGGACGACTCTGAATCTCTGGGACGACTCTGAATCTCTGGGACGACTCTGAATCTCTGGGACGACTCTAAACCTCTGGGACGACTCTGAATCTCTGGGACGACTCTGAATCTCTGGGACTCCTCTGAATCTCTGGGACTCTGTATCTCTGGGACTCTGAATCTCTGGGACTCTGAATCTCTGGGACTCTGAATCTCTGGGACTCTGAATCTCTGGGACTCTGAATCTCTGGGACTCTGAATCTCTGGGACTCTGAATGTCTGGGACTCTGAATCTCTGGGACTCTGAATCTCTGGGATGCTGAATCACTGGGACTCTGAATCTCCGGACTCTGAATCTCCGGGACTCTGAATCTCTGGGACTCTGAATCTCTGTGACTCTGAATCTCTGGGACTCTGAATCTCTGGGACTCTGAATCTCTGGGACTCTGAATCTCTGGGACTCTGAATCTCTGCGACTCTGAATCTCTGCGACTCTGAATCTCTGGGACTCTGAATCTCTGGGACTCTGAATCTCTGGGACTGTGAATCTCTGGGACTCTGAATCTCTGGGACTCTGAATCTCTGGGACTCCGAATTTCTGGGACTCTGAATCTCTGGGACTCTGACTCTCTGGGACTCTGAATCTCTGGTACTCCTCTGAGTCTCTGGGACTCTGAATTTCTGGGACTCCTCTGAATCTCTGGGACTCTGAATCTCTGGGACTCTGAATCTCTGGGAATGTTAATCTCTGGGACTCTGAATCTCTGGGACTCTGAATCTCTGGGACGCTGAATCTCTGGGACACTTAATCTCTGGGACTCTGAATCTCTGGGACTCTGATTCTCTGGGACTCTGAATCTCTGGGACGCTGAATCTCTGGGACGCTGAATCTCTGGGACGCTGAATCTCTGGGACGCTGAATTTCTGGGACTCTGAATCTCTGGGACTCTGAATCTCTGGCACTCTGAATCTCTGGGACTCTGAATCTCTGGGGCTCTGAACCTCTGGGACTCTGAATTTTTCAGACCCTGAATCTCTGGGACTCTGAAACTCTGGGACTCTGAATCTCATGGGACTCTGAATCTCTGGGACTCTGAATCTCTGGGACTCTGAATCTCTGGGACTCTGAATCTCTGGGACACTGAATCTCTGGGACTCTGAATCTCTGGGACTCTGAATCTCTGGGACGACTCTGAATCTCTGGGACGACTCTGAATCTCTGGGACTCTGAATCTCTGGGACTCTGAATCTCTGGGACTCCGAATCTCTGGGACTCCGAATCTCTGGGACTCCTCTGAATCTCTGGGACTCTGAATCTCTGGGACTCTGAATCTCTGGGACTCTGAATCACTGGGACTCTGAGTCTCTGGGACTCTGAATCTCTGCGACTCTGAATCTCTGGGACTCTGAAACTCTGGGACTCTGAATCTCTGGGACTCTGAATCTCTGGGACTCTGAAACTCTGGGACTCTGAATTTCTGGGACTCTGAATCTCTGGGACTCTGAATCTCTGGGACTCTGAATCTCTGGGACTCCTCTCAATCTCTGGGACTCTGAATTTCTGGGACTCCCCTGAATCTCTGGGACTCTGAATCTCTGGGACTCTGAATCTCTGGGAATGTGAATCTCTGGGACTCTGAATCTCTGGGACGCTGAATCTCTGGGACACTGAATATCTGGGACTCTGAATATCTGGGACTCTGAATTTCTGGGACTCTGAATCTCTGGGACTCTGAATCTCTGGGTCTCTGAATCTCTGGGACTCTGAATCTCTGGGACGCTGAATCTCTGGGATGCTGAATCTCTTGGACTCTGAACCTCTGGGACTCTGAATTTCTCAGACCCTGAATCTCTGGGACTCTAAATCTCTGGGACTCTGAATCTCTGGGACTCTGAATCTCTGGGACTCTGAATCTCTGGGTCTCTGGGTCTCTGGTACTCTGAATCTCTGGGACTCTGAATCTCTGGGACTCTGAATCTCTGGGACTCTGAATCTCTGTGCCTCTGACTCTCTGGGACTCTGAACCTCTGGGACTCTGAATCTCTGGGACTCTGGGCCTCTGAATCTCTGGGCCTCTGAATCTCTGGGCCTCTGAATCTCTGGGCCTCTGAATCTCTGGGCCTCTGAATCTCTGGGCCTCTGAATCTCTGGGACGACTCTGTATCTCTGGAACGACTCTGAATCTCTGGGACGACTCTGAATCTCTGGGACGACTCTGAATCTCTGGGACGACTCTGAATCTCTGGGACGACTCTAAACCTCTGGGACGACTCTGAATCTCTGGGACGACTCTGAATCTCTGGGACTCCTCTGAATCTCTGGGACTCTGAATCTCTGGGACTCTGAATCTCTGGGACGACTCTGAATCTCTGGGACGACTCTGAATCTCTGGGACGACTCTAAACCTCTGGGACGACTCTGAATCTCTGGGACGACTCTGAATCTCTGGGACTCCTCTGAATCTCTGGGACTCTGAATCTCTGGGACTCTGAATCTCTGGGACTCTGAATCTCTGGGACTCTGAATCTCTGGGACTCTGAATCTCTGGGACTCTGAATCTCTGGGACTCTGAATCTCTGGGACTCTGAATGTCTGGGACTCTGAATCTCTGGGACTCTGAATCTCTGGGATGCTGAATCACTGGGACTCTGAATCTCCGGGACTCTGAATCTCCGGGACTCTGAATCTCTGGGACTCTTAATCTCTGTGACTCTGAATCTCTGGGACTCTGAATCTCTGGGACTCTGAATCTCTGGGACTCTGAATCTCTGGGACTCTGAATCACTGGGACTCTGAATCTCTGCGACTCTGAATCTCTGCGACTCTGAATCTCTGGGACTCTGAATCTCTGGGACTCTGAATCTCTGGGACTCTGAATCTCTGGGACTCTGAATATCTGGGTCTCCGAATTTCTGGGACTCTGAATCTCTGGGACTCTGAATCTCTGGGATTCTGAATCTCTGGTACTCCTCTGAGTCTCTGGGACTCTGAATTTCTGGGACTCCTCTGAATCTCTGGGACTCTGAATCTCTGGGACTCTGAATCTCTGGGAATGTGAATCTCTGGGACTCTGAATCTCTGGGACTCTGAATCTCTGGGACGCTGAATCTCTGGGACACTTAATCTCTGGGACTCTGAATCTCTGGGACTTTGAATCTCTGGGAATGTGAATCTCTGGGACTCTGAATCTCTGGGACTCTGAATCTCTGGGACGCTGAATCTCTGGGACACTTAATCTCTGGGACTCGGAATCTCTGGGACTCTGAATCTCTGGGACTCTGAATCTCTGGGACGCTGAATCTCTGGGACGCTGAATCTCTTGGACGCTGAATCTCTGGGACTCTGAATTTCTGGGACTCTGAATCTCTGGGACTCTGAATCTCTGGCACTCTGAATCTCTGGGACTTTGAATCTCTGGGGCTCTGAACCTCTGGGACTCTGAATTTCTCAGATCCTGAATCTCTGGGACTCTGAAACTCTGGGACTCTGAATCTCATGGGACTCTGAATCTCTGGGACTCTGAATCTCTGGGACTCTGAATCTCTGGGACTCTGAATCTCTGGGACTCTGAATCTCTGGGACAATGAATCTCTGGGACTCTGAATCTCTGGGACTCTGAATCTCTGGGACGACTCTGAATCTCTGGGACGACTCTGAATCTCTGGGAATCTGAATCTCTGGGACTCTGAATCTCTGGGACTCTGAATCTCTGGGACGACTCTGAATCTCTGGGACTCTGAATCTCTGGACTCTGAATCTCTGGGACTCTGAAGCTCTGGGACTCTGAATCTCTGGGACTCTGAATCTCTGGGACTCTGAATCTCTGGGAATCTGAATCTCTGGGACTCTGAACCGCTGGGAATCTGAATCTCTGGGACTCTGAATCTCTGGGACTCTGACTCTCTGGGATGACTCTGAATCTCTGGGACTCTGAATCTATGGGACTCTGAATCTCTGGGCCTCTGAATCTCTGGGACCCTGAATCTCTGGGACTCTGAATCTCTGGGATGACTCTGAATCTCTGGGACTCTGAATCTCTGGGACTCGGAATCTCTGGGCCTCTGAATCTCTGGGAATCTGAATCTCTGGGACTCTGAATCTCTGGGCCTCTGGGCCTCTGAATCTCTGGGCCTCTGAACCTCTGGGCCTCTGAATCTCTGGGACTCTGAATCTCTGGGATGACTCTGAATCTCTGGGCCTCTGAATCTCTGGGACTCTGAATCTCTGGGATTCTGAATCTCTGGGCCTCTGGGCCTCTGAATCTCTGGGCCTCTGAATCTCTGGGCCTCTGCATCTCTGGTACTCTGAATCTCTGGGACTCTGAATCTCTGGGACTCTGAATCTCTGGGAATCTGTATCCCTGGGACTCTGAATCTCTTGGACTCTGAATCTCTGGCACTCTGAATCTCTGGGACTCTGAATCTCTGGGACTCTGAATCTCTGGGACGCTGAATCACTGGGACTCTGAATCTCTGGGACTCTGAATCTCTGGGACTCTGATTTTTTGGGACTCTGAATCTCTGGGACTCTGAATCTCATGGGACTCTGAATCTCTGGGACTCTGAATCTCTGGCACTCTGAATCTCTGGGACTCTGAATCTCTGGGACTCTGAATCTCTGGGACACTGAATCTCTGGGACTCTGAATCTCTGGGACTCTGAATCTCTGGGACGCATCTGAATCTCTGGGACGACTCTGAATCTCTGGGAATCTGAATCTTTGGGACTCTGAATCTCTGGGACTCTGAATCTCTGGGACTCTGAATCTCTGGGACTCTGAATCACTGGGACTCTGAATCTCTGCGACTCTGAGTCTCTGCGACTCTGAATCTCTGGGACTCTGAATCTCTGGGACTCTGAATCTCTGGGACTCTGATTTTTTGGGACTCTGAATCTCTGGGACTCTGAATCTCTGGGACTCTGAATCTCTGGGACGACTCTGAATCTCAGGGACGACTCTGAATCTCTGGGACGACTCTGAATCTCTGGGACGACTCTGAATCTTTGGGACGACTCTAAATCTCTGGGACGACTCTGAATCTCTGGGACGACTCTGAATCTCTGGGACTCCTCTGAATCTCTGGGACTCTGAATCTCTGGGACTCCGCTGAATCTTTGGGACTCTGAATCTCTGGGACTCTGAATCTCTGGGACTCTGAATCTCTGGGACTCTGAATCTCTGGGACTCTGAATCTCTGGGACTCTGAATGTCTGGGACTCTGAATCTCTGGGACTCTGAATCTCTGGGACTCTGAATCTCTGGGACGCTGAATCACTGGGACTCTGAATCTCCGGGACTCTGAATCTCCGGGACTCTGAATCTCTGGGACTCTGAATCTCTGTGACTCTGAATCTCTGGGACTCTGAATCTCTGGGACTCTGAATCTCTGGGACTCTGAATCTCTGGGACTCTGAATCTCTGGGACTCTGAATCTCTGGGACTCCGAATCTCTGGGACTCCTCTGAATCTCTGGGACTCTGAATCTCTGGGACTCTGAATCTCTGGGACTCTGAATCTCTGGGACTCTGAATCACTGGGACTCTGAATCTCTGCGAATCTGAATCTCTGCGACTCTGAATCTCTGGGACTCTGAATCTCTGGGACTCTGAATTTCTGGGACTCTGAATCTCTGGGACTCTGAATCTCTGGGACTCTGAATCTCTGGGACTCTGAATTTCTGGGACTCTGAATCTCTGGGACTCTGAATCTCTGGGACTCTGAATCTCTGGTACTCCTCTGAATCTCTGGGACTCTGAATTTCTGGGACTCCTCTGAATCTCTGGGACTCTGAATCTCTGGGACTCTGAATCTCTGGGAATGTGAATCTCTGGGACTCTGAATCTCTGGGACTCTGAATCTCTGGGACGCTGAATCTCTGGGACACTTAATCTCTGGGACTCTGAATCTCTGGGACTCTGAATCTCTGGGACACTGAATCACTGGGACTCTGAATCTCTGGGACTCTGAATCTCTGGGACTCTGAATCTCTGGGACTCTGAATCTCTGGGACTCTGAATCTCTGGGACGCTGAATCACTGGGACTCTGAATCTCCGGGACTCTGAATCTCCGGGACTCTGAATCTCTGGGACTCTGAATCTCTGTGACTCTGAATCTCTGGGACTCTGAATCTCTGGGACTCTGAATCTCTGGGACTCTGAATCTCTGGGACTCTGAATCACTGGGACTCTGAATCTCTGCAACTCTGAATCTCTGCGACTCTGAATCTCTGGGTCTCTGAATCTCTGGGACTCTGAATCTCTGGGACTCTGATTTTTTGGGACTCTGAATCTCTGGGACTCTGAATCTCTGGGACTCTGAATCTCTGGGACGACTCTGAATCTCAGGGACGACTCTGAATCTCTGGGACGACTCTGAATCTCTGGGACGACTCTGAATCTCTGGGACGACTCTAAATCTCTGGGACGACTCTGAATCTCTGGGACGACTCTGAATCTCTGGGACTCCTCTGAATCTCTGGGACTCTGAATCTCTGGGACTCCGCTGAATCTTTGGGACTCTGAATCTCTGGGACTCTGAATCTCTGGGACTCTGAATCTCTGGGACTCTGAATCTCTGGGACTCTGAATCTCTGGGACTCTGAATCTCTGGGACTCTGAATCTCTGGGACTCTGAATGTCTGGGACTCTGAATCTCTGGGACTCTGAATCTCTGGGACTCTGAATCTCTGGGACGCTGAATCACTGGGACTCTGAATCTCCGGGACTCTGAATTTCCGGGACTCTGAATCTCTGGGACTCTGAATCTCTGTGACTCTGAATCTCTGGGACTCTGAATCTCTGGGACTCTGAATCTCTGGGACTCTGAATCTCTGGGACTCTGAATCTCTGGGACTCCGAATCTCTGGGACTCCGAATCTCTGGGACTCCTCTGAATCTCTGGGTCTCTGAATCTCTGGGACTCTGAATCTCTGGGACTCTGAATCTCTGGGACTCTGAATCACTGGGATTCTGAATCTCTGCGAATCTGAATCTCTGCGACTCTGAATCTCTGGGACTCTGAATCTCTGGGACTCTGAATTTCTGGGACTCTGAATCTCTGGGACTCTGAATCTCTGGGACTCTGAATCTCTGGGACTCTGAATTTCTGGGACTCTGAATCTCTGGGACTCTGAATCTCTGGGACTCTGAATCTCTGGTACTCCTCTGAATCTCTGGGACTCTGAATTTCTGGGACTCCTCTGAATCTCTGGGACTCTGAATCTCTGGGACTCTGAATCTCTGGGAATGTGAATCTCTGGGACTCTGAATCTCTGCGACTCTGAATCTCTGGGACGCTGAATCTCTGGGACACTTAATCTCTGGGACTCTGAATCTCTGGGACTCTGAATCTCTGGGACTCTGAATCTCTGGGACTCTGAATCTCTGGGACTCTGAATCACTGGGACTCTGAATCTCTGGGACGCTGAATCACTGGGACTCTGAATCTCCGGGACTCTGAATCTCCGGGACTCTGAATCTCTGGGACTCTGAATCTCTGTGACTCTGAATCTCTGGGACTCTGAATCTCTGGGACTCTGAATCTCTGGGACTCTGAATCTCTGGGACTCTGAATCTCTGGGACTCTGAATCTCTGGGACTCCGAATCTCTGGGACTCCGTATCTCTGGGACTCCTCTGAATCTCTGGGACTCTGAATCTCTGGGACTCTGAATCTCTGGGACTCTGAATCACTGGGACTCTGAGTCTCTGGGACTCTGAATCTCTGCGACTCTGAATCTCTGGGACTCTGAATCTCTGGGACTCTGAATCTCTGGGACTCTGAATCTCTGGGACTCTGAATTTTTGGGACTCTGAATCTCTGGGACTCTGAAACTCTGGGACTCTGAATCTCTGGGACTCCTCTCAATCTCTGGGACTCTGAATTTCTGGGACTCCTCTGAATCTCTGGGACTCTGAATCTCTGGGACTCTGAATCTCTGGGACTCTGAATCTCTGGGACTCTGAATATCTGGGACTCTGAATCTCTGGGACTCTGAATCTCTGGGACTCTGAATCACTGGGACTCTGAATCTCTGCAACTCTGAATCTCTGCGACTCTGAATCTCTGGGTCTCTGAATCTCTGGGACTCTGAATCTCTGGGACTCTGATTTTTTGGGACTCTGAATCTCTGGGACTCTGAATCTCTGGGACTCTGAATCTCTGGGACGACTCTGAATCTCAGGGACGACTCTGAATCTCTGGGACGACTCTGAATCTCTGGGACGACTCTGAATCTCTGGGACGACTCTAAATCTCTGGGACGACTCTGAATCTCTGGGACGACTCTGAATCTCTGGGACTCCTCTGAATCTCTGGGACTCTGAATCTCTGGGACTCCGCTGAATCTTTGGGACTCTGAATCTCTGGGACTCTGAATCTCTGGGACTCTGAATCTCTGGGACTCTGAATCTCTGGGACTCTGAATCTCTGGGACTCTGAATCTCTGGGACTCTGAATCTCTGGGACTCTGAATGTCTGGGACTCTGAATCTCTGGGACTCTGAATCTCTGGGACTCTGAATCTCTGGGACGCTGAATCACTGGGACTCTGAATCTCCGGGACTCTGAATTTCCGGGACTCTGAATCTCTGGGACTCTGAATCTCTGTGACTCTGAATCTCTGGGACTCTGAATCTCTGGGACTCTGAATCTCTGGGACTCTGAATCTCTGGGACTCTGAATCTCTGGGACTCCGAATCTCTGGGACTCCGAATCTCTGGGACTCCTCTGAATCTCTGGGTCTCTGAATCTCTGGGACTCTGAATCTCTGGGACTCTGAATCTCTGGGACTCTGAATCACTGGGATTCTGAATCTCTGCGAATCTGAATCTCTGCGACTCTGAATCTCTGGGACTCTGAATCTCTGGGACTCTGAATTTCTGGGACTCTGAATCTCTGGGACTCTGAATCTCTGGGACTCTGAATCTCTGGGACTCTGAATTTCTGGGACTCTGAATCTCTGGGACTCTGAATCTCTGGGACTCTGAATCTCTGGTACTCCTCTGAATCTCTGGGACTCTGAATTTCTGGGACTCCTCTGAATCTCTGGGACTCTGAATCTCTGGGACTCTGAATCTCTGGGAATGTGAATCTCTGGGACTCTGAATCTCTGCGACTCTGAATCTCTGGGACGCTGAATCTCTGGGACACTTAATCTCTGGGACTCTGAATCTCTGGGACTCTGAATCTCTGGGACTCTGAATCTCTGGGACTCTGAATCTCTGGGACTCTGAATCACTGGGACTCTGAATCTCTGGGACGCTGAATCACTGGGACTCTGAATCTCCGGGACTCTGAATCTCCGGGACTCTGAATCTCTGGGACTCTGAATCTCTGTGACTCTGAATCTCTGGGACTCTGAATCTCTGGGACTCTGAATCTCTGGGACTCTGAATCTCTGGGACTCTGAATCTCTGGGACTCTGAATCTCTGGGACTCCGAATCTCTGGGACTCCGTATCTCTGGGACTCCTCTGAATCTCTGGGACTCTGAATCTCTGGGACTCTGAATCTCTGGGACTCTGAATCACTGGGACTCTGAGTCTCTGGGACTCTGAATCTCTGCGACTCTGAATCTCTGGGACTCTGAATCTCTGGGACTCTGAATCTCTGGGACTCTGAATCTCTGGGACTCTGAATTTTTGGGACTCTGAATCTCTGGGACTCTGAAACTCTGGGACTCTGAATCTCTGGGACTCCTCTCAATCTCTGGGACTCTGAATTTCTGGGACTCCTCTGAATCTCTGGGACTCTGAATCTCTGGGACTCTGAATCTCTGGGACTCTGAATCTCTGGGACTCTGAATATCTGGGACGCTGAATCTCTGGGATGCTGAATCTCTGGGACTCTGAACCTCTGGGACTCTGAATTTCTCAGACCCTGAATCTCTGGGACTCTGAATCTCTGGGACTCTGAATTTCTGGGACTCTGAATCTCTGGGACTCTGAATCTCTGGGTCTCTGGGTCTCTGGTACTCTGAATCTCTGGGACTCTGAATCTCTGGGACTCTGAATCTCTGGGACTCTGAACCTCTGGGACTCTGAATTTCTCAGACCCTGAATCTCTGGGATTCTGAAACTCTGGGACTCTGAATCTCTGGGACTCTGAATCTCTGGGACTCTGAATCTCTGGGTCTCTGGGTCTCTGGTACTCTGAATCTCTGGGACTCTGAATCTCTGGGACGACTCTGAATCTCTGGGACGACTCTGAATCTCTGGGACACTGAATCTCTGGGACTCTGAATCTCTGGGACACTGAATCTCTGGGACTCTGAATCTCTGGGACTCTGAATCTCTGGGACGACTCTGAATCTCTGGGACGACTCTGAATCTCTGGGAATCTGAATCTCTGGGACTCTGAATCTCTGGGACTCTGAATCTCTGCGACGACTCTGCATCTCTGGGACTCTGAATCTCGGGACTCTGAATCTCTGGGACTCTGAATCTCTGGGACTCTGAATCTCTGGGACTCTGAATCTCTGGCACTCTGAATCTCTGGGAATCTGAATCTCTGGGACTCTTAATCTCTGGAACTCTGAATCTCTGGGACTCTGTATCTCTGGGACTCTGAATCTCTGGGACTCTGAATCTCTGGGACTCTGACTCTATGGGATGACTCTGAATCTCTGGGACTCTGAATCTATGGGACTCTGAATCTCTGGGCCTCTGAATCTCTGGGACTCTGAATCTCTGGGACTCTGAATCTCTGGGATGACTCTGAATCTCTGGGACACTGAATCTCTGGGACTCTGAATCTCTGGGCCTCTGAATCTCTGGGAATCTGAATCTCTGGGACTCTGAATCTCTGGGCCTCTGGGCCTCTGAATCTCTGTGCCTCTGAACCTCTGGGCCTCTGAATCTCTGGGACTCTGAATCTCTGGGATGACTCTGAATCTCTGGCACTCTGAATCTCTGGGACTCTGAATCTCTGGGCCTCTGAATCTCTGGGACTCTGAATCTCTGGGATTCTGAATCTCTGGGCCTCTGGGCCTCTGAATCTCTGGGCCTCTGAATCTCTGTGCCTCTTCATCTCTGGGACTCTGAATCTCTGGGACTCTGAATCTCTGGGACTCTGAATCTCTGGGAATCTGGATCCCTGGGACTCTGAATCTCTGGGACTCTGAATCTCTGGCACTCTGAATCTTTGGGACTCTGAATCTCTGGGACTCTGAATCTCTGTGACGCTGAATCACTGGGACTCTGAATCTCTGGGACTCTGAATCTCTGCGACTCTGATTCTCTGGGACTCTGAATCTCTGGGACTCTGAATCTCTGGGACTCTGAATCTCTGGGACTCTGAATCTCTGGGACGCTGAATCACTGGGACTCTGAATCTCCGGGACTCTGAATCTCCGGGACTCTGAATCTCTGGGACTCTGAATCTCTGTGACTCTGAATCTCTGGGACTCTGAATCTCTGGGACTCTGAATCTCTGGGACTCTGAATCTCTGGGAGTCTGAATCACTGGGACTCTGAATCTCTGCGACTCTGAATCTCTGCGACTCTGAATCTCTGGGACTCTGAATCTCTGGGACTCTGAATCTCTGGGACTCTGATTTTTTGGGACTCTGAATCTCTGGGACTCTGAATCTCTGGGACTCTGAATCTCTGGGACGACTCTGAATCTCAGGGACGACTCTGAATCTCTGGGACGACTCTGAATCTCTGGGACGACTCTGAATCTCTGGGACGACTCTAAATCTCTGGGACGACTCTGAATCTCTGGGACTCCTCTGAATCTCTGGGACTCTGAATCTCTGGGACTCTGCTGAATCTTTGGGACTCTGAATCTCTGGGACTCTGAATCTCTGGGACTCTGAATCTCTGGGACTCTGAATCTCTGGGACTCTGAATTTCTGGGACTCTGAATCTCTGGGACTCTGAATCTCTGGGACTCTGAATGTCTGGGACTCTGAATCTCTGGGACTCTGAATCTCTGGGACTCTGAATCTCTGGGACGCTGAATCACTGGGACTCTGAATCTCCGGGACTCTGAATCTCCGGGACTCTGAATCTCTGGGACTCTGAATCTCTGTGACTCTGAATCTCTGGGACTCTGAATCTCTGGGACTCTGAATCTCTGGGACTCTGAATCTCTGAGACTCTGAATCTCTGGGACTCTGAATCTCTGTGACTCCGAATCTCTGGGACTCCGAATCTCTGGGACTCCTCTGAATCTCTGGGACTCTGAATCTCTGGGACTCTGAATCTCTGGGACTCTGAATCTCTGGGACTCTGAATCACTGGGACTCTGAATCTCTGCGACTCTGAATCTCTGGGACTCTGAATCTCTGGGACTCTGAATTTCTGGGACTCTGAATCTCTGGGACTCTGAATCTCTGGGACTCTGAATCTCTGGGACTCTGAATTTCTGGGACTCTGAATCTCTGGGACTCTGAATCTCTGGGACTCTGAATCTCTGGTACTCCTCTGAATCTCTGGGACTCTGAATTTCTGGGACTCCTCTGAATCTCTGGGACTCTGAATCTCTGGGACTCTGAATCTCTGGGAATGTGAATCTCTGGGACTCTGAATCTCTGGGACTCTGAATCTCTGGGACGCTGAATCTCTGGGACACTTAATCTCTGGGACTCTGAATCTCTGGGACTCTGAATCTCTGGGACTCTGAATCTCTGGGACTCTGAATCTCTGGGACTCTGAATCTCTGGGACTCTGAATCTCTGGGACTCTGAATCTCTGGGACGCTGAATCACTGGGACTCTGAATCTCCGGGACTCTGAATCTCCGGGACTCTGAATCTCTGGGACTCTGAATCTCTGTGGCTCTGAATCTCTGGGACTCTGAATCTCTGGGACTCTGAATCTCTGGGACTCTGAATCTCTGGGACTCTGAATCTCTGGGACTCTGAATCTCTGGGACTCCGAATCTCTGGGACTCCGAATCTCTGGGACTCCTCTGAATCTCTGGGACTCTGAATCTCTGGGACTCTGAATCTCTGGGACTCTGAATCACTGGGACTCTGAGTCTCTGGGACTCTGAATCTCTGCGACTCTGAATCTCTGGGACTCTGAATCTCTGGGACTCTGAATCTCTGGGACTCTGAATCTCTGGGACTCTGAATCTCTGGGACTCTGAATTTCTGGGACTCTGAATCTCTGGGACTCTGAAACTCTGGGACTCTGAATCTCTGGGACTCCTCTCAATCTCTGGGACTCTGAATTTCTGGGACTCCTCTGAATCTCTGGGATTCTGAATCTCTGGGACTCTGAATCTCTGGGAATGTGAATCTCTGGGACTCTGAATCTCTGGGACGCTGAATCTCTGGGACACTGAATATCTGGGACTCTGAATCTCTGGGACTCTGAATTTCTGGGACTCTGAATCTCTGGGACTCTGAATCTCTGGGACTCTGAATCTCTGGGACTCTGAATCTCTGGGACGCTGAATCTCTGGGATGCTGAATCTCTGGGACTCTGAACCTCTGGGACTCTGAATTTCTCAGACCCTGAATCTCTGGGACTCTGAATCTCTGGGACTCTGAATCTCTGGGACTCTGAATCTCTGGGACTCTGAATCTCTGGGTCTCTGGGTCTCTGATACTCTGAATCTCTGGGACTCTGAATCTCTGGGACTCTGAATCTCTGGGACTCTGAATCTCTGGGACTCTGAACCTCTGGGACTCTGAATTTCTCAGACCCTGAATCTCTGGGACTCTGAAACTCTGGGACTCTGAATCTCTGGGACTCTGAATCTCTGGGACTCTGAATCTCTGGGTCTCTGGGTCTCTGGTACTCTGAATCTCTGGGACTCTGAATCTCTGGGACGACTCTGAATCTCTGGGACGACTCTGAATCTCTGGTACACTGAATCTCTGGGACTCTGAATCTCTGGGACACTGAATCTCTGGGACTTTGAATCTCTGGGACTCTGAATCTCTGGGACGACTCTGAAACTCTGGGACGACTCTGAATCTCTGGGAATCTGAATCTCTGGGACTCTGAATCTCTGGGACTCTGAATCTCTGCGACGACTCTGCATCTCTGGGACTCTGAATCTCTGGAATCTGAATCTCTGGGACTCTGAATCTCTGGGACTCTGAATCACTGGGACTCTGAATCTCTGCGAATCTGAATCTCTGCGACTCTGAATCTCTGGGACTCTGAATCTCTGGGACTCTGAATTTCTGGGACTCTGAATCTCTGGGACTCTGAATCTCTGGGACTCTGAATCTCTGGGACTCTGAATCTCTGGGCCTCTGAATCTCTGGGACTCTGAATCTCTGGGATTCTGAATCTCTGGGCCTCTGGGCCTCTGAATCTCTGGGCCTCTGAATCTCTGTGCCTCTTCATCTCTGGGACTCTGAATCTCTGGGACTCTGAATCTCTGGGACTCTGAATCTCTGGGAATCTGGATCCCTGGGACTCTGAATCTCTGGGACTCTGAATCTCTGGCACTCTGAATCTTTGGGACTCTGAATCTCTGGGACTCTGAATCTCTGTGACGCTGAATCACTGGGACTCTGAATCTCTGGGACTCTGAATCTCTGCGACTCTGATTCTCTGGGACTCTGAATCTCTGGGACTCTGAATCTCTGGGACTCTGAATCTCTGGGACTCTGAATCTCTGGGACGCTGAATCACTGGGACTCTGAATCTCCGGGACTCTGAATCTCCGGGACTCTGAATCTCTGGGACTCTGAATCTCTGTGACTCTGAATCTCTGGGACTCTGAATCTCTGGGACTCTGAATCTCTGGGACTCTGAATCTCTGGGAGTCTGAATCACTGGGACTCTGAATCTCTGCGACTCTGAATCTCTGCGACTCTGAATCTCTGGGACTCTGAATCTCTGGGACTCTGAATCTCTGGGACTCTGATTTTTTGGGACTCTGAATCTCTGGGACTCTGAATCTCTGGGACTCTGAATCTCTGGGACGACTCTGAATCTCAGGGACGACTCTGAATCTCTGGGACGACTCTGAATCTCTGGGACGACTCTGAATCTCTGGGACGACTCTAAATCTCTGGGACGACTCTGAATCTCTGGGACGACTCTGAATCTCTGGGACTCCTCTGAATCTCTGGGACTCTGAATCTCTGGGACTCTGCTGAATCTTTGGGACTCTGAATCTCTGGGACTCTGAATCTCTGGGACTCTGAATCTCTGGGACTCTGAATCTCTGGGACTCTGAATTTCTGGGACTCTGAATCTCTGGGTCTCTGAATCTCTGGGACTCTGAATGTCTGGGACTCTGAATCTCTGGGACTCTGAATCTCTGGGACTCTGAATCTCTGGGACGCTGAATCACTGGGACTCTGAATCTCCGGGACTCTGAATCTCCGGGACTCTGAATCTCTGGGACTCTGAATCTCTGTGACTCTGAATCTCTGGGACTCTGAATCTCTGGGACTCTGAATCTCTGGGACTCTGAATCTCTGAGACTCTGAATCTCTGGGACTCTGAATCTCTGTGACTCCGAATCTCTGGGACTCCGAATCTCTGGGACTCCTCTGAATCTCTGGGACTCTGAATCTCTGGGACTCTGAATCTCTGGGACTCTGAATCTCTGGGACTCTGAATCACTGGGACTCTGAATCTCTGCGACTCTGAATCTCTGGGACTCTGAATCTCTGGGACTCTGAATTTCTGGGACTCTGAATCTCTGGGACTCTGAATCTCTGGGACTCTGAATCTCTGGGACTCTGAATTTCTGGGACTCTGAATCTCTGGGACTCTGAATCTCTGGGACTCTGAATCTCTGGTACTCCTCTGAATCTCTGGGACTCTGAATTTCTGGGACTCCTCTGAATCTCTGGGACTCTGAATCTCTGGGACTCTGAATCTCTGGGAATGTGAATCTCTGGGACTCTGAATCTCTGGGACTCTGAATCTCTGGGACGCTGAATCTCTGGGACACTTAATCTCTGGGACTCTGAATCTCTGGGACACTGAATCTCTGGGACTCTGAATCTCTGGGACTCTGAATCTCTGGGACTCTGAATCTCTGGGACTCTGAATCTCTGGGACTCTGAATCTCTGGGACTCTGAATCTCTGGGACGCTGAATCACTGGGACTCTGAATCTCCGGGACTCTGAATCTCCGGGACTCTGAATCTCTGGGACTCTGAATCTCTGTGGCTCTGAATCTCTGGGACTCTGAATCTCTGGGACTCTGAATCTCTGGGACTCTGAATCTCTGGGACTCTGAATCTCTGGGACTCTGAATCTCTGGGACTCCGAATCTCTGGGACTCCGAATCTCTGGGACTCCTCTGAATCTCTGGGACTCTGAATCTCTGGGACTCTGAATCTCTGGGACTCTGAATCACTGGGACTCTGAGTCTCTGGGACTCTGAATCTCTGCGACTCTGAATCTCTGGGACTCTGAATCTCTGGGACTCTGAATCTCTGGGACTCTGAATCTCTGGGACTCTGAATCTCTGGGACTCTGAATTTCTGGGACTCTGAATCTCTGGGACTCTGAAACTCTGGGACTCTGAATCTCTGGGACTCCTCTCAATCTCTGGGACTCTGAATTTCTGGGACTCCTCTGAATCTCTGGGATTCTGAATCTCTGGGACTCTGAATCTCTGGGAATGTGAATCTCTGGGACTCTGAATCTCTGGGACGCTGAATCTCTGGGACACTGAATATCTGGGACTCTGAATCTCTGGGACTCTGAATTTCTGGGACTCTGAATCTCTGGGACTCTGAATCTCTGGGACTCTGAATCTCTGGGACTCTGAATCTCTGGGACGCTGAATCTCTGGGATGCTGAATCTCTGGGACTCTGAACCTCTGGGACTCTGAATTTCTCAGACCCTGAATCTCTGGGACTCTGAATCTCTGGGACTCTGAATCTCTGGGACTCTGAATCTCTGGGACTCTGAATCTCTGGGTCTCTGGGTCTCTGATACTCTGAATCTCTGGGACTCTGAATCTCTGGGACTCTGAATCTCTGGGACTCTGAATCTCTGGGACTCTAAACCTCTGGGACTCTGAATTTCTCAGACCCTGAATCTCTGGGACTCTGAAACTCTGGGACTCTGAATCTCTGGGACTCTGAATCTCTGGGACTCTGAATCTCTGGGTCTCTGGGTCTCTGGTACTCTGAATCTCTGGGACTCTGAATCTCTGGGACGACTCTGAATCTCTGGGACGACTCTGAATCTCTGGTACACTGAATCTCTGGGACTCTGAATCTCTGGGACACTGAATCTCTGGGACTTTGAATCTCTGGGACTCTGAATCTCTGGGACGACTCTGAAACTCTGGGACGACTCTGAATCTCTGGGAATCTGAATCTCTGGGACTCTGAATCTCTGGGACTCTGAATCTCTGCGACGACTCTGCATCTCTGGGACTCTGAATCTCTGGAATCTGAATCTCTGGGACTCTGAATCTCTGGGACTCTGAATCACTGGGACTCTGAATCTCTGCGAATCTGAATCTCTGCGACTCTGAATCTCTGGGACTCTGAATCTCTGGGACTCTGAATTTCTGGGACTCTGAATCTCTGGGACTCTGAATCTCTGGGACTCTGAATCTCTGGGACTCTGAATCTCTGGGCCTCTGAATCTCTGGGACTCTGAATCTCTGGGATTCTGAATCTCTGGGCCTCTGGGCCTCTGAATCTCTGGGCCTCTGAATCTCTGTGCCTCTTCATCTCTGGGACTCTGAATCTCTGGGACTCTGAATCTCTGGGACTCTGAATCTCTGGGAATCTGGATCCCTGGGACTCTGAATCTCTGGGACTCTGAATCTCTGGCACTCTGAATCTTTGGGACTCTGAATCTCTGGGACTCTGAATCTCTGTGACGCTGAATCACTGGGACTCTGAATCTCTGGGACTCTGAATCTCTGCGACTCTGATTCTCTGGGACTCTGAATCTCTGGGACTCTGAATCTCTGGGACTCTGAATCTCTGGGACTCTGAATCTCTGGTACTCCTCTGAATCTCTGGGACTCTGAATTTCTGGGACTCCTCTGAATCTCTGGGACTCTGAATCTCTGGGACTCTGAATCTCTGGGAATGTGAATCTCTGGGACTCTGAATCTCTGGGACTCTGAATCTCTGGGACGCTGAATCTCTGGGACACTTAATCTCTGGGACTCTGAATCTCTGGGACTCTGAATCTCTGGGACACTGAATCTCTGGGACTCTGAATCTCTGGGACTCTGAATCTCTGGGACTCTGAATCTCTGGGACTCTGAATCTCTGGGACTCTGAATCTCTGGGACGCTGAATCACTGGGACTCTGAATCTCCGGGACTCTGAATCTCCGGGTCTCTGAATCTCTGGGACTCTGAATCTCTGTGACTCTGAATCTCTGGGACTCTGAATCTCTGGGACTCTGAATCTCTGGGACTCTGAATCTCTGGGACTCTGAATCACTGGGACTCTGAATCTCTGCAACTCTGAATCTCTGCGACTCTGAATCTCTGGGTCTCTGAATCTCTGGGACTCTGAATCTCTGGGACTCTGATTTTTTGGGACTCTGAATCTCTGGGACTCTGAATCTCTGGGACTCTGAATCTCTGGGACGACTCTGAATCTCAGGGACGACTCTGAATCTCTGGGACGACTCTGAATCTCTGGGACGACTCTGAATCTCTGGGACGACTCTAAATCTCTGGGACGACTCTGAATCTCTGGGACGACTCTGAATCTCTGGGACTCCTCTGAATCTCTGGGACTCTGAATCTCTGGGACTCCGCTGAATCTTTGGGACTCTGAATCTCTGGGACTCTGAATCTCTGGGACTCTGAATCTCTGGGACTCTGAATCTCTGGGACTCTGAATCTCTGGGACTCTGAATCTCTGGGACTCTGAATGTCTGGGACTCTGAATCTCTGGGACTCTGAATCTCTGGGACTCTGAATCTCTGGGACGCTGAATCACTGGGACTCTGAATCTCCGGGACTCTGAATTTCCGGGACTCTGAATCTCTGGGACTCTGAATCTCTGGGACTCCGAATCTCTGGGACTCCGAATCTCTGGGACTCCTCTGAATCTCTGGGTCTCTGAATCTCTGGGACTCTGAATCTCTGGGACTCTGAATCTCTGGGACTCTGAATCTCTGGGACTCTGAATCACTGGGACTCTGAATCTCCGGGACTCTGAATTTCCGGGACTCTGAATCTCTGGGATTCTGAATCTCTGGGACTCCGAATCTCTGGGACTCCGAATCTCTGGGACTCCTCTGAATCTCTGGGTCTCTGAATCTCTGGGACTCTGAATCTCTGGGACTCTGAATGTCTGGGACTCTGAATCTCCGGGACTCTGAATTTCCGGGACTCTGAATCTCTGGGACTCTGAATCTCTGTGATTCTGAATCTCTGGGACTCTGAATCTCTGGGACTCTGAATCTCTGGGACTCTGAATCTCTGGGACTCTGAATCTCTGGGACTCCGAATCTCTGGGACTCCGAATCTCTGGGACTCCTCTGAATCTCTGGGTCTCTGAATCTCTGGGACTCTGAATCTCTGGGACTCTGAATCTCTGGGACTCTGAATCACTGGGACTCTGAATCTCTGCGAATCTGAATCTCTGCGACTCTGAATCTCTGGGACTCTGAATCTCTGGGACTCTGAATTTCTGGGACTCTGAATCTCTGGGACTCTGAATCTCTGGGACTCTGAATCTCTGGGACTCTGAATTTCTGGGACTCTGAATCTCTGGGACTCTGAATCTCTGGGACTCTGAATCTCTGGTACTCCTCTGAATCTCTGGGACTCTGAATTTCTGGGACTCCTCTGAATCTCTGGGACTCTGAATCTCTGGGACTCTGAATCTCTGGGAATGTGAATCTCTGGGACTCTGAATCTCTGCGACTCTGAATCTCTGGGACGCTGAATCTCTGGGACACTTAATCTCTGGGACTCTGAATCTCTGGGACTCTGAATCTCTGGGACTCTGAATCTCTGGGACTCTGAATCTCTGGGACTCTGAATCTCTGGGACTCTGAATCACTGGGACTCTGAATCTCTGGGACGCTGAATCACTGGGACTCTGAATCTCCGGGACTCTGAATCTCCGGGACTCTGAATCTCTGGGACTCTGAATCTCTGGGACTCTGAATCTCTGGGACTCTGAATCTCTGGGACTCTGAATCTCTGGGACTCTGAATCTCTGGGACTCTGAATCTCTGGCACTCCGAATCTCTGGGACTCCGAATCTCTGGGACTCCTCTGAATCTCTGGGACTCTGAATCTCTGGGACTCTGAATCTCTGGGACTCTGAATCACTGGGACTCTGAGTCTCTGGGACTCTGAATCTCTGCGACTCTGAATCTCTGGGACTCTGAATCTCTGGGACTCTGAATCTCTGGGACTCTGAATCTCTGGGACTCTGAATTTTTGGGACTCTGAATCTCTGGGACTCTGAAACTCTGGGACTCTGAATCTCTGGGACTCCTCTCAATCTCTGGGACTCTGAATTTCTGGGACTCCTCTGAATCTCTGGGACTCTGAATCTCTGGGACTCTGAATCTCTGGGAATGGGAATCTCTGGGACTCTGAATCTCTGGGACGCTGAATCTCTGGGACACTGAATATCTGGGACTCTGAATCTCTGGGACTCTGAATTTCTGGGACTCTGAATCTCTGGGACTCTGAATCTCTGGGACTCTGAATCTCTGGGACTCTGAATCTCTGGGACGCTGAATCTCTGGGATGCTGAATCTCTGGGACTCTGAACCTCTGGGACTCTGAATTTCTCAGACCCTGAATCTCTGGGACTCTGAATCTCTGGGACTCTGAATTTCTGGGACTCTGAATCTCTGGGACTCTGAATCTCTGGGTCTCTGGGTCTCTGGTACTCTGAATCTCTGGGACTCTGAATCTCTGGGACTCTGAATCTCTGGGACTCTGAACCTCTGGGACTCTGAATTTCTCAGACCCTGAATCTCTGGGACTCTGAAACTCTGGGACTCTGAATCTCTGGGACTCTGAATCTCTGGGACTCTGAATCTCTGGGTCTCTGGGTCTCTGGTACTCTGAATCTCTGGGACTCTGAATCTCTGGGACGACTCTGAATCTCTGGGACGACTCTGAATCTCTGGGACACTGAATCTCTGGGACTCTGAATCTCTGGGACACTGAATCTCTGGGACTCTGAATCTCTGGGACTCTGAATCTCTGGGACGACTCTGAATCTCTGGGACGACTCTGAATCTCTGGGAATCTGAATCTCTGGGACTCTGAATCTCTGGGACTCTGAATCTCTGCGACGACTCTGCATCTCTGGGACTCTGAATCTCGGGACTCTGAATCTCTGGGACTCTGAATCTCTGGGACTCTGAATCTCTGGGACTCTGAATCTCTGGCACTCTGAATCTCTGGGAATCTGAATCTCTGGGACTCTTAATCTCTGGAACTCTGAATCTCTGGGACTCTGTATCTCTGGGACTCTGAATCTCTGGGACTCTGAATCTCTGGGACTCTGACTCTATGGGATGACTCTGAATCTCTGGGACTCTGAATCTATGGGACTCTGAATCTCTGGGCCTCTGAATCTCTGGGACTCTGAATCTCTGGGACTCTGAATCTCTGGGATGACTCTGAATCTCTGGGACACTGAATCTCTGGGACTCTGAATCTCTGGGCCTCTGAATCTCTGGGAATCTGAATCTCTGGGACTCTGAATCTCTGGGCCTCTGGGCCTCTGAATCTCTGTGCCTCTGAACCTCTGGGCCTCTGAATCTCTGGGACTCTGAATCTCTGGGATGACTCTGAATCTCTGGCACTCTGAATCTCTGGGACTCTGAATCTCTGGGCCTCTGAATCTCTGGGACTCTGAATCTCTGGGATTCTGAATCTCTGGGCCTCTGGGCCTCTGAATCTCTGGGCCTCTGAATCTCTGTGCCTCTTCATCTCTGGGACTCTGAATCTCTGGGACTCTGAATCTCTGGGACTCTGAATCTCTGGGAATCTGGATCCCTGGGACTCTGAATCTCTGGGACTCTGAATCTCTGGCACTCTGAATCTTTGGGACTCTGAATCTCTGGGACTCTGAATCTCTGGGACGCTGAATCACTGGGACTCTGAATCTCTGGGACTCTGAATCTCTGCGACTCGGATTCTCTGGGACTCTGAATCTCTGGGACTCTGAATCTCTGGGACTCTGAATCTCTAGGACTCTGAATCTCTGGGACGCTGAATCACTGGGACTCTGAATCTCTGGGACTCTGAATCTCCGGGACTCTGAATCTCTGGGACTCTGAATCTCTGTGACTCTGAATCTCTGGGACTCTGAATCTCTGGGACTCTGAATCTCTGGGACTCTGAATCTCTGGGACTCTGAATCACTGGGACTCTGAATCTCTGCGACTCTGAATCTCTGCGACTCTGAATCTCTGGGACTCTGAATCTCTGGGACTCTGAATCTCTGGGACTCTGATTTTTTGGGACTCTGAATCTCTGGGACTCTGAATCTCTGGGATTCTGAATCTCTGGGACGACTCTGAATCTCAGGGACGACTCTGAATCTCTGGGACGACTCTGAATCTCTGGGACGACTCTGAATCTCTGGGACGACTCTAAATCTCTGGGACGACTCTGAATCTCTGGGACGACTCTGAATCTCTGGGACTCCTCTGAATCTCTGGGACTCTGAATCTCTGGGACTCTGCTGAATCTTTGGGACTCTGAATCTCTGGGACTCTGAATCTCTGGGACTCTGAATCTCTGGGACTCTGAATCTCTGGGACTCTGAATCTCTGGGACTCTGAATCTCTGGGACTCTGAATCTCTGGGACTCTGAATGTCTGGGACTCTGAATCTCTGGGACTCTGAATCTCTGGGACTCTGAATCTCTGGGACGCTGAATCACTGGGACTCTGAATCTCCGGGACTCTGAATCTCCGGGACTCTGAATCTCTGGGACTCTGAATCTCTGTGACTCTGAATCTCTGGGACTCTGAATCTCTGGGACTCTGAATCTCTGGGACTCTGAATCTCTGAGACTCTGAATCTCTGGGACTCTGAATCTCTGTGACTCCGAATCTCTGGGACTCCGAATCTCTGGGACTCCTCTGAATCTCTGGGACTCTGAATCTCTGGGACTCTGAATCTCTGGGACTCTGAATCACTGGGACTCTGAATCTCTGCGACTCTGAATCTCTGGGACTCTGAATCTCTGGGACTCTGAATTTCTGGGACTCTGAATCTCTGGGACTCTGAATCTCTGGGACTCTGAATCTCTGGGACTCTGAATTTCTGGGACTCTGAATCTCTGGGACTCTGAATCTCTGGGACTCTGAATCTCTGGTACTCCTCTGAATCTCTGGGACTCTGAATTTCTGGGACTCCTCTGAATCTCTGGGACTCTGAATCTCTGGGACTCTGAATCTCTGGGAATGTGAATCTCTGGGACTCTGAATCTCTGGGACTCTGTATCTCTGGGACGCTGAATCTCTGGGACACTTAATCTCTGGGTCTCTGAATCTCTGGGACTCTGAATCTCTGGGACTCTGAATCTCTGGGACTCTGAATCTCTGGGACTCTGAATCTCTGGGACTCTGAATCTCTGGGACTCTGAATCTCTGGTACTCCTCTGAATCTCTGGGACTCTGAATTTCTGGGACTCCTCTGAATCTCTGGGACTCTGAATCTCTGGGACTCTGAATCTCTGGGAATGTGAATCTCTGGGACTCTGAATCTCTGGGACTCTGAATCTCTGGGACGCTGAATCTCTGGGACACTTAATCTCTGGGACTCTGAATCTCTGGGACTCTGAATCTCTGGGACACTGAATCTCTGGGACTCTGAATCTCTGGGACTCTGAATCTCTGGGACTCTGAATCTCTGGGACTCTGAATCTCTGGGACTCTGAATCTCTGGGACGCTGAATCACTGGGACTCTGAATCTCCGGGACTCTGAATCTCCGGGTCTCTGAATCTCTGGGACTCTGAATCTCTGTGACTCTGAATCTCTGGGACTCTGAATCTCTGGGACTCTGAATCTCTGGGACTCTGAATCTCTGGGACTCTGAATCACTGGGACTCTGAATCTCTGCAACTCTGAATCTCTGCGACTCTGAATCTCTGGGTCTCTGAATCTCTGGGACTCTGAATCTCTGGGACTCTGATTTTTTGGGACTCTGAATCTCTGGGACTCTGAATCTCTGGGACTCTGAATCTCTGGGACGACTCTGAATCTCAGGGACGACTCTGAATCTCTGGGACGACTCTGAATCTCTGGGACGACTCTGAATCTCTGGGACGACTCTAAATCTCTGGGACGACTCTGAATCTCTGGGACGACTCTGAATCTCTGGGACTCCTCTGAATCTCTGGGACTCTGAATCTCTGGGACTCCGCTGAATCTTTGGGACTCTGAATCTCTGGGACTCTGAATCTCTGGGACTCTGAATCTCTGGGACTCTGAATCTCTGGGACTCTGAATCTCTGGGACTCTGAATCTCTGGGACTCTGAATGTCTGGGACTCTGAATCTCTGGGACTCTGAATCTCTGGGACTCTGAATCTCTGGGACGCTGAATCACTGGGACTCTGAATCTCCGGGACTCTGAATTTCCGGGACTCTGAATCTCTGGGACTCTGAATCTCTGGGACTCCGAATCTCTGGGACTCCGAATCTCTGGGACTCCTCTGAATCTCTGGGTCTCTGAATCTCTGGGACTCTGAATCTCTGGGACTCTGAATCTCTGGGACTCTGAATCTCTGGGACTCTGAATCACTGGGACTCTGAATCTCCGGGACTCTGAATTTCCGGGACTCTGAATCTCTGGGACTCTGAATCTCTGGGACTCCGAATCTCTGGGACTCCGAATCTCTGGGACTCCTCTGAATCTCTGGGTCTCTGAATCTCTGGGACTCTGAATCTCTGGGACTCTGAATGTCTGGGACTCTGAATCTCCGGGACTCTGAATTTCCGGGACTCTGAATCTCTGGGACTCTGAATCTCTGTGATTCTGAATCTCTGGGACTCTGAATCTCTGGGACTCTGAATCTCTGGGACTCTGAATCTCTGGGACTCTGAATCTCTGGGACTCCGAATCTCTGGGACTCCGAATCTCTGGGACTCCTCTGAATCTCTGGGTCTCTGAATCTCTGGGACTCTGAATCTCTGGGACTCTGAATCTCTGGGACTCTGAATCACTGGGACTCTGAATCTCTGCGAATCTGAATCTCTGCGACTCTGAATCTCTGGGACTCTGAATCTCTGGGACTCTGAATTTCTGGGACTCTGAATCTCTGGGACTCTGAATCTCTGGGACTCTGAATCTCTGGGACTCTGAATTTCTGGGACTCTGAATCTCTGGGACTCTGAATCTCTGGGACTCTGAATCTCTGGTACTCCTCTGAATCTCTGGGACTCTGAATTTCTGGGACTCCTCTGAATCTCTGGGACTCTGAATCTCTGGGACTCTGAATCTCTGGGAATGTGAATCTCTGGGACTCTGAATCTCTGCGACTCTGAATCTCTGGGACGCTGAATCTCTGGGACACTTAATCTCTGGGACTCTGAATCTCTGGGACTCTGAATCTCTGGGACTCTGAATCTCTGGGACTCTGAATCTCTGGGACTCTGAATCTCTGGGACTCTGAATCACTGGGACTCTGAATCTCTGGGACGCTGAATCACTGGGACTCTGAATCTCCGGGACTCTGAATCTCCGGGACTCTGAATCTCTGGGACTCTGAATCTCTGGGACTCTGAATCTCTGGGACTCTGAATCTCTGGGACTCTGAATCTCTGGGACTCTGAATCTCTGGGACTCTGAATCTCTGGGACTCCGAATCTCTGGGACTCCGAATCTCTGGGACTCCTCTGAATCTCTGGGACTCTGAATCTCTGGGACTCTGAATCTCTGGGACTCTGAATCACTGGGACTCTGAGTCTCTGGGACTCTGAATCTCTGCGACTCTGAATCTCTGGGACTCTGAATCTCTGGGACTCTGAATCTCTGGGACTCTGAATCTCTGGGACTCTGAATTTTTGGGACTCTGAATCTCTGGGACTCTGAAACTCTGGGACTCTGAATCTCTGGGACTCCTCTCAATCTCTGGGACTCTGAATTTCTGGGACTCCTCTGAATCTCTGGGACTCTGAATCTCTGGGACTCTGAATCTCTGGGAATGGGAATCTCTGGGACTCTGAATCTCTGGGACGCTGAATCTCTGGGACACTGAATATCTGGGACTCTGAATCTCTGGGACTCTGAATTTCTGGGACTCTGAATCTCTGGGACTCTGAATCTCTGGGACTCTGAATCTCTGGGACTCTGAATCTCTGGGACGCTGAATCTCTGGGATGCTGAATCTCTGGGACTCTGAACCTCTGGGACTCTGAATTTCTCAGACCCTGAATCTCTGGGACTCTGAATCTCTGGGACTCTGAATTTCTGGGACTCTGAATCTCTGGGACTCTGAATCTCTGGGTCTCTGGGTCTCTGGTACTCTGAATCTCTGGGACTCTGAATCTCTGGGACTCTGAATCTCTGGGACTCTGAACCTCTGGGACTCTGAATTTCTCAGACCCTGAATTTCTGGGACTCTGAAACTCTGGGACTCTGAATCTCTGGGACTCTGAATCTCTGGGACTCTGAATCTCTGGGTCTCTGGGTCTCTGGTACTCTGAATCTCTGGGACTCTGAATCTCTGGGACGACTCTGAATCTCTGGGACGACTCTGAATCTCTGGGACACTGAATCTCTGGGACTCTGAATCTCTGGGACACTGAATCTCTGGGACTCTGAATCTCTGGGACTCTGAATCTCTGGGACGACTCTGAATCTCTGGGACGACTCTGAATCTCTGGGAATCTGAATCTCTGGGACTCTGAATCTCTGGGACTCTGAATCTCTGCGACGACTCTGCATCTCTGGGACTCTGAATCTCGGGACTCTGAATCTCTGGGACTCTGAATCTCTGGGACTCTGAATCTCTGGGACTCTGAATCTCTGGCACTCTGAATCTCTGGGAATCTGAATCTCTGGGACTCTTAATCTCTGGAACTCTGAATCTCTGGGACTCTGTATCTCTGGGACTCTGAATCTCTGGGACTCTGAATCTCTGGGACACTGACTCTATGGGATGACTCTGAATCTCTGGGACTCTGAATCTATGGGACTCTGAATCTCTGGGCCTCTGAATCTCTGGGACTCTGAATCTCTGGGACTCTGAATCTCTGGGATGACTCTGAATCTCTGGGACACTGAATCTCTGGGACTCTGAATCTCTGGGCCTCTGAATCTCTGGGAATCTGAATCTCTGGGACTCTGAATCTCTGGGCCTCTGGGCCTCTGAATCTCTGTGCCTCTGAACCTCTGGGCCTCTGAATCTCTGGGACTCTGAATCTCTGGGATGACTCTGAATCTCTGGCACTCTGAATCTCTGGGACTCTGAATCTCTGGGCCTCTGAATCTCTGGGACTCTGAATCTCTGGGATTCTGAATCTCTGGGCCTCTGGGCCTCTGAATCTCTGGGCCTCTGAATCTCTGTGCCTCTTCATCTCTGGGACTCTGAATCTCTGGGACTCTGAATCTCTGGGACTCTGAATCTCTGGGAATCTGGATCCCTGGGACTCTGAATCTCTGGGACTCTGAATCTCTGGCACTCTGAATCTTTGGGACTCTGAATCTCTGGGACTCTGAATCTCTGGGACGCTGAATCACTGGGACTCTGAATCTCTGGGACTCTGAATCTCTGCGACTCGGATTCTCTGGGACTCTGAATCTCTGGGACTCTGAATCTCTGGGACTCTGAATCTCTAGGACTCTGAATCTCTGGGACGCTGAATCACTGGGACTCTGAATCTCTGGGACTCTGAATCTCCGGGACTCTGAATCTCTGGGACTCTGAATCTCTGTGACTCTGAATCTCTGGGACTCTGAATCTCTGGGACTCTGAATCTCTGGGACTCTGAATCTCTGGGACTCTGAATCACTGGGACTCTGAATCTCTGCGACTCTGAATCTCTGCGACTCTGAATCTCTGGGACTCTGAATCTCTGGGACTCTGAATCTCTGGGACTCTGATTTTTTGGGACTCTGAATCTCTGGGACTCTGAATCTCTGGGATTCTGAATCTCTGGGACGACTCTGAATCTCAGGGACGACTCTGAATCTCTGGGACGACTCTGAATCTCTGGGACGACTCTGAATCTCTGGGACGACTCTAAATCTCTGGGACGACTCTGAATCTCTGGGACGACTCTGAATCTCTGGGACTCCTCTGAATCTCTGGGACTCTGAATCTCTGGGACTCTGCTGAATCTTTGGGACTCTGAATCTCTGGGACTCTGAATCTCTGGGACTCTGAATCTCTGGGACTCTGAATCTCTGGGACTCTGAATCTCTGGGACTCTGAATCTCTGGGACTCTGAATCTCTGGGACTCTGAATGTCTGGGACTCTGAATCTCTGGGACTCTGAATCTCTGGGACTCTGAATCTCTGGGACGCTGAATCACTGGGACTCTGAATCTCCGGGACTCTGAATCTCCGGGACTCTGAATCTCTGGGACTCTGAATCTCTGTGACTCTGAATCTCTGGGACTCTGAATCTCTGGGACTCTGAATCTCTGGGACTCTGAATCTCTGAGACTCTGAATCTCTGGGACTCTGAATCTCTGTGACTCCGAATCTCTGGGACTCCGAATCTCTGGGACTCCTCTGAATCTCTGGGACTCTGAATCTCTGGGACTCTGAATCTCTGGGACTCTGAATCACTGGGACTCTGAATCTCTGCGACTCTGAATCTCTGGGACTCTGAATCTCTGGGACTCTGAATTTCTGGGACTCTGAATCTCTGGGACTCTGAATCTCTGGGACTCTGAATCTCTGGGACTCTGAATTTCTGGGACTCTGAATCTCTGGGACTCTGAATCTCTGGGACTCTGAATCTCTGGTACTCCTCTGAATCTCTGGGACTCTGAATTTCTGGGACTCCTCTGAATCTCTGGGACTCTGAATCTCTGGGACTCTGAATCTCTGGGAATGTGAATCTCTGGGACTCTGAATCTCTGGGACTCTGAATCTCTGGGACGCTGAATCTCTGGGACACTTAATCTCTGGGTCTCTGAATCTCTGGGACTCTGAATCTCTGGGACTCTGAATCTCTGGGACTCTGAATCTCTGGGACTCTGAATCTCTGGGACACTGAATCTCTGGGACTCTGAATCTCTGGGACGCTGAATCACTGGGACTCTGAATCTCCGGGACTCTGAATCTCCGGGACTCTGAATCTCTGGGACTCTGAATCTCTGTGACTCTGAATCTCTGGGACTCTGAATCTCTGGGACTCTGAATCTCTGGGACTCTGAATCTCTGGGACTCTGAATCTCTGGGACTCCGAATCTCTGGGACTCCGAATCTCTGGGACTCCTCTGAATCTCTGGGACTCTGAATCTCTGGGACTCTGAATCTCTGGGACTCTGAATCACTGGGACTCTGAGTCTCTGGGACTCTGAATCTCTGCGACTCTGAATCTCTGGGACTCTGAATCTCTGGGACTCTGAATCTCTGGGACTCTGAATCTCTGGGACTCTGAATCTCTGGGACTCTGAATTTCTGGGACTCTGAATCTCTGGGACTCTGAAACTCTGGGACTCTGAATCTCTGGGACTCCTCTCAATCTCTGGGACTCTGAATTTCTGGGACTCCTCTGAATCTCTGGGACTCTGAATCTCTGGGACTCTGAATCTCTGGGAATGTGAATCTCTGGGACTCTGAATCTCTGGGACGCTGAATCTCTGGGACACTGAATATCTGGGACTCTGAATCTCTGGGACTCTGAATTTCTGGGACTCTGAATCTCTGGGACTCTGAATCTCTGGGACTCTGAATCTCTGGGACTCTGAATCTCTGGGACGCTGAATCTCTGGGATGCTGAATCTCTGGGACTCTGAACCTCTGGGACTCTGAATTTCTCAGACCCTGAATCTCTGGGACTCTGAATCTCTGGGACTCTGAATCTCTGGGACTCTGAATCTCTGGGACTCTGAATCTCTGGGTCTCTGGGTCTCTGGTACTCTGAATCTCTGGGACTCTGAATCTCTGGGACTCTGAATCTCTGGGACTCTGAATCTCTGGGACTCTGAACCTCTGGGACTCTGAATTTCTCAGACCCTGAATCTCTGGGACTCTGAAACTCTGGGACTCTGAATCTCTGGGACTCTGAATCTCTGGGACTCTGAATCTCTGGGTCTCTGGGTCTCTGGTACTCTGAATCTCTGGGACTCTGAATCTCTGGGACGACTCTGAATCTCTGGGACGACTCTGAATCTCTGGGACACTGAATCTCTGGGACTCTGAATCTCTGGGACACTGAATCTCTGGGACTCTGAATCTCTGGGACTCTGAATCTCTGGGACGACTCTGAATCTCTGGGACGACTCTGAATCTCTGGGAATCTGAATCTCTGGGACTCTGAATCTCTGGGACTCTGAATCTCTGCGACGACTCTGCATCTCTGGGACTCTGAATCTCTGGAATCTGAATCTCTGGGACTCTGAATCTCTGGGACTCTGAATCTCTGGGACTCTGAATCTCTGGCACTGAATCTCTGGGAATCTGAATCTCTGGGACTCTTAATCTCTGGAACTCTGAATCTCTGGGACTCTGTATCTCTGGGACTCTGAATCTCTGGGACTCTGAATCTCTGGGACTCTGACTCTATGGGATGACTCTGAATCTCTGGGACTCTGAATCTATGGGACTCTGAATCTCTGGGCCTCTGAATCTCTGGGACTCTGAATCTCTGGGACTCTGAATCTCTGGGATGACTCTGAATCTCTGGGACACTGAATCTCTGGGACTCTGAATCTCTGGGCCTCTGAATCTCTGGGAATCTGAATCTCTGGGACTCTGAATCTCTGGGCCTCTGGGCCTCTGAATCTCTGGGCCTCTGAACCTCTGGGCCTCTGAATCTCTGGGACTCTGAATCTCTGGGATGACTCTGAATCTCTGGCACTCTGAATCTCTGGGACTCTGAATCTCTGGGCCTCTGAATCTCTGGGACTCTGAATCTCTGGGATTCTGAATCTCTGGGCCTCTGGGCCTCTGAATCTCTGGGCCTCTGAATCTCTGTGCCTCTGCATCTCTGGGACTCTGAATCTCTGGGACTCTGAATCTCTGGGACTCTGAATCTCTGGGAATCTGGATCCCTGGGACTCTGAATCTCTGGGACTCTGAATCTCTGGCACTCTGAATCTCTGGGACTCTGAATCTCTGGGACTCTGAATCTCTGGGACGCTGAATCACTGGGACTCTGAATCTCTGGGACTCTGAATCTCTGCGACTCTGATTCTCTGGGACTCTGAAACTCTGGGACTCTGAATCTCTTGGACTCTGAATCTCTGGGACTCTGAATCTCTGGGACTCTGAATCTCTGGGACTCTGAATCTCTGGGACTCTGAATCTCTGGGACTCTGAATCTCTGGGACTCTGTATCTCTGGGTCACTGAATCTCTGGGATTCTGACTCTCTGGGACTCTGAATCTCTGGGACGACTCTGAAACTCTGGGACGACTCTGAATCTCTGGGACGACACTGAATCTCCGGGACTCTGAATCTCTGGGACTCTGAATCTCTGGGACTCTGAATCTCTGGGACTCTGAATCTCTGGGACTCTGAATCTCTGGGACGAATCTGAATCTCTGTGACTCTGAATCTCTGGGACTCTGAATCTCTGGGACTCTGAATCTCTGGGAATCTGAATCTCTGGGACTCTGAATCTCTGGGACTCTGAATCTCTGGGACTCTGAATCTCTGGGACTCTGAATCTCTGGGATGACTCTGAATCTCTGGGACTCGGAATCTCTGGGACTCTGAATCTCTGTGCCTCTGAATCTCTGGGACTCTGAACCTCTGAGACTCTGAATCTCTGGGACTCTGGGCCTCTGAATCTCTGGGCCTCTGAATCTCTGGGCCTCTGAATCTCTGGGCCTCTGAATCTCTGGGCCTCTGAATCTCTGGGCCTCTGAATCTCTGGGACGACTCTGAATCTCTGGAACGACTCTGAATCTCTGGGACGACTCTGAATCTCTGGGACGACTCTGAATCTCTGGGACGACTCTGAATCTCTGGGACGACTCTAAACCTCTGGGACGACTCTGAATCTCTGGGACGACTCTGAATCTCTGGGACTCCTCTGAATCTCTGGGACTCTGAATCTCTGGGACTCTGAATCTCTGGGACTCTGAATCTCTGGGACTCTGAATATCTGGGACTCTGAATCTCTGGGACTCTGAATCTCTGGGACTCTGAATCTCTGGGACTCTGAATCTCTGGGACTCTGAATGTCTGGGACTCTGAATCTCTGGGACTCTGAATCTCTGGGATGCTGAATCACTGGGACTCTGAATCTCCGGGACTCTGAATCTCCGGGACTCTGAATCTCTGGGACTCTGAATCTCTGTGACTCTGAATCTCTGGGACTCTGAATCTCTGGGACTCTGAATCTCTGGGACTCTGAATCTCTGGGACTCTGAATCACTGGGACTCTGAATCTCTGCGACTCTGAATCTCTGCGACTCTGAATCTCTGGGACTCTGAATCTCTGGGACTCTGAATCTCTGGGACTCTGAATCTCTGGGACTCTGAATCTCTGGGACTCTGAATCTCTGGGACTCGGAATTTCTGGGACTCTGAATCTCTGGGACTCTGAATCTCTGGGACTCTGAATCTCTGGTACTCCTCTGAGTCTCTGGGACTCTGAATTTCTGGGACTCCTCTGAATCTCTGGGACTCTGAATCTCTGGGACTCTGAATCTCTGGGAATGTGAATCTCTGGGACTCTGAATCTCTGGGACTCTGAATCTCTGGGACGCTGAATCTCTGGGACACTTAATCTCTGGGACTCTGAATCTCTGGGACTCTGAATCTCTGGGACTCTGAATCTCTGGGACGCTGAATCTCTGGGACGCTGAATCTCTGGGACGCTGAGTCTCTGGGACTCTGAATTTCTGGGACTCTGAATCTCTGGGACTCTGAATCTCTGGCACTCTGAATCTCTGGGACTCTGAATCTCTGGGGCTCTGAACCTCTGGGACTCTGAATTTCTCAGACCCTGAATCTCTGGGACTCTGAAACTCTGGGACTCTGAATCTCATGGGACTCTGAATCTCTGGGACTCTGAATCTCTGGGACTCTGAATCTCTGGGACTCTGAATCTCTGGGACACTGAATCTCTGGGACTCTGAATCTCTGGGACTCTGAATCTCTGGGACGACTCTGAATCTCTGGGACGACTCTGAATCTCTGGGAATCTGAATCTCTGGGACTCTGAATCTCTGGGACTCTGAATCTCTGGGACGACTCTGAATCTCTGGGACTCTGAATCTCTGGACTCTGAATCTCTGGGACTCTGAAGCTCTGGGACTCTGAATCTCTGGGACTCTGAATCTCTGGGACTCTGAATCTCTGGGAATCTGAATCTCTGGGACTCTGAACCGCTGGGAATCTGAATCTCTGGGACTCTGAATCTCTGGGACTCTGACTCTCTGGGATGACTCTGAATCTCTGGGACTCTGAATCTATGGGACTCTGAATCTCTGGGCCTCTGAATCTCTGGGACCCTGAATCTCTGGTACTCTGAATCTCTGGGATGACTCTGAATTTCTGGGACTCTGAATCTCTGGGACTCGGAATCTCTGGGCCTCTGAATCTCTGGGAATCTGAATCTCTGTGACTCTGAATCTCTGGGACTCTGAATCTCTGGGACTCTGAATCTCTGGGAATCTGAATCTCTGGGACTCTGAATCTCTGGGACTCTGAATCGCTGGGACTCTGAATCTCTGGGACTCTGAATCTCTGGGACACTGAATCTCTGGGATGACTCTGAATCTCTGGGACTCTGAATCTCTGGGACTCTGAATCTCTGTGCCTCTGAATCTCTGGGACTCTGAACCTCTGAGACTCTGAATCTCTGGGACTCTGGGCCTCTGAATCTCTGGGCCTCTGAATCTCTGGGCCTCTGAATCTCTGGGACTCTGAATCTCTGGGCCTCTGAATCTCTGGGCCTCTGAATCTCTGGGACGACTCTGAATCTCTGGAACGACTCTGAATCTCTGGGACGACTCTGAATCTCTGGGACGACTCTGAATCTCTGGGACGACTCTGAATCTCTGGGACGACTCTAAACCTCTGGGACGACTCTGAATCTCTGGGACGACTCTGAATCTCTGGGACTCCTCTGAATCTCTGGGACTCTGAATCTCTGGGACTCTGAATCTCTGGGACTCTGAATCTCTGGGACTCTGAATCTCTGGGACTCTGAATCTCTGGGACTCTGCATGTCTGGGACTCTGAATCTCTGGGTCTCTGAATCTCTGGGATGCTGAATCACTGGGACTCTGAATCTCCGGGACTCTGAATCTCCGGGACTCTGAATCTCTGGGACTCTGAATCTCTGTGACTCTGAATCTCTGGGACTCTGAATCTCTGGGACTCTGAATCTCTGGGACTCTGAATCTCTGGGACTCTGAATCACTGGGACTCTGAATCTCTGCGACTCTGAATCTCTGCGACTCTGAATCTCTGGGACTCTGAATCTCTGGGACTCTGAATCTCTGGGAATCTGAATCTCTGGGACTCCGAATTTCTGGGACTCTGAATCTCTGGGACTCTGAATCTCTGGGACTCTGAGTCTCTGGTACTCCTCTGAGTCTCTGGGACTCTGAATTTCTGGGACTCCTCTGAATCTCTGGGACTCTGAATCTCTGGGACTCTGAATCTCTGGGAATGTGAATCTCTGGGACTCTGAATCTCTGGGACTCTGAATCTCTGGGACGCTGAATCTCTGGGACACTTAATCTCTGGGACTCTGAATCTCTGGGACTCTGAATCTCTGGGACTCTGAATCTCTGGGACGCTGAATCTCTGGGACGCTGAATCTCTGGGACGCTGAATCTCTGGGACTCTGAATTTCTGGGACTCTGAATCTCTGGGATTCTGAATCTCTGGCACTCTGAATCTCTGGGACTCTGAATCTCTGGCGCTCTGAACCTCTGGGATTCTGAATTTCTCAGACCCTGAATCTCTGGGACTCTGAAACTCTGGGACTCTGAATCTCATGGGACTCTGAATCTCTGGGACTCTGAATCTCTGGGACTCTGAATCTCTGGGACTCTGAATCTCTGGGACTCTGAATCTCTGGGACACTGAATCTCTGGGACTCTGAATCTCTGGGACTCTGAATCTCTGGGACGACTCTGAATCTCTGGGACGACTCTGAATCTCTGGGAATCTGAATCTCTGGGACTCTGAATCTCTGGGACTCTGAATCTCTGGGACGACTCTGAATCTCTGGGACTCTGAATCTCTGGACTCTGAATCTCTGGGACTCTGAAGCTCTGGGACTCTGAATCTCTGGGACTCTGAATCTCTGGGACTCTGAATCTCTGGGAATCTGAATCTCTGGGACTCTGAACCGCTGGGCCTCTGAATCTCTGGGACCCTGAATCTCTGGGACTCTGACTCTCTGGGATGACTCTGAATCTCTGGGACTCTGAATCTCTGGGACTCGGAATCTCTGGGCCTCTGAATCTCTGGGAATCTGAATCTCTGGGACTCTGAATCTCTGGGCCTCTGGGCCTCTGAATCTCTGGGCCTCTGAACCTCTGGGCCTCTGAATCTCTGGGACTCTGAATCTCTGGGATGACTCTGAATCTCTGGGACTCTGAATCTCTGGGGCTCTGAATCTCTGGGCCTCTGAATCTCTGGGACTCTGAATCTCTGGGATTCTGAATCTCTGGGCCTCTGGGCCTCTGAATCTCTGGGCCTCTGAATCTCTGCGCCTCTGCATCTCTGGGACTCTGAATCTCTGGGACTCTGAATCTCTGGGACTCTGAATCTCTGGGAATCTGTATCCCTGGGACTCTGAATCTCTGGGACTCTGAATCTCTGGCACTCTGAATCTCTGGGACTCTGAATCTCTGGGACTCTGAATCTCTGGGACACTGAATCTCTGGGACTCTGAATCTCTGGGACTCTGAATCTCTGGGACGACTCTGAATCTCTGGGACGACTCTGAATCTCTGGGAATCTGAATCTCTGGGACTCTGAATCTCTGGGACTCTGAATCTCTGGGACGACTCTGAATCTCTGGGACTCTGAATCTCTGCACTCTGAATCTCTGGGACTCTGAAGCTCTGGGACTCTGAATCTCTGGGACTCTGAATCTCTGGGACTCTGAATCTCTGGGAATCTGAATCTCTGGGACTCTGAACCGCTGGGAATCTGAATCTCTGGGACTCTGAATCTCTGGGACTCTGACTCTCTGGGATGACTCTGAATCTCTGGGACTCTGAATCTATGGGACTCTGAATCTCTGGGCCTCTGAATCTCTGGGACCCTGAATCTCTGGGACTCTGAATCTCTGGGATGACTCTGAATCTCTGGGACTCTGAATCTCTGGGACTCGGAATCTCTGGGCCTCTGAATCTCTGGGAATCTGAATCTCTGGGACTCTGAATCTCTGGGCCTCTGGGACTCTGAATCTCTGGGCCTCTGAACCTCTGGGCCTCTGAATCTCTGGGACTCTGAATCTCTGGGATGACTCTGAATCTCTGGGACTCTGAATCTCTGGGGCTCTGAATCTCTGGGCCTCTGAATCTCTGGGACTCTGAATCTCTGGGATTCTGAATCTCTGGGCCTCTGGGCCTCTGAATCTCTGGGCCTCTGAATCTCTGGGCCTCTGCATCTCTGGGACTCTGAATCTCTGGGACTCTGAATCTCTGGGACTCTGAATCTCTGGGAACCTGTATCCCTGGGACTCTGAATCTCTGGGACTCTGAATCTCTGGCACTCTGAATCTCTGGGACTCTGAATCTCTGGGACTCTGAATCTCTGGGACGCTGAATCACTGGGACTCTGAATCTCTGGGACTCTGAATCTCTGGGACTCTGATTTTTTGGGACTCTGAATCTCTGGGACTCTGAATCTCTGGGACTCTGAATCTCTGGGACGACTCTGAATCTCAGGGACGACTCTGAATCTCTGGGACGACTCTGAATCTCTGGGACGACTCTGAATCTCTGGGACGACTCTAAATCTCTGGGACGACTCTGAATCTCTGGGACGACTCTGAATCTCTGGGACTCCTCTGAATCTCTGGGACTCTGAATCTCTGGGACTCCGCTGAATCTTTGGGACTCTGAATCTCTGGGACTCTGAATCTCTGGGACTCTGAATCTCTGGGACTCTGAATCTCTGGGACTCTGAATCTCTGGGACTCTGAATCTCTGGGACTCTGCATCTCTGGGACTCTGAATGTCTGGGACGCTGAATCTCTGGGACTCTGAATCACTGGGACTCTGAATCTCTGGGACGCTGAATCACTGGGACTCTGAATCTCTGGGACTCTGAATCTCCAGGACTCTGAATCTCTGGGACTCTGAATCTCTGTGACTCTGAATCTCTGGGACTCTGAATCTCTGGGACTCTGAATCTCTGGGACTCTGAATCTCTGGGACTCTGAATCTCTGGGACTCTGAATCTCTGGGACTCTGAATCTCTGGGACTCCGAATCTCTGGGACTCCGAATCTCTGGGACTCCTCTGAATCTCTGGGACTCTGAATCTCTGGGACTCTGAATCTCTGGGACTCTGAATATCTGGGACTCTGAATCACTGGGACTCTGAATCTCTGCGAATCTGAATCTCTGCGACTCTGAATCTCTGGGACTCTGAATCTCTGGGACTCTGAATTTCTGGGACTCTGAATCTCTGGGACTCTGAATCTCTGGGACTCTGAATCTCTGGGACTCTGAATCTCTGGGACTCTAAATTTCTGGGACTCTGAATCTCTGGGCCTCTGAATCTCTGGGCCTCTGAATCTCTGGGCCTCTGAATCTCTGGGCCTCTGAATCTCTGGGCCTCTGAATCTCTGGGACGACTCTGAATCTCTGGAACGTCTCTGAATCTCTGGGACGACTCTGAATCTCTGGGACGACTCTGAATCTCTGGGACGACTCTGAATCTCTGGGACGACTCTAAACCTCTGGGACGACTCTGAATCTCTGGGACGACTCTGCATCTCTGGGACTCCTCTGAATCTCTGGGACTCTGAATCTCTGGGACTCTGAATCTCTGGGACTCTGAATCTCTGGGACTCTGAATCTCTGGGACTCTGACTCTATGGGATGACTCTGAATCTCTGGGACTCTGAATCTATGGGACTCTGAATCTCTGGGCCTCTGAATCTCTGGGACTCTGAATCTCTGGGACTCTGAATCTCTGGGATGACTCTGAATCTCTGGGACACTGAATCTCTGGGACTCTGAATCTCTGGGCCTCTGAATCTCTGGGAATCTGAATCTCTGGGACTCTGAATCTCTGGGCCTCTGGGCCTCTGAATCTCTGGGCCTCTGAACCTCTGGGCCTCTGAATCTCTGGGACTCTGAATCTCTGGGATGACTCTGAATCTCTGGCACTCTGAATCTCTGGGACTCTGAATCTCTGGGCCTCTGAATCTCTGGGACTCTGAATCTCTGGGATTCTGAATCTCTGGGCCTCTGGGCCTCTGAATCTCTGGGCCTCTGAATCTCTGTGCCTCTGCATCTCTGGGACTCTGAATCTCTGGGACTCTGAATCTCTGGGACTCTGAATCTCTGGGAATCTGGATCCCTGGGACTCTGAATCTCTGGGACTCTGAATCTCTGGCACTCTGAATCTCTGGGACTCTGAATCTCTGGGACTCTGAATCTCTGGGACACTGAATCACTGGGACTCTGAATCTCTGGGACTCTGAATCTCTGCGACTCTGATTCTCTGGGACTCTGAAACTCTGGGACTCTGAATCTCTTGGACTCTGAATCTCTGGGACTCTGAATCTCTGGGACTCTGAATCTCTGGGACTCTGAATCTCTGGGACTCTGAATCTCTGGGACTCTGAATCTCTGGGACTCTGTATCTCTGGGTCACTGAATCTCTGGGATTCTGACTCTCTGGGACTCTGAATCTCTGGGACGACTCTGAAACTCTGGGACGACTCTGAATCTCTGGGACGACACTGAATCTCCGGGACTCTGAATCTCTGGGACTCTGAATCTCTGGGACTCTGAATCTCTGGGACTCTGAATCTCTGGGACTCTGAATCTCTGGGACGACTCTGAATCTCTGTGACTCTGAAACTCTGGGACTCTGAATCTCTGGGACTCTGAATCTCTGGGAATCTCAATCTCTGGGACTCTGAATCTCTGGGACTCTGAATCTCTGGGACTCTGAATCTCTGGGACTCTGAATCTCTGGGATGACTCTGAATCTCTGGGACTCGGAATCTCTGGGACTCTGAATCTCTGTGCCTCTGAATCTCTGGGACTCTGAACCTCTGAGACTCTGAATCTCTGGGACTCTGGGCCTCTGAATCTCTGGGCCTCTGAATCTCTGGGCCTCTGAATCTCTGGGACTCTGAATCTCTGGGCCTCTGAATCTCTGGGCCTCTGAATCTCTGGGACGACTCTGAATCTCTGGAACGACTCTGAATCTCTGGGACGACTCTGAATCTCTGGGACGACTCTAAATCTCTGGGACGACTCTGAATCTCTGGGACGACTCTAAACCTCTGGGACGACTCTGAATCTCTGGGACGACTCTGAATCTCTGGGACTCCTCTGAATCTCTGGGACTCTGAATCTCTGGGACTCTGAATCTCTGGGACTCTGAATCTCTGGGACTCTGAATATCTGGGACTCTGAATCTCTGGGACTCTGAATCTCTGGGACTCTGAATCTCTGGGACTCTGAATCTCTGGGACTCTGAATGTCTGGGACTCTGAATCTCTGGGACTCTGAATCTCTGGGATGCTGAATCACTGGGACTCTGAATCTCCGGGACTCTGAATCTCCGGGACTCTGAATCTCTGGGACTCTGAATCTCTGTGACTCTGAATCTCTGGGACTCTGAATCTCTGGGACCCTGAATCTCTGGGACTCTGAATCTCTGGGACTCTGAATCACTGGGACTCTGAATCTCTGCGACTCTGAATCTCTGCGACTCTGAATCTCTGGGACTCTGAATCTCTGGGACTCTGAATCTCTGGGACTCTGAATCTCTGGGACTCTGAATCTCTGGGACTCTGAATCTCTGGGACTCCGAATTTCTGGGACTCTGAATCTCTGGGACTCTGAATCTCTGGGACTCTGAATCTCTGGTACTCCTCCGAGTCTCTGGGACTCTGAATTTCTGGGACTCCTCTGAATCTCTGGGACTCTGAATCTCTGGGACTCTGAATCTCTGGGAATGTGAATCTCTGGGACTCTGAATCTCTGGGACTCTGAATTTCTGGGACGCTGAATCTCTGGGACACTTAATCTCTGGGACTCTGAATCTCTGGGACTCTGAATCTCTGGGACTCTGAATCTCTGGGACGCTGAATCTCTGGGACGCTGAATCTCTGGGACGCTGAATCTCTGGGACTCTGAATTTCTGGGACTCTGAATCTCTGGGACTCTGAATCTCTGGCACTCTGAATCTCTGGGACTCTGAATCTCTGGGGCTCTGAACCTCTGGGACTCTGAATTTCTCAGACCCTGAATCTCTGGGACTCTGAAACTCTGGGACTCTGAATCTCATGGGACTCTGAATCTCTGGGACTCTGAATCTCTGGGACTCTGAATCTCTGGGACTCTGAATCTCTGGGACTCTGAATCTCTGGGACACTGAATCTCTGGGACTCTGAATCTCTGGGACTCTGAATCTCTGGGACGACTCTGAATCTCTGGGACGACTCTGAATCTCTGGGAATCTGAATCTCTGGGACTCTGAATCTCTGGGACTCTGAATCTCTGGGACGACTCTGAATCTCTGGGACTCTGAATCTCTGGACTCTGAATCTCTGGGACTCTGAAGCTCTGGGACTCTGAATCTCTGGGACTCTGAATCTCTGGGACTCTGAATCTCTGGGAATCTGAATCTCTGGGACTCTGAACCGCTGGGAATCTGAATCTCTGGGACTCTGAATCTCTGGGACTCTGACTCTCTGGGATGACTCTGAATCTCTGGGACTCTGAATCTATGGGACTCTGAATCTCTGGGCCTCTGAATCTCTGGGACCCTGAATCTCTGGTACTCTGAATCTCTGGGATGACTCTGAATTTCTGGGACTCTGAATCTCTGGGACTCGGAATCTCTGGGCCTCTGAATCTCTGGGAATCTGAATCTCTGTGACTCTGAATCTCTGGGACTCTGAATCTCTGGGACTCTGAATCTCTGGGAATCTGAATCTCTGGGACTCTGAATCTCTGGGACTCTGAATCGCTGGGACTCTGAATCTCTGGGACTCTGAATCTCTGGGACTCTGAATCTCTGGGATGACTCTGAATCTCTGGGACTCTGAATCTCTGGGACTCTGAATCTCTGTGCCTCTGAATCTCTGGGACTCTGAACCTCTGAGACTCTGAATCTCTGGGACTCTGGGCCTCTGAATCTCTGGGCCTCTGAATCTCTGGGCCTCTGAATCTCTGGGCCTCTGAATCTCTGGGCCTCTGAATCTCTGGGCCTCTGAATCTCTGGGACGACTCTGAATCTCTGGAACGACTCTAAATCTCTGGGACGACTCTGAATCTCTGGGACGACTCTGAATCTCTGGGACGACTCTGAATCTCTGGGACGACTCTAAACCTCTGGGACGACTCTGAATCTCTGGGACGACTCTGAATCTCTGGGACTCCTCTGAATCTCTGGGACTCTGAATCTCTGGGACTCTGAATCTCTGGGACTCTGAATCTCTGGGACTCTGAATCTCTGGGACTCTGAATCTCTGGGAATCTGAATCTCTGGGACTCTGCATGTCTGGGACTCTGAATCTCTGGGTCTCTGAATCTCTGGGATGCTGAATCACTGTGACTCTGAATCTCCGGGACTCTGAATCTCCGGGACTCTGAATCTCTGGGACTCTGAATCTCTGTGACTCTGAATCTCTGGGACTCTGAATCTCTGGGACTCTGAATCTCTGGGACTCTGAATCTCTGGGACTCTGAATCACTGGGACTCTGAATCTCTGCGACTCTGAATCTCTGCGACTCTGAATCTCTGGGACTCTGAATCTCTGGGACTCTGAATCTCTGGGACTCTGAATCTCTGGGACTCTGAATCTCTGGGAATCTGAATCTCTGGGACTCCGAATTTCTGGGACTCTGAATCTCTGGGACTCTGAATCTCTGGGACTCTGAGTCTCTGGTACTCCTCTGAGTCTCTGGGACTCTGAATTTCTGGGACTCCTCTGAATCTCTGGGACTCTGAATCTCTGGGACTCTGAATCTCTGGGAATGTGAATCTCTGGGACTCTGAATCTCTGGGACTCTGAATCTCTGGGACGCTGAATCTCTGGGACACTTAATCTCTGGGACTCTGAATCTCTGGGACTCTGAATCTCTGGGACTCTGAATCTCTGGGACGCTGAATCTCTGGGACGCTGAATCTCTGGGACGCTGAATCTCTGGGACTCTGAATTTCTGGGACTCTGAATCTCTGGGATTCTGAATCTCTGGCACTCTGAATCTCTGGGACTCTGAATCTCTGGCGCTCTGAACCTCTGGGATTCTGAATTTCTCAGACCCTGAATCTCTGGGACTCTGAAACTCTGGGACTCTGAATCTCATGGGACTCTGAATCTCTGGGACTCTGAATCTCTGGGACTCTGAATCTCTGGGACTCTGAATCTCTGGGACTCTGAATCTCTGGGACACTGAATCTCTGGGACTCTGAATCTCTGGGACTCTGAATCTCTGGGACGACTCTGAATCTCTGGGACGACTCTGAATCTCTGGGAATCTGAATCTCTGGGACTCTGAATCTCTGGGACTCTGAATCTCTGGGACGACTCTGAATCTCTGGGACTCTGAATCTCTGGACTCTGAATCTCTGGGACTCTGAAGCTCTGGGACTCTGAATCTCTGGGACTCTGAATCTCTGGGACTCTGAATCTCTGGGAATCTGAATCTCTGGGACTCTGAACCGCTGGGCCTCTGAATCTCTGGGACCCTGAATCTCTGGGACTCTGACTCTCTGGGATGACTCTGAATCTCTGGGACTCTGAATCTCTGGGACTCGGAATCTCTGGGCCTCTGAATCTCTGGGAATCTGAATCTCTGGGACTCTGAATCTCTGGGCCTCTGGGCCTCTGAATCTCTGGGCCTCTGAACCTCTGGGCCTCTGAATCTCTGGGACTCTGAATCTCTGGGATGACTCTGAATCTCTGGGACTCTGAATCTCTGGGGCTCTGAATCTCTGGGCCTCTGAATCTCTGGGACTCTGAATCTCTGGGATTCTGAATCTCTGGGCCTCTGGGCCTCTGAATCTCTGGGCCTCTGAATCTCTGCGCCTCTGCATCTCTGGGACTCTGAATCTCTGGGACTCTGAATCTCTGGGACTCTGAATCTCTGGGAATCTGTATCCCTGGGACTCTGAATCTCTGGGACTCTGAATCTCTGGGACGACTCTGAATCTCTGGGACGACTCTGAATCTCTGGGAATCTGAATCTCTGGGACTCTGAATCTCTGGGACTCTGAATCTCTGGGACGACTCTGAATCTCTGGGACTCTGAATCTCTGGACTCTGAATCTCTGGGACTCTGAAGCTCTGGGACTCTGAATCTCTGGGACTCTGAATCTCTGGGACTCTGAATCTCTGGGAATCTGAATCTCTGGGACTCTGAACCGCTGGGCCTCTGAATCTCTGGGACCCTGAATCTCTGGGACTCTGACTCTCTGGGATGACTCTGAATCTCTGGGACTCTGAATCTCTGGGACTCGGAATCTCTGGGCCTCTGAATCTCTGGGAATCTGAATCTCTGGGACTCTGAATCTCTGGGCCTCTGGGCCTCTGAATCTCTGGGCCTCTGAACCTCTGGGCCTCTGAATCTCTGGGACTCTGAATCTCTGGGATGACTCTGAATCTCTGGGACTCTGAATCTCTGGGGCTCTGAATCTCTGGGCCTCTGAATCTCTGGGACTCTGAATCTCTGGGATTCTGGATCTCTGGGCCTCTGGGCCTCTGAATCTCTGGGCCTCTGAATCTCTGCGCCTCTGCATCTCTGGGACTCTGAATCTCTGGGACTCTGAATCTCTGGGACTCTGAATCTCTGGGACTCTGAATCTCTGGGACACTGAATCTCTGGGACTCTGAATCTCTGGGACTCTGAATCTCTGGGACTCTGAATCTCTGGGACACTGAATCTCTGGGACTCTGAATCTCTGGGACTCTGAATCTCTGGGACGACTCTGAATCTCTGGGACGACTCTGAATCTCTGGGAATCTGAATCTCTGGGACTCTGAATCTCTGGGACTCTGAATCTCTGGGACGACTCTGAATCTCTGGGACTCTGAATCTCTGCACTCTGAATCTCTGGGACTCTGAAGCTCTGGGACTCTGAATCTCTGGGACTCTGAATCTCTGGGACTCTGAATCTCTGGGAATCTGAATCTCTGGGACTCTGAACCGCTGGGAATCTGAATCTCTGGGACTCTGAATCTCTGGGACTCTGACTCTCTGGGATGACTCTGAATCTCTGGGACTCTGAATCTATGGGACTCTGAATCTCTGGGCCTCTGAATCTCTGGGACCCTGAATCTCTGGGTCTCTGAATCTCTGGGATGACTCTGAATCTCTGGGACTCTGAATCTCTGGGACTCGGAATCTCTGGGCCTCTGAATCTCTGGGAATCTGAATCTCTGGGACTCTGAATCTCTGGGCCTCTGGGCCTCTGAATCTCTGGGCCTCTGAACTTCTGGGCCTCTGAATCTCTGGGACTCTGAATCTCTGGGATGACTCTGAATCTCTGGGACTCTGAATCTCTGGGGCTCTGAATCTCTGGGCCTCTGAATCTCTGGGACTCTGAATCTCTGGGATTCTGAATCTCTGGGCCTCTGGGCCTCTGAATCTCTGGGCCTCTGAATCTCTGGGCCTCTGCATCTCTGGGACTCTGAATCTCTGGCACTCTGAATCTCTGGGACTCTGAATCTCTGGGACTCTGAATCTCTGGGACGCTGAATCACTGGGACTCTGAATCTCTGGGACTCTGAATCTCTGGGACTCTGATTTTTTGGGACTCTGAATCTCTGGGACTCTGAATCTCTGGGACTCTGAATCTCTGGGACGACTCTGAATCTCAGGGACGACTCTGAATCTCTGGGACGACTCTGAATCTCTGGGACGACTCTGAATCTCTGGGACGACTCTAAATCTCTGGGACGACTCTGAATCTCTGGGACGACTCTGAATCTCTGGGACTCCTCTGAATCTCTGGGACTCTGAATCTCTGGGACTCCGCTGAATCTTTGGGACTCTGAATCTCTGGGCTCTGAATCTCTGGGACTCTGAATCTCTGGGACTCTGAATCTCTGGGACTCTGAATCTCTGGGACTCTGAATCTCTGGGACTCTGCATCTCTGGGACTCTGAATGTCTGGGACGCTGAATCTCTGGGACTCTGAATCACTGGGACTCTGAATCTCTGGGACGCTGAATCACTGGGACTCTGAATCTCTGGGACTCTGAATCTCCAGGACTCTGAATCTCTGGGACTCTGAATCTCTGTGACTCTGAATCTCTGGGACTCTGAATCTCTGGGACTCTGAATCTCTGGGACTCTGAATCTCTGGGACTCTGAATCTCTGGGACTCTGAATCTCTGGGACTCTGAATCTCTGGGACTCCGAATCTCTGGGACTCCGAATCTCTGGGAATCCTCTGAATCTCTGGGACTCTGAATCTCTGGGACTCTGAATCTCTGGGACTCTGAATATCTGGGACTCTGAATCACTGGGACTCTGAATCTCTGCGAATCTGAATCTCTGCGACTCTGAATCTCTGGGACTCTGAATCTCTGGGACTCTGAATTTCTGGGACTCTGAATCTCTGGGACTCTGAATCTCTGGGACTCTGAATCTCTGGGACTCTGAATCTCTGGGACTCTGAATTTCTGGGACTCTGAATCTCTGGGCCTCTGAATCTCTGGGCCTCTGAATCTCTGGGCCTCTGAATCTCTGGGCCTCTGAATCTCTGGGCCTCTGAATCTCTGGGACGACTCTGAATCTCTGGAACGTCTCTGAATCTCTGGGACGACTCTGAATCTCTGGGACGACTCTGAATCTCTGGGACGACTCTGAATCTCTGGGACGACTCTAAACCTCTGGGACGACTCTGAATCTCTGGGACGACTCTGCATCTCTGGGACTCCTCTGAATCTCTGGGACTCTGAATCTCTGGGACTCTGAATCTCTGGGACTCTGAATCTCTGGGACTCTGAATCTCTGGGACTCTGAATCTCTGGGACTCTGAATCTCTGGGACTCTGAATCTCTGGGACTCTGAATGTCTGGGACTCTGAATCTCTGGGACTCTGAATCTCTGGGATGCTGAATCACTGGGACTCTGAATCTCCGGGACTCTGAATCTCCGGGACTCTGAATCTCTGGGACTCTGAATCTCTGTGACTCTGAATCTCTGGGACTCTGAATCTCTGGGACTCTGAATCTCTGGGACTCTGAATCTCTGGGACTCTGAATCACTGGGACTCTGAATCTCTGTGACTCTGTATCTCTGCGACTCTGAATCTCTGGGACTCTGAATCTCTGGGACTCTGAATCTCTGGGACTCTGAATCTCTGGGACTCCGAATCTCTGGGACTCTGAATCTCTGGGACTCCGAATTTCTGGGACTCTTAATCTCTGGGACTCTGAATCTCTGGGACTCTGAATCTCTGGTACTCCTCTGAGTCTCTGGGACTCTGAATTTCTGGGACTCCTCTGAATCTCTGGGACTCTGAATCTCTGGGACTCTGAATCTCTGGGAATGTGAATCTCTGGGACTCTGAATCTCTGGGACTCTGAATCTCTGGGACGCTGAATCTCTGGGACACTTAATCTCTGGGACTCTGAATCTCTGGGACTCTGAATCTCTGGGACTCTGAATCTCTGGGACGCTGAATCTCTGGGACGCTGAATCTCTGGGACGCTGAATCTCTGGCACTCTGAATCTCTGGGACTCTGAATCTCTGGGGCTCTGAACCTCTGGGACTCTGAATTTCTCAGACCCTGAATCTCTGGGACTCTGAAACTCTGGGACTCTGAATCTCATGGGACTCTGAATCTCTGGGACTCTGAATCTCTGGGACTCTGAATCTCTGGGACTCTGAATCTCTGGGACTCTGAATCTCTGGGACACTGAATCTCTGGGACTCTGAATCTCTGGGACTCTGAATCTCTGGGACGACTCTGAATCTCTGGGAATCTGAATCTCTGGGACTCTGAATCTCTGGGACTCTGAATCTCTGGGACGACTCTGAATCTCTGGGACTCTGAATCTCTGGACTCTGAATCTCTGGGACTCTGAAGCTCTGGGACTCTGAATCTCTGGGACTCTGAATCTCTGGGACTCTGAATCTCTGGGAATCTGAATCTCTGGGACTCTGAACCGCTGGGAATCTGAATCTCTGGGACTCTGAATCTCTGGGACTCTGACTCTCTGGGATGACTCTGAATCTCTGGGACTCTGAATCTATGGGACTCTGAATCTCTGGGCCTCTGAATCTCTGGGACACTGAATCTCTGGGACTCTGAATCTCTGGGATGACTCTGAATTTCTGGGACTCTGAATCTCTGGGACTCGGAATCTCTGGGCCTCTGAATCTCTGGGAATCTGAATCTCTGTGACTCTGAATCTCTGGGACTCTGAATCTCTGGGACTCTGAATCTCTGGGAATCTGAATCTCTGGGACTCTGAATCTCTGGGACTCCGAATCTCTGGGACTCTGAATCTCTGGGACTCTGAATCTCTGGGACTGTGAATCTCTGGGATGACTCTGACTCTCTGGGACTCTGAATCTCTGGGACTCTGAATCTCTGTGCCTCTGAATCTCTGGGACTCTGAACCTCTGAGACTCTGAATCTCTGGGACTCTGGGCCTCTGAATCTCTGGGCCTCTGAATCTCTGGGCCTCTGAATCTCTGGGCCTCTGAATCTCTGGGCCTCTGAATCTCTGGGCCTCTGAATCTCTGGGACGACTCTGAATCTCTGGAACGACTCTGAATCTCTGGGACGACTCTGAATCTCTGGGACGACTCTGAATCTCTGGGACGACTCTGAATCTCTGGGACGACTCTAAACCTCTGGGACGACTCTGAATCTCTGGGACGACTCTGAATCTCTGGGACTCCTCTGAATCTCTGGGACTCCTCTGAATCTCTGGGACTCTGAATCTCTGGGACTCTGAATCTCTGGGACTCTGAATCTCTGGGACTCTGAATCTCTGGGACTCTGAATCTCTGGGACTCTGAATCTCTGGGACTCTGAATGTCTGGGACTCTGAATCTCTGGGACTCTGAATCTCTGGGATGCTGAATAACTGGGACTCTGAATCTCCGGGACTCTGAATCTCCGGGACTCTGAATCTCTGGGACTCTGAATCTCTGTGACTCTGAATCTCTGGGACTCTGTATCTCTGGGACTCTGAATCTCTGGGACTCTGAATCTCTGGGACTCTGAATCACTGGGACTCTGAATTTCTGCGACTCTGAATCTCTGCGACTCTGAATCTCTGGGACTCTGAATCTCTGGGACTCTGAATCTCTGGGACTCTGAATCTCTGGGACTCTGAATCTCTGGGACTCTGAATCTCTGGGACTCCGAATTTCTGGGACTCTGAATCTCTGGGACTCTGAATCTCTGGGACTCTGAATCTCTGGTACTCCTCTGAGTCTCTGGGACTCTGAATTTCTGGGACTCCTCTGAATCTCTGGGACTCTGAATCTCTGGGACTCTGAATCTCTGGGAATGTGAATCTCTGGGACTCTGAATCTCTGGGACTCTGAATCTCTGGGACGCTGAATCTCTGGGACACTTAATATCTGGGACTCTGAATCTCTGGGACTCTGAATCTCTGGGACTCTGAATCTCTGGGACGCTGAATCTCTGGGACGCTGAATCTCTGGGACGCTGAATCTCTGGGACTCTGAATTTCTGGGACTCTGAATCTCTGGGACTCTGAATCTCTGGCACTCTGAATCTCTGGGACTCTGAATCTCTGGGGCTCTGAACCTCTGGGATTCTGAATTTCTCAGACCCTGCATCTCTGGGACTCTGAAACTCTGGGACTCTGAATCTCATGGGACTCTGAATCTCTGGGACTCTGAATCTCTGGGACTCTGAATCTCTGGGACTCTGAATCTCTGGGACTCTGAATCTCTGGGACACTGAATCTCTGGGACTCTGAATCTCTGGGACTCTGAATCTCTGGGACGACTCTGAATCTCTGGGACGACTCTGAATCTCTGGGAATCTGAATCTCTGGGACTCTGAATCTCTGGGACTCTGAATCTCTGGGACGACTCTGAATCTCTGGGACTCTGAATCTCTGGACTCTGAATCTCTGGGACTCTGAAGCTCTGGGACTCTGCATCTCTGGGACTCTGAATCTCTGGGACTCTGAATCTCTGGGAATCTGAATCTCTGGGACTCTGAACCGCTGGGAATCTGAATCTCTGGGACTCTGAATCTCTGGGACTCTGACTCTCTGGGATGACTCTGAATCTCTGGGACTCTGAATCTATGGGACTCTGAATCTCTGGGCCTCTGAATCTCTGGGACCCTGAATCTCTGGGACTCTGAATCTCTGGGATGACTCTGAATCTCTGGGACTCTGAATCTCTGGGACTCGGAATCTCTGGGCCTCTGAATCTCTGGGAATCTGAATCTCTGGGACTCTGAATCTCTGGGCCTCTGGGCCTCTGAATCTCTGGGCCTCTGAACCTCTGGGCCTCTGAATCTCTGGGACTCTGAATCTCTGGGATGACTCTGAATCTCTGGGACTCTGAATCTCTGGGGCTCTGAATCTCTGGGCCTCTGAATCTCTGGGACTCTGAATCTCTGGGATTCTGAATCTCTGGGCCTCTGGGCCTCTGAATCTCTGGGCCTCTGAATCTCTGGGCCTCTGCATCTCTGGGACTCTGAATCTCTGGGACTCTGAATCTCTGGGACTCTGAATCTCTGGGAATCTGTATCCCTGGGACTCTGAATCTCTTGGACTCTGCATCTCTGGGACTCTGAATGTCTGGGACGCTGAATCTCTGGGACTCTGAATCACTGGGACTCTGAATCTCTGGGACGCTGAATCACTGGGACTCTGAATCTCTGGGACTCTGAATCTCCAGGACTCTGAATCTCTGGGACTCTGAATCTCTGTGACTCTGAATCTCTGGGACTCTGAATCTCTGGGACTCTGAATCTCTGGGACTCTGAATCTCTGGGACTCTGAATCTCTGTGACTCTGAATCTCTGGGACTCTGAATCTCTGGGACTCTGAATTTCTCAGACCCTGAATCTCTGGGACTCTGAAACTCTGGGACTCTGAATCTCATGGGACTCTGAATCTCTGGGACTCTGAATCTCTGGGACTCTGAATCTCTGGGACTCTGAATCTCTGGGACTCTGAATCTCTGGGACACTGAATCTCTGGGACTCTGAATCTCTGGGACTCTGAATCTCTGGGACGACTCTGAATCTCTGGGAATCTGAATCTCTGGGACTCTGAATCTCTGGGACTCTGAATCTCTGGGACGACTCTGAATCTCTGGGACTCTGAATCTCTGGACTCTGAATCTCTGGGACTCTGAAGCTCTGGGACTCTGAATCTCTGGGACTCTGAATCTCTGGGACTCTGAATCTCTGGGAATCTGAATCTCTGGGACTCTGAACCGCTGGGAATCTGAATCTCTGGGACTCTGAATCTCTGGGACTCTGACTCTCTGGGATGACTCTGAATCTCTGGGACTCTGAATCTATGGGACTCTGAATCTCTGGGCCTCTGAATCTCTGGGACCCTGAATCTCTGGGACTCTGAATCTCTGGGATGACTCTGAATTTCTGGGACTCTGAATCTCTGGGACTCGGAATCTCTGGGCCTCTGAATCTCTGGGAATCTGAATCTCTGTGACTCTGAATCTCTGGGACTCTGAATCTCTGGGACTCTGAATCTCTGGGAATCTGAATCTCTGGGACTCTGAATCTCTGGGACTCCGAATCTCTGGGACTCTGAATCTCTGGGACTCTGAATCTCTGGGACTGTGAATCTCTGGGATGACTCTGACTCTCTGGGACTCTGAATCTCTGGGACTCTGAATCTCTGTGCCTCTGAATCTCTGGGACTCTGAACCTCTGAGACTCTGAATCTCTGGGACTCTGAATTTCTCAGACCCTGAATCTCTGGGACTCTGAAACTCTGGGACTCTGAATCTCCTGGGACTCTGAATCTCTGGGACTCTGAATCTCTGGGACTCTGAATCTCTGGGACTCTGAATCTCTGGGACTCTGAATCTCTGGGACACTGAATCTCTGGGACTCTGAATCTCTGGGACTCTGAATCTCTGGGACGACTCTGAATCTCTGGGAATCTGAATCTCTGGGACTCTGAATCTCTGGGACTCTGAATCTCTGGGACGACTCTGAATCTCTGGGACTCTGAATCTCTGGACTCTGAATCTCTGGGACTCTGAAGCTCTGGGACTCTGAATCTCTGGGACTCTGAATCTCTGGGACTCTGAATCTCTGGGAATCTGAATCTCTGGGACTCTGAACCGCTGGGAATCTGAATCTCTGGGACTCTGAATCTCTGGGACTCTGACTCTCTGGGATGACTCTGAATCTCTGGGACTCTGAATCTATGGGACTCTGAATCTCTGGGCCTCTGAATCTCTGGGACCCTGAATCTCTGGGACTCTGAATCTCTGGGATGACTCTGAATTTCTGGGACTCTGAATCTCTGGGACTCGGAATCTCTGGGCCTCTGAATCTCTGGGAATCTGAATCTCTGGGACTCTGAATCTCTGGGCCTCTGGGCCTCTGAATCTCTGGGCCTCTGAACCTCTGGGCCTCTGAATCTCTGGGACTCTGAATCTCTGGGATGACTCTGAATCTCTGGGACTCTGAATCTCTGGGGCTCTGAATCTCTGGGCCTCTGAATCTCTGGGACTCTGAATCTCTGGGATTCTGAATCTCTGGGCCTCTGGGCCTCTGAATCTCTGGGCCTCTGAATCTCTGGGCCTCTGCATCTCTGGGACTCTGAATCTCTGGGACTCTGAATCTCTGGGACTCTGAATCTCTGGGAATCTGTATCCCTGGGACTCTGAATCTCTGGGACTCTGCATCTCTGGGACTCTGAATGTCTGGGACGCTGAATCTCTGGGACTCTGAATCACTGGGACTCTGAATCTCTGGGACGCTGAATCACTGGGACTCTGAATCTCTGGGACTCTGAATCTCCAGGACTCTGAATCTCTGGGACTCTGAATCTCTGTGACTCTGAATCTCTGGGACTCTGAATCTCTGGGACTCTGAATCTCTGGGACTCTGAATCTCTGGGACTCTGAATCTCTGTGACTCTGAATCTCTGGGACTCTGAATCTCTGGGACTCTGAATTTCTCAGACCCTGAATCTCTGGGACTCTGAAACTCTGGGACTCTGAATCTCATGGGACTCTGAATCTCTGGGACTCTGAATCTCTGGGACTCTGAATCTCTGGGACTCTGAATCTCTGGGACTCTGAATCTCTGGGACACTGAATCTCTGGGACTCTGAATCTCTGGGACTCTGAATCTCTGGGACGACTCTGAATCTCTGGGAATCTGAATCTCTGGGACTCTGAATCTCTGGGACTCTGAATCTCTGGGACGACTCTGAATCTCTGGGTCTCTGAATCTCTGGACTCTGAATCTCTGGGACTCTGAAGCTCTGGGACTCTGAATCTCTGGGACTCTGAATCTCTGGGACTCTGAATCTCTGGGAATCTGAATCTCTGTGACTCTGAATCTCTGGGACTCTGAATCTCTGGGACTCTGAATCTCTGGGAATCTGAATCTCTGGGACTCTGAATCTCTGGGACTCCGAATCTCTGGGACTCTGAATCTCTGGGACTCTGAATCTCTGGGACTGTGAATCTCTGGGATGACTCTGACTCTCTGGGACTCTGAATCTCTGGGACTCTGAATCTCTGGGACTCTGAATCTCTGGGAATCTGAATCTCTGGGACTCTGAATCTCTGGGACTCCGAATCTCTGGGACTCTGAATCTCTGGGACTCTGAATCTCTGGGACTGTGAATCTCTGGGATGACTCTGACTCTCTGGGACTCTGAATCTCTGTGCCTCTGAATCTCTGGGACTCTGAACCTCTGAGACTCTGAATCTCTGGGACTCTGGGCCTCTGAATCTCTGGGCCTCTGAATCTCTGGGCCTCTGAATCTCTGGGCCTCTGAATCTCTGGGCCTCTGAATCTCTGGGCCTCTGAATCTCTGGGACGACTCTGAATCTCTGGAACGACTCTGAATCTCTGGGACGACTCTGAATCTCTGGGACGACTCTGAATCTCTGGGACGACACTGAATCTCTGGGACGACTCTAAACCTCTGGGACGACTCTGAATCTCTGGGACGACTCTGAATCTCTGGGACTCCTCTGAATCTCTGGGACTCTGAATCTCTGGGACTCTGAATCTCTGGGACTCTGAATCTCTGGGACTCTGAATCTCTGGGACTCTGAATCTCTGGGACTCTGAATCTCTGGGACTCTGAATCTCTGGGACTCTGAATGTCTGGGACTCTGAATCTCTGTGACTCTGAATCTCTGGGACTCTGTATCTCTGGGACTCTGAATCTCTGGGACTCTGAATCTCTGGGACTCTGAATCACTGGGACTCTGAATTTCTGCGACTCTGAATCTCTGCGACTCTGAATCTCTGGGACTCTGAATCTCTGGGACTCTGAATCTCTGGGACTCTGAATCTCTGGGACTCTGAATCTCTGGGACTCTGAATCTCTGGGACTCCGAATTTCTGGGACTCTGAATCTCTGGGACTCTGAATCTCTGGGACTCTGAATCTCTGGTACTCCTCTGAGTCTCTGGGACTCTGAATTTCTGGGACTCCTCTGAATCTCTGGGACTCTGAATCTCTGGGACTCTGAATCTCTGGGAATGTGAATCTCTGGGACTCTGAATCTCTGGGACTCTGAATCTCTGGGACGCTGAATCTCTGGGACACTTAATATCTGGGACTCTGAATCTCTGGGACTCTGAATCTCTGGGACTCTGAATCTCTGGGACGCTGAATCTCTGGGACGCTGAATCTCTGGGACGCTGAATCTCTGGGACTCTGAATTTCTGGGACTCTGAATCTCTGGGACTCTGAATCTCTGGCACTCTGAATCTCTGGGACTCTGAATCTCTGGGGCTCTGAACCTCTGGGATTCTGAATTTCTCAGACCCTGCATCTCTGGGACTCTGAAACTCTGGGACTCTGAATCTCATGGGACTCTGAATCTCTGGGACTCTGAATCTCTGGGACTCTGAATCTCTGGGACTCTGAATCTCTGGGACTCTGAATCTCTGGGACACTGAATCTCTGGGACTCTGAATCTCTGGGACTCTGAATCTCTGGGACGACTCTGAATCTCTGGGACGACTCTGAATCTCTGGGAATCTGAATCTCTGGGACTCTGAATCTCTGGGACTCTGAATCTATGGGACGACTCTGAATCTCTGGGACTCTGAATCTCTGGACTCTGAATCTCTGGGACTCTGAAGCTCTGGGACTCTGAATCTCTGGGACTCTGAATCTCTGGGACTCTGAATCTCTGGGAATCTGAATCTCTGGGACTCTGAACCGCTGGGAATCTGAATCTCTGGGACTCTGAATCTCTGGGACTCTGACTCTCTGGGATGACTCTGAATCTCTGGGACTCTGAATCTATGGGACTCTGAATCTCTGGGCCTCTGAATCTCTGGGACCCTGAATCTCTGGGACTCTGAATCTCTGGGATGACTCTGAATCTCTGGGACTCTGAATCTCTGGGACTCGGAATCTCTGGGCCTCTGAATCTCTGGGAATCTGAATCTCTGGGACTCTGAATCTCTGGGCCTCTGGGCCTCTGAATCTCTGGGCCTCTGAACCTCTGGGCCTCTGAATCTCTGGGACTCTGAATCTCTGGGATGACTCTGAATCTCTGGGACTCTGAATCTCTGGGGCTCTGAATCTCTGGGCCTCTGAATCTCTGGGACTCTGAATCTCTGGGATTCTGAATCTCTGGGCCTCTGGGCCTCTGAATCTCTGGGCCTCTGAATCTCTGGGCCTCTGCATCTCTGGGACTCTGAATCTCTGGGACTCTGAATCTCTGGGACTCTGAATCTCTGGGAATCTGTATCCCTGGGACTCTGAATCTCTGGGACTCTGCATCTCTGGGACTCTGAATGTCTGGGACGCTGAATCTCTGGGACTCTGAATCACTGGGACTCTGAATCTCTGGGACGCTGAATCACTGGGACTCTGAATCTCTGGGACTCTGAATCTCCAGGACTCTGAATCTCTGGGACTCTGAATCTCTGTGACTCTGAATCTCTGGGACTCTGAATCTCTGGGACTCTGAATCTCTGGGACTCTGAATCTCTGGGACTCTGAATCTCTGGGACTCTGAATCTCTGGGACTCTGAATCTCTGGGACTCCGAATCTCTGGGACTCCGAATCTCTGGGACTCCTCTGAATCTCTGGGACTCTGAATCTCTGGGACTCTGAATCTCTGGGACTCTGAATATCTGGGACTCTGAATCACTGGGACTCTGAATCTCTGCGAATCTGAATCTCTGCGACTCTGAATCTCTGGGACTCTGAATCTCTGGGACTCTGAATTTCTGGGACTCTGAATCTCTGGGACTCTGAATCTCTGGGACTCTGAATCTCTGGGACTCTGAATCTCTGGGACTCTGAATTTCTGGGACTCTGAATCTCTGGGCCTCTGAATCTCTGGGCCTCTGAATCTCTGGGCCTCTGAATCTCTGGGCCTCTGAATCTCTGGGCCTCTGAATCTCTGGGACGACTCTGAATCTCTGGAACGTCTCTGAATCTCTGGGACGACTCTGAATCTCTGGGACGACTCTGAATCTCTGGGACGACTCTAAACCTCTGGGACGACTCTGAATCTCTGGGACGACTCTGCATCTCTGGGACTCCTCTGAATCTCTGGGACTCTGAATCTCTGGGACTCTGAATCTCTGGGACTCTGAATCTCTGGGACTCTGAATCTCTGGGACTCTGAATCTCTGGGACTCTGAATCTCTGGGACTCTGAATCTCTGGGACTCTGAATGTCTGGGACTCTGAATCTCTGGGACTCTGAATCTCTGGGATGCTGAATCACTGGGACTCTGAATCTCCGGGACTCTGAATCTCCGGGACTCTGAATCTCTGGGACTCTGAATCTCTGTGACTCTGAATCTCTGGGACTCTGAATCTCTGGGACTCTGAATCTCTGGGACTCTGAATCTCTGGGACTCTGAATCACTGGGACTCTGAATCTCTGTGACTCTGAATCTCTGCGACTCTGAATCTCTGGGACTCTGAATCTCTGGGACTCTGAATCTCTGGGACTCTGAATCTCTGGGACTCTGAATCTCTGGGACTCTGAATCTCTGGGACTCCGAATTTCTGGGACTCTTAATCTCTGGGACTCTGAATCTCTGGGACTCTGAATCTCTGGTACTCCTCTGAGTCTCTGGGACTCTGAATTTCTGGGACTCCTCTGAATCTCTGGGACTCTGAATCTCTGGGACTCTGAATCTCTGGGAATGTGAATCTCTGGGACTCTGAATCTCTGGGACTCTGAATCTCTGGGACGCTGAATCTCTGGGACACTTAATCTCTGGGACTCTGAATCTCTGGGACTCTGAATCTCTGGGACTCTGAATCTCTGGGACGCTGAATCTCTGGGACGCTGAATCTCTGGGACGCTGAATCTCTGGCACTCTGAATCTCTGGGACTCTGAATCTCTGGGGCTCTGAACCTCTGGGACTCTGAATTTCTCAGACCCTGAATCTCTGGGACTCTGAAACTCTGGGACTCTGAATCTCATGGGACTCTGAATCTCTGGGACTCTGAATCTCTGGGACTCTGAATCTCTGGGACTCTGAATCTCTGGGACTCTGAATCTCTGGGACACTGAATCTCTGGGACTCTGAATCTCTGGGACTCTGAATCTCTGGGACGACTCTGAATCTCTGGGAATCTGAATCTCTGGGACTCTGAATCTCTGGGACTCTGAATCTCTGGGACGACTCTGAATCTCTGGGACTCTGAATCTCTGGACTCTGAATCTCTGGGACTCTGAAGCTCTGGGACTCTGAATCTCTGGGACTCTGAATCTCTGGGACTCTGAATCTCTGGGAATCTGAATCTCTGGGACTCTGAACCGCTGGGAATCTGAATCTCTGGGACTCTGAATCTCTGGGACTCTGACTCTCTGGGATGACTCTGAATCTCTGGGACTCTGAATCTATGGGACTCTGAATCTCTGGGCCTCTGAATCTCTGGGACCCTGAATCTCTGGGACTCTGAATCTCTGGGATGACTCTGAATTTCTGGGACTCTGAATCTCTGGGACTCGGAATCTCTGGGCCTCTGAATCTCTGGGAATCTGAATCTCTGTGACTCTGAATCTCTGGGACTCTGAATCTCTGGGACTCTGAATCTCTGGGAATCTGAATCTCTGGGACTCTGAATCTCTGGGACTCTGAATCTCTGGGACTCTGAATCTCTGGGACTCTGAATCTCTGGGACTGTGAATCTCTGGGATGACTCTGAATCTCTGGGACTCTGAATCTCTGGGACTCTGAATCTCTGTGCCTCTGAATCTCTGGGACTCTGAACCTCTGAGACTCTGAATCTCTGGGACTCTGGGCCTCTGAATCTCTGGGCCTCTGAATCTCTGGGCCTCTGAATCTCTGGGCCTCTGAATCTCTGGGCCTCTGAATCTCTGGGCCTCTGAATCTCTGGGACGACTCTGAATCTCTGGAACGACTCTGAATCTCTGGGACGACTCTGAATCTCTGGGACGACTCTGAATCTCTGGGACGACTCTGAATCTCTGGGACGACTCTAAACCTCTGGGACGACTCTGAATCTCTGGGACGACTCTGAATCTCTGGGACTCCTCTGAATCTCTGGGACTCTGAATCTCTGGGACTCTGAATCTCTGGGACTCTGAATCTCTGGGACTCTGAATCTCTGGGACTCTGAATCTCTGGGACTCTGAATCTCTGGGACTCTGAATGTCTGGGACTCTGAATCTCTGGGACTCTGAATCTCTGGGATGCTGAATAACTGGGACTCTGAATCTCCGGGACTCTGAATCTCCGGGACTCTGAATCTCTGGGACTCTGAATCTCTGTGACTCTGAATCTCTGGGACTCTGTATCTCTGGGACTCTGAATCTCTGGGACTCTGAATCTCTGGGACTCTGATTCACTGGGACTCTGAATCTCTGCGACTCTGAATCTCTGGGACTCTGAATCTCTGGGACTCTGAATCTCTGGGACTCTGAATCTCTGGGACTCTGAATCTCTGGGACTCTGAATCTCTGGGACTCTGAATCTCTGGGACTCCGAATTTCTGGGACTCTGAATCTCTGGGACTCTGAATCTCTGGGACTCTGAATCTCTGGTACTCCTCTGAGTCTCTGGGACTCTGAATTTCTGGGACTCCTCTGAATCTCTGGGACTCTGAATCTCTGGGACTCTGAATCTCTGGGAATGTGAATCTCTGGGACTCTGAATCTCTGGGACTCTGAATCTCTGGGACGCTGAATCTCTGGGACACTTAATATCTGGGACTCTGAATCTCTGGGACTCTGAATCTCTGGGACTCTGAATCTCTGGGACGCTGAATCTCTGGGACGCTGAATCTCTGGGACGCTGAATCTCTGGGACTCTGAATTTCTGGGACTCTGAATCTCTGGGACTCTGAATCTCTGGCACTCTGAATCTCTGTGACTCTGAATCTCTGGGGCTCTGAACCTCTGGGATTCTGAATTTCTCAGACCCTGCATCTCTGGGACTCTGAAACTCTGGGACTCTGAATCTCATGGGACTCTGAATCTCTGGGACTCTGAATCTCTGGGACTCTGAATCTCTGGGACTCTGAATCTCTGGGACTCTGAATCTCTGGGACACTGAATCTCTGGGACTCTGAATCTCTGGGACTCTGAATCTCTGGGACGACTCTGAATCTCTGGGACGACTCTGAATCTCTGGGAATCTGAATCTCTGGGACTCTGAATCTCTGGGACTCTGAATCTCTGGGACGACTCTGAATCTCTGGGACTCTGAATCTCTGGACTCTGAATCTCTGGGACTCTGAAGCTCTGGGACTCTGAATCTCTGGGACTCTGAATCTCTGGGACTCTGAATCTCTGGGAATCTGAATCTCTGGGACTCTGAACCGCTGGGAATCTGAATCTCTGGGACTCTGAATCTCTGGGACTCTGACTCTCTGGGATGACTCTGAATCTCTGGGACTCTGAATCTATGGGACTCTGAATCTCTGGGCCTCTGAATCTCTGGGACCCTGAATCTCTGGGACTCTGAATCTCTGGGATGACTCTGAATCTCTGGGACTCTGAATCTCTGGGACTCGGAATCTCTGGGCCTCTGAATCTCTGGGAATCTGAATCTCTGGGACTCTGAATCTCTGGGCCTCTGGGCCTCTGAATCTCTGGGCCTCTGAACCTCTGGGCCTCTGAATCTCTGGGACTCTGAATCTCTGGGATGACTCTGAATCTCTGGGACTCTGAATCTCTGGGGCTCTGAATCTCCGGGCCTCTGAATCTCTGGGACTCTGAATCTCTGGGATTCTGAATCTCTGGGCCTCTGGGCCTCTGAATCTCTGGGCCTCTGAATCTCTGGGCCTCTGCATCTCTGGGACTCTGAATCTCTGGGACTCTGAATCTCTGGGACTCTGAATCTCTGGGAATCTGTATCCCTGGGACTCTGAATCTCTGGGACTCTGAATCTCTGGCACTCTGAATCTCTGGGACTCTGAATCTCTGGGACTCTGAATCTCTGGGACGCTGAATCACTGGGACTCTGAATCTCTGGGACTCTGAATCTCTGGGACTCTGATTTTTTGGGACTCTGAATCTCTGGGACTCTGAATCTCTGGGACTCTGAATCTCTGGGACGACTCTGAATCTCAGGGACGACGCTGAATCTCTGGGACGACTCTGAATCTCTGGGACGACTCTGAATCTCTGGGACGACTCTAAATCTCTGGGACGACTCTGAATCTGTGGGACGACTCTGAATCTCTGGGACTCCTCTGAATCTCTGGGACTCTGAATCTCTGGGACTCCGCTGAATCTTTGGGACTCTGAATCTCTGGGACTCTGAATCTCTGGGACTCTGAATCTCTGGGACTCTGAATCTCTGGGACTCTGAATCTCTGGGACGCTGAATCTCTGGGACGCTGAATCTCTGGGACGCTGAATCTCTGGGACTCTGAATTTCTGGGACTCTGAATCTCTGGGACTCTGAATCTCTGGCACTCTGAATCTCTGGGACTCTGAATCTCTGGGGCTCTGAACCTCTGGGATTCTGAATTTCTCAGACCCTGCATCTCTGGGACTCTGAAACTCTGGGACTCTGAATCTCATGGGACTCTGAATCTCTGGGACTCTGAATCTCTGGGACTCTGAATCTCTGGGACTCTGAATCTCTGGGACTCTGAATCTCTGGGACACTGAATCTCTGGGACTCTGAATCTCTGGGACTCTGAATCTCTGGGACGACTCTGAATCTCTGGGACGACTCTGAATCTCTGGGAATCTGAATCTCTGGGACTCTGAATCTCTGGGACTCTGAATCTCTGGGACGACTCTGAATCTCTGGGACTCTGAATCTCTGGACTCTGAATCTCTGGGACTCTGAAGCTCTGGGACTCTGAATCTCTGGGACTCTGAATCTCTGGGACTCTGAATCTCTGGGAATCTGAATCTCTGGGACTCTGAACCGCTGGGAATCTGAATCTCTGGGACTCTGAATCTCTGGGACTCTGACTCTCTGGGATGACTCTGAATCTCTGGGACTCTGAATCTATGGGACTCTGAATCTCTGGGCCTCTGAATCTCTGGGACCCTGAATCTCTGGGACTCTGAATCTCTGGGATGACTCTGAATCTCTGGGACTCTGAATCTCTGGGACTCGGAATCTCTGGGCCTCTGAATCTCTGGGAATCTGAATCTCTGGGACTCTGAATCTCTGGGCCTCTGGGCCTCTGAATCTCTGGGCCTCTGAACCTCTGGGCCTCTGAATCTCTGGGACTCTGAATCTCTGGGATGACTCTGAATCTCTGGGACTCTGAATCTCTGGGGCTCTGAATCTCTGGGCCTCTGAATCTCTGGGACTCTGAATCTCTGGGATTCTGAATCTCTGGGCCTCTGGGCCTCTGAATCTCTGGGCCTCTGAATCTCTGGGCCTCTGCATCTCTGGGACTCTGAATCTCTGGGACTCTGAATCTCTGGGACTCTGAATCTCTGGGAATCTGTATCCCTGGGACTCTGAATCTCTGGGACTCTGAATCTCTGGCACTCTGAATCTCTGGGACTCTGAATCTCTGGGACTCTGAATCTCTGGGACGCTGAATCACTGGGACTCTGAATCTCTGGGACTCTGAATCTCTGGGACACTGATTTTTTGGGACTCTGAATCTCTGGGACTCTGAATCTCTGGGACTCTGAATCTCTGGGACGACTCTGAATCTCAGGGACGACGCTGAATCTCTGGGACGACTCTGAATCTCTGGGACGACTCTGAATCTCTGGGACGACTCTAAATCTCTGGGACGACTCTGAATCTGTGGGACGACTCTGAATCTCTGGGACTCCTCTGAATCTCTGGGACTCTGAATCTCTGGGACTCCGCTGAATCTTTGGGACTCTGAATCTCTGGGACTCTGAATCTCTGGGACTCTGAATCTCTGGGACTCTGAATCTCTGGGACTCTGAATCTCTGGGACTCTGAATCACTGGGACTCTGAATCTCTGCGACTCTGCATCTCTGCGACTCTGAATCTCTGGGACTCTGAATCTCTGGGACTCTGAATCTCTGGGACTCTGAATCTCTGGGACTCTGAATCTCTGGGACTCTGAATCTCTGGGACTCCGAATTTCTGGGACTCTGAATCTCTGGGACTCTGAATCTCTGGGACTCTGAATCTCTGGTACTCCTCTGAGTCTCTGGGACTCTGAATTTCTGGGACTCCTCTGAATCTCTGGGACTCTGAATCTCTGGGACTCTGAATCTCTGGGAATGTGAATCTCTGGGACTCTGAATCTCTGGGACTCTGAATCTCTGGGACGCTGAATCTCTGGGACACTTAATATCTGGGACTCTGAATCTCTGGGACTCTGAATCTCTGGGACTCTGAATCTCTGGGACGCTGAATCTCTGGGACGCTGAATCTCTGGGACGCTGAATCTCTGGGACTCTGAATTTCTGGGACTCTGAATCTCTGGGACTCTGAATCTCTGGCACTCTGAATCTCTGGGACTCTGAATCTCTGGGGCTCTGAACCTCTGGGATTCTGAATTTCTCAGACCCTGCATCTCTGGGACTCTGAAACTCTGGGACTCTGAATCTCATGGGACTCTGAATCTCTGGGACTCTGAATCTCTGGGACTCTGAATCTCTGGGACTCTGAATCTCTGGGACTCTGAATCTCTGGGACACTGAATCTCTGGGACTCTGAATCTCTGGGACTCTGAATCTCTGGGACGACTCTGAATCTCTGGGACGACTCTGAATCTCTGGGAATCTGAATCTCTGGGACTCTGAATCTCTGGGACTCTGAATCTCTGGGACGACTCTGAATCTCTGGGACTCTGAATCTCTGGACTCTGAATCTCTGGGACTCTGAAGCTCTGGGACTCTGAATCTCTGGGACTCTGAATCTCTGGGACTCTGAATCTCTGGGAATCTGAATCTCTGGGACTCTGAACCGCTGGGAATCTGAATCTCTGGGACTCTGACTCTCTGGGATGACTCTGAATCTCTGGGACTCTGAATCTATGGGACTCTGAATCTCTGGGCCTCTGAATCTCTGGGACCCTGAATCTCTGGGACTCTGAATCTCTGGGATGACTCTGAATCTCTGGGACTCTGAATCTCTGGGACTCGGAATCTCTGGGCCTCTGAATCTCTGGGAATCTGAATCTCTGGGACTCTGCATCTCTGGGCCTCTGGGCCTCTGAATCTCTGGGCCTCTGAACCTCTGGGCCTCTGAATCTCTGGGACTCTGAATCTCTGGGATGACTCTGAATCTCTGGGACTCTGAATCTCTGGGGCTCTGAATCTCTGGGCCTCTGAATCTCTGGGACTCTGAATCTCTGGGATTCTGAATCTCTGGGCCTCTGGGCCTCTGAATCTCTGGGCCTCTGAATCTCTGGGCCTCTGCATCTCTGGGACTCTGAATCTCTGGGACTCTGAATCTCTGGGACTCTGAATCTCTGGGAATCTGTATCCCTGGGACTCTGAATCTCTGGGACTCTGAATCTCTGGCACTCTGAATCTCTGGGACTCTGAATCTCTGGGACTCTGAATCTCTGGGACGCTGAATCACTGGGACTCTGAATCTCTGGGACTCTGAATCTCTGGGACTCTGATTTTTTGGGACTCTGAATCTCTGGGACTCTGAATCTCTGGGACTCTGAATCTCTGGGACGACTCTGAATCTCAGGGACGACGCTGAATCTCTGGGACGACTCTGAATCTCTGGGACGACTCTGAATCTCTGGGACGACTCTAAATCTCTGGGACGACTCTGAATCTGTGGGACGACTCTGAATCTCTGGGACTCCTCTGAATCTCTGGGACTCTGAATCTCTGGGACTCCGCTGAATCTTTGGGACTCTGAATCTCTGGGACTCTGAATCTCTGGGACTCTGAATCTCTGGGACTCTGAATCTCTGGGACTCTGAATCTCTGGGACTCTGAATCTCTGGGACTCTGAATCACTGGGACTCTGAATCTCTGCGACTCTGCATCTCTGCGACTCTGAATCTCTGGGACTCTGAATCTCTGGGACTCTGAATCTCTGGGACTCTGAATCTCTGGGACTCTGAATCTCTGGGACTCTGAATCTCTGGGACTCCGAATTTCTGGGACTCTGAATCTCTGGGACTCTGAATCTCTGGGACTCTGAATCTCTGGTACTCCTCTGAGTCTCTGGGACTCTGAATTTCTGGGACTCCTCTGAATCTCTGGGACTCTGAATCTCTGGGACTCTGAATCTCTGGGAATGTGAATCTCTGGGACTCTGAATCTCTGGGACTCTGAATCTCTGGGACGCTGAATCTCTGGGACACTTAATCTCTGGGACTCTGAATCTCTGGGACTCTGAATCTCTGGGACTCTGAATCTCTGGGACGCTGAATCTCTGGGACGCTGAATCTCTGGGACGCTGAATCTCTGGGACTCTGAATTTCTGGGACTCTGAATCTCTGGGACTCTGAATCTCTGGCAATCTGAATCTCTGGGACTCTGAATCTCTGGGGCTCTGAACCTCTGGGATTCTGAATTTCTCAGACCCTGAATCTCTGGGACTCTGAAACTCTGGGACTCTGAATCTCATGGGACTCTGAATCTCTGGGACTCTGAATCTCTGGGACTCTGAATCTCTGGGACTCTGAATCTCTGGGACTCTGAATCTCTGGGACACTGAATCTCTGGGACTCTGAATCTCTGGGACTCTGAATCTCTGGGACGACTCTGAATCTCTGGGACGACTCTGAATCTCTGGGAATCTGAATCTCTGGGACTCTGAATCTCTGGGACTCTGAATCTCTGGGACGACTCTGAATCTCTGGGACTCTGAATCTCTGGACTCTGAATCTCTGGGACTCTGAAGCTCTGGGACTCTGAATCTCTGGGACTCTGAATCTCTGGGACTCTGAATCTCTGGGAATCTGAATCTCTGGGACTCTGAACCGCTGGGAATCTGAATCTCTGGGACTCTGAATCTCTGGGACTCTGACTCTCTGGGATGACTCTGAATCTCTGGGACTCTGAATCTATGGGACTCTGAATCTCTGGGCCTCTGAATCTCTGGGACCCTGAATCTCTGGGACTCTGAATCTCTGGGATGACTCTGAATCTCTGGGACTCTGAAACTCTGGGACTCGGAATCTCTGGGCCTCTGAATCTCTGGGAATCTGAATCTCTGGGACTCTGAATCTCTGGGCCTCTGGGCCTCTGTATCTCTGGGCCTCTGAACCTCTGGGCCTCTGAATCTCTGGGACTCTGAATCTCTGGGATGACTCTGAATCTCTGGGACTCTGAATCTCTGGGGCTCTGAATCTCTGGGCCTCTGAATCTCTGGGACTCTGAATCTCTGGGATTCTGAATCTCTGGGCCTCTGGGCCTCTGAATCTCTGGGCCTCTGAATCTCTGGGCCTCTGCATCTCTGGGACTCTGAATCTCTGGGACTCTGAATCTCTGGGACTCTGAATCTCTGGGAATCTGTATCCCTGGGATTCTGAATCTCTGGGACTCTGAATCTCTGGCACTCTGAATCTCTGGGACTCTGAATCTCTGGGACTCTGAATCTCTGGGACGCTGAATCACTGGGACTCTGAATCTCTGGGACTCTGAATCTCTGGGACTCTGATTTTTTGGGACTCTGAATCTCTGGGACTCTGAATCTCTGGGACGACTCTGAATCTCAGGGACGACGCTGAATCTCTGGGACGACTCTGAATCTCTGGGACGACTCTGAATCTCTGGGACGACTCTAAATCTCTGGGACGACTCTGAATCTGTGGGACGACTCTGAATCTCTGGGACTCCTCTGAATCTCTGGGACTCTGAATCTCTGGGACTCCGCTGAATCTTTGGGACTCTGAATCTCTGGGACTCTGAATCTCTGGGACTCTGAATCTCTGGGACTCTGAATCTCTGGGACTCTGAATCTCTGGGACTCTGAATCACTGGGACTCTGAATCTCTGCGACTCTGCATCTCTGCGACTCTGAATCTCTGGGACTCTGAATCTCTGGGACTCTGAATCTCTGGGACTCTGAATCTCTGGGACTCTGAATCTCTGGGACTCTGAATCTCTGGGACTCTGAATCTCTGGGACTCCGAATTTCTGGGACTCTGAATCTCTGGGACTCTGAATCTCTGGGACTCTGAATCTCTGGTACTCCTCTGAGTCTCTGGGACTCTGAATTTCTGGGACTCCTCTGAATCTCTGGGACTCTGAATCTCTGGGACTCTGAATCTCTGGGAATGTGAATCTCTGGGACTCTGAATCTTTGGGACTCTGAATCTCTGGGACGCTGAATCTCTGGGACACTTAATCTCTGGGACTCTGAATCTCTGGGACTCTGAATCTCTGGGACCCTGAATCTCTGGGACGCTGAATCTCTGGGAGGCTGAATCTCTGGGACGCTGAATCTCTGGGACTCTGAATTTCTGGGACTCTGAATCTCTGGGACTCTGAATCTCTGGCAATCTGAATCTCTGGGACTCTGAATCTCTGGGGCTCTGAACCTCTGGGATTCTGAATTTCTCAGACCCTGAATCGCTGGGACTCTGAAACTCTGGGACTCTGAATCTCATGGGACTCTGAATCTCTGGGACTCTGAATCTCTGGGACTCTGAATCTCTGGGACTCTGAATCTCTGGGACTCTGAATCTCTGGGACACTGAATCTCTGGGACTCTGAATCTCTGGGACTCTGAATCTCTGGGACGACTCTGAATCTCTGGGACGACTCTGAATCTCTGGGAATCTGAATCTCTGGGACTCTGAATCTCTGGGACTCTGAATCTCTGGGACGACTCTGAATCTCTGGGACTCTGAATCTCTGGACTCTGAATCTCTGGGACTCTGAAGCTCTGGGACTCTGAATCTCTGGGACTCTGAATCTCTGGGACTCTGAATCTCTGGGAATCTGAATCTCTGGGACTCTGAACCGCTGGGAATCTGAATCTCTGGGACTCTGAATCTCTGGGACTCTGACTCTCTGGGATGACTCTGAATCTCTGGGACTCTGAATCTATGGGACTCTGAATCTCTGGGCCTCTGAATCTTTGGGACTCTGAATCTCTGGGACTCTGAATCTCTGGGACTCTGAATCTCTGGGACTCTGAATCTCTGCGACTCTGAATCTCTGGGACTCTGAATCTCTGGGACTCTGCATCTCTGGGACTCTGAATGTCTGGGACTCTGAATCTCTGGGACTCTGAATCTCTGGGACTGTGGATCTCTGGGACGCTGAATCACTGGGACTCTGAATCTCTGGGACTCTAAATCTCCAGGACTCTGAATCTCTGGGACTCTGAATCTCTGTGACTCTGAATCTCTGGGACTCTGAATCTCTGGGACTCTGAATCTCTGGGACTCTGAATCTCTGGGACTCTGAATCTCTGGGACTCTGAATCTCTGGGACTCCGAATCTCTGGGACTCCGAATCTCTGGGACTCCTCTGAATCTCTGGGACTCTGAATCTCTGGGACTCTGAATCTCTGGGACTCTGAATATCTGGGACTCTGAATCACTGGGACTCTGAATCTCTGCGAATCTGAATCTCTGCGACTCTGAATCTCTGGGACTCTGAATCTCTGGGACTCTGAATTTCTGGGACTCTGAATCTCTGTGACTCTGAATCTCTGGGAATCTGAATCTCTGGGACTCTGAATCTCTGGGACTCTGAATCTCTGGGACTCTGAATCTCTGGGACTCTGAATCTCTGGGACACTGAATCTCTGGGACTCTGAATCTCTGGGACTCTGAATCTCTGGGACGACTCTGAATCTCTGGGACGACTCTGAATCTCTGGGAATCTGAATCTCTGGGACTCTGAATCTCTGGGACTCTGAATCTCTGGGACGACTCTGAATCTCTGGGACTCTGAATCTCTGGACTCTGAATCTCTGGGACTCTGAAGCTCTGGGACTCTGAATCTCTGGGACTCTGAATCTCTGGGACTCTGAATCTCTGGGAATCTGAATCTCTGGGACTCTGAACCGCTGGGAATCTGAATCTCTGGGACTCTGAATCTCTGGGACTCTGACTCTCTGGGATGACTCTGAATCTCTGGGACTCTGAATCTATGGGACTCTGAATCTCTGGGCCTCTGAATCTCTGGGACCCTGAATCTCTGGGACTCTGAATCTCTGGGATGACTCTGAATCTCTGGGACTCTGAATCTCTGGGACTCGGAATCTCTGGGCCTCTGAATCTCTGGGAATCTGAATCTCTGGGACTCTGAATCTCTGGGCCTCTGGGCCTCTGAATCTCTGGGCCTCTGAACCTCTGGGCCTCTGAATCTCTGGGACTCTGAATCTCTGGGATGACTCTGAATCTCTGGGACTCTGAATCTCTGGGGCTCTGAATCTCTGGGCCTCTGAATCTCTGGGACTCTGAATCTCTGGGATTCTGAATCTCTGGGCCTCTGGGCCTCTGAATCTCTGGGCCTCTGAATCTCTGGGCCTCTGCATTTCTGGGACTCTGAATCTCTGGGACTCTGAATCTCTGGGACTCTGAATCTCTGGGAATCTGTATCCCTGGGACTCTGAATCTCTGGGACTCTGAATCTCTGGCACTCTGAATCTCTGGGACTCTGAATCTCTGGGACTCTGAATCTCTGGGACGCTGAATCACTGGGACTCTGAATCTCTGGGACTCTGAATCTCTGGGACTCTGATTTTTTGGGACTCTGAATCTCTGGGACTCTGAATCTCTGGGACTCTGAATCTCTGGGACGACTCTGAATCTCAGGGACGACGCTGAATCTCTGGGACGACTCTGAATCTCTGGGACGACTCTGAATCTCTGGGACGACTCTAAATCTCTGGGACGACTCTGAATCTGTGGGACGACTCTGAATCTCTGGGACTCCTCTGAATCTCTGGGACTCTGAATCTCTGGGACTCCGCTGAATCTTTGGGACTCTGAATCTCTGGGACTCTGAATTTCTGGGACTCTGAATCTCTGGGACTCTGAATCTCTGGGACTCTGAATCTCTGGGACTCTGAATCTCTGGGACTCTGAATCACTGGGACTCTGAATCTCTGCGACTCTGCATCTCTGCGACTCTGAATCTCTGGGACTCTGAATCTCTGGGACTCTGAATCTCTGGGACTCTGAATCTCTGGGACTCTGAATCTCTGGGACTCTGAATCTCTGGGACTCCGAATTTCTGGGACTCTGAATCTCTGGGACTCTGAATCTCAGGGACTCTGAATCTCTGGTACTCCTCTGAGTCTCTGGGACTCTGAATTTCTGGGACTCCTCTGAATCTCTGGGACTCTGAATCTCTGGGACTCTGAATCTCTGGGAATGTGAATCTCTGGGACTCTGAATCTTTGGGACTCTGAATCTCTGGGACGCTGAATCTCTGGGACAATTAATCTCTGGGACTCTGAATCTCTGGGACTCTGAATCTCTGGGACTCTGAATCTCTGGGACGCTGAATCTCTGGGACGCTGAATTTCTGGGACTCTGAATCTCTGGGACTCTGAATCTCTGGCAATCTGAATCTCTGGGGCTCTGAATCTCTGGGGCTCTGAACCTCTGGGATTCTGAATTTCTCAGACCCTGAATCGCTGGGACTCTGAAACTCTGGGACTCTGAATCTCATGGGACTCTGAATCTCTGGGACTCTGAATCTCTGGGACTCTGAATCTCTGGGACTCTGAATCTCTGGGACTCTGAATCTCTGGGACACTGAATCTCTGGGACTCTGAATCTCTGGGACTCTGAATCTCTGGGACGACTCTGAATCTCTGGGACGACTCTGAATCTCTGGGAATCTGAATCTCTGGGACTCTGAATCTCTGGGACTCTGAATCTCTGGGACGACTCTGAATCTCTGGGACTCTGAATCTCCGGACTCTGAATCTCTGGGACTCTGAAGCTCTGGGACTCTGAATCTCTGGGACTCTGAATCTCTGGGACTCTGAATCTCTGGGAATCTGAATCTCTGGGACTCTGAACCGCTGGGAATCTGAATCTCTGGGACTCTGAATCTCTGGGACTCTGACTCTCTGGGATGACTCTGAATCTCTGGGACTCTGAATCTATGGGACTCTGAATCTCTGGGCCTCTGAATCTCTGGGACCCTGAATCTCTGGGACTCTGAATCTCTGGGATGACTCTGAATCTCTGGGACTCTGAATCTCTGGGACTCGGAATCTCTGGGCCTCTGAATCTCTGGGAATCTGAATCTCTGGGACTCTGAATCTCTGGGCCTCTGGGCCTCTGAATCTCTGGGCCTCTGAACCTCTGGGCCTCTGAATCTCTGGGACTCTGAATCTCTGGGATGACTCTGAATCTCTGGGACTCTGAATCTCTGGGGCTCTGAATTTCTGGGCCTCTGAATCTCTGGGACTCTGAATCTCTGGGATTCTGAATCTCTGGGCCTCTGGGCCTCTGAATCTCTGGGCCTCTGAATCTCTGGGCCTCTGCATCTCTGGGACTCTGAATCTCTGGGACTCTGAATCTCTGGGACTCTGAATCTCTGGGAATCTGTATCCCTGGGACTCTGAATCTCTGGGACTCTGAATCTCTGGCACTCTGAATCTCTGGGACTCTGAATCTCTGGGACTCTGAATCTCTGGGACGCTGAATCACTGGGACTCTGAATCTCTGGGACTCTGAATCTCTGGGACTCTGAATCTCTGGGACTCTGAATCTCTGGGACGACTCTGAATCTCAGGCACGACTCTGAATCTCTGGGACGACTCTGAATCTCTGGGACGACTCTGAATCTCTGGGACGACTCTAAATCTCTGGGACGACTCTGAATCTCTGGGACGACTCTGAATCTCTGGGACTCCTCTGAATCTCTGGGACTCTGAATCTCTGGGACTCCGCTGAATCTTTGGGACTCTGAATCTCTGGGACTCTGAATCTCTGGGACTCTGAATCTCTGGGACTCTGAATCTCTGGGACTCTGCATCTCTGGGACTCTGAATGTCTGGGACTCTGAATCTCTGGGACTCTGAATCTCTGGGACTCTGGATCTCTGGGACGCTGAATCACTGGGACTCTGAATCTCTGGGACTCTAAATCTCCAGGACTCTGAATCTCTGGGACTCTGAATCTCTGTGACTCTGAATCTCTGGGACTCTGAATCTCTGGGACTCTGAATCTCTGGGACTCTGAATCTCTGGGACTCTGAATCTCTGGGACTCTGAATCTCTGGGACTCCGAATCTCTGGGACTCCGAATCTCTGGGACTCCTCTGAATCTCTGGGACTCTGAATCTCTGGGACTCTGAATCTCTGGGACTCTGAATATCTGGGACTCTGAATCACTGGGACTCTGAATCTCTGCGAATCTGAATCTCTGCGACTCTGAATCTTTGGGACTCTGAATCTCTGGGACTCTGAATTTCTGGGACTCTGAATCTCTGTGACTCTGAATCTCTGGGACTCTGAATCTCTGGGACTCTGAATCTCTGGGACTCTGAATTTCTGGGACTCTGAATCTCTGGGCCTCTGAATCTCTGGGCCTCTGAATCTCTGGGCCTCTGAATCTCTGGGCCTCTGAATCTCTGGGCCTCTGAATCTCTGGGACGACTCTGAATCTCTGGAACGACTCTGAATCTCTGGGACGACTCTGAATCTCTGGGACGACTCTGAATCTCTGGGACGACTCTGAATCTCTGGGACTCTGAATCTCTGGGACGCTGAATCACTGGGACTCTGAATCTCTGGGACTCTGAATCTCTGGGACTCTGAATCTCTGGGACTCTGAATCTCTGGGACGACTCTGAATCTCAGGCACGACTCTGAATCTCTGGGACGACTCTGAATCTCTGGGACGACTCTGAATCTCTGGGACGACTCTAAATCTCTGGGACGACTCTGAATCTCTGGGACGACTCTGAATCTCTGGGACTCCTCTGAATCTCTGGGACTCTGAATCTCTGGGACTCCGCTGAATCTTTGGGACTCTGAATCTCTGGGACTCTGAATCTCTGGGACTCTGAATCTCTGGGACTCTGAATCTCTGGGACTCTGAATCTCTGGGACTCTGAATCTCTGGGACTCTGCATCTCTGGGACTCTGAATGTCTGGGACTCTGAATCTCTGGGACTCTGAATCTCTGGGACTCTGGATCTCTGGGACGCTGAATCACTGGGACTCTGAATCTCTGGGACTCTAAATCTCCAGGACTCTGAATCTCTGGGACTCTGAATCTCTGTGACTCTGAATCTCTGGGACTCTGAATCTCTGGGACTCTGAATCTCTGGGACTCTGAATCTCTGGGACTCTGAATCTCTGGGACTCTGAATCTCTGGGACTCCGAATCTCTGGGACTCCGAATCTCTGGGACTCCTCTGAATCTCTGGGACTCTGAATCTCTGGGACTCTGAATCTCTGGGACTCTGAATATCTGGGACTCTGAATCACTGGGACTCTGAATCTCTGCGAATCTGAATCTCTGCGACTCTGAATCTCTGGGACTCTGAATCTCTGGGACTCTGAATTTCTGGGACTCTGAATCTCTGTGACTCTGAATCTCTGGGAATCTGAATCTCTGGGACTCTGAATCTCTGGGACTCTGAATCTCTGGGACTCTGAATCTCTGGGACACTGAATCTCTGGGACTCTGAATCTCTGGGACTCTGAATCTCTGGGACGACTCTGAATCTCTGGGACGACTCTGAATCTCTGGGAATCTGAATCTCTGGGACTCTGAATCTCTGGGACTCTGAATCTCTGGGACGACTCTGAATCTCTGGGACTCTGAATCTCTGGACTCTGAATCTCTGGGACTCTGAAGCTCTGGGACTCTGAATCTCTGGGACTCTGAATCTCTGGGACTCTGAATCTCTGGGAATCTGAATCTCTGGGACTCTGAACCGCTGGGAATCTGAATCTCTGGGACTCTGAATCTCTGGGACTCTGACTCTCTGGGATGACTCTGAATCTCTGGGACTCTGAATCTATGGGACTCTGAATCTCTGGGCCTCTGAATCTCTGGGACCCTGAATCTCTGGGACTCTGAATCTCTGGGATGACTCTGCATCTCTGGGACTCTGAATCTCTGGGACTCTGAATCTCTGGGACTCTGAATCTCTGGGAATCTGTATCCCTGGGACTCTGAATCTCTGGGACTCTGAATCTCTGGCACTCTGAATCTCTGGGACTCTGAATCTCTGGGACTCTGAATCTCTGGGACGCTGAATCACTGGGACTCTGAATCTCTGGGACTCTGAATCTCTGGGACTCTGAATCTCTGGGACTCTGAATCTCTGGGACGACTCTGAATCTCAGGCACGACTCTGAATCTCTGGGACGACTCTGAATCTCTGGGACGACTCTGAATCTCTGGGACGACTCTAAATCTCTGGGACGACTCTGAATCTCTGGGACGACTCTGAATCTCTGGGACTCCTCTGAATCTCTGGGACTCTGAATCTCTGGGACTCCGCTGAATCTTTGGGACTCTGAATCTCTGGGACTCTGAATCTCTGGGACTCTGAATCTCTGGGACTCTGAATCTCTGGGACTCTGCATCTCTGGGACTCTGAATGTCTGGGACTCTGAATCTCTGGGACTCTGAATCACTGGGACTCTGGATCTCTGGGACGCTGAATCACTGGGACTCTGAATCTCTGGGACTCTAACTCTCCAGGACTCTGAATCTCTGGGACTCTGAATCTCTGTGACTCTGAATCTCTGGGACTCTGAATCTCTGGGACTCTGAATCTCTGGGACTCTGAATCTCTGGGACTCTGAATCTCTGGGACTCTGAATCTCTGGGACTCCGAATCTCTGGGACTCCGAATCTCTGGGACTCCTCTGAATCTCTGGGACTCTGAATCTCTGGGACTCTGAATCTCTGGGACTCTGAATATCTGGGACTCTGAATCACTGGGACTCTGAATCTCTGCGAATCTGAATCTCTGCGACTCTGAATCTTTGGGACTCTGAATCTCTGGGACTCTGAATTTCTGGGACTCTGAATCTCTGTGACTCTGAATCTCTGGGACTCTGAATCTCTGGGACTCTGAATCTCTGGGACTCTGAATTTCTGGGACTCTGAATCTCTGGGCCTCTGAATCTCTGGGCCTCTGAATCTCTGGGCCTCTGAATCTCTGGGCCTCTGAATCTCTGGGCCTCTGAATCTCTGGGACGACTCTGAATCTCTGGAACGACTCTGAATCTCTGGGACGACTCTGAATCTCTGGGACAACTCTGAATCTCTGGGACGACTCTGAATCTCTGGGACTCTGAATCTCTGGGACGCTGAATCACTGGGACTCTGAATCTCTGGGACTCTGAATCTCTGGGACTCTGAATCTCTGGGACTCTGAATCTCTGGGACGACTCTGAATCTCAGGCACGACTCTGAATCTCTGGGACGACTCTGAATCTCTGGGACGACTCTGAATCTCTGGGACGACTCTAAATCTCTGGGACGACTCTGAATCTCTGGGACGACTCTGAATCTCTGGGACTCCTCTGAATCTCTGGGACTCTGAATCTCTGGGACTCCGCTGAATCTTTGGGACTCTGAATCTCTGGGACTCTGAATCTCTGGGACTCTGAATCTCTGGGACTCTGAATCTCTGGGACTCTGAATCTCTGGGACTCTGAATCTCTGGGACTCTGCATCTCTGGGACTCTGAATGTCTGGTACTCTGAATCTCTGGGACTCTGAATCTCTGGGACTCTGGATCTCTGGGACGCTGAATCACTGGGACTCTGAATCTCTGGGACTCTAAATCTCCAGGACTCTGAATCTCTGGGACTCTGAATCTCTGTGACTCTGAATCTCTGGGACTCTGAATCTCTGGGACTCTGAATCTCTGGGACTCTGAATCTCTGGGACTCTGAATCTCTGGGACTCTGAATCTCTGGGACTCCGAATCTCTGGGACTCCGAATCTCTGGGACTCCTCTGAATCTCTGGGACTCTGAATCTCTGGGACTCTGAATCTCTGGGACTCTGAATATCTGGGACTCTGAATCACTGGGACTCTGAATCTCTGCGAATCTGAATCTCTGCGACTCTGAATCTCTGGGACTCTGAATCTCTGGGACTCTGAATTTCTGGGACTCTGAATCTCTGTGACTCTGAATCTCTGGGAATCTGAATCTCTGGGACTCTGAATCTCTGGGACTCTGAATCTCTGGGACTCTGAATCTCTGGGACACTGAATCTCTGGGACTCTGAATCTCTGGGACTCTGAATCTCTGGGACGACTCTGAATCTCTGGGACGACTCTGAATCTCTGGGAATCTGAATCTCTGGGACTCTGAATCTCTGGGACTCTGAATCTCTGGGACGACTCTGAATCTCTGGGACTCTGAATCTCTGGACTCTGAATCTCTGGGACTCTGAAGCTCTGGGACTCTGAATCTCTGGGACTCTGAATCTCTGGGACTCTGAATCTCTGGGAATCTGAATCTCTGGGACTCTGAACCGCTGGGAATCTGAATCTCTGGGACTCTGAATCTCTGGGACTCTGACTCTCTGGGATGACTCTGAATCTCTGGGACTCTGAATCTATGGGACTCTGAATCTCTGGGCCTCTGAATCTCTGGGACCCTGAATCTCTGGGACTCTGAATCTCTGGGATGACTCTGAATCTCTGGGACTCTGAATCTCTGGGACTCGGAATCTCTGGGCCTCTGAATCTCTGGGAATCTGAATCTCTGGGACTCTGAATCTCTGGGCCTCTGGGCCTCTGAATCTCTGGGCCTCTGAACCTCTGGGTCTCTGAATCTCTGGGACTCTGAATCTCTGGGATGACTCTGAATCTCTGGGACTCTGAATCTCTGGGGCTCTGAATCTCTGGGCCTCTGAATCTCTGGGACTCTGAATCTCTGGGATTCTGAATCTCTGGGCCTCTGGGCCTCTGAATCTCTGGGCCTCTGAATCTCTGGGCCTCTGCATCTCTGGGACTCTGAATCTCTGGGACTCTGAATCTCTGGGACTCTGAATCTCTGGGAATCTGTATCCCTGGGACTCTGAATCTCTGGGACTCTGAATCTCTGGCACTCTGAATCTCTGGGACTCTGAATCTCTGGGACTCTGAATCTCTGGGACGCTGAATCACTGGGACTCTGAATCTCTGGGACTCTGAATCTCTGGGACTCTGATTTTTTGGGACTCTGAATCTCTGGGACTCTGAATCTCTGGGACTCTGAATCTCTGGGACGACTCTGAATCTCAGGGACGACGCTGAATCTCTGGGACGACTCTGAATCTCTGGGACGACTCTGAATCTCTGGGACGACTCTAAATCTCTGGGACGACTCTGAATCTGTGGGACGACTCTGAATCTCTGGGACTCCTCTGAATCTCTGGGACTCTGAATCTCTGGGACTCCGCTGAATCTTTGGGACTCTGAATCTCTGGGACTCTGAATCTCTGGGACTCTGAATCTCTGGGACTCTGAATCTCTGGGACTCTGAATCTCTGGGACTCTGAATCTCTGGGACTCTGAATCACTGGGACTCTGAATCTCTGCGACTCTGCATCTCTGCGACTCTGAATCTCTGGGACTCTGAATCTCTGGGACTCTGAATCTCTGGGACTCTGAATCTCTGGGACTCTGAATCTCTGGGACTCTGAATCTCTGGGACTCCGAATTTCTGGGACTCTGAATCTCTGGGACTCTGAATCTCAGGGACTCTGAATCTCTGGTACTCCTCTGAGTCTCTGGGACTCTGAATTTCTGGGACTCCTCTGAATCTCTGGGACTCTGAATCTCTGGGACTCTGAATCTCTGGGAATGTGAATCTCTGGGACTCTGAATCTTTGGGACTCTGAATCTCTGGGACGCTGAATCTCTGGGACACTTAATCTCTGGGACTCTGAATCTCTGGGACGCTGAATCTCTGGGACTCTGAATCTCTGGGACGCTGAATCTCTGGGACGCTGAATCTCTGGGACGCTGAATCTCTGGGACTCTGAATTTCTGGGACTCTGAATCTCTGGGACTCTGAATCTCTGGCAATCTGAATCTCTGGGACTCTGAATCTCTGGGGCTCTGAACCTCTGGGATTCTGAATTTCTCAGTCCCTGAATCGCTGGGACTCTGAAACTCTGGGACTCTGAATCTCATGGGACTCTGAATCTCTGGGACTCTGAATCTCTGGGACTCTGAATCTCTGGGACTCTGAATCTCTGGGACTCTGAATCTCTGGGACACTGAATCTCTGGGACTCTGAATCTCTGGGACTCTGAATCTCTGGGACGACTCTGAATCTCTGGGACGACTCTGAATCTCTGGGAATCTGAATCTCTGGGACTCTGAATCTCTGGGACTCTGAATCTCTGGGACGACTCTGAATCTCTGGGACTCTGAATCTCCGGACTCTGAATCTCTGGGACTCTGAAGCTCTGGGACTCTGAATCTCTGGGACTCTGAATCTCTGGGACTCTGAATCTCTGGGAATCTGAATCTCTGGGACTCTGAACCGCTGGGAATCTGAATCTCTGGGACTCTGAATCTCTGGGACTCTGACTCTCTGGGATGACTCTGAATCTCTGGGACTCTGAATCTATGGGACTCTGAATCTCTGGGCCTCTGAATCTCTGGGACCCTGAATCTCTGGGACTCTGAATCTCTGGGATGACTCTGAATCTCTGGGACTCTGAATCTCTGGGACTCGGAATCTCTGGGCCTCTGAATCTCTGGGAATCTGAATCTCTGGGACTCTGAATCTCTGGGCCTCTGGGCCTCTGAATCTCTGGGCCTCTGAACCTCTGGGCCTCTGAATCTCTGGGACTCTGAATCTCTGGGATGACTCTGAATCTCTGGGACTCTGAATCTCTGGGGCTCTGAATTTCTGGGCCTCTGAATCTCTGGGACTCTGAATCTCTGGGATTCTGAATCTCTGGGCCTCTGGGCCTCTGAATCTCTGGGCCTCTGAATCTCTGGGCCTCTGCATCTCTGGGACTCTGAATCTCTGGGACTCTGAATCTCTGGGACTCTGAATCTCTGGGAATCTGTATCACTGGGACTCTGAATCTCTGGGACTCTGAATCTCTGGCACTCTGAATCTCTGGGACTCTGAATCTCTGGGACTCTGAATCTCTGGGACGCTGAATCACTGGGACTCTGAATCTCTGGGACTCTGAATCTCTGGGACTCTGAATCTCTGGGACTCTGAATCTCTGGGACGACTCTGAATCTCAGGCACGACTCTGAATCTCTGGGACGACTCTGAATCTCTGGGACGACTCTGAATCTCTGGGACGACTCTAAATCTCTGGGACGACTCTGAATCTCTGGGACGACTCTGAATCTCTGGGACTCCTCTGAATCTCTGGGACTCTGAATCTCTGGGACTCCGCTGAATCTTTGGGACTCTGAATCTCTGGGACTCTGAATCTCTGGGACTCTGAATCTCTGGGACTCTGAATCTCTGGGACTCTGAATCTCTGGGACTCTGCATCTCTGGGACTCTGAATGTCTGGGACTCTGAATCTCTGGGACTCTGAATCTCTGGGACTCTGGATCTCTGGGACGCTGAATCACTGGGACTCTGAATCTCTGGGACTCTAAATCTCCAGGACTCTGAATCTCTGGGACTCTGAATCTCTGTGACTCTGAATCTCTGGGACTCTGAATCTCTGGGACTCTGAATCTCTGGGACTCTGAATCTCTGGGACTCTGAATCTCTGGGACTCTGAATCTCTGGGACTCCGAATCTCTGGGACTCCGAATCTCTGGGACTCCTCTGAATCTCTGGGACTCTGAATCTCTGGGACTCTGAATCTCTGGGACTCTGAATATCTGGGACTCTGAATCACTGGGACTCTGAATCTCTGCGAATCTGAATCTCTGCGACTCTGAATCTTTGGAACTCTGAATCTCTGGGACTCTGAATTTCTGGGACTCTGAATCTCTGTGACTCTGAATCTCTGGGACTCTGAATCTCTGGGACTCTGAATCTCTGGGACTCTGAATTTCTGGGACTCTGAATCTCTGGGCCTCTGAATCTCTGGGCCTCTGAATCTCTGGGCCTCTGAATCTCTGGGCCTCTGAATCTCTGGGCCTCTGAATCTCTGGGACGACTCTGAATCTCTGGAACGACTCTGAATCTCTGGGACGACTCTGAATCTCTGGGACGACTCTGAATCTCTGGGACGACTCTGAATCTCTGGGACGACTCTAAACCTCTGGGATGACTCTGAATCTCTGGGACGACTCTGAATCTCTGGGACTCCTCTGAATCTCTGGGACTCTGAATCTCTGGGACTCTGAATCTCTGGGACTCTGAATCTCTGGGACTCTGAATCTCTGGGACTCTGAATCTCTGGGACTCTGAATCTCTGGGACTCTGAATCTCTGGGACACTGAATCTCTGGGACTCTGAATGTCTGGGACTCTGAATCTCTGGGACTCTGAATCTCTGGGATGCTGAATCACTGGGACTCTGAATCTCCGGGACTCTGAATCTCCGGGACTCTGAATCTCTGGGACTCTGAATCTCTGTGACTCTGAATCTCTGGGACTCTGAATCTCTGGGACTCTGAATCTCTGGGACTCTGAATCTCTGGGACTCTGAATCACTGGGACTCTGAATCTCTGCGACTCTGAATCTCTGCGACTCTGAATCTCTGGGACTCTGAATCTCTGGGACTCCGAATTTCTGGGACACTGAATCTCTGGGACTCTGAATCTCTGGGACTCTGAATCTCTGGTACTCCTCTGAGTCTCTGGGACTCTGAATTTCTGGGACTCCTCTGAATCTCTGGGACTCTGAATCTCTGGGACTCTGAACCTCTGGGAATGTGAATCTCTGGGACTCTGAATCTCTGGGACTCTGAATCTCTGGGACGCTGAATCTCTGGGACACTTAGTCTCTGGGACTCTGAATCTCTGGGACTCTGAATCTCTGGGACTCTGAATCTCTGGGACGCTGAATCTCTGGGACGCTGAATCTCTGGGACGCTGAATCTCTGGGACTCTGAATTTCTGGGACTCTGAATCTCTGGGACTCTGAATCTCTGGCACTCTGAATCTCTGGGACTCTGAATCTCTGGGGCTCTGAACCTCTGGGACTCTGAATTTCGCCGACCCTGAATCTCTGGGACTCTGAAACTCTGGGACTCTGAATCTCATGGGACTCTGAATCTCTGGGACTCTGAATCTCTGGGACTCTGAATCTCTGGGACTCTGAATCTCTGGGACTCTGAATCTCTGGGACACTGAATCTCTGGGACTCTGAATCTCTGGGACTCTGAATCTCTGGGACGACTCTGAATCTCTGGGACGACTCTGAATCTCTGGGAATCTGAATCTCTGGGACTCTGAATCTCTGGGACTCTGAATCTCTGGGACGACTCTGAATCTCTGGGACTCTGAATTTCTGGACTCTGAATCTCTGGGACTCTGAAGCTCTGGGACTCTGAATCTCTGGGACTCTGAATCTCTGGGACTCTGAATCTCTGGGAATCTGAATATCTGGGACTCTGAATCTTTGGAACTCTGAATCTCTGGGACTCTGAATTTCTGGGACTCTGAATCTCTGTGACTCTGAATCTCTGGGACTCTGAATCTCTGGGACTCTGAATCTCTGGGACTCTGAATTTCTGGGACTCTGAATCTCTGGGCCTCTGAATCTCTGGGCCTCTGAATCTCTGGGCCTCTGAATCTCTGGGCCTCTGAATCTCTGGGCCTCTGAATCTCTGGGACGACTCTGAATCTCTGGAACGACTCTGAATCTCTGGGACGACTCTGAATCTCTGGGACGACTCTGAATCTCTGGGACGACTCTGAATCTCTGGGACGACTCTAAACCTCTGGGACGACTCTGAATCTCTGGGACGACTCTGAATCTCTGGGACTCCTCTGAATCTCTGGGACTCTGAATCTCTGGGACTCTGAATCTCTGGGACTCTGAATCTCTGGGACTCTGAATCTCTGGGACTCTGAATCTCTGGGACTCTGAATCTCTGGGACTCTGAATCTCTGGGACACTGAATCTCTGGGACTCTGAATGTCTGGGACTCTGAATCTCTGGGACTCTGAATCTCTGGGATGCTGAATCACTGGGACTCTGAATCTCCGGGACTCTGAATCTCCGGGACTCTGAATCTCTGGGACTCTGAATCTCTGTGACTCTGAATCTCTGGGACTCTGAATCTCTGGGACTCTGAATCTCTGGGACTCTGAATCTCTGGGACTCTGAATCACTGGGACTCTGAATCTCTGCGACTCTGAATCTCTGCGACTCTGAATCTCTGGGACTCTGAATCTCTGGGACTCCGAATTTCTGGGACACTGAATCTCTGGGACTCTGAATCTCTGGGACTCTGAATCTCTGGTACTCCTCTGAGTCTCTGGGACTCTGAATTTCTGGGACTCCTCTGAATCTCTGGGACTCTGAATCTCTGGGACTCTGAACCTCTGGGAATGTGAATCTCTGGGACTCTGAATCTCTGGGACTCTGAATCTCTGGGACGCTGAATCTCTGGGACACTTAATCTCTGGGACTCTGAATCTCTGGGACTCTGAATCTCTGGGACTCTGAATCTCTGGGACGCTGAATCTCTGGGACGCTGAATCTCTGGGACGCTGAATCTCTGGGACTCTGAATTTCTGGGACTCTGAATCTCTGGGACTCTGAATCTCTGGCACTCTGAATCTCTGGGACTCTGAATCTCTGGGGCTCTGAACCTCTGGGACTCTGAATTTCGCCGACCCTGAATCTCTGGGACTCTGAAACTCTGGGACTCTGAATCTCATGGGACTCTGAATCTCTGGGACTCTGAATCTCTGGGACTCTGAATCTCTGGGACTCTGAATCTCTGGGACTCTGAATCTCTGGGACACTGAATCTCTGGGACTCTGAATCTCTGGGACTCTGAATCTCTGGGACGACTCTGAATCTCTGGGACGACTCTGAATCTCTGGGAATCTGAATCTCTGGGACTCTGAATCTCTGGGACTCTGAATCTCTGGGACGACTCTGAATCTCTGGGACTCTGAATTTCTGGACTCTGAATCTCTGGGACTCTGAAGCTCTGGGACTCTGAATCTCTGGGACTCTGAATCTCTGGGACTCTGAATCTCTGGGAATCTGAATATCTGGGACTCTGAACCGCTGGGAATCTGAATCTCTGGGACTCTGAATCTCTGGGACTCTGACTCTCTGGGATGACTCTGAATCTCTGGGACTCTGAATCTATGGGACTCTGAATCTCTGGGCCTCTGAATCTCTGGGACCCTGAATCTCTGGGACTCTGAATCTCTGGGATGACTCTGAATTTCTGGGACTCTGAATCTCTGGGACTCGGAATCTCTGGGCCTCTGAATCTCTGGGAATCTGAATCTCTGTGACTCTGAATCTCTGGGACTCTGAATCTCTGGGACTCTGAATCTCTGGGAATCTGAATCTCTGGGACTCTGAATCTCTGGGCCTCTGAATCTCTGGGCCTCTGAATCTCTGGGCCTCTGAATCTCTGGGCCTCTGAATCTCTGGGACGACTCTGAATCTCTGGAACGACTCTGAATCTCTGGGACGACTCTGAATCTCTGGGACGACTCTGAATCTCTGGGACGACTCTGAATCTCTGGGACGACTCTAAACCTCTGGGACGACTCTGAATCTCTGGGACGACTCTGAATCTCTGGGACTCCTCTGAATCTCTGGGACTCTGAATCTCTGGGACTCTGAATCTCTGGGACTCTGAATCTCTGGGACTCTGAATCTCTGGGTCTCTGAATCTCTGGGACTCTGAATCTCTGGGACTCTGAATCTCTGGGACTCTGAATGTCTGGGAATCTGAATCTCTGGGACTCTGAATCTCTGGGATGCTGAATCACTGGGACTCTGAATCTCCGGGACTCTGAATCTCCGGGACTCTGAATCTCTGGGACTCTGAATCTCTGTGACTCTGAATCTCTGGGACTCTGAATCTCTGGGACTCTGAATCTCTGGGACTCTGAATCTCTGGGACTCTGAATCACTGGGACTCTGAATCTCTGCGACTCTGAATCTCTGCGACTCTGAATCTCTGGGACTCTGAATCTCTGGGACTCTGAATCTCTGGGACTCTGAATCTCTGGGACTCTGAATCTCTGGGACTCTGAATCTCTGGGACTCCGAATTTCTGGGACTCTGAATCTCTGGGACTCTGAATCTCTGGGACTCTGAATCTCTGGTACTCCTCTGAGTCTCTGGGACTCTGAATTTCTGGGACTCCTCTGAATCTCTGGGACTCTGAATCTCTGGGACTCTGAATCTCTGGGAATGTGAATCTCTGGGACTCTGAATCTCTGGGACTCCGAATCTCTGGGACGCTGAATCACTGGGACACTTAATCTCTGGGACTCTGAATCTCTGGGACTCTGAATCTCTGGGACTCTGAATCTCTGGGACGCTGAATCTCTGGGACGCTGAATCTCTGGGACGCTGAATCTCTGGGACTCTGAATTTCTGGGACTCTGAATCTCTGGGACTCTGAATCTCTGGCACTCTGAATCTCTGGGACTCTGAATCTCTGGGGCTCTGAACCTCTGGGATTCTGAATTTCTCAGACCTTGAATCTCTGGGACTCTGAAACTCTGGGACTCTGAATCTCATGGGACTCTGAATCTCTGGGACTCTGAATCTCTGGGACTCTGAATCTCTGGGACTCTGAATCTCTGGGACTCTGAATCTCTGGGACACTGAATCTCTGGGACTCTGAATCTCTGGGACTCTGAATCTCTGGGACGACTCTGAATCTCTGGGACGACTCTGAATCTCTGGGAATCTGAATCTCTGGGACTCTGAATCTCTGGGACTCTGAATCTCTGGGACGACTCTGAATCTCTGGGACTCTGAATCTCTGGACTCTGAATCTCTGGGACACTGAAGCTCTGGGACTCTGAATCTGTGGGACTCTGAATCACTGGGACTCTGAATCTCTGGGAATCTGAATCTCTGGGACTCTGAACCGCTGGGAATCTGAATCTCTGGGACTCTGAATCTCTGGGACTCTGACTCTCTGGGATGACTCTGAATCTCTGGGACTCTGAATCTATGGGACTCTGAATCTCTGGGCCTCTGAATCTCTGGGACCCTGAATCTCTGGGACTCTGAATCTCTGGGATGACTCTGAATCTCTGGGACTCTGAATCTCTGGGACTCGGAATCTCTGGGCCTCTGAATCTCTGGGAATCTGAATCTCTGGGACTCTGAATCTCTGGGCCTCTGTGCCTCTGAATCTCTGGGCCTCTGAACCTCTGGGCCTCTGAATCTCTGGGACTCTGAATCTCTGGGATGACTCTGAATCTCTGGGACTCTGAATCTCTGGGGCTTTAAATCTCTGGGCCTCTGAATCTCTGGGACTCTGAATCTCTGGGATTCTGAATCTCTGGGCCTCTGGTCCTCTGAATCTCTGGGCCTCTGAATCTCTGGGCCTCTGCATCTCTGGGACTCTGAATCTCTGGGACTCTGAATCTCTGGGACTCTGAATCTCTGGGAATCTGTATCCCTGGGACTCTGAATCTCTGGGACTCTGAATCTCTGGCACTCTGAATCTCTGGGACTCTGAATCTCTGGGACTCTGAATCTCTGGGACGCTGAATCACTGGGACTCTGAATCTCTGGGACTCTGAATCTCTGGGACTCTGATTTTTTGGGACTCTGAATCTCTGGGACTCTGAATCTCTGGACTCTGAATCTCTGGGACTCTGAAGCTCTGGGACTCTGAATCTCTGGGACTCTGAATCTCTGGGACTCTGAATCTCTGGGAATCTGAATCTCTGGGACTCTGAACCGCTGGGAATCTGAATCTCTGGGACTCTGAATCTCTGGGACTCTGACTCTCTGGGATGACTCTGAATCTCTGGGACTCTGAATCTATGGGACTCTGAATCTCTGGGCCTCTGAATCTCTGGGACCCTGAATCTCTGGGACTCTGAATCTCTGGGATGACTCTGAATTTCTGGGACTCTGAATCTCTGGGACTCGGAATCTCTGGGCCTCTGAATCTCTGGGACTCTGAATCTCTGGCACTCTGAATCTCTGGGACTCTGAATCTCTGGGACTCTGAATCTCTGGGATGCTGAATCACTGGGACTCTGAATCTCTGGGACTCTGAATCTCTGGGACTCTGATTTTTTGGCACTCTGAATCTCTGGGACTCTGAATCTCTGGGACTCTGAATCTCTGGGACGACTCTGAATCTCAGGGACGACTCTGAATCTGTGGGACGACTCTGAATCTCTGGGACGACTCTGAATCTCTGGGACTCTGAATTTCTGGGACTCTGAATCTCTGGGACTCTGAATCTCTGGGACACTGAATCTCTGGTACTCCTCTGAATATCTGGGTCTCTGAATTTCTGGGTCTCCTCTGAATCTCTGGGACTCTGAATCTCTGGGACTCTGAATCTCCGGGAATGTGAATCTCTGGGACTCTGAATCTCTGGGACTCTGAATCTCTGGGACGCTGAATCTCTGTGACACTTAATCTATGGGACTCTGAATCTCTGGGACTCTGAATCTCTGGGACTCTGAATCTCTGGGACGCTGAATCTCTGTGATGCTGAATCTCTGGGACTCTGAATTTCTGGGACTCTGAATCTCTGGGACTCTGAATCTCTGGGACTCTGAATCTCTGGGACTCTGAATCTCTGGGGCTCTGAACCTCTGGGACTCTGAATTTCTCAGACCCTGAATCTCTGGGACTCTGAAATTCTGGGACTCTGAATCTCTGGGACTCTGATTCTCATGGGACTCTGAATCTCTGGGACTCTGAATCTCTGGGACTCTGAATCTCTGGGACTCTGAATCTCTGGGACTCTGAATCTCTGGGACACTGAATCTCTGGGACTCTGAATCTCTGGGACTCTGAATCTCTGGGACGACTCTGAATCTCTGGGAAGACTCTGAATCTCTGGGAATCTGAAGCTCTGGGACTCTGAATCTCTGGGACTCTGAATCTCTGGGACGACTCTGAATCTCTGGGACTCTGAATCTCTGGACTCTGAATCTCTGGGACTCTGAATCTCTGGGAAACTGAATCTCTGGGACTCTGAATCTCTGGGAATCTGAATCTCTGGGACTCTGAACCTCTGGGACTCTGAATCTCTGGAACTCCGAATCTCTGGGACTCTGACTATCTGGGATGACTCTGAATCTCTGGGACTCTGAATCTATGGGACTCTGAATCTCTGGGCCTCTGAATCTCTGGGACCCTGAATCTCTGGGACACTGAATCTCTGGGATGACTCTGAATCTCTGGGACTCTGAATCTCTGGGACTCAGAATCTCTGGGCCTCTGAATCTCTGGGAATCTGTATCTCTGGGACTCTGAATCTCTGGGCCTCTGGGCCTCTGAATCTCTGGGCCTCTGAACTTCTGGGCCTCTGAATCTCTGGGACTCTGAATCTCTGGGATGAATCTGAATCTCTGGGACTCTGAATCTCTGGGACTCTGAATCTCTGGGACTCTGAATCTCTGGGATTATGAATCTCTGGGACTCTGAATCTCTGGGACTCTGAATCTCTGGGACTCTGAATCTCCGGGACGCTGAATCTCCGGGACTCTGAATCTCTGTGACTCTGAATCTCTGGGACTCTGAATCTCTGTGACTCTGAATCTCTGGGACTCTGAATCTCTGGGACTCTGAATCTCTGGGACTCTCAATCTCTGGGACTCTGAATCTCTGGGACTCTGAATCTCTGGGACTCTGAATCTCTGGGACACTGAATCACTGGGACTCTGAATCTCTGGGACTCTGAATCTCTGGGACGCTGAATCTCTGGGACGCTGAATCTCTGGGACGCTGAATCTCTGGGACTCTGAATTTCTGGGACTCTGAATCTCTGGGACTCTGAATCTCTGGCACTCTGAATCTCTGGGACACTGAATCTCTGGGGCTCTGAACCTCTGGGACTCTGAATTTCGCCGACCCTGAATCTCTGGGACTCTGAAACTCTGGGACTCTGAATCTCATGGGACTCTGAATCTCTGGGACTCTGAATCTCTGGGACTCTGAATCTCTGGGACTCTGAATCTCTGGGACTCTGAATCTCTGGGACACTGAATCTCTGGGACTCTGAATCTCTGGGACTCTGAATCTCTGGGACGACTCTGAATCTCTGGGACGACTCTGAATCTCTGGGAATCTGAATCTCTGGGACTCTGAATCTCTGGGACTCTGAATCTCTGGGACGACTCTGAATCTCTGGGACTCTGAATTTCTGGACTCTGAATCTCTGGGACTCTGAATCTCTGGGACTCTGAATCTCTGGGAATCTGAATATCTGGGACTCTGAACCGCTGGGAATCTGAATCTCTGGGACTCTGAATCTCTGGGACTCTGACTCTCTGGGATGACTCTGAATCTCTGGGACTCTGAATCTATGGGACTCTGAATCTCTGGGCCTCTGAATCTCTGGGACCCTGAATCTCTGGGACTCTGAATCTCTGGGATGACTCTGAATTTCTGGGACTCTGAATCTCTGGGACTCGGAATCTCTGGGCCTCTGAATCTCTGGGAATCTGAATCTCTGTGACTCTGAATCTCTGGGACTCTGAATCTCTGGGACTCTGAATCTCTGGGAATCTGAATCTCTGGGACTCTGAATCTCTGGGACTCTGAATCTCTGGGACTCTGAATCTCTGGGACTCTGAATCTCTGGGACTCTGAATCTCTGGGATGACTCTGAATCTCTGGGACTCTGAATCTCTGGGACTCTGAATCTCTGTGCCTCTGAATCTCTGGGACTCTGAACCTCTGAGACTCTGAATCTCTGGGACTCTGGGCCTCTGAATCTCTGGGCCTCTGAATCTCTGGGCCTCTGAATCTCTGGGCCTCTGAATCTCTGGGCCTCTGAATCTCTGGGCCTCTGAATCTCTGGGACGACTCTGAATCTCTGGAACGACTCTGAATCTCTGGGACGACTCTGAATCTCTGGGACGACTCTGAATCTCTGGGACGACTCTGAATCTCTGGGACGACTCTAAACCTCTGGGACGACTCTGAATCTCTGGGACGACTCTGAATCTCTGGGACTCCTCTGAATCTCTGGGACTCTGAATCTCTGGGACTCTGAATCTCTGGGACTCTGAATCTCTGGGACTCTGAATCTCTGGGTCTCTGAATCTCTGGGACTCTGAATCTCTGGGACTCTGAATCTCTGGGACTCTGAATGTCTGGGACTCTGAATCTCTGGGACTCTGATTCTCATGGGACTCTGAATCTCTGGGACTCTGAATCTCTGGGACTCTGAATCTCTGGGACTCTGAATCTCTGGGACTCTGAATCTCTGGGACACTGAATTTCTCAGACCCTGAATCTCTGGGACTCTGAAATTCTGGGACTCTGAATCTCTGGGACTCTGATTCTCATGGGACTCTGAATCTCTGGGACTCTGAATCTCTGGGACTCTGAATCTCTGGGACTCTGAATCTCTGGGACTCTGAATCTCTGGGACACTGAATCTCTGGGACTCTGAATCTCTGGGACTCTGAATCTCTGGGACGACTCTGAATCTCTGGGAAGACTCTGAATCTCTGGGAATCTGAAGCTCTGGGACTCTGAATCTCTGGGACTCTGAATCTCTGGGACGACTCTGAATCTCTGGGACTCTGAATCTCTGGACTCTGAATCTCTGGGACTCTGAATCTCTGGGAAACTGAATCTCTGGGACTCTGAATCTCTGGGAATCTGAATCTCTGGGACTCTGAACCTCTGGGACTCTGAATCTCTGGAACTCCGAATCTCTGGGACTCTGACTATCTGGGATGACTCTGAATCTCTGGGACTCTGAATCTATGGGACTCTGAATCTCTGGGCCTCTGAATCTCTGGGACCCTGAATCTCTGGGACACTGAATCTCTGGGATGACTCTGAATCTCTGGGACTCTGAATCTCTGGGACTCAGAATCTCTGGGCCTCTGAATCTCTGGGAATCTGAATCTCTGGGACTCTGAATCTCTGGGCCTCTGGGCCTCTGAATCTCTGGGCCTCTGAACTTCTGGGCCTCTGAATCTCTGGGACTCTGAATCTCTGGGATGAATCTGAATCTCTGGGACTCTGAATCTCTGGGACTCTGAATCTCTGGGACTCTGAATCTCTGGGATTATGAATCTCTGGGACTCTGAATCTCTGGGACTCTGAATCTCTGGGACTCTGAATCTCCGGGACGCTGAATCTCCGGGACTCTGAATCTCTGTGACTCTGAATCTCTGGGACTCTGAATCTCTGTGACTCTGAATCTCTGGGACTCTGAATCTCTGGGACTCTGAATCTCTGGGACTCTCAATCTCTGGGACTCTGAATCTCTGGGACTCCGAATCTCTGTGACTCCGAATCTCTGGGACTCCTCTGAATCTCTGGGACTCTGAATCTCTGGGACTCTGAATCTCTGGGACACTGAATCACTGGGACTCTGAATCTCTGGGACTCTGAATCTCTGGGACGCTGAATCTCTGGGACGCTGAATCTCTGGGACGCTGAATCTCTGGGACTCTGAATTTCTGGGACTCTGAATCTCTGGGACTCTGAATCTCTGGCACTCTGAATCTCTGGGACTCTGAATCTCTGGGGCTCTGAACCTCTGGGACTCTGAATTTCGCCGACCCTGAATCTCTGGGACTCTGAAACTCTGGGACTCTGAATCTCATGGGACTCTGAATCTCTGGGACTCTGAATCTCTGGGACTCTGAATCTCTGGGACTCTGAATCTCTGGGACTCTGAATCTCTGGGACACTGAATCTCTGGGACTCTGAATCTCTGGGACTCTGAATCTCTGGGACGACTCTGAATCTCTGGGACGACTCTGAATCTCTGGGAATCTGAATCTCTGGGACTCTGAATCTCTGGGACTCTGAATCTCTGGGACGACTCTGAATCTCTGGGACTCTGAATTTCTGGACTCTGAATCTCTGGGACTCTGAATCTCTGGGACTCTGAATCTCTGGGAATCTGAATATCTGGGACTCTGAACCGCTGGGAATCTGAATCTCTGGGACTCTGAATCTCTGGGACTCTGACTCTCTGGGATGACTCTGAATCTCTGGGACTCTGAATCTATGGGACTCTGAATCTCTGGGCCTCTGAATCTCTGGGACCCTGAATCTCTGGGACTCTGAATCTCTGGGATGACTCTGAATTTCTGGGACTCTGAATCTCTGGGACTCGGAATCTCTGGGCCTCTGAATCTCTGGGAATCTGAATCTCTGTGACTCTGAATCTCTGGGACTCTGAATCTCTGGGACTCTGAATCTCTGGGAATCTGAATCTCTGGGACTCTGAATCTCTGGGACTCTGAATCTCTGGGACTCTGAATCTCTGGGACTCTGAATCTCTGGGACTCTGAATCTCTGGGATGACTCTGAATCTCTGGGACTCTGAATCTCTGGGACTCTGAATCTCTGTGCCTCTGAATCTCTGGGACTCTGAACCTCTGAGACTCTGAATCTCTGGGACTCTGGGCCTCTGAATCTCTGGGCCTCTGAATCTCTGGGCCTCTGAATCTCTGGGCCTCTGAATCTCTGGGCCTCTGAATCTCTGGGCCTCTGAATCTCTGGGACGACTCTGAATCTCTGGAACGACTCTGAATCTCTGGGACGACTCTGAATCTCTGGGACGACTCTGAATCTCTGGGACGACTCTGAATCTCTGGGACGACTCTAAACCTCTGGGACGACTCTGAATCTCTGGGACGACTCTGAATCTCTGGGACTCCTCTGAATCTCTGGGACTCTGAATCTCTGGGACTCTGAATCTCTGGGACTCTGAATCTCTGGGACTCTGAATCTCTGGGTCTCTGAATCTCTGGGACTCTGAATCTCTGGGACTCTGAATCTCTGGGACTCTGAATGTCTGGGACTCTGAATCTCTGGGACTCTGAATCTCTGGGATGCTGAATCACTGGGACTCTGAATCTCCGGGACTCTGAATCTCCGGGACTCTGAATCTCTGGGACTCTGAATCTCTGTGACTCTGAATCTCTGGGACTCTGAATCTCTGGGACTCTGAATCTCTGGGACTCTGAATCTCTGGGACTCTGAATCACTGGGACTCTGAATCTCTGCGACTCTGAATCTCTGCGACTCTGAATCTCTGGGACTCTGAATCTCTGGGACTCTGAATCTCTGGGACTCTGAATCTCTGGGACTCTGAATCTCTGGGACTCTGAATCTCTGGGACTCCGAATTTCTGGGACTCTGAATCTCTGGGACTCTGAATCTCTGGGACTCTGAATCTCTGGTACTCCTCTGAGTCTCTGGGACTCTGAATTTCTGGGACTCCTCTGAATCTCTGGGACTCTGAATCTCTGGGACTCTGAATCTCTGGGAATGTGAATTTCTGGGACTCTGAATCTCTGGGACTCCGAATCTCTGGGACGCTGAATCTCTGGGACACTTAATCTCTGGGACTCTGAATCTCTGGGACTCTGAATCTCTGGGACTCTGAATCTCTGGGACGCTGAATCTCTGGGACGCTGAATCTCTGGGACGCTGAATCTCTGGGACTCTGAATTTCTGGGACTCTGAATCTCTGGGACTCTGAATCTCTGGCACTCTGAATCTCTGGGACTCTGAATCTCTGGGGCTCTGAACCTCTGGGATTCTGAATTTCTCAGACCCTGAATCTCTGGGACTCTGAAACTCTGGGACTCTGAATCTCATGGGACTCTGAATCTCTGGGACTCTGAATCTCTGGGACTCTGAATCTCTGGGACTCTGAATCTCTGGGACTCTGAATCTCTGGGACACTGAATCTCTGGGACTCTGAATCTCTGGGACTCTGAATCTCTGGGACGACTCTGAATCTCTGGGACGACTCTGAATCTCTGGGAATCTGAATCTCTGGGACTCTGAATCTCTGGGACTCTGAATCTCTGGGACGACTCTGAATCTCTGGGACTCTGAATCTCTGGACTCTGAATCTCTGGGACACTGAAGCTCTGGGACTCTGAATCTGTGGGACTCTGAATCTCTGGGACTCTGAATCTCTGGGAATCTGAATCTCTGGGACTCTGAACCGCTGGGAATCTGAATCTCTGGGACTCTGAATCTCTGGGACTCTGACTCTCTGGGATGACTCTGAATCTCTGGGACTCTGAATCTATGGGACTCTGAATCTCTGGGCCTCTGAATCTCTGGGACCCTGAATCTCTGGGACTCTGAATCTCTGGGATGACTCTGAATCTCTGGGACTCTGAATCTCTGGGACTCGGAATCTCTGGGCCTCTGAATCTCTGGGAATCTGAATCTCTGGGACTCTGAATCTCTGGGCCTCTGTGCCTCTGAATCTCTGGGATTCTGAATCTCTGGGCCTCTGGGCCTCTGAATCTCTGGGCCTCTGAATCTCTGGGCCTCTGCATCTCTGGGACTCTGAATCTCTGGGACTCTGAATCTCTGGGACTCTGAATCTCTGGGAATCTGTATCCCTGGGACTCTGAATCTCTGGGACTCTGAATCTCTGGCACTCTGAATCTCTGGGACTCTGAATCTCTGGGACTCTGAATCTCTGGGACGCTGAATCACTGGGACTCTGAATCTCTGGGACTCTGAATCTCTGGGACTCTGATTTTTTGGGACTCTGAATCTCTGGGACTCTGAATCTCTGGACTCTGAATCTCTGGGACTCTGAAGCTCTGGGACTCTGAATCTCTGGGACTCTGAATCTCTGGGACTCTGAATCTCTGGGAATCTGAATCTCTGGGACTCTGAACCGCTGGGAATCTGAATCTCTGGGACTCTGAATCTCTGGGACTCTGACTCTCTGGGATGACTCTGAATCTCTGGGACTCTGAATCTATGGGACTCTGAATCTCTGGGCCTCTGAATCTCTGGGACCCTGAATCTCTGGGACTCTGAATCTCTGGGATGACTCTGAATTTCTGGGACTCTGAATCTCTGGGACTCGGAATCTCTGGGCCTCTGAATCTCTGGGACTCTGAATCTCTGGCACTCTGAATCTCTGGGACTCTGAATCTCTGGGACTCTGAATCTCTGGGACGCTGAATCACTGGGACTCTGAATCTCTGGGACTCTGAATCTCTGGGACTCTGATTTTTTGGGACTCTGAATCTCTGGGACTCTGAATCTCTGGGACTCTGAATCTCTGGGACGACTCTGAATCTCAGGGACGACTCTGAATCTGTGGGACGACTCTGAATCTCTGGGACGACTCTGAATCTCTGGGACTCTGAATTTCTGGGACTCTGAATCTCTGGGACTCTGAATCTCTGGGACACTGAATCTCTGGTACTCCTCTGAATATCTGGGTCTCTGAATTTCTGGGTCTCCTCTGAATCTCTGGGACTCTGAATCTCTGGGACTCTGAATCTCCGGGAATGTGAATCTCTGGGACTCTGAATCTCTGGGACTCTGAATCTCTGGGACGCTGAATCTCTGTGACACTTAATCTATGGGACTCTGAATCTCTGGGACTCTGAATCTCTGGGACTCTGAATCTCTGGGACGCTGAATCTCTGTGATGCTGAATCTCTGGGACTCTGAATTTCTGGGACTCTGAATCTCTGGGACTCTGAATCTCTGGGACTCTGAATCTCTGGGACTCTGAATCTCTGGGGCTCTGAACCTCTGGGACTCTGAATTTCTCAGACCCTGAATCTCTGGGACTCTGAAATTCTGGGACTCTGAATCTCTGGGACTCTGATTCTCATGGGACTCTGAATCTCTGGGACTCTGAATCTCTGGGACTCTGAATCTCTGGGACTCTGAATCTCTGGGACTCTGAATCTCTGGGACACTGAATCTCTGGGACTCTGAATCTCTGGGACTCTGAATCTCTGGGACGACTCTGAATCTCTGGGAAGACTCTGAATCTCTGGGAATCTGAAGCTCTGGGACTCTGAATCTCTGGGACTCTGAATCTCTGGGACGACTCTGAATCTCTGGGACTCTGAATCTCTGGACTCTGAATCTCTGGGACTCTGAATCTCTGGGAAACTGAATCTCTGGGACTCTGAATCTCTGGGAATCTGAATCTCTGGGACTCTGAACCTCTGGGACTCTGAATCTCTGGAACTCCGAATCTCTGGGACTCTGACTATCTGGGATGACTCTGAATCTCTGGGACTCTGAATCTATGGGACTCTGAATCTCTGGGCCTCTGAATCTCTGGGACCCTGAATTTCTGGGACACTTAATCTCTGGGATGACTCTGAATCTCTGGGACTCTGAATCTCTGGGACTCAGAATCTCTGGGCCTCTGAATCTCTGGGAATCTGTATCTCTGGGACTCTGAATCTCTGGGCCTCTGGGCCTCTGAATCTCTGGGCCTCTGAACTTCTGGGCCTCTGAATCTCTGGGACTCTGAATCTCTGGGATGAATCTGAATCTCTGGGACTCTGAATCTCTGGGACTCTGAATCTCTGGGACTCTGAATCTCTGGGATTATGAATCTCTGGGACTCTGAATCTCTGGGACTCTGAATCTCTGGGACTCTGAATCTCCGGGACGCTGAATCTCCGGGACTCTGAATCTCTGTGACTCTGAATCTCTGGGACTCTGAATCTCTGTGACTCTGAATCTCTGGGACTCTGAATCTCTGGGACTCTGAATCTCTGGGACTCTCAATCTCTGGGACTCTGAATCTCTGGGACTCCGAATCTCTGGGACTCCGAATCTCTGGGACTCCTCTGAATCTCTGGGACTCTGAATCTCTGGGACTCTGAATCTCTGGGACACTGAATCACTGGGACTCTGAATCTCTGGGACTCTGAATCTCTGGGACGCTGAATCTCTGGGACGCTGAATCTCTGGGACGCTGAATCTCTGGGACTCTGAATTTCTGGGACTCTGAATCTCTGGGACTCTGAATCTCTGGCACTCTGAATCTCTGGGACTCTGAATTTCTGGGGCTCTGAACCTCTGGGACTCTGAATTTCGCCGACCCTGAATCTCTGGGACTCTGAAACTCTGGGACTCTGAATCTCATGGGACTCTGAATCTCTGGGACTCTGAATCTCTGGGACTCTGAATCTCTGGGACTCTGAATCTCTGGGACTCTGAATCTCTGGGACACTGAATCTCTGGGACTCTGAATCTCTGGGACTCTGAATCTCTGGGACGACTCTGAATCTCTGGGACGACTCTGAATCTCTGGGAATCTGAATCTCTGGGACTCTGAATCTCTGGGACTCTGAATCTCTGGGACGACTCTGAATCTCTGGGTCTCTGAATTTCTGGACTCTGAATCTCTGGGACTCTGAATCTCTGGGACTCTGAATCTCTGGGAATCTGAATATCTGGGACTCTGAACCGCTGGGAATCTGAATCTCTGGGACTCTGAATCTCTGGGACTCTGACTCTCTGGGATGACTCTGAATCTCTGGGACTCTGAATCTATGGGACTCTGAATCTCTGGGCCTCTGAATCTCTGGGACCCTGAATCTCTGGGACTCTGAATCTCTGGGATGACTCTGAATTTCTGGGACTCTGAATCTCTGGGACTCGGAATCTCTGGGCCTCTGAATCTGTGGGAATCTGAATCTCTGTGACTCTGAATCTCTGGGACTCTGAATCTCTGGGACTCTGAATCTCTGGGAATCTGAATCTCTGGGACTCTGAATCTCTGGGACTCTGAATCTCTGGGACTCTGAATCTCTGGGACTCTGAATCTCTGGGATGACTCTGAATCTCTGGGACTCTGAATCTCTGGGACTCTGAATCTCTGTGCCTCTGAATCTCTGGGACTCTGAACCTCTGAGACTCTGAATCTCTGGGACTCTGGGCCTCTGAATCTCTGGGCCTCTGAATCTCTGGGCCTCTGAATCTCTGGGCCTCTGAATCTCTGGGCCTCTGAATCTCTGGGCCTCTGAATCTCTGGGACGACTCTGAATCTCTGGAACGACTCTGAATCTCTGGGATGACTCTGAATCTCTGGGACGACTCTGAATCTCTGGGACGACTCTGAATCTCTGGGACGACTCTAAACCTCTGGGACGACTCTGAATCTCTGGGACGACTCTGAATCTCTGGGACTCCTCTGAATCTCTGGGACTCTGAATCTCTGGGACTCTGAATCTCTGGGACTCTGAATCTCTGGGACTCTGAATCTCTGGGTCTCTGAATCTCTGGGACTCTGAATCTCTGGGACTCTGAATCTCTGGGACTCTGAATGTCTGGGACTCTGAATCTCTGGGACTCTGAATCTCTGGGATGCTGAATCACTGGGACTCTGAATCTCCGGGACTCTGAATCTCCGGGACTCTGAATCTCTGGGACTCTGAATCTCTGTGACTCTGAATCTCTGGGACTCTGAATCTCTGGGACTCTGAATCTCTGGGACTCTGAATCTCTGGGACTCTGAATCACTGGGACTCTGAATCTCTGCGACTCTGAATCTCTGCGACTCTGAATCTCTGGGACTCTGAATCTCTGGGACTCTGAATCTCTGGGACTCTGAATCTCTGGGACTCTGAATCTCTGGGACTCTGAATCTCTGGGACTCTGAATCTCTGCGACTCTGAATCTCTGCGACTCTGAATCTCTGGGACTCTGAATCTCTGGCACTCTGAATCTCTGGGACTCTGAATCTCTGGGGCTCTGAACCTCTGGGATTCTGAATTTCTCAGACCCTGAATCTCTGGGACTCTGAAACTCTGGGACTCTGAATCTCATGGGACTCTGAATCTCTGGGACTCTGAATCTCTGGGACTCTGAATCTCTGGGACTCTGAATCTCTGGGACTCTGAATCTCTGGGACACTGAATCTCTGGGACTCTGAATCTCTGGGACTCTGAATCTCTGGGACGACTCTGAATCTCTGGGACGACTCTGAATCTCTGGGAATCTGAATCTCTGGGACTCTGAATCTCTGGGACTCTGAATCTCTGGGACGACTCTGAATCTCTGGGACTCTGAATCTCTGGACTCTGAATCTCTGGGACACTGAAGCTCTGGGACTCTGAATCTGTGGGACTCTGAATCTCTGGGACTCTGAATCTCTGGGAATCTGAATCTCTGGGACTCTGAACCGCTGGGAATCTGAATCTCTGGGACTCTGAATCTCTGGGACTCTGACTCTCTGGGATGACTCTGAATCTCTGGGACTCTGAATCTATGGGACTCTGAATCTCTGGGCCTCTGAATCTCTGGGACCCTGAATCTCTGGGACTCTGAATCTCTGGGATGACTCTGAATCTCTGGGACTCTGAATCTCTGGGACTCGGAATCTCTGGGCCTCTGAATCTCTGGGAATCTGAATCTCTGGGACTCTGAATCTCTGGGCCTCTGTGCCTCTGAATCTCTGGGATTCTGAATCTCTGGGCCTCTGGGCCTCTGAATCTCTGGGCCTCTGAATCTCTGGGCCTCTGCATCTCTGGGACTCTGAATCTCTGGGACTCTGAATCTCTGGGACTCTGAATCTCTGGGAATCTGTATCCCTGGGACTCTGAATCTCTGGGACTCTGAATCTCTGGCACTCTGAATCTCTGGGACTCTGAATCTCTGGGACTCTGAATCTCTGGGACGCTGAATCACTGGGACTCTGAATCTCTGGGACTCTGAATCTCTGGGACTCTGATTTTTTGGGACTCTGAATCTCTGGGACTCTGAATCTCTGGACTCTGAATCTCTGGGACTCTGAAGCTCTGGGACTCTGAATCTCTGGGACTCTGAATCTCTGGGACTCTGAATCTCTGGGAATCTGAATCTCTGGGACTCTGAACCGCTGGGAATCTGAATCTCTGGGACTCTGAATCTCTGGGACTCTGACTCTCTGGGATGACTCTGAATCTCTGGGACTCTGAATCTATGGGACTCTGAATCTCTGGGCCTCTGAATCTCTGGGACCCTGAATCTCTGGGACTCTGAATCTCTGGGATGACTCTGAATTTCTGGGACTCTGAATCTCTGGGACTCGGAATCTCTGGGCCTCTGAATCTCTGGGACTCTGAATCTCTGGCACTCTGAATCTCTGGGACTCTGAATCTCTGGGACTCTGAATCTCTGGGACGCTGAATCACTGGGACTCTGAATCTCTGGGACTCTGAATCTCTGGGACTCTGATTTTTTGGGACTCTGAATCTCTGGGACTCTGAATCTCTGGGACTCTGAATCTCTGGGACGACTCTGAATCTCAGGGACGACTCTGAATCTGTGGGACGACTCTGAATCTCTGGGACGACTCTGAATCTCTGGGACTCTGAATTTCTGGGACTCTGAATCTCTGGGACTCTGAATCTCTGGGACACTGAATCTCTGGTACTCCTCTGAATATCTGGGTCTCTGAATTTCTGGGTCTCCTCTGAATCTCTGGGACTCTGAATCTCTGGGACTCTGAATCTCCGGGAATGTGAATCTCTGGGACTCTGAATCTCTGGGACTCTGAATCTCTGGGACGCTGAATCTCTGTGACACTTAATCTATGGGACTCTGAATCTCTGGGACTCTGAATCTCTGGGACTCTGAATCTCTGGGACGCTGAATCTCTGTGATGCTGAATCTCTGGGACTCTGAATTTCTGGGACTCTGAATCTCTGGGACTCTGAATCTCTGGGACTCTGAATCTCTGGGACTCTGAATCTCTGGGGCTCTGAACCTCTGGGACTCTGAATTTCTCAGACCCTGAATCTCTGGGACTCTGAAATTCTGGGACTCTGAATCTCTGGGACTCTGATTCTCATGGGACTCTGAATCTCTGGGACTCTGAATCTCTGGGACTCTGAATCTCTGGGACTCTGAATCTCTGGGACTCTGAATCTCTGGGACACTGAATCTCTGGGACTCTGAATCTCTGGGACTCTGAATCTCTGGGACGACTCTGAATCTCTGGGAAGACTCTGAATCTCTGGGAATCTGAAGCTCTGGGACTCTGAATCTCTGGGACTCTGAATCTCTGGGACGACTCTGAATCTCTGGGACTCTGAATCTCTGGACTCTGAATCTCTGGGACTCTGAATCTCTGGGAAACTGAATCTCTGGGACTCTGAATCTCTGGGAATCTGAATCTCTGGGACTCTGAACCTCTGGGACTCTGAATCTCTGGAACTCCGAATCTCTGGGACTCTGACTATCTGGGATGACTCTGAATCTCTGGGACTCTGAATCTATGGGACTCTGAATCTCTGGGCCTCTGAATCTCTGGGACCCTGAATCTCTGGGACACTGAATCTCTGGGATGACTCTGAATCTCTGGGACTCTGAATCTCTGGGACTCAGAATCTCTGGGCCTCTGAATCTCTGGGAATCTGTATCTCTGGGACTCTGAATCTCTGGGCCTCTGGGCCTCTGAATCTCTGGGCCTCTGAACTTCTGGGCCTCTGAATCTCTGGGACTCTGAATCTCTGGGATGAATCTGAATCTCTGGGACTCTGAATCTCTGGGACTCTGAATCTCTGGGACTCTGAATCTCTGGGATTATGAATCTCTGGGACTCTGAATCTCTGGGACTCTGAATCTCTGGGACTCTGAATCGCCGGGACGCTGAATCTCCGGGACTCTGAATCTCTGTGACTCTGAATCTCTGGGACTCTGAATCTCTGTGACTCTGAATCTCTGGGACTCTGAATCTCTGGGACTCTGAATCTCTGGGACTCTCAATCTCTGGGACTCTGAATCTCTGGGACTCCGAATCTCTGGGACTCCGAATCTCTGGGACTCCTCTGAATCTCTGGGACTCTGAATCTCTGGGACTCTGAATCTCTGGGACACTGAATCACTGGGACTCTGAATCTCTGGGACTCTGAATCTCTGGGACGCTGAATCTCTGGGACGCTGAATCTCTGGGACGCTGAATCTCTGGGACTCTGAATTTCTGGGACTCTGAATCTCTGGGACTCTGAATCTCTGGCACTCTGAATCTCTGGGACTCTGAATCTCTGGGGCTCTGAACCTCTGGGACTCTGAATTTCGCCGACCCTGAATCTCTGGGACTCTGAAACTCTGGGACTCTGAATCTCATGGGACTCTGAATCTCTGGGACTCTGAATCTCTGGGACTCTGAATCTCTGGGACTCTGAATCTCTGGGACTCTGAATCTCTGGGACACTGAATCTCTGGGACTCTGAATCTCTGGGACTCTGAATCTCTGGGACGACTCTGAATCTCTGGGACGACTCTGAATCTCTGGGAATCTGAATCTCTGGGACTCTGAATCTCTGGGACTCTGAATCTCTGGGACGACTCTGAATCTCTGGGACTCTGAATTTCTGGACTCTGAATCTCTGGGACTCTGAATCTCTGGGACTCTGAATCTCTGGGAATCTGAATATCTGGGACTCTGAACCGCTGGGAATCTGAATCTCTGGGACTCTGAATCTCTGGGACTCTGACTCTCTGGGATGACTCTGAATCTCTGGGACTCTGAATCTATGGGACTCTGAATCTCTGGGCCTCTGAATCTCTGGGACCCTGAATCTCTGGGACTCTGAATCTCTGGGATGACTCTGAATTTCTGGGACTCTGAATCTCTGGGACTCGGAATCTCTGGGCCTCTGAATCTCTGGGAATCTGAATCTCTGTGACTCTGAATCTCTGGGACTCTGAATCTCTGGGACTCTGAATCTCTGGGAATCTGAATCTCTGGGACTCTGAATCTCTGGGACTCTGAATCTCTGGGTCTCTGAATCTCTGGGACTCTGAATCTCTGGGACTCTGAATCTCTGGGATGACTCTGAATCTCTGGGACTCTGAATCTCTGGGACTCTGAATCTCTGTGCCTCTGAATCTCTGGGACTCTGAACCTCTGAGACTCTGAATCTCTGGGACTCTGGGCCTCTGAATCTCTGGGCCTCTGAATCTCTGGGCCTCTGAATCTCTGGGCCTCTGAATCTCTGGGCCTCTGAATCTCTGGGCCTCTGAATCTCTGGGACGACTCTGAATCTCTGGAACGACTCTGAATCTCTGGGACGACTCTGAATCTCTGGGACGACTCTGAATCTCTGGGACGACTCTGAATCTCTGGGACGACTCTAAACCTCTGGGACGACTCTGAATCTCTGGGACGACTCTGAATCTCTGGGACTCCTCTGAATCTCTGGGACTCTGAATCTCTGGGACTCTGAATCTCTGGGACTCTGAATCTCTGGGACTCTGAATCTCTGGGTCTCTGAATCTCTGGGACTCTGAATCTCTGGGACTCTGAATCTCTGGGACTCTGAATGTCTGGGACTCTGAATCTCTGGGACTCTGAATCTCTGGGATGCTGAATCACTGGGACTCTGAATCTCCGGGACTCTGAATCTCCGGGACTCTGAATCTCTGGGACTCTGAATCTCTGGGACTCTGAATCTCTGGGACTCTGAATCTCTGGGACTCTGAATCTCTGGGACTCTGAATCTCTGGGACTCTGAATCACTGGGACTCTGAATCTCTGCGACTCTGAATCTCTGCGACTCTGAATCTCTGGGACTCTGAATCTCTGGGACTCTGAATCTCTGGGACTCTGAATCTCTGGGACTCTGAATCTCTGGGACTCTGAATCTCTGGTACTCCTCTGAGTCTCTGGGACTCTGAATTTCTGGGACTCCTCTGAATCTCTGGGACTCTGAATCTCTGGGACTCTGAATCTCTGGGAATGTGAATTTCTGGGACTCTGAATCTCTGGGACTCCGAATCTCTGGGACGCTGAATCTCTGGGACACTTAATCTCTGGGACTCTGAATCTCTGGGACTCTGAATCTCTGGGACTCTGAATCTCTGGGACGCTGAATCTCTGGGACGCTGAATCTCTGGGACGCTGAATCTCTGGGACTCTGAATTTCTGGGACTCTGAATCTCTGGGACTCTGAATCTCTGGCACTCTGAATCTCTGGGACTCTGAATCTCTGGGGCTCTGAACCTCTGGGATTCTGAATTTCTCAGACCCTGAATCTCTGGGACTCTGAAACTCTGGGACTCTGAATCTCATGGGACTCTGAATCTCTGGGACTCTGAATCTCTGGGACTCTGAATCTCTGGGACTCTGAATCTCTGGGACTCTGAATCTCTGGGACACTGAATCTCTGGGACTCTGAATCTCTGGGACTCTGAATCTCTGGGACGACTCTGAATCTCTGGGACGACTCTGAATCTCTGGGAATCTGAATCTCTGGGACTCTGAATCTCTGGGACTCTGAATCTCTGGGACGACTCTGAATCTCTGGGACTCTGAATCTCTGGACTCTGAATCTCTGGGACACTGAAGCTCTGGGACTCTGAACCGCTGGGAATCTGAATCTCTGGGACTCTGAATCTCTGGGACTCTGACTCTCTGGGATGACTCTGAATCTCTGGGACTCTGAATCTATGGGACTCTGAATCTCTGGGCCTCTGAATCTCTGGGACCCTGAATCTCTGGGACTCTGAATCTCTGGGATGACTCTGAATCTCTGGGACTCTGAATCTCTGGGACTCGGAATCTCTGGGCCTCTGAATCTCTGGGAATCTGAATCTCTGGGACTCTGAATCTCTGGGCCTCTGTGCCTCTGAATCTCTGGGATTCTGAATCTCTGGGCCTCTGGGCCTCTGAATCTCTGGGCCTCTGAATCTCTGGGCCTCTGCATCTCTGGGACTCTGAATCTCTGGGACTCTGAATCTCTGGGACTCTGAATCTCTGGGAATCTGTATCCCTGGGACTCTGAATCTCTGGGACTCTGAATCTCTGGCACTCTGAATCTCTGGGACTCTGAATCTCTGGGACTCTGAATCTCTGGGACGCTGAATCACTGGGACTCTGAATCTCTGGGACTCTGAATCTCTGGGACTCTGATTTTTTGGGACTCTGAATCTCTGGGACTCTGAATCTCTGGACTCTGAATCTCTGGGACTCTGAAGCTCTGGGACTCTGAATCTCTGGGACTCTGAATCTCTGGGACTCTGAATCTCTGGGAATCTGAATCTCTGGGACTCTGAACCGCTGGGAATCTGAATCTCTGGGACTCTGAATCTCTGGGACTCTGACTCTCTGGGATGACTCTGAATCTCTGGGACTCTGAATCTATGGGACTCTGAATCTCTGGGCCTCTGAATCTCTGGGACCCTGAATCTCTGGGACTCTGAATCTCTGGGATGACTCTGAATTTCTGGGACTCTGAATCTCTGGGACTCGGAATCTCTGGGCCTCTGAATCTCTGGGACTCTGAATCTCTGGCACTCTGAATCTCTGGGACTCTGAATCTCTGGGACTCTGAATCTCTGGGACGCTGAATCACTGGGACTCTGAATCTCTGGGACTCTGAATCTCTGGGACTCTGATTTTTTGGGACTCTGAATCTCTGGGACTCTGGATCTCTGGGACTCTGAATCTCTGGGACGACTCTGAATCTCAGGGACGACTCTGAATCTGTGGGACGACTCTGAATCTCTGGGACGACTCTGAATCTCTGGGACTCTGAATTTCTGGGACTCTGAATCTCTGGGACTCTGAATCTCTGGGACACTGAATCTCTGGTACTCCTCTGAATATCTGGGTCTCTGAATTTCTGGGTCTCCTCTGAATCTCTGGGACTCTGAATCTCTGGGACTCTGAATCTCCGGGAATGTGAATCTCTGGGACTCTGAATCTCTGGGACTCTGAATCTCTGGGACGCTGAATCTCTGTGACACTTAATCTATGGGACTCTGAATCTCTGGGACTCTGAATCTCTGGGACTCTGAATCTCTGGGACGCTGAATCTCTGTGATGCTGAATCTCTGGGACTCTGAATTTCTGGGACTCTGAATCTCTGGGACTCTGAATCTCTGGGACTCTGAATCTCTGGGACTCTGAATCTCTGGGGCTCTGAACCTCTGGGACTCTGAATTTCTCAGACCCTGAATCTCTGGGACTCTGAAATTCTGGGACTCTGAATCTCTGGGACTCTGATTCTCATGGGACTCTGAATCTCTGGGACTCTGAATCTCTGGGACTCTGAATCTCTGGGACTCTGAATCTCTGGGACTCTGAATCTCTGGGACACTGAATCTCTGGGACTCTGAATCTCTGGGACTCTGAATCTCTGGGACGACTCTGAATCTCTGGGAAGACTCTGAATCTCTGGGAATCTGAAGCTCTGGGACTCTGAATCTCTGGGACTCTGAATCTCTGGGACGACTCTGAATCTCTGGGACTCTGAATCTCTGGACTCTGAATCTCTGGGACTCTGAATCTCTGGGAAACTGAATCTCTGGGACTCTGAATCTCTGGGAATCTGAATCTCTGGGACTCTGAACCTCTGGGACTCTGAATCTCTGGAACTCCGAATCTCTGGGACTCTGACTATCTGGGATGACTCTGAATCTCTGGGACTCTGAATCTATGGGACTCTGAATCTCTGGGCCTCTGAATCTCTGGGACCCTGAATCTCTGGGACACTGAATCTCTGGGATGACTCTGAATCTCTGGGACTCTGAATCTCTGGGACTCAGAATCTCTGGGCCTCTGAATCTCTGGGAATCTGTATCTCTGGGACTCTGAATCTCTGGGCCTCTGGGCCTCTGAATCTCTGGGCCTCTGAACTTCTGGGCCTCTGAATCTCTGGGACTCTGAATCTCTGGGATGAATCTGAATCTCTGGGACTCTGAATCTCTGGGACTCTGAATCTCTGGGACTCTGAATCTCTGGGATTATGAATCTCTGGGACTCTGAATCTCTGGGACTCTGAATCTCTGGGACTCTGAATCTCCGGGACGCTGAATCTCCGGGACTCTGAATCTCTGTGACTCTGAATCTCTGGGACTCTGAATCTCTGTGACTCTGAATCTCTGGGACTCTGAATCTCTGGGACTCTGAATCTCTGGGACTCTCAATCTCTGGGACTCTGAATCTCTGGGACTCCGAATCTCTGGGACTCCGAATCTCTGGGACTCCTCTGAATCTCTGGGACTCTGAATCTCTGGGACTCTGAATCTCTGGGACACTGAATCACTGGGACTCTGAATCTCTGGGACTCTGAATCTCTGGGACGCTGAATCTCTGGGACGCTGAATCTCTGGGACGCTGAATCTCTGGGACTCTGAATTTCTGGGACTCTGAATCTCTGGGACTCTGAATCTCTGGGACTCTGAATCTCTGGGACACTGAATCTCTGGGACTCTGAATCTCTGGGACTCTGAATCTCTGGGACGACTCTGAATCTCTGGGACGACTCTGAATCTCTGGGAATCTGAATCTCTGGGACTCTGAATCTCTGGGACTCTGAATCTCTGGGACGACTCTGAATCTCTGGGACTCTGAATTTCTGGACTCTGAATCTCTGGGACTCTGAAGCTCTGGGACTCTGAATCTCTGGGACTCTGAATCTCTGGGACTCTGAATCTCTGGGAATCTGAATATCTGGGACTCTGAACCGCTGGGAATCTGAATCTCTGGGACTCTGAATCTCTGGGACTCTGACTCTCTGGGATGACTCTGAATCTCTGGGACTCTGAATCTATGGGACTCTGAATCTCTGGGCCTCTGAATCTCTGGGACCCTGAATCTCTGGGACTCTGAATCTCTGGGATGACTCTGAATTTCTGGGACTCTGAATCTCTGGGACTCGGAATCTCTGGGCCTCTGAATCTCTGGGAATCTGAATCTCTGTGACTCTGAATCTCTGGGACTCTGAATCTCTGGGACTCTGAATCTCTGGGAATCTGAATCTCTGGGACTCTGAATCTCTGGGACTCTGAATCTCTGGGACTCTGAATCTCTGGGACTCTGAATCTCTGGGACTCTGAATCTCTGGGATGACTCTGAATCTCTGGGACTCTGAATCTCTGGGACTCTGAATCTCTGTGCCTCTGAATCTCTGGGACTCTGGGCCTCTGAATCTCTGGGCCTCTGAATCTCTGGGCCTCTGAATCTCTGGGCCTCTGAATCTCTGGGCCTCTGAATCTCTGGGACGACTCTGAATCTCTGGAACGACTCTGAATCTCTGGGACGACTCTGAATCTCTGGGACGACTCTGAATCTCTGGGACGACTCTGAATCTCTGGGACGACTCTAAACCTCTGGGACGACTCTGAATCTCTGGGACGACTCTGAATCTCTGGGACGCTGAATCTCTGGGACGCTGAATCTCTGGGACGCTGAATCTCTGGGACGCTGAATCTCTGGGACTCTGAATTTCTGGGACTCTGAATCTCTGGGACTCTGAATCTCTGGCACTCTGAATCTCTGGGACTCTGAATCTCTGGGGCTCTGAACCTCTGGGACTCTGAATTTCGCCGACCCTGAATCTCTGGGACTCTGAAACTCTGGGACTCTGAATCTCTGGGACACTGAATCTCTGGGACTCTGAATCTCTGGGACTCTGAATCTCTGGGACGACTCTGAATCTCTGGGACGACTCTGAATCTCTGGGAATCTGAATCTCTGGGACTCTGAATCTCTGGGACTCTGAATCTCTGGGACGACTCTGAATCTCTGGGACTCTGAATTTCTGGACTCTGAATCTCTGGGACTCTGAAGCTCTGGGACTCTGAATCTCTGGGACTCTGAATCTCTGGGACTCTGAATCTCTGGGAATCTGAATATCTGGGACTCTGAACCGCTGGGAATCTGAATCTCTGGGACTCTGAATCTCTGGGACTCTGACTCTCTGGGATGACTCTGAATCTCTGGGACTCTGAATCTATGGGACTCTGAATCTCTGGGCCTCTGAATCTCTGGGACCCTGAATCTCTGGGACTCTGAATCTCTGGGATGACTCTGAATTTCTGGGACTCTGAATCTCTGGGACTCGGAATCTCTGGGCCTCTGAATCTCTGGGAATCTGAATCTCTGTGACTCTGAATCTCTGGGACTCTGAATCTCTGGGACTCTGAATCTCTGGGAATCTGAATCTCTGGGACTCTGAATCTCTGGGACTCTGAATCTCTGGGACTCTGAATCTCTGGGACTCTGAATCTCTGGGACTCTGAATCTCTGGGATGACTCTGAATCTCTGGGACTCTGAATCTCTGGGACTCTGAATCTCTGTGCCTCTGAATCTCTGGGACTCTGGGCCTCTGAATCTCTGGGCCTCTGAATCTCTGGGCCTCTGAATCTCTGGGCCTCTGAATCTCTGGGCCTCTGAATCTCTGGGACGACTCTGAATCTCTGGAACGACTCTGAATCTCTGGGACGACTCTGAATCTCTGGGACGACTCTGAATCTCTGGGACGACTCTGAATCTCTGGGACGACTCTAAACCTCTGGGACGACTCTGAATCTCTGGGACGACTCTGAATCTCTGGGACGCTGAATCTCTGGGACGCTGAATCTCTGGGACGCTGAATCTCTGGGACGCTGAATCTCTGGGACTCTGAATTTCTGGGACTCTGAATCTCTGGGACTCTGAATCTCTGGCACTCTGAATCTCTGGGACTCTGAATCTCTGGGGCTCTGAACCTCTGGGACTCTGAATTTCGCCGACCCTGAATCTCTGGGACTCTGAAACTCTGGGACTCTGAATCTCATGGGACTCTGAATCTCTGGGACTCTGAATCTCTGGGACTCTGAATCTCTGGGACTCTGAATCTCTGGGACTCTGAATCTCTGGGACACTGAATCTCTGGGACTCTGAATCTCTGGGACTCTGAATCTCTGGGACGACTCTGAATCTCTGGGACGACTCTGAATCTCTGGGAATCTGAATCTCTGGGACTCTGAATCTCTGGGACTCTGAATCTCTGGGACGACTCTGAATCTCTGGGACTCTGAATTTCTGGACTCTGAATCTCTGGGACTCTGAAGCTCTGGGACTCTGAATCTCTGGGACTCTGAATCTCTGGGACTCTGAATCTCTGGGAATCTGAATATCTGGGACTCTGAACCGCTGGGAATCTGAATCTCTGGGACTCTGAATCTCTGGGACTCTGACTCTCTGGGATGACTCTGAATCTCTGGGACTCTGAATCTATGGGAATCTGAATCTCTGGGCCTCTGAATCTCTGGGACCCTGAATCTCTGGGACTCTGAATCTCTGGGATGACTCTGAATTTCTGGGACTCTGAATCTCTGGGACTCGGAATCTCTGGGCCTCTGAATCTCTGGGAATCTGAATCTCTGTGACTCTGAATCTCTGGGACTCTGAATCTCTGGGACTCTGAATCTCTGGGAATCTGAATCTCTGGGACTCTGAATCTCTGGGACTCTGAATCTCTGGGACTCTGAATCTCTGGGACTCTGAATCTCTGGGACTCTGAATCTCTGGGATGACTCTGAATCTCTGGGACTCTGAATCTCTGGGACTCTGAATCTCTGTGCCTCTGAATCTCTGGGACTCTGGGCCTCTGAATCTCTGGGCCTCTGAATCTCTGGGCCTCTGAATCTCTGGGCCTCTGAATCTCTGGGCCTCTGAATCTCTGGGACGACTCTGAATCTCTGGAACGACTCTGAATCTCTGGGACGACTCTGAATCTCTGGGACGACTCTGAATCTCTGGGACGACTCTGAATCTCTGGGACGACTCTAAACCTCTGGGACGACTCTGAATCTCTGGGACGACTCTGAATCTCTGGGACGCTGAATCTCTGGGACGCTGAATCTCTGGGACGCTGAATCTCTGGGACGCTGAATCTCTGGGACTCTGAATTTCTGGGACTCTGAATCTCTGGGACTCTGAATCTCTGGCACTCTGAATCTCTGGGACTCTGAATCTCTGGGGCTCTGAACCTCTGGGACTCTGAATTTCGCCGACCCTGAATCTCTGGGACTCTGAAACTCTGGGACTCTGAATCTCATGGGACTCTGAATCTCTGGGACTCTGAATCTCTGGGACTCTGAATCTCTGGGACTCTGAATCTCTGGGACTCTGAATCTCTGGGACACTGAATCTCTGGGACTCTGAATCTCTGGGACTCTGAATCTCTGGGACGACTCTGAATCTCTGGGACGACTCTGAATCTCTGGGAATCTGAATCTCTGGGACTCTGAATCTCTGGGACTCTGAATCTCTGGGACGACTCTGAATCTCTGGGACTCTGAATTTCTGGACTCTGAATCTCTGGGACTCTGAAGCTCTGGGACTCTGAATCTCTGGGACTCTGAATCTCTGGGACTCTGAATCTCTGGGAATCTGAATATCTGGGACTCTGAACCGCTGGGAATCTGAATCTCTGGGACTCTGAATCTCTGGGACTCTGACTCTCTGGGATGACTCTGAATCTCTGGGACTCTGAATCTATGGGACTCTGAATCTCTGGGCCTCTGAATCTCTGGGACCCTGAATCTCTGGGACTCTGAATCTCTGGGATGACTCTGAATTTCTGGGACTCTGAATCTCTGGGACTCGGAATCTCTGGGCCTCTGAATCTCTGGGAATCTGAATCTCTGTGACTCTGAATCTCTGGGACTCTGAATCTCTGGGACTCTGAATCTCTGGGAATCTGAATCTCTGGGACTCTGAATCTCTGGGACTCTGAATCTCTGGGACTCTGAATCTCTGGGACTCTGAATCTCTGGGACTCTGAATCTCTGGGATGACTCTGAATCTCTGGGACTCTGAATCTCTGGGACTCTGAATCTCTGTGCCTCTGAATCTCTGGGACTCTGGGCCTCTGAATCTCTGGGCCTCTGAATCTCTGGGCCTCTGAATCTCTGGGCCTCTGAATCTCTGGGCCTCTGAATCTCTGGGACGACTCTGAATCTCTGGAACGACTCTGAATCTCTGGGACGACTCTGAATCTCTGGGACGACTCTGAATCTCTGGGACGACTCTGAATCTCTGGGACGACTCTAAACCTCTGGGACGACTCTGAATCTCTGGGACGACTCTGAATCTCTGGGACTCCTCTGAATCTCTGGGACTCTGAATCTCTGGGACTCTGAATCTCTGGGACTCTGAATCTCTGGGACTCTGAATCTCTGGGTCTCTGAATCTCTGGGACTCTGAATCTCTGGGACTCTGAATCTCTGGGACTCTGAATGTCTGGGACTCTGAATCTCTGGGACTCTGAATCTCTGGGATGCTGAATCACTGGGACTCTGAATCTCCGGGACTCTGAATCTCCGGGACTCTGAATCTCTGGGACTCTGAATCTCTGTGACTCTGAATCTCTGGGACTCTGAATCTCTGGGACTCTGAATCTCTGGGACTCTGAATCTCTGGGACTCTGAATCACTGGGACTCTGAATCTCTGCGACTCTGAATCTCTGCGACTCTGAATCTCTGGGACTCTGAATCTCTGGGACTCTGAATCTCTGGGACTCTGAATCTCTGGGACTCTGAATCTCTGGGACTCTGAATCTCTGGGACTCCGAATTTCTGGGACTCTGAATCTCTGGGACTCTGAATCTCTGGGACTCTGAATCTCTGGTACTCCTCTGAGTCTCTGGGACTCTGAATTTCTGGGACTCCTCTGAATCTCTGGGACTCTGAATCTCTGGGACTCTGAATCTCTGGGAATGTGAATTTCTGGGACTCTGAATCTCTGGGACTCCGAATCTCTGGGACGCTGAATCTCTGGGACACTTAATCTCTGGGACTCTGAATCTCTGGGACTCTGAATCTCTGGGACTCTGAATCTCTGGGACGCTGAATCTCTGGGACGCTGAATCTCTGGGACGCTGAATCTCTGGGACTCTGAATTTCTGGGACTCTGAATCTCTGGGACTCTGAATCTCTGGCACTCTGAATCTCTGGGACTCTGAATCTCTGGGGCTCTGAACCTCTGGGATTCTGAATTTCTCAGACCCTGAATCTCTGGGACTCTGAAACTCTGGGACTCTGAATCTCATGGGACTCTGAATCTCTGGGACTCTGAATCTCTGGGACTCTGAATCTCTGGGACTCTGAATCTCTGGGACTCTGAATCTCTGGGACACTGAATCTCTGGGACTCTGAATCTCTGGGACTCTGAATCTCTGGGACGACTCTGAATCTCTGGGACGACTCTGAATCTCTGGGAATCTGAATCTCTGGGACTCTGAATCTCTGGGACTCTGAATCTCTGGGACGACTCTGAATCTCTGGGACTCTGAATCTCTGGACTCTGAATCTCTGGGACACTGAAGCTCTGGGACTCTGAATCTGTGGGACTCTGAATCTCTGGGACTCTGAATCTCTGGGAATCTGAATCTCTGGGACTCTGAACCGCTGGGAATCTGAATCTCTGGGACTCTGAATCTCTGGGACTCTGACTCTCTGGGATGACTCTGAATCTCTGGGACTCTGAATCTATGGGACTCTGAATCTCTGGGCCTCTGAATCTCTGGGACCCTGAATCTCTGGGACTCTGAATCTCTGGGATGACTCTGAATCTCTGGGACTCTGAATCTCTGGGACTCGGAATCTCTGGGCCTCTGAATCTCTGGGAATCTGAATCTCTGGGACTCTGAATCTCTGGGCCTCTGTGCCTCTGAATCTCTGGGCCTCTGAACCTCTGGGCCTCTGAATCTCTGGGACTCTGAATCTCTGGGATGACTCTGAATCTCTGGGACTCTGAATCTCTGGGGCTCTGAATCTCTGGGCCTCTGAATCTCTGGGACTCTGAATCTCTGGGATTCTGAATCTCTGGGCCTCTGGGCCTCTGAATCTCTGGGCCTCTGAATCTCTGGGCCTCTGCATCTCTGGGACTCTGAATCTCTGGGACTCTGAATCTCTGGGACTCTGAATCTCTGGGAATCTGTATCCCTGGGACTCTGAATCTCTGGGACTCTGAATCTCTGGCACTCTGAATCTCTGGGACTCTGAATCTCTGGGACTCTGAATCTCTGGGACGCTGAATCACTGGGACTCTGAATCTCTGGGACTCTGAATCTCTGGGACTCTGATTTTTTGGGACTCTGAATCTCTGGGACTCTGAATCTCTGGACTCTGAATCTCTGGGACTCTGAAGCTCTGGGACTCTGAATCTCTGGGACTCTGAATCTCTGGGACTCTGAATCTCTGGGAATCTGAATCTCTGGGACTCTGAACCGCTGGGAATCTGAATCTCTGGGACTCTGAATCTCTGGGACTCTGACTCTCTGGGATGACTCTGAATCTCTGGGACTCTGAATCTATGGGACTCTGAATCTCTGGGCCTCTGAATCTCTGGGACCCTGAATCTCTGGGACTCTGAATCTCTGGGATGACTCTGAATTTCTGGGACTCTGAATCTCTGGGACTCGGAATCTCTGGGCCTCTGAATCTCTGGGACTCTGAATCTCTGGCACTCTGAATCTCTGGGACTCTGAATCTCTGGGACTCTGAATCTCTGGGACGCTGAATCACTGGGACTCTGAATCTCTGGGACTCTGAATCTCTGGGACTCTGATTTTTTGGGACTCTGAATCTCTGGGACTCTGAATCTCTGGGACTCTGAATCTCTGGGACGACTCTGAATCTCAGGGACGACTCTGAATCTCTGGGACGACTCTGAATCTCTGGGACGACTCTGAATCTCTGGGACTCTGAATTTCTGGGACTCTGAATCTCTGGGACTCTGAATCTCTGGGACACTGAATCTCTGGTACTCCTCTGAATATCTGGGTCTCTGAATTTCTGGGTCTCCTCTGAATCTCTGGGACTCTGAATCTCTGGGACTCTGAATCTCCGGGAATGTGAATCTCTGGGACTCTGAATCTCTGGGACTCTGAATCTCTGGGACTCTGAATCTCTGGGACGACTCTGAATCTCTGGGAAGACTCTGAATCTCTGGGAATCTGAAGCTCTGGGACTCTGAATCTCTGGGACTCTGAATCTCTGGGACGACTCTGAATCTCTGGGACTCTGAATCTCTGGACTCTGAATCTCTGGGACTCTGAATCTCTGGGAAACTGAATCTCTGGGACTCTGAATCTCTGGGAATCTGAATCTCTGGGACTCTGAACCTCTGGGACTCTGAATCTCTGGAACTCCGAATCTCTGGGACTCTGACTATCTGGGATGACTCTGAATCTCTGGGACTCTGAATCTATGGGACTCTGAATCTCTGGGCCTCTGAATCTCTGGGACCCTGAATCTCTGGGACACTGAATCTCTGGGATGACTCTGAATCTCTGGGACTCTGAATCTCTGGGACTCAGAATCTCTGGGCCTCTGAATCTCTGGGAATCTGTATCTCTGGGACTCTGAATCTCTGGGCCTCTGGGCCTCTGAATCTCTGGGCCTCTGAACTTCTGGGCCTCTGAATCTCTGGGACTCTGAATCTCTGGGATGAATCTGAATCTCTGGGACTCTGAATCTCTGGGACTCTGAATCTCTGGGACTCTGAATCTCTGGGATTATGAATCTCTGGGACTCTGAATCTCTGGGACTCTGAATCTCTGGGACTCTGAATCTCCGGGACGCTGAATCTCCGGGACTCTGAATCTCTGTGACTCTGAATCTCTGGGACTCTGAATCTCTGTGACTCTGAATCTCTGGGACTCTGAATCTCTGGGACTCTGAATCTCTGGGACTCTCAATCTCTGGGACTCTGAATCTCTGGGACTCCGAATCTCTGGGACTCCGAATCTCTGGGACTCCTCTGAATCTCTGGGACTCTGAATCTCTGGGACTCTGAATCTCTGGGACACTGAATCACTGGGACTCTGAATCTCTGGGACTCTGAATCTCTGGGACGCTGAATCTCTGGGACGCTGAATCTCTGGGACGCTGAATCTCTGGGACTCTGAATTTCTGGGACTCTGAATCTCTGGGACTCTGAATCTCTGGCACTCTGAATCTCTGGGACTCTGAATCTCTGGGGCTCTGAACCTCTGGGACTCTGAATTTCGCCGACCCTGAATCTCTGGGACTCTGAAACTCTGGGACTCTGAATCTCATGGGACTCTGAATCTCTGGGACTCTGAATCTCTGGGACTCTGAATCTCTGGGACTCTGAATCTCTGGGACTCTGAATCTCTGGGACACTGAATCTCTGGGACTCTGAATCTCTGGGACTCTGAATCTCTGGGACGACTCTGAATCTCTGGGACGACTCTGAATCTCTGGGAATCTGAATCTCTGGGACTCTGAATCTCTGGGACTCTGAATCTCTGGGACGACTCTGAATCTCTGGGACTCTGAATTTCTGGACTCTGAATCTCTGGGACTCTGAAGCTCTGGGACTCTGAATCTCTGGGACTCTGAATCTCTGGGACTCTGAATCTCTGGGAATCTGAATATCTGGGACTCTGAACCGCTGGGAATCTGAATCTCTGGGACTCTGAATCTCTGGGACTCTGACTCTCTGGGATGACTCTGAATCTCTGGGACTCTGAATCTATGGGACTCTGAATCTCTGGGCCTCTGAATCTCTGGGACCCTGAATCTCTGTGACTCTGAATCTCTGGGATGACTCTGAATTTCTGGGACTCTGAATCTCTGGGACTCGGAATCTCTGGGCCTCTGAATCTCTGGGAATCTGAATCTCTGTGACTCTGAATCTCTGGGACTCTGAATCTCTGGGACTCTGAATCTCTGGGAATCTGAATCTCTGGGACTCTGAATCTCTGGGACTCTGAATCTCTGGGACTCTGAATCTCTGGGACTCTGAATCTCTGGGACTCTGAATCTCTGGGATGACTCTGAATCTCTGGGACTCTGAATCTCTGGGACTCTGAATCTCTGTGCCTCTGAATCTCTGGGACTCTGAACCTCTGAGACTCTGAATCTCTGGGACTCTGGGCCTCTGAATCTCTGGGCCTCTGAATCTCTGGGCCTCTGAATCTCTGGGCCTCTGAATCTCTGGGCCTCTGAATCTCTGGGACGACTCTGAATCTCTGGAACGACTCTGAATCTCTGGGACGACTCTGAATCTCTGGGACGACTCTGAATCTCTGGGACGACTCTGAATCTCTGGGACGACTCTAAACCTCTGGGACGACTCTGAATCTCTGGGACGACTCTGAATCTCTGGGACTCCTCTGAATCTCTGGGACTCTGAATCTCTGGGACTCTGAATCTCTGGGACTCTGAATCTCTGGGACTCTGAATCTCTGGGTCTCTGAATCTCTGGGACTCTGAATCTCTGGGACTCTGAATCTCTGGGACTCTGAATGTCTGGGACTCTGAATCTCTGGGACTCTGAATCTCTGGGATGCTGAATCACTGGGACTCTGAATCTCCGGGACTCTGAATCTCCGGGACTCTGAATCTCTGGGACTCTGAATCTCTGTGACTCTGAATCTCTGGGACTCTGAATCTCTGGGACTCTGAATCTCTGGGACTCTGAATCTCTGGGACTCTGAATCACTGGGACTCTGAATCTCTGCGACTCTGAATCTCTGCGACTCTGAATCTCTGGGACTCTGAATCTCTGGGACTCTGAATCTCTGGGACTCTGAATCTCTGGGACTCTGAATCTCTGGGACTCTGAATCTCTGGGACTCCGAATTTCTGGGACTCTGAATCTCTGGGACTCTGAATCTCTGGGACTCTGAATCTCTGGTACTCCTCTGAGTCTCTGGGACTCTGAATTTCTGGGACTCCTCTGAATCTCTGGGACTCTGAATCTCTGGGACTCTGAATCTCTGGGAATGTGAATTTCTGGGACTCTGAATCTCTGGGACTCCGAATCTCTGGGACGCTGAATCTCTGGGACACTTAATCTCTGGGACTCTGAATCTCTGGGACTCTGAATCTCTGGGACTCTGAATCTCTGGGACGCTGAATCTCTGGGACGCTGAATCTCTGGGACGCTGAATCTCTGGGACTCTGAATTTCTGGGACTCTGAATCTCTGGGACTCTGAATCTCTGGCACTCTGAATCTCTGGGACTCTGAATCTCTGGGGCTCTGAACCTCTGGGATTCTGAATTTCTCAGACCCTGAATCTCTGGGACTCTGAAACTCTGGGACTCTGAATCTCATGGGACTCTGAATCTCTGGGACTCTGAATCTCTGGGACTCTGAATCTCTGGGACTCTGAATCTCTGGGACTCTGAATCTCTGGGACACTGAATCTCTGGGACTCTGAATCTCTGGGACTCTGAATCTCTGGGACGACTCTGAATCTCTGGGACGACTCTGAATCTCTGGGAATCTGAATCTCTGGGACTCTGAATCTCTGGGACTCTGAATCTCTGGGACGACTCTGAATCTCTGGGACTCTGAATCTCTGGACTCTGAATCTCTGGGACACTGAAGCTCTGGGACTCTGAATCTGTGGGACTCTGAATCTCTGGGACTCTGAATCTCTGGGAATCTGAATCTCTGGGACTCTGAACCGCTGGGAATCTGAATCTCTGGGACTCTGAATCTCTGGGACTCTGACTCTCTGGGATGACTCTGAATCTCTGGGACTCTGAATCTATGGGACTCTGAATCTCTGGGCCTCTGAATCTCTGGGACCCTGAATCTCTGGGACTCTGAATCTCTGGGATGACTCTGAATCTCTGGGACTCTGAATCTCTGGGACTCGGAATCTCTGGGCCTCTGAATCTCTGGGAATCTGAATCTCTGGGACTCTGAATCTCTGGGCCTCTGTGCCTCTGAATCTCTGGGCCTCTGAACCTCTGGGCCTCTGAATCTCTGGGACTCTGAATCTCTGGGATGACTCTGAATCTCTGGGACTCTGAATCTCTGGGGCTCTGAATCTCTGGGCCTCTGAATCTCTGGGACTCTGAATCTCTGGGATTCTGAATCTCTGGGCCTCTGGGCCTCTGAATCTCTGGGCCTCTGAATCTCTGGGCCTCTGCATCTCTGGGACTCTGAATCTCTGGGACTCTGAATCTCTGGGACTCTGAATCTCTGGGAATCTGTATCCCTGGGACTCTGAATCTCTGGGACTCTGAATCTCTGGCACTCTGAATCTCTGGGACTCTGAATCTCTGGGACTCTGAATCTCTGGGACGCTGAATCACTGGGACTCTGAATCTCTGGGACTCTGAATCTCTGGGACTCTGATTTTTTGGGACTCTGAATCTCTGGGACTCTGAATCTCTGGACTCTGAATCTCTGGGACTCTGAAGCTCTGGGACTCTGAATCTCTGGGACTCTGAATCTCTGGGACTCTGAATCTCTGGGAATCTGAATCTCTGGGACTCTGAACCGCTGGGAATCTGAATCTCTGGGACTCTGAATCTCTGGGACTCTGACTCTCTGGGATGACTCTGAATCTCTGGGACTCTGAATCTATGGGACTCTGAATCTCTGGGCCTCTGAATCTCTGGGACCCTGAATCTCTGGGACTCTGAATCTCTGGGATGACTCTGAATTTCTGGGACTCTGAATCTCTGGGACTCGGAATCTCTGGGCCTCTGAATCTCTGGGACTCTGAATCTCTGGCACTCTGAATCTCTGGGACTCTGAATCTCTGGGACTCTGAATCTCTGGGACGCTGAATCACTGGGACTCTGAATCTCTGGGACTCTGAATCTCTGGGACTCTGATTTTTTGGGACTCTGAATCTCTGGGACTCTGAATCTCTGGGACTCTGAATCTCTGGGACGACTCTGAATCTCAGGGACGACTCTGAATCTCTGGGACGACTCTGAATCTCTGGGACGACTCTGAATCTCTGGGACTCTGAATTTCTGGGACTCTGAATCTCTGGGACTCTGAATCTCTGGGACACTGAATCTCTGGTACTCCTCTGAATATCTGGGTCTCTGAATTTCTGGGTCTCCTCTGAATCTCTGGGACTCTGAATCTCTGGGACTCTGAATCTCCGGGAATGTGAATCTCTGGGACTCTGAATCTCTGGGACTCTGAATCTCTGGGACGCTGAATCTCTGTGACACTTAATCTATGGGACTCTGAATCTCTGGGACTCTGAATCTCTGGGACTCTGAATCTCTGGGACGCTGAATCTCTGTGATGCTGAATCTCTGGGACTCTGAATTTCTGGGACTCTGAATCTCTGGGACTCTGAATCTCTGGGACTCTGAATCTCTGGGACTCTGAATCTCTGGGACTCTGAATCTCTGGGACTCTGAATCTCTGTGACTCTGAATCTCTGGGACTCTGAATCTCTGGGACACCGAATCTCTGGGACTCCGAATCTCTGGGACTCCTCTGAATCTCTGGGACTCTGAATTTCTGGGACTCTGAATCTCTGGGACTCTGAATCACTGGGACACTGAATCTCTGTGAATCTGAATCTCTGTGACTCTGAATCTCTGGGACTCTGAATCTCTGGGACTCTGAATTTCTGGGACTCTGAATCTCTGGGACTCTGAATCTCTGGGACTCTGAATCTCTGGGACTCTGAATTTCTGGGACTCTGAATCTCTGGGACTCTGAATCTCTGGGACTCTGAATCTCTGGTACTCCTCTGAATCTCTGGGACTCTGAATTTCTGAGTCTCCTCTGAATCTCTGGGACTCTGAATCTCTGGGAATGTGAATCTCTGGGACTCTGAATCTCTGGGACTCTGAATCTCTGGGACGCTGAATCTCTGGGACACTTAATCTCTGGGACTCTGAATCTCTGGGACTCTGAATCTCTGGGACTCTGAATCTCTGGGACTCTGAATCTCTGGGACGCTGAATCTCTGTGATGCTGAATCTCTGGGACTCTGAATTTCTGGGACTCTGAATCTCTGGGACTCTGAATCTCTGGGACTCTGAATCTCTGGGACTCTGAATCTCTGGGGCTCTGAACCTCTGGGACTCTGAATTTCTCAGACCCTGAATCTCTGGGACTCTGAAATTCTGGGACTCTGAATCTCTGGGTCTCTGAATCTCATGGGACTCTGAATCTCTGGGACTCTGAATCTCTGGGACTCTGAATCTCTGGGACTCTGAATCTCTGGGACTCTGAATCTCTGGGACACTGAATCTCTGGGACTCTGAATCTCTGGGACTCTGAATCTCTGGGACGACTCTGAATCTCTGGGACGACTCTGAATCTCTGGGAATCTGAATCTCTGGGACTCTGAATCTCTGGGACTCTGAATCTCTGGGACGACTCTGAATCTCTGGGACTCTGAATCTCTGGACTCTGAATCTCTGGGACTCTGAATCTCTGGGAAACTGAATCTCTGGGACTCTGAATCTCTGGGAATCTGAATCTCTGGGACTCTGAACCTCTGGGACTCTGAATCTCTGGAACTCTGAATCTCTGGGACTCTGACTATCTGGGATGACTCTGAATCTCTGGGACTCTGAATCTATGGGACTCTGAATCTCTGGGCCTCTGAATCTCTGGGACCCTGAATCTCTGGGACTCTGAATCTCTGGGATGACTCTGAATCTCTGGGACTCTGAATCTCTGTGACTCAGAATCTCTGGGCCTCTGAATCTCTGGGAATCTGAATCTCTGGGACTCTGAATCTCTGGGCCTCTGGGCCTCTGAATCTCTGGGCCTCTGAACTTCTGGGCCTCTGAATCTCTGGGACTCTGAATCTCTGGGATGAATCTGAATCTCTGGGACTCTGAATCTCTGGGACTCTGAATCTCTGGGACTCTGAATCTCTGGGATTATGAATCTCTGGGACTCTAAATCTCTGGGACTCTGAATCTCTGGGACTCTGAATCTCCGGGACTCTGAATCTCCGGGACTCTGAATCTCTGGGACGCTGAATCTCTGTGACTCTGAATCTCTGGGACTCTGAATCTCTGGGACTCTGAGTCTCTGGGACTCTGAATCTCTGGGACTCTGAATCTCTGGGACTCTGAATCTCTGGGACTCTGAATCTCTGGGACACTGAATCTCTGGGACTCTGAATCTCTGGGACTCTGAATCTCTGGGACGACTCTGAATCTCTGGGACGACTCTGAATCTCTGGGAATCTGAATCTCTGGGACTCTGAATCTCTGGGACTCTGAATCTCTGGGACGACTCTGAATCTCTGGGACTCTGAATCTCTGGACTCTGAATCTCTGGGACTCTGAATCTCTGGGAAACTGAATCTCTGGGACTCTGAATCTCTGGCAATCTGAATCTCTGGGACTCTGAACCTCTGGGACTCTGAATCTCTGGAACTCTGAATCTCTGGGACTCTGACTATCTGGGATGACTCTGAATCTCTGGGACTCTGAATCTATGGGACTCTGAATCTCTGGGCCTCTGAATCTCTGGGACCCTGAATCTCTGGGACTCTGAATCTCTGGGATGACTCTGAATCTCTGGGACTCTGAATCTCTGGGACTCAGAATCTCTGGGCCTCTGAATCTCTGGGAATCTGAATCTCTGGGACTCTGAATCTCTGGGCCTCTGGGCCTCTGAATCTCTGGGCCTCTGAACTTCTGGGCCTCTGAATCTCTGGGACTCTGAATCTCTGGGATGAATCTGAATCTCTGGGACTCTGAATCTCTGGGACTCTGAATCTCTGGGACTCTGAATCTCTGGGATTATGAATCTCTGGGACTCTGAATCTCTGTGACTCTGAATCTCTGGGACTCTGAATCTCCGGGACTCTGAATCTCCGGGACTCTGAATCTCTGGGACGCTGAATCTCTGTGACTCTGAATCTCTGGGACTCTGAATCTCTGGGACTCCTGTCTCTGGGACTCTGAATCTCTGGGACTCTGAATCTCTGGGACTCTCAATCTCTGGGACTCTGAATCTCTGGGACTCCGAATCTCTGGGACTCCGAATCTCTGGGACTCCTCTGAATCTCTGGGACTCTGAATCTCTGGGACTCTGAATCTCTGGGACTCTGAATCTCTGGGACACTGAATCACTGGGACTCTGAATCTCTGCGACTCTGAATCTCTGCGACTCTGAATCTCTGGGACTCTGAATCTCTGGGACTCTGAATCTCTGGGACTCTGAATTTCTGGGACTCTGAATCTCTGGGACTCTGAATCTCTGGGACTCTGAATCTCTGGGACTCTGAATTTCTGGGACTCTGAATCTCTGGGACTCTGAATCTCTGGGACTCTGAATCTCTGGTACTCCTCTGAATCTCTGGGACTCTGAATTTCTGGGTCTCCTCTGAATCTCTGGGACTCTGAATCTCTGGGACTCTGAATCTCTGGGAATGTGAATCTCTGGGACTCTGAATCTCTGGGACTCTGAATCTCTGGGACGCTGAATCTCTGGGACACTTAATATCTGGGACTCTGAATCTCTGGGACTCTGAATCTCTGGGACTCTGAATCTCTGGGACTCTGAATCTCTGGGACGCTGAATCTCTGGGATGCTGAATCTCTGGGACTCTGAATTTCTGGGACTCTGAATCTCTGGGACTCTCAATCTCTGGGACTCTGAATCTCTGGGACTCTGAATGTCTGGGGCTCTGAACCTCTGGGACTCTGAATTTCTCAGACCCTGAATCTCTGGGACTCTGAAATTCTGGGACTCTGAATCTCTGGGACTCTGAATCTCATGGGACTCTGAACCTCTGGGACTCTGAATCTCTGGGACTCTGAATCTCTGGGACTCTGAATCTCTGGGACTCTGAATCTCTGGGACACTGAATCTCTGGGACTCTGAATCTCTGGGACTCTGAATCTCTGGGACGATTCTGAATCTCTGGGACGACTCTGAATCTCTGGGAATCTGAATCTCTGGGACTCTGAATCTCTGGGACTCTGAATCTCTGGGACGACTCTGAATCTCTGGGACTCTAAATCTCTGGACTCTGAATCTCTGGGACTCTGAATCTCTGGGAAACTGAATCTCTGGGACTCTGAATCTCTGGGAATCTGAATCTCTGGGACTCTGAACCTCTGTGACTCTGAATCTCTGGAACTCTGAATCTCTGGGACACTGACTATCTGGGATGACTCTGAATCTCTGGGACTCTGAATCTATGGGACTCTGAATCTCTGGGCCTCTGAAACTCTGGGACCCTGAATCTCTGGGACTCTGAATCTCTGGGATGACTCTGAATCTCTGGGACTCTGAATCTCTGGGACTCGGAATCTCTGGGCCTCTGAATCTCTGGGAATCTGAATCTCTGGGACTCTGAATCTCTGGGCCTCTGGGCCTCTGAATCTCTGGGCCTCTGAACCTCTGGGCCTCTGAATCTCTGGGACTCTGAATCTCTGGGATGACTCTGAATCTCTGGGACTCTGAATCTCTGGGACTCTGAATCTCTGGGCCTCTGAATCTCTGGGACTCTGAATCTCTGGGATTATGAATCTCTGGGCCTCTGGGCCTCTGAATCTCTGGGCCTCTGAATCTCTGGACCTCTGCATCTCTGGTACACTGAATCTCTGGGACTCTGAATCTCTGGGACTCTGAATCTCTGGGAATCTGGATCCCTGGGACTCTGAATCTCTGTGACTCTGAATCTCTGGCACTCTGAATCTCTGGGACTCTGATTCTCTGGGACTCTGAATCTCTGGGACGCTGAATCACTGGGACTCTGAATCTCTGGGACTCTGAATCTCTGGGACTCTGATTTTTTGGGACTCTGAATCTTTGGGACTCTGAATCTCTGGGACTCTGAATCTCTGGGACTCTGAATCTCTGGGACTCTGAATCTCTGGGACTCTGAATCTCTGGGACTCTGAATCTCTGGGACTCTGTATCTCTGGGTCACTGAATCTCTGGGATTCTGAATCTCTGGGGCTCTGAATCTCTGGGACGACTCTGAATCTCTGCGACGACTCTGAATCTCTGGGAATCTGAATCTCTGGGACTCTGAATCTCTGGGACTCTGAATCTCTGGGACTCTGAATCTCTGGGACTCTGAATTTCTGGGACTCTGAATCTCTGGGACTCTGAATCTCTGGGACTCTGAATCTCTGGTACTCCTCTGAATCTCTGGGACTCTGAATTTCTGGGACTCCTCTGAATCTCTGGGACTCTGAATCTCTGGGACTCTGAATCTCTGGGAATGTGAATCTCTGGGACTCTGAATCTCTGGGACTCTGAATCTCTGGGACGCTGAATCTCTGGGACACTTAATCTCTGGGACTCTGAATCTCTTGGACTCTGAATCTCTGGAACTCTGAATCTCTGGGACTCTGAATCTCTGGGACGCTGAATCTCTGGGATGCTAAATCTCTGGGACTCTGAATTCTGGGACTCTGAATCTCTGGGACACTGAATCTCTGGGACTCTGAATCTCTGTGCCTCTGAATCTCTGGGGCTCTGAACCTCTGGGAGTCTGAATTTCTCAGACCCTGAATCTCTGGGACTCTGAAACTCTGGGACTCTGAATCTCTGGGACTCTGAATCTCATGGGACTCTGAATCTCTGGGACTCTGAATCTCTGGGACTCTGAATCTCTGGGACTCTGAATCTCTGGGACACTGAATCTCTGGGACTCTGAATCTCTGGGACTCTGAATCTCTGGGATGACTCTGAATCTCTGGGACGACTCTGAATCTCTGGGAATCTGAATCTCTGGGACTCTGAATCTCTGGGACGACTCTGAATCTCTGGGACTCTGAATCTCTGGACTCTTAATCTCTGGGACTCTGAATCTCTAGGACTCTGAATCTCTGGGACTCTGAATCTCTGGGAATCTGAATCTCTGGGACTCTGAACCTCTGGGACACTGAATCTCTGGGACTCTGAATCTCTGGGACTCTGACTCTCTGGGATGACTCTGAATCTCTGGGACTCTGAATCTATGGGACTCTGAATCTCTGGGCCTCTGAATCTCTGGGACCCTGAATCTCTGGGACTCTGAATCTATGGGATGACTCTGAATCTCTGGGACTCTGAATCTCTGGGACTCGGAATCTCTGGGCCTCTGAATCTCTGGGAATCTGAATCTCTGGGAGTCTGAATCTCTGGGCCTCTGGGCCTCTGAATCTCTGGGCCTCTGAACCTCTGGGCCTCTGAATCTCTGGGACTCTGAATCTTTGGTATGACTCTGAATCTCTGGGACTCTGAATCTCTGGGACTCTGAATCTCTGGGCCTCTGAATCTCTGGGACTCTGAATCTCTGGGAATGTGAATCTCTGGGACTCTGAATCTCTGGGACTCTGAATCTCTGGGATGCTGAATCTCTGGGACACTTAATCTCTGGGACTCTGAATCTCTGGGACTCTGAATCTCTGGGACTCTGAATCTCTGGGACTCTGAATCTGTGGGACTCTGAATCTCTGGGACTCTGAATGTCTGGGACTCTGAATCTCTGGGACTCTGAATCTCTGGGACTCTGAATCTCTGGGACGGTGAATCACTGGGACTCTGAATCTCCGGGACTCTGAATCTCCGGGACTCTGAATCTCTGGGACTCTGAATCTCTGTGACTCTGAATCTCTGGGACTCTGAATCTCTGGGACTCTGAATCTCTGGGACTCTGAATCTCTGGGACTCTGAATCTCTGTGACTCTGAATCTCTGGGACTCTGAATCTCTGGTACACCGAATCTCTGGGACTCCGAATCTCTGGGACTCCTCTGAATCTCTGGGACTCTGAATTTCTGGGACTCTGAATCTCTGGGACTCTGAATCACTGGGACACTGAATCTCTGTGAATCTGAATCTCTGTGACTCTGAATCTCTGGGACTCTGAATCTCTGGGACTCTGAATTTCTGGGACTCTGAATCTCTGGGACTCTGAATCTCTGGGACTCTGAATCTCTGGGACTCTGAATTTCTGGGACTCTGAATCTCTGGGACTCTGAATCTCTGGGACTCTGAATCTCTGGTACTCCTCTGAATCTCTGGGACTCTGAATTTCTGAGTCTCCTCTGAATCTCTGGGACTCTGAATCTCTGGGACTCTGAATCTCTGGGAATGTGAATCTCTGGGACTCTGAATCTCTGGGACTCTGAATCTCTGGGACGCTGAATCTCTGGGACACTTAATCTCTGGGACTCTGAATCTCTGGGACTCTGAATCTCTGGGACTCTGAATCTCTGGGACTCTGAATCTCTGGGACGCTGAATCTCTGTGATGCTGAATCTCTGGGACTCTGAATTTCTGGGACTCTGAATCTCTGGGACTCTGAATCTCTGGGACTCTGAATCTCTGGGACTCTGAATCTCTGGGGCTCTGAACCTCTGGGACTCTGAATTTCTCAGACCCTGAATCTCTGGGACTCTGAAATTCTGGGACTCTGAATCTCTGGGTCTCTGAATCTCATGGGACTCTGAATCTCTGGGACTCTGAATCTCTGGGACTCTGAATCTCTGGGACTCTGAATCTCTGGGACTCTGAATCTCTGGGACACTGAATCTCTGGGACTCTGAATCTCTGGGACTCTGAATCTCTGGGACGACTCTGAATCTCTGGGACGACTCTGAATCTCTGGGAATCTGAATCTCTGGGACTCTGAATCTCTGGGACTCTGAATCTCTGGGACGACTCTGAATCTCTGGGACTCTGAATCTCTGGACTCTGAATCTCTGGGACTCTGAATCTCTGGGAAACTGAATCTCTGGGACTCTGAATCTCTGGGAATCTGAATCTCTGGGACTCTGAACCTCTGGGACTCTGAATCTCTGGAACTCTGAATCTCTGGGACTCTGACTATCTGGGATGACTCTGAATCTCTGGGACTCTGAATCTATGGGACTCTGAATCTCTGGGCCTCTGAATCTCTGGGACCCTGAATCTCTGGGACTCTGAATCTCTGGGATGACTCTGAATCTCTGGGACTCTGAATCTCTGTGACTCAGAATCTCTGGGCCTCTGAATCTCTGGGAATCTGAATCTCTGGGACTCTGAATCTCTGGGCCTCTGGGCCTCTGAATCTCTGGGCCTCTGAACTTCTGGGCCTCTGAATCTCTGGGACTCTGAATCTCTGGGATGAATCTGAATCTCTGGGACTCTGAATCTCTGGGACTCTGAATCTCTGGGACTCTGAATCTCTGGGATTATGAATCTCTGGGACTCTGAATCTCTGGGACTCTGAATCTCTGGGACTCTGAATCTCCGGGACTCTGAATCTCCGGGACTCTGAATCTCTGGGACGCTGAATCTCTGTGACTCTGAATCTCTGGGACTCTGAATCTCTGGGACTCTGAGTCTCTGGGACTCTGAATCTCTGGGACTCTGAATCTCTGGGACTCTGAATCTCTGGGACTCTGAATCTCTGGGACACTGAATCTCTGGGACTCTGAATCTCTGGGACTCTGAATCTCTGGGACGACTCTGAATCTCTGGGACGACTCTGAATCTCTGGGAATCTGAATCTCTGGGACTCTGAATCTCTGGGACTCTGAATCTCTGGGACGACTCTGAATCTCTGGGACTCTGAATCTCTGGACTCTGAATCTCTGGGACTCTGAATCTCTGGGAAACTGAATCTCTGGGACTCTGAATCTCTGGGAATCTGAATCTCTGGGATTCTGAACCTCTGGGACTCTGGATCTCTGGAACTCTGAATCTCTGGGACTCTGGCTATCTGGGATGACTCTGAATCTCTGGGACTCTGAATCTATGGGACTCTGAATCTCTGGGCCTCTGAATCTCTGGGACCCTGAATCTCTGGGACTCTGAATCTCTGGGATGACTCTGAATCTCTGGGACTCTGAATCTCTGGGACTCAGAATCTCTGGGCCTCTGAATCTCTGGGAATCTGAATCTCTGTGTCTCTGAATCTCTGGGCCTCTGGGCCTCTGAATCTCTGGGCCTCTGAACTTCTGGGCCTCTGAATCTCTGGGACTCTGAATCTCTGGGATGAATCTGAATCTCTGGGACTCTGAATCTCTGGGACTCTGAATCTCTGGGACTCTGAATCTCTGGGATTATGAATCTCTGGGACTCTGAATCTCTGGGACTCTGAATCTCTGGGACTCTGAATCTCCGGGACTCTGAATCTCCGGGACTCTGAATCTCTGGGACGCTGAATCTCTGTGACTCTGAATCTCTGGGACTCTGAATCTCTGGGACTCTGAGTCTCTGGGACTCTGAATCTCTGGGACTCTGAATCTCTGGGACTCTCAATCTCTGGGACTCTGAATCTCTGGGACTCCGAATCTCTGGGACTCCGAATCTCTGGGACTCCTCTGAATCTCTGGGACTCTGAATCTCTGGGACTCTGAATCTCTGGGACTCTGAATCTCTGGGACACTGAATCACTGGGACTCTGAATCTCTGCGACTCTGAATCTCTGCGACTCTGAATCTCTGGGACTCTGAATCTCTGGGACTCTGAATCTCTGGGACTCTGAATTTCTGGGACTCTGAATCTCTGGGACTCTGAATCTCTGGGACTCTGAATCTCTGGGACTCTGAATTTCTGGGACTCTGAATCTCTGGGACTCTGAATCTCTGGGACTCTGAATCTCTGGTACTCCTCTGAATCTCTGGGACTCTGAATTTCTGGGTCTCCTCTGAATCTCTGGGACTCTGAATCTCTGGGACTCTGAATCTCTGGGAATGTGAATCTCTGGGACTCTGAATCTCTGGGACTCTGAATCTCTGGGACGCTGAATCTCTGGGACACTTAATATCTGGGACTCTGAATCTCTGGGACTCTGAATCTCTGGGACTCTGAATCTCTGGGACTCTGAATCTCTGGGACGCTGAATCTCTGGGATGCTGAATCTCTGGGACTCTGAATTTCTGGGACTCTGAATCTCTGGGAATGTGAATCTCTGGGACTCTGAATCTCTGGGACTCTGAATCTCTGGGACGCTGAATCTCTGGGACACTTAATCTCTGGGACTCTGAATCTCTGGGACTCTGAATCTCTGGGACTCTGAATCTCTGGGACTCTGAATCTGTGGGACTCTGAATCTCTGGGACTCTGAATGTCTGGGACTCTGAATCTCTGGGACTCTGAATCTCTGGGACTCTGAATCTCTGGGACGGTGAATCACTGGGACTCTGAATCTCCGGGACTCTGAATCTCCGTGACTCTGAATCTCTGGGACTCTGCATCTCTGTGACTCTGAATCTCTGGGACTCTGAATCTCTGGGACTCTGAATCTCTGGGACTCTGAATCTCTGGGACTCTGAATCTCTGTGACTCTGAATCTCTGGGACTCTGAATCTCTGGGACACCGAATCTCTGGGACTCCGAATCTCTGGGACTCCTCTGAATCTCTGGGACTCTGAATTTCTGGGACTCTGAATCTCTGGGACTCTGAATCACTGGGACACTGAATCTCTGTGAATCTGAATCTCTGTGACTCTGAATCTCTGGGACTCTGAATCTCTGGGACTCTGAATTTCTGGGACTCTGAATCTCTGGGACTCTGAATCTCTGGGACTCTGAATCTCTGGGACTCTGAATTTCTGGGACTCTGAATCTCTGGGACTCTGAATCTCTGGGACTCTGAATCTCTGGTACTCCTCTGAATCTCTGGGACTCTGAATTTCTGAGTCTCCTCTGAATCTCTGGGACTCTGAATCTCTGGGACTCTGAATCTCTGGGAATGTGAATCTCTGGGACTCTGAATCTCTGGGACTCTGAATCTCTGGGACGCTGAATCTCTGGGACACTTAATCTCTGGGACTCTGAATCTCTGGGACTCTGAATCTCTGGGACTCTGAATCTCTGGGACTCTGAATCTCTGGGACGCTGAATCTCTGTGATGCTGAATCTCTGGGACTCTGAATTTCTGGGACTCTGAATCTCTGGGACTCTGAATCTCTGGGACTCTGAATCTCTGGGACTCTGAATCTCTGGGGCTCTGAACCTCTGGGACTCTGAATTTCTCAGACCCTGAATCTCTGGGACTCTGAAATTCTGGGACTCTGAATCTCTGGGTCTCTGAATCTCATGGGACTCTGAATCTCTGGGACTCTGAATCTCTGGGACTCTGAATCTCTGGGACTCTGAATCTCTGGGACTCTGAATCTCTGGGACACTGAATCTCTGGGACTCTGAATCTCTGGGACTCTGAATCTCTGGGACGACTCTGAATCTCTGGGACGACTCTGAATCTCTGGGAATCTGAATCTCTGGGACTCTGAATCTCTGGGACTCTGAATCTCTGGGACGACTCTGAATCTCTGGGACTCTGAATCTCTGGACTCTGAATCTCTGGGACTCTGAATCTCTGGGAAACTGAATCTCTGGGACTCTGAATCTCTGGGAATCTGAATCTCTGGGACTCTGAACCTCTGGGACTCTGAATCTCTGGAACTCTGAATCTCTGGGACTCTGACTATCTGGGATGACTCTGAATCTCTGGGACTCTGAATCTATGGGACTCTGAATCTCTGGGCCTCTGAATCTCTGGGACCCTGAATCTCTGGGACTCTGAATCTCTGGGATGACTCTGAATCTCTGGGACTCTGAATCTCTGTGACTCAGAATCTCTGGGCCTCTGAATCTCTGGGAATCTGAATCTCTGGGACTCTGAATCTCTGGGCCTCTGGGCCTCTGAATCTCTGGGCCTCTGAACTTCTGGGCCTCTGAATCTCTGGGACTCTGAATCTCTGGGATGAATCTGAATCTCTGGGACTCTGAATCTCTGGGACTCTGAATCTCTGGGACTCTGAATCTCTGGGATTATGAATCTCTGGGACTCTGAATCTCTGGGACTCTGAATCTCTGGGACTCTGAATCTCCGGGACTCTGAATCTCCGGGACTCTGAATCTCTGGGACGCTGAATCTCTGTGACTCTGAATCTCTGGGACTCTGAATCTCTGGGACTCTGAGTCTCTGGGACTCTGAATCTCTGGGACTCTGAATCTCTGGGACTCTGAATCTCTGGGACTCTGAATCTCTGGGACACTGAATCTCTGGGACTCTGAATCTCTGGGACTCCGAATCTCTGGGACTCCTCTGAATCTCTGGGACTCTGAATCTCTGGGACTCTGAATCTCTGGGACTCTGAATCTCTGGGACACTGAATCACTGGGACTCTGAATCTCTGCGACTCTGAATCTCTGCGACTCTGAATCTCTGGGACTCTGAATCTCTGGGACTCTGAATCTCTGGGACTCTGAATTTCTGGGACTCTGAATCTCTGGGACTCTGAATCTCTGGGACTCTGAATCTCTGGGACTCTGAATTTCTGGGACTCTGAATCTCTGGGACTCTGAATTTCTGGGACTCTGAATCTCTGGTACTCCTCTGAATCTCTGGGACTCTGAATTTCTGGGTCTCCTCTGAATCTCTGGGACTCTGAATCTCTGGGACTCTGAATCTCTGGGAATGTGAATCTCTGGGACTCTGAATCTCCGGGACTCTGAATCTCCGGGACTCTGAATCTCTGGGACGCTGAATCTCTGTGACTCTGAATCTCTGGGACTCTGAATCTCTGGGACTCTGAGTCTCTGGGACTCTGAATCTCTGGGACTCTGAATCTCTGGGACTCTGAATCTCTGGGACTCTGAATCTCTGGGACACTGAATCTCTGGGACTCTGAATCTCTGGGACTCCGAATCTCTGGGACTCCTCTGAATCTCTGGGACTCTGAATCTCTGGGACTCTGAATCTCTGGGACTCTGAATCTCTGGGACACTGAATCACTGGGACTCTGAATCTCTGCGACTCTGAATCTCTGCGACTCTGAATCTCTGGGACTCTGAATCTCTGGGACTCTGAATCTCTGGGACTCTGAATTTCTGGGACTCTGAATCTCTGGGACTCTGAATCTCTGGGACTCTGAATCTCTGGGACTCTGAATTTCTGGGACTCTGAATCTCTGGGACTCTGAATCTCTGGGACTCTGAATCTCTGGTACTCCTCTGAATCTCTGGGACTCTGAATTTCTGGGTCTCCTCTGAATCTCTGGGACTCTGAATCTCTGGGACTCTGAATCTCTGGGAATGTGAATCTCTGGGACTCTGAATCTCTGGGACTCTGAATCTCTGGGACGCTGAATCTCTGGGACACTTAATATCTGGGACTCTGAATCTCTGGGACTCTGAATCTCTGGGACTCTGAATCTCTGGGACTCTGAATCTCTGGGACGCTGAATCTCTGGGATGCTGAATCTCTGGGACTCTGAATTTCTGGGACTCTGAATCTCTGGGACTCTCAATCTCTGGGACTCTGAATCTCTGGGACTCTGAATCTCTGGGGCTCTGAACCTCTGGGACTCTGAATTTCTCAGACCCTGAATCTCTGGGACTCTGAAATTCTGGGACTCTGAATCTCTGGGACTCTGAATCTCATGGGACTCTGAACCTCTGGGACTCTGAATCTCTGGGACTCTGAATCTCTGGGACTCTGAATCTCTGGGACTCTGAATCTCTGGGACACTGAATCTCTGGGACTCTGAATCTCTGGGACTCTGAATCTCTGGGACGATTCTGAATCTCTGGGACGACTCTGAATCTCTGGGAATCTGAATCTCTGGGACTCTGAATCTCTGGGACTCTGAATCTCTGGGACGACTCTGAATCTCTGGGACTCTAAATCTCTGGACTCTGAATCTCTGGGACTCTGAATCTCTGGGAAACTGAATCTCTGGGACTCTGAATCTCTGGGAATCTGAATCTCTGGGACTCTGAACCTCTGTGACTCTGAATCTCTGGAACTCTGAATCTCTGGGACACTGACTATCTGGGATGACTCTGAATCTCTGGGACTCTGAATCTATGGGACTCTGAATCTCTGGGCCTCTGAAACTCTGGGACCCTGAATCTCTGGGACTCTGAATCTCTGGGATGACTCTGAATCTCTGGGACTCTGAATCTCTGGGACTCGGAATCTCTGGGCCTCTGAATATCTGGGAATCTGAATCTCTGGGACTCTGAATCTCTGGGCCTCTGGGCCTCTGAATCTCTGGGCCTCTGAACCTCTGGGCCTCTGAATCTCTGGGACTCTGAATCTCTGGGATGACTCTGAATCTCTGGGACTCTGAATCTCTGGGACTCTGAATCTCTGGGCCTCTGAATCTCTGGGACTCTGAATCTCTGGGATTATGAATCTCTGGGCCTCTGGGCCTCTGAATCTCTGGGCCTCTGAATCTCTGGACCTCTGCATCTCTGGTACACTGAATCTCTGGGACTCTGAATCTCTGGGACTCTGAATCTCTGGGAATCTGGATCCCTGGGACTCTGAATCTCTGTGACTCTGAATCTCTGGCACTCTGAATCTCTGGGACTCTGATTCTCTGGGACTCTGAATCTCTGGGACGCTGAATCACTGGGACTCTGAATCTCTGGGACTCTGAATCTCTGGGACTCTGATTTTTTGGGACTCTGAATCTCTGGGACTCTGAATCTCTGGGACTCTGAATCTCTGGGACTCTGAATCTCTGGGACTCTGAATCTCTGGGACTCTGAATCTCTGGGACTCTGTATCTCTGGGTCACTGAATCTCTGGGATTCTGAATCTCTGGGGCTCTGAATCTCTGGGACGACTCTGAATCTCTGGGACGACTCTGAATCTCTGGGAATCTGAATCTCTGGGACTCTGAATCTCTGGGACTCTGAATCTCTGGGACTCTGAATCTCTGGGACTCTGAATTTCTGGGACTCTGAATCTCTGGGACTCTGAATCTCTGGGACTCTGAATCTCTGGTACTCCTCTGAATCTCTGGGACTCTGAATTTCTGGGACTCCTCTGAATCTCTGGGACTCTGAATCTCTGGGACTCTGAATCTCTGGGAATGTGAATCTCTGGGACTCTGAATCTCTGGGACTCTGAATCTCTGGGACGCTGAATCTCTGGGACACTTAATCTCTGGGACTCTGAATCTCTTGGACTCTGAATCTCTGGAACTCTGAATCTCTGGGACTCTGAATCTCTGGGACGCTGAATCTCTGGGATGCTAAATCTCTGGGACTCTGAATTCTGGGACTCTGAATCTCTGGGACACTGAATCTCTGGGACTCTGAATCTCTGTGACTCTGAATCTCTGGGGCTCTGAACCTCTGGGAGTCTGAATTTCTCAGACCCTGAATCTCTGGGACTCTGAAACTCTGGGACTCTGAATCTCTGGGACTCTGAATCTCATGGGACTCTGAATCTCTGGGACTCTGAATCTCTGGGACTCTGAATCTCTGGGACTCTGAATCTCTGGGACACTGAATCTCTGGGACTCTGAATCTCTGGGACTCTGAATCTCTGGGATGACTCTGAATCTCTGGGACGACTCTGAATCTCTGGGAATCTGAATCTCTGGGACTCTGAATCTCTGGGACGACTCTGAATCTCTGGGACTCTGAATCTCTGGACTCTTAATCTCTGGGACTCTGAATCTCTAGGACTCTGAATCTCTGGGACTCTGAATCTCTGGGAATCTGAATCTCTGGGACTCTGAACCTCTGGGACTCTGAATCTCTGGGACTCTGAATCTCTGGGACTCTGACTCTCTGGGATGACTCTGAATCTCTGGGACTCTGAATCTATGGGACTCTGAATCTCTGGGCCTCTGAATCTCTGGGACCCTGAATCTCTGGGACTCTGAATCTATGGGATGACTCTGAATCTCTGGGACTCTGAATCTCTGGGACTCGGAATCTCTGGGCCTCTGAATCTCTGGGAATCTGAATCTCTGGGAGTCTGAATCTCTGGGCCTCTGGGCCTCTGAATCTCTGGGCCTCTGAACCTCTGGGCCTCTGAATCTCTGGGACTCTGAATCTTTGGTATGACTCTGAATCTCTGGGACTCTGAATCTCTGGGACTCTGAATCTCTGGGCCTCTGAATCTCTGGGACTCTGAATCTCTGGGATTCTGAATCTCTGGGCCTCTGGGCCTCTGAATCTCTGGGCCTCTGAATCTCTGGGCCTCTGCATCTCTGGTACACTGAATTTCTGGGACTCTGAATTTCTGGGACTCTGAATCTCTGGGACTCTGAATCTCTGGGACTCTGAATCTCTGGTACTCCTCTGAATCTCTGGGACTCTGAATCTCTGGGACTCTGAATCTCTGGGACTCTGAATCTCTGGGACTCTGAATCTCTGGGACTCTGAATCTCTGGGACTCTGAATTTCTGGGACTCTGAATCTCTGGGACTCTGAATCTCTGGGACTCTGAATCTCTGGTACTCCTCTGAATCTCTGGGACTCTGAATTTCTGGGACTCCTCTGAATCTCTGGGACTCTGAATCTCTGGGACTCTGAATCTCTGGGAATGTGAATCTCTGGGACTCTGAATCTCTGGGACTCTGAATCTCTGGGACGCTGAATCTCTGGGACACTTAATTTCTGGGACTCTGAATCTCTGGGACTCTGAATCTCTGGAACTCTGAATCTCTGGGACTCTGAATCTCTGGGACGCTGAATCTCTGGGATGCTAAATCTCTGGGACTCTGTATTCTGGGACTCTGAATCTCTGGGACACTGAATCTCTGGGACTCTGAATCTCTGTGACTCTGAATCTCTGGGGCTCTGAACATCTGGGAGTCTGAATTTCTCAGACCCTGAATCTCAGGGACTCTGAAACTCTGGGAATCTGAATCTCTGGGACTCTGAATCTCATGGGACTCTGAATCTCTGGGACTCTGAATCTCTGGGACTCTGAATCTCTGGGACTCTGAATCTCTGGGACTCTGAATCTCTGGGACACTGAATCTCTGGGACTCTGAATCTCTGGGACTCTGAATCTCTGGGACGACTCTGAATCTCTGGGACGACTCTGAATCTCTGGGCATCTGAATCTCTGGGACTCTGAATCTCTGGGACGACTCTGAATCTCTGGGAATCTGAATCTCTGGACTCTGAATCTCTGGGACTCTGAATCTCTGGGACTCTGAATCTCTGGGACTCTGAATCTCTGGGAATCTGAATCTCTGGGACTCTGAACCTCTGGGACTCTGAATCTCTGGGACTCTGAATCTCTGGGACTCTGACTCTCTGGGATGACTCTGAATCTCTGGGACTCTGAATCTATGGGAATCTGAATCTCTGGGCCTCTGAATCTCTGGGACCCTGGATCTCTGGGACTCTGAATCTCTGGGATGACTCTGAATCTCTGGGACTCTGAATCTCTGGGACTCGGAATCTCTGGGCCTCTGAATCTCTGGGAATCTGAATCTCTGGGACTCTGAATCTCTGGGCCTCTTGGCCTCTGAATCTCTGGGCCTCTGAACCTCTGGGCCTCTGAATCTCTGGGACTCTGAATCTCTGGGATTCTGAATCTCTGGGCCTCTGGGCCTCTGAATCTCTGGGCCTCTGAATCTCTGGGCCTCTGCATCTCTGGTACACTGAATCTCTGGGACTCTGAATCTCTGGGTCTCTGAATCTCTGGGAATCTGGATCCCTGGGATTCTGAATCTCTGGGACTCTGAATCTCTGGCACTCTGATTCTCTGGGACTCTGAATCTCTGGGACTCTGAATCTCTGGGACGCTGAATCACTGGGACTCTGAATCTCTGGGACTCTGAATCTCTGGGACTCTGATTTTTTGGGACCCTGAATCTCTGGGACTCTGAATCTCTGCGACTCTGAATCTCTGGGACTCTGAATCTCTGGGACTCTGAATCTCTGGGACTCTGAATCTCTGGGAATCTGAATCTCTGGGACTCTGAATCTCTGGGACTCTGTATCTCTGGGTCACTGAATCTCTGGGATTCTGAATCTCTGGGGCTCTGAATCTCTGGGACGACTCTGAATCTCTGGGACGACTCTGAATCTCTGGGATGACTCTGAATCTCTGGGAATCTGAATCTCTGGGACTCTGAATCTCTGGGACTCTGAATCTCTGGGACTCTGAATCTTTGGGACGACTCTGAATCTCTGGGACTCTGAATCTCTGGGACTCTGAATCTCTGGGAATCTGAATCTCTGGGACTCTGAATCTCTGGGAATCTGAATCTCTGGGACTCTGAATCTCTGGGACTCTGAATCTCTGGGACTCTGAATCTTTGTGACGACTCTGAATCTCTGGGACTCTGAATCTCTGGGACTCTGAATCTCTGGGAATCTGAATCTCTGGGACTCTGAATCTCTGGGACTCTGAATCCCTGGGACTCTGAATCTCTGGGACTCTGAATCTCTGGGACTCTGAATCTCTGGGATGACTCTGAATCTCTGGGACTCTGTATCTCTGGGACTCTGAATCTCTGTGCCTCTGAATCTCTGGGACTCTGAATCTCTGGGACTCTGAATCTCTGGGCCTCTGGGCCTCTGAATCTCTGGGCCTCTGAATCTCTGGGCCTCTGAATCTCTGGGCCTCTGCATCTCTGGGCCTCTGAATATCTGGGCCTCTGAATCTCTGGGACGACTCTGAATCTCTGGGACGACTCTGAATCTCTGGGACACTCTGAATCTCTGGGACGACTCTAAATCTCTGGGACGACTCTGAATCTCTGGGACGACTCTGAATCTCTGGGACTCCTCTGAATCTCTGGGACTCTGAATCTCTGGGACTCCTCTGAATCTTTGGGACTCTGAATCTCTGGGACTCTGAATCTCTGGGACTCTGAATCTCTGGGACTCTGAATCTCTGGGACTCTGAATCTCTGGGACTCTGAATCTCTGGGACTCTGGATCTCTGGGACTCTGAATCTCTGGGACGCTGAATCACTGGGACTCTGAATCTCCGGGACTCTGAATCTCTGGGACTCTGAATCTCTGGGACTCTGAATCTCTGGGACTCTGAATCTCTGGGACTCTGAATCTCTGGGACTCTGAATCTCTGGGACTCTGAATCTCTGGGACTCTGAATCTCTGGGACTCCTCTGAATCTCTGGGACTCTGAATCTCTGGGAATCTGAATCTCTGGGACTCTGAATCTCTGGGACTCTGAATCTCTGCGACTCTGAATCTCTGCGACTCTGAATCTCTGCGACTCTGAATCTCTGGGACTCTGAATCTCTGGGACTCTGAATTTCTGGGACTCTGAATCTCTGGGACTCTGAATCTCTGGGACTCTGAATTTCTGGGACTCTGAATTTCTGGGACTCTGAATCTCTGGGACTCTGAATCTCTGGGACTCTGAATCTCTGGGATTCCTCTCAATCTCTGGGACTCTGAATTTCTGGGACTCCTCTGAATCTCTGGGACTCTGAATCTCTGGGACTCTGAATCTCTGGGAATGTGAATCTCTGGGACTCTGAATCTCTGGGACGCTGAATCTCTGGGACACTGAATATCTGGGACTCTGAATCTCTGGGACTCTGAATCTCTGGGACTCTGAATCTCTGGGACTCTGAATCTCTGGGACTCTGAATCTCTGGGACTGAATTTCTGGGACTCTGAATCTCTGGGACACTGAATCTCTGGGACTCTGAATCTCTGGGACTCTGAATCTCTGGGACTCTGAACCTCTGGGACTCTGAATTTCTCAGACCCTGAATCTCTGGGACTCTGAAACTCTGGGACTCTGAATCTCTGGGACTCCGAATCTCTGGGACTCTGAATCTCTGGGACTCTGAATCTCTGGGACGACTCTGAATCTCTGGGACGACTCTGAATCTCTGGGAATCTGAATCTCTGGGACTCTGAATCTCTGGGACGCTGAATCTCTGGGACGAATCTGAATCTCTGGGACTCTGAATCTCTGGACTCTGAATCTCCGGGACACTGAATCTCTGGGACTCTGAATCTCTGGGACTCTGAATCTCTGGGACTCTGAATCTCTGGGAATCTGAATCTCTGGGACTCTTAATCTCCGGGACTCTGAAACTCTGGGACTCTGAATCTCTGGGACTCTGAATCTCTCGGACTCTGACTCTCTGGGATGACTCTGAATCTCTGGGACTCTGAATCTATGGGACTCTGAATCTACGGGACTCTGAATCTCTGGGCCTCTGAATCTCTGGGACTCTGAATCCCTGGGACTCTGAATCTCTGGGATGACTCTGAATCTCTGGGACTCTGAATCTCTGGGACTCTGAAACTCTGGGCCTCTGAATCTCTGGGAATCTGAATCTCTGGGAATCTGAATCTCTGGGACTCTGAATCTCTGGGACTCTGAATCTCTGGGCCTCTGAATCTCTGGGACTCTGAATCTCTGGGATTCTGAATCTCTGGGCCTCTGGGCCTCTGAATGTCTGGGCCTCTGAATCTCTGGGCCTCTGCATCTCTGGGACTCTGAATCTCTGGGATGCTGAATCTCTGGGACTCTGAATCGTTGGGAATCTGGATCCCTGAGATTCTGAATCTCTGGGACTCTGAATCTCTGGGACTCTGAATCTCTGGGACTCTGAATCTCTGGGACTCTGAATCTCTGGGACTCTGAATCTCTGGGACTCTGTATATCTGGGTCACTGAATCTCTGGGATTCTGAATCTCTGGGGCTCTGAATCTCTGGGACGACTCTGAATCTCTGGGACGACTCTGAATCTCTGGGATGACTCTGAATCTCTGGGAATCTGAATCTCTGGGACTCTGAATCTCTGGGACACTGAATCTCTGGGACTCTGAATCTCTGGGACTCTGAATCTCTGGGACTCTGAATTTCTGGGACTCTGAATCTCTGGGACTCTGAATCTCTGGGACTCTGAATCTCTGGTACTCCTCTGAATCTCTGGGACTCTGAATCTCTGGGACGACTCTGAATCTCTGGGACTCTGAATCTCTGGACTCTGAATCTCTGGGACTCTGAATCTCTGGGACTCTGAATCTCTGGGACTCTGAATCTCTGGGAATCTGAATCTCTGGGACTCTGAAACTCTGGGACTCTGAATCTCTGGGACTCTGAATCTCTGGGACTCTGACTCTCTGGGATGACTCTGAATCTCTGGGACTCTGAATCAATGGGACTCTGAATCTCTGGGCCTCTGAATCTCTGGGACCCTGAATCTCTGGGACTCTGAATCTCTGGGATGACTTTGAATCTCTGGGACTCTGAATCTCTGGGACTCGGAATCTCTGAGCCTCTGAATCTCTGGGAATCTGAATCTCTGGGACTCTGAATCTCTGGGCCTCTGGGCCTCTGAATCTCTGGGCCTCTGAACCTCTGGGCCTCTGAATCTCTGGGACTCTGAATCTCTGGGATGACTCTGTATCTCTGGGACTCTGAATCTCTGGGACTCTGAATCTCTGGGCCTCTGAATCTCTGGGACTCTGAATCTCTGGGACTCTGAATCTCTGGGCCTCTGGGCCTCTGTATCTCTGGGCCTCTGAATGTCTGGGCCTCTGCATCTCTGGTACACTGAATCTCTGGGACTCTGAATCTCTGGGAGTCTGAATCTCTGGTACTCCTCTGAATCTCTGGGACTCTGAATCTCTGGGACTCTGAATCTCTGGGACTCTGAATCTCTGGGACTCTGAATCTCTGGGACTCTGAATCTCTGGGACTCTGAATTTCTGGGACTCTGAATCTCTGGGACTCTGAATCTCTGGGACTCTGAATCTCTGGTACTCCTCTGAATCTCTGGGACTCTGAATTTCTGGGACTCCTCTGAATCTCTGGGACTCTGAATCTCTGGGACTCTGAATCTCTGGGAATGTGAATCTCTGGGTCTCTGAATCTCTGGGACTCTGAATCTCTGGGACTCTGAATCTCTGGGACCCTGAATCTCTGGGACACTTAATCTCTGGGACTCTGAATCTCTGGGACTCTGAATCTCTGGAACTCTGAATCTCTGGGACGCTGAATCTCTGGGATGCTAAATCTCTGGGACTCTGAATTCTGGGACTCTGAATCTCTGGGACACTGAATCTCTGGGACTCTGAATCTCTGTGACTCTGAATCTCTGGGGCTCTGAACCTCTGGGAGTCTGAATTTCTCAGACCCTGAATCTCTGGGACTCTGAAACTCTGGGACTCTGAATCTCTGGGACTCTGAATCTCTGGGACACTGAATCTCTGGGACTCTGAATCTCTGTGACTCTGAATCTCTGGGGCTCTGAACCTCTGGGAGTCTGAATTTCTCAGACCCTGAATCTCTGGGACTCTGAAACTCTGGGACTCTGAATCTCTGGGACTCTGAATCTCTGGGACTCTGAATCTCTGGGACTCTGAATCTTTGGGACGACTCTGAATCTCTGGGACTCTGAATCTCTGGGACTCTGAATCTCTGGGAGTCTGAATCTCTGGGACTCTGAATCTCTGGGACTCTGAATCTCTGGGACTCTGAATCTCTGGGACTCTGAATCTTTGGGACGACTCTGAATCTCTGGGACTCTGAATCTCTGGGACTCTGAATCTCTGGGAATCTGAATCTCTGGGACTCTGAATCTCTGGGACTCTGAATCCCTGGGACTCTGAATCTCTGGGACTCTGAATCTCTGGGACTCTGAATCTCTGGGATGACTCTGAATCTCTGGGACTCTGTATCTCTGGGACTCTGAATCTCTGTGCCTCTGAATCTCTGGGACTCTGAATCTCTGGGACTCTGAATCTCTGGGCCTCTGGGCCTCTGAATCTCTGGGCCTCTGAATCTCTGGGCCTCTGAATCTCTGGGCCTCTGCATCTCTGGGCATCTGAATATCTGGGCCTCTGAATCTCTGGGACGACTCTGAATCTCTGGGACGACTCTGAATCTCTGGGACACTCTGAATCTCTGGGACGACTCTAAATCTCTGGGACGACTCTGAATCTCTGGGACGACTCTGAATCTCTGGGACTCCTCTGAATCTCTGGGACTCTGAATCTCTGGGACTCCTCTGAATCTTTGGGACTCTGAATCTCTGGGACTCTGAATCTCTGGGACTCTGAATCTCTGGGACTCTGAATCTCTGGGACTCTGGATCTCTGGGACTCTGAATCTCTGGGACGCTGAATCACTGGGACTCTGAATCTCCGGGACTCTGAATCTCTGGGACTCTGAATCTCTGGGACTCTGAATCTCTGGGACTCTGAATCTCTGGGACTCTGAATCTCTGGGACTCTGAATCTCTGGGACTCTGAATCTCTGGGACTCTGAATCTCTGGGACTCCTCTGAATCTCTGGGACTCTGAATCTCTGGGAATCTGAATCTCTGGGACTCTGAATCTCTGGGACTCTGAATCTCTGCGACTCTGAATCTCTGCGACTCTGAATCTCTGCGACTCTGAATCTCTGGGACTCTGAATCTCTGGGACTCTGAATTTCTGGGACTCTGAATCTCTGGGACTCTGAATCTCTGGGACTCTGAATTTCTGGGACTCTGAATTTCTGGAACTCTGAATCTCTGGGACTCTGAATCTCTGGGACTCTGAATCTCTGGGATTCCTCTCAATCTCTGGGACTCTGAATTTCTGGGACTCCTCTGAATCTCTGGGACTCTGAATCTCTGGGACTCTGAATCTCTGGGAATGTGAATCTCTGGGACTCTGAATCTCTGGGACGCTGAATCTCTGGGACTCTGAATATCTGGAACTCTGAATCTCTGGGACTCTGAATCTCTGGGACTCTGAATCTCTGGGACTCTGAATCTCTGGGACTCTGAATCTCTGGGACTGAATTTCTGGGACTCTGAATCTCTGGGACTCTGAATCTCTGGGACTCTGAATCTCTGGGACTCTGAATCTCTGGGACTCTGAACCTCTGGGACTCTGAATTTCTCAGACCCTGAATCTCTGGGACTCTGAAACTCTGGGACTCTGAATCTCTGGGACTCCGAATCTCTGGGACTCTGAATCTCTGGGACTCTGAATCTCTGGGACGACTCTGAATCTCTGGGACGACTCTGAATCTCTGGGAATCTGAATCTCTGGGACTCTGAATCTCTGGGACTCTGAATCTCTGGGACGAATCTGAATCTCTGGGACTCTGAATCTCTGGACACTGAATCTCCGGGACACTGAATCTCTGGGACTCTGAATCTCTGGGACTCTGAATCTCTGGGACTCTGAATCTCTGGGAATCTGAATCTCTGGGACTCTTAATCTCCGGGACTCTGAATCTCTGGGACTCTGAATCTCTGGGACTCTGAATCTCTGGGACTCTGACTCTCTGGGATGACTCTGAATCTCTGGGACTCTGAATCTATGGGACTCTGAATCTACGGGACTCTGAATCTCTGGGCCTCTGAATCTCTGGGACTCTGAATCCCTGGGACTCTGAATCTCTGGGATGACTCTGAATCTCTGGGACTCTGAATCTCTGGGACTCTGAATCTCTGGGCCTCTGAATGTCTGGGAATCTGAATCTCTGGGAATCTGAATCTCTGGGACTCTGAATCTCTGGGACTCTGAATCTCTGGGCCTCTGAATCTCTGGGACTCTGAATCTCTGGGATTCTGAATCTCTGGGCCTCTGGGCCTCTGAATCTCTGGGACTCTGAATCTCTGGGCCTCTGAATGTCTGGGAATCTGAATCTCTGGGAATCTGAATCTCTGGGACTCTGAATCTCTGGGACTCTGAATCTCTGGGCCTCTGAATCTCTGGGACTCTGAATCTCTGGGATTCTGAATCTCTGGGCCTCTGGGCCTCTGAATGTCTGGGCCTCTGAATCTCTGGGCCTCTGCATCTCTGGGACTCTGAATCTCTGGGATGCTGAATCTCTGGGACTCTGAATCTCTGGGAATCTGGATCCCTGAGATTCTGAATCTCTGGGACTCTGAATCTCTGGGACCCTGAATCTCTGGGACACTTAATCTCTGGGACTCTGAATCTCTGGGACTCTGAATCTCTGGAACTCTGAATCTCTGGGACGCTGAATCTCTGGGATGCTAAATCTCTGGGACTCTGAATTCTGGGACTCTGAATCTCTGGGACACTGAATCTCTGGGACTCTGAATCTCTGTGACTCTGAATCTCTGGGGCTCTGAACCTCTGGGAGTCTGAATTTCTCAGACCCTGAATCTCTGGGACTCTGAAACTCTGGGACTCTGAATCTCTGGGACTCTGAATCTCTGGGACACTGAATCTCTGGGACTCTGAATCTCTGTGACTCTGAATCTCTGGGGCTCTGAACCTCTGGGAGTCTGAATTTCTCAGACCCTGAATCTCTGGGACTCTGAAACTCTGGGACTCTGAATCTCTGGGACTCTGAATCTCTGGGACTCTGAATCTCTGGGACTCTGAATCTTTGGGACGACTCTGAATCTCTGGGACTCTGAATCTCTGGGACTCTGAATCTCTGGGAGTCTGAATCTCTGGGACTCTGAATCTCTGGGACTCTGAATCTCTGGGACTCTGAATCTCTGGGACTCTGAATCTTTGGGACGACTCTGAATCTCTGGGACTCTGAATCTCTGGGACTCTGAATCTCTGGGAATCTGAATCTCTGGGACTCTGAATCTCTGGGACTCTGAATCCCTGGGACTCTGAATCTCTGGGACTCTGAATCTCTGGGACTCTGAATCTCTGGGATGACTCTGAATCTCTGGGACTCTGTATCTCTGGGACTCTGAATCTCTGTGCCTCTGAATCTCTGGGACTCTGAATCTCTGGGACTCTGAATCTCTGGGCCTCTGGGCCTCTGAATCTCTGGGCCTCTGAATCTCTGGGCCTCTGAATCTCTGGGCCTCTGCATCTCTGGGCATCTGAATATCTGGGCCTCTGAATCTCTGGGATGACTCTGAATCTCTGGGACGACTCTGAATCTCTGGGACACTCTGAATCTCTGGGACGACTCTAAATCTCTGGGACGACTCTGAATCTCTGGGACGACTCTGAATCTCTGGGACTCCTCTGAATCTCTGGGACTCTGAATCTCTGGGACTCCTCTGAATCTTTGGGACTCTGAATCTCTGGGACTCTGAATCTCTGGGACTCTGAATCTCTGGGACTCTGAATCTCTGGGACTCTGGATCTCTGGGACTCTGAATCTCTGGGACGCTGAATCACTGGGACTCTGAATCTCCGGGACTCTGAATCTCTGGGACTCTGAATCTCTGGGACTCTGAATCTCTGGGACTCTGAATCTCTGGGACTCTGAATCTCTGGGACTCTGAATCTCTGGGACTCTGAATCTCTGGGACTCTGAATCTCTGGGACTCCTCTGAATCTCTGGGACTCTGAATCTCTGGGAATCTGAATCTCTGGGACTCTGAATCTCTGGGACTCTGAATCTCTGCGACTCTGAATCTCTGCGACTCTGAATCTCTGCGACTCTGAATCTCTGGGACTCTGAATCTCTGGGACTCTGAATTTCTGGGACTCTGAATCTCTGGGACTCTGAATCTCTGGGACTCTGAATTTCTGGGACTCTGAATTTCTGGAACTCTGAATCTCTGGGACTCTGAATCTCTGGGACTCTGAATCTCTGGGATTCCTCTCAATCTCTGGGACTCTGAATTTCTGGGACTCCTCTGAATCTCTGGGACTCTGAATCTCTGGGACTCTGAATCTCTGGGAATGTGAATCTCTGGGACTCTGAATCTCTGGGACGCTGAATCTCTGGGACTCTGAATATCTGGAACTCTGAATCTCTGGGACTCTGAATCTCTGGGACTCTGAATCTCTGGGACTCTGAATCTCTGGGACTCTGAATCTCTGGGACTGAATTTCTGGGACTCTGAATCTCTGGGACTCTGAATCTCTGGGACTCTGAATCTCTGGGACTCTGAATCTCTGGGACTCTGAACCTCTGGGACTCTGAATTTCTCAGACCCTGAATCTCTGGGACTCTGAAACTCTGGGACTCTGAATCTCTGGGACTCCGAATCTCTGGGACTCTGAATCTCTGGGACTCTGAATCTCTGGGACGACTCTGAATCTCTGGGACGACTCTGAATCTCTGGGAATCTGAATCTCTGGGACTCTGAATCTCTGGGACTCTGAATCTCTGGGACGAATCTGAATCTCTGGGACTCTGAATCTCTGGACACTGAATCTCCGGGACACTGAATCTCTGGGACTCTGAATCTCTGGGACTCTGAATCTCTGGGACTCTTAATCTCCGGGACTCTGAATCTCTGGGACTCTGAATCTCTGGGACTCTGAATCTCTGGGACTCTGACTCTCTGGGATGACTCTGAATCTCTGGGACTCTGAATCTATGGGACTCTGAATCTACGGGACTCTGAATCTCTGGGCCTCTGAATCTCTGGGACTCTGAATCCCTGGGACTCTGAATCTCTGGGATGACTCTGAATCTCTGGGACTCTGAATCTCTGGGACTCTGAATCTCTGGGCCTCTGAATGTCTGGGAATCTGAATCTCTGGGAATCTGAATCTCTGGGACTCTGAATCTCTGGGACTCTGAATCTCTGGGCCTCTGAATCTCTGGGACTCTGAATCTCTGGGATTCTGAATCTCTGGGCCTCTGGGCCTCTGAATCTCTGGGACTCTGAATCTCTGGGCCTCTGAATGTCTGGGAATCTGAATCTCTGGGAATCTGAATCTCTGGGACTCTGAATCTCTGGGACTCTGAATCTCTGGGCCTCTGAATCTCTGGGACTCTGAATCTCTGGGATTCTGAATCTCTGGGCCTCTGGGCCTCTGAATGTCTGGGCCTCTGAATCTCTGGGCCTCTGCATCTCTGGGACTCTGAATCTCTGGGATGCTGAATCTCTGGGACTCTGAATCTCTGGGAATCTGGATCCCTGAGATTCTGAATCTCTGGGACTCTGAATCTCTGGGACTCTGAATCTCTGGGACTCTGAATCTCTGGGACTCTGAATCTCTGGGACTCTGAATCTCTGGGACTCTGTATATCTGGGTCACTGAATCTCTGGGATTCTGAATCTCTGGGGCTCTGAATCTCTGGGACGACTCTGAATCTCTGGGACGACTCTGAATCTCTGGGACACTCTGAATCTCTGGGACGACTCTAAATCTCTGGGACGACTCTGAATCTCTGGGACGACTCTGAATCTCTGGGACTCCTCTGAATCTCTGGGACTCTGAATCTCTGGGACTCCTCTGAATCTTTGGGACTCTGAATCTCTGGGACTCTGAATCTCTGGGACTCTGAATCTCTGGGACTCTGAATCTCTGGGACTCTGGATCTCTGGGACTCTGAATCTCTGGGACGCTGAATCACTGGGACTCTGAATCTCCGGGACTCTGAATCTCTGGGACTCTGAATCTCTGGGACTCTGAATCTCTGGGACTCTGAATCTCTGGGACTCTGAATCTCTGGGACTCTGAATCTCTGGGACTCTGAATCTCTGGGACTCTGAATCTCTGGGACTCCTCTGAATCTCTGGGACTCTGAATCTCTGGGAATCTGAATCTCTGGGACTCTGAATCTCTGGGACTCTGAATCTCTGCGACTCTGAATCTCTGCGACTCTGAATCTCTGCGACTCTGAATCTCTGGGACTCTGAATCTCTGGGACTCTGAATTTCTGGGACTCTGAATCTCTGGGACTCTGAATCTCTGGGACTCTGAATTTCTGGGACTCTGAATTTCTGGGACTCTGAATCTCTGGGACTCTGAATCTCTGGGACTCTGCATCTCTGGGATTCCTCTCAATCTCTGGGTCTCTGAATTTCTGGGACTCCTCTGAATCTCTGGGACTCTGAATCTCTGGGACTCTGAATCTCTGGGAATGTGAATCTCTGGGACTCTGAATCTCTGGGACGCTGAATCTCTGGGACTCTGAATATCTGGAACTCTGAATCTCTGGGACTCTGAATCTCTGGGACTCTGAATCTCTGGGACTCTGAATCTCTGGGACTCTGAATCTCTGGGACTGAATTTCTGGGACTCTGAATCTCTGCGACTCTGAATCTCTGGGACTCTGAATCTCTGGGACTCTGAATCTCTGGGACTCTGAACCTCTGGGACTCTGAATTTCTCAGACCCTGAATCTCTGGGACTCTGAAACTCTGGGACTCTGAATCTCTGGGACTCCGAATCTCTGGGACTCTGAATCTCTGGGACTCTGAATCTCTGGGACGACTCTGAATCTCTGGGACGACTCTGAATCTCTGGGAATCTGAATCTCTGGGACTCTGAATCTCTGGGACTCTGAATCTCTGGGACGAATCTGAATCTCTGGGACTCTGAATCTCTGGACACTGAATCTCCGGGACACTGAATCTCTGGGACTCTGAATCTCTGGGACTCTGAATCTCTGGGACTCTGAATCTCTGGGAATCTGAATCTCTGGGACTCTTAATCTCCGGGACTCTGAATCTCTGGGACTCTGAATCTCTGGGACTCTGAATCTCTGGGACTCTGACTCTCTGGGATGACTCTGAATCTCTGGGACTCTGAATCTATGGGACTCTGAATCTACGGGACTCTGAATCTCTGGGCCTCTGAATCTCTGGGACTCTGAATCCCTGGGACTCTGAATCTCTGGGATGACTCTGAATCTCTGGGACTCTGAATCTCTGGGACTCTGAATCTCTGGGCCTCTGAATGTCTGGGAATCTGAATCTCTGGGAATCTGAATCTCTGGGACTCTGAATCTCTGGGACTCTGAATCTCTGGGCCTCTGAATCTCTGGGACTCTGAATCTCTGGGATTCTGAATCTCTGGGCCTCTGGGCCTCTGAATCTCTGGGACTCTGAATCTCTGGGCCTCTGAATGTCTGGGAATCTGAATCTCTGGGAATCTGAATCTCTGGGACTCTGAATCTCTGGGACTCTGAATCTCTGGGCCTCTGAATCTCTGGGACTCTGAATCTCTGGGATTCTGAATCTCTGGGCCTCTGGGCCTCTGAATGTCTGGGCCTCTGAATCTCTGGGCCTCTGCATCTCTGGGACTCTGAATCTCTGGGATGCTGAATCTCTGGGACTCTGAATCTCTGGGAATCTGGATCCCTGAGATTCTGAATCTCTGGGACTCTGAATCTCTGGGACTCTGAATCTCTGGGACTCTGAATCTCTGGGACTCTGAATCTCTGGGACTCTGAATCTCTGGGACTCTGTATATCTGGGTCACTGAATCTCTGGGATTCTGAATCTCTGGGGCTCTGAATCTCTGGGACGACTCTGAATCTCTGGGACGACTCTGAATCTCTGGGATGACTCTGAATCTCTGGGAATCTGAATCTCTGGGACTCTGAATCTCTGGGACACTGAATCTATGGGACTCTGAATCTCTGGGACTCTGAATCTCTGGGACTCTGAATTTCTGGGACTCTGAATCTCTGGGACTCTGAATCTCTGGGATTCCTCTCAATCTCTGGGTCTCTGAATTTCTGGGACTCCTCTGAATCTCTGGGACTCTGAATCTCTGGGACTCTGAATCTCTGGGAATGTGAATCTCTGGGACTCTGAATCTCTGGGACGCTGAATCTCTGGGACTCTGAATATCTGGAACTCTGAATCTCTGGGACTCTGAATCTCTGGGACTCTGAATCTCTGGGACTCTGAATCTCTGGGACTCTGAATCTCTGGGACTGAATTTCTGGGACTCTGAATCTCTGGGACTCTGAATCTCTGGGACTCTGAATCTCTGGGACTCTGAATCTCTGGGACTCTGAACCTCTGGGACTCTGAATTTCTCAGACCCTGAATCTCTGGGACTCTGAAACTCTGGGACTCTGAATCTCTGGGACTCCGAATCTCTGGGACTCTGAATCTCTGGGACTCTGAATCTCTGGGACGACTCTGAATCTCTGGGACGACTCTGAATCTCTGGGAATCTGAATCTCTGGGACTCTGAATCTCTGGGACTCTGAATCTCTGGGACGAATCTGAATCTCTGGGACTCTGAATCTCTGGACACTGAATCTCCGGGACACTGAATCTCTGGGACTCTGAATCTCTGGGACTCTGAATCTCTGGGACTCTGAATCTCTGGGAATCTGAATCTCTGGGACTCTTAATCTCCGGGACTCTGAATCTCTGGGACTCTGAATCTCTGGGACTCTGAATCTCTGGGACTCTGACTCTCTGGGATGACTCTGAATCTCTGGGACTCTGAATCTATGGGACTCTGAATCTACGGGACTCTGAATCTCTGGGCCTCTGAATCTCTGGGACTCTGAATCCCTGGGACTCTGAATCTCTGGGATGACTCTGAATCTCTGGGACTCTGAATCTCTGGGACTCTGAATCTCTGGGCCTCTGAATGTCTGGGAATCTGAATCTCTGGGAATCTGAATCTCTGGGACTCTGAATCTCTGGGACTCTGAATCTCTGGGCCTCTGAATCTCTGGGACTCTGAATCTCTGGGATTCTGAATCTCTGGGCCTCTGGGCCTCTGAATCTCTGGGACTCTGAATCTCTGGGCCTCTGAATGTCTGGGAATCTGAATCTCTGGGAATCTGAATCTCTGGGACTCTGAATCTCTGGGACTCTGAATCTCTGGGCCTCTGAATCTCTGGGACTCTGAATCTCTGGGATTCTGAATCTCTGGGCCTCTGGGCCTCTGAATGTCTGGGCCTCTGAATCTCTGGGCCTCTGCATCTCTGGGACTCTGAATCTCTGGGATGCTGAATCTCTGGGACTCTGAATCTCTGGGAATCTGGATCCCTGAGATTCTGAATCTCTGGGACTCTGAATCTCTGGGACTCTGAATCTCTGGGACTCTGAATCTCTGGGACTCTGAATCTCTGGGACTCTGAATCTCTGGGACTCTGTATATCTGGGTCACTGAATCTCTGGGATTCTGAATCTCTGGGGCTCTGAATCTCTGGGACGACTCTGAATCTCTGGGACGACTCTGAATCTCTGGGATGACTCTGAATCTCTGGGAATCTGAATCTCTGGGACTCTGAATCTCTGGGACACTGAATCTATGGGACTCTGAATCTCTGGGACTCTGAATCTCTGGGACTCTGAATTTCTGGGACTCTGAATCTCTGGGACTCTGAATCTCTGGGACTCTGAATCTCTGGTACTCCTCTGAATCTCTGGGACTCTGAATCTCTGGGACGACTCTGAATCTCTGGGACTCTGAATCTCTGGACTCTGAATCTCTGGGACTCTGAATCTCTGGGCCTCTGAATCTCTGGGACTCTGAATCTCTGGGACTCTGAATCTCTGGGACTCTGACTCTCTGGGATGACTCTGAATCTCTGGGACTCTGAATCTATGGGACTCTGAATCTCTGGGCCTCTGAATCTCTGGGACCCTGAATCTCTGGGACTCTGAATCTCTGGGATGACTCTGAATCTCTGGGACTCTGAATCTCTGGGACTCGGAATCTCTGGGCCTCTGAATCTCTGGGAATCTGAATCTCTGGGACTCTGAATCTCTGGGCCTCTGGGCCTCTGAATCTCTGGGCCTCTGAACCTCTGGGCCTCTGAATCTCTGGGACTCTGAATCTCTGGGATGACTCTGAATCTCTGGGACTCTGAATCTCTGGGACTCTGAATCTCTGGGCCTCTGAATCTCTGGGACTCTGAATCTCTGGGATTCTGAATCTCTGGGCCTCTGGGCCTCTGAATCTCTGGGCCTCTGAATGTCTGGGCCTCTGCATCTCTGGTACACTGAATCTCTGGGACTCTGAATTTCTGGGACTCTGAATCTCTGGGACTCTGAATCTCTGGGACTCTGAATCTCTGGTACTCCTCTGAATCTCTGGGACTCTGAATCTCTGGGACTCTGAATCTCTGGGACTCTGAATCTCTGGGACTCTGAATCTCCGGGACTCTGAATCTCTGGGACTCTGAATTTCTGGGACTCTGAATCTCTGGGACTCTGAATCTCTGGGACTCTGAATCTCTGGTACTCCTCTGAATCTCTGGGACTCTGAATTTCTGGGACTCCTCTGAATCTCTGGGACTCTGAATCTCTGGGACTCTGAATATCTGGGAATGTGAATCTCTGGGACTCTGAATCTCTGGGACTCTGATTCTCTGGGACTCTGAATCTCTGGGACCCTGAATCTCTGGGACACTTAATCTCTGGGACTCTGAATCTCTGGGACTCTGAATCTCTGGAACTCTGAATCTCTGGGACTCTGAATCTCTGGGACTCTGAATATCTGGGATGCTAAATCTCTGGGACTCTGAATTCTGGGACTCTGAATCTCTGGGACACTGAATCTCTGGGACTCTGAATCTCTGTGACTCTGAATCTCTGGGGCTCTGAACCTCTGGGAGTCTGAATTTCTCAGACCCTGAATCTCTGGGACTCTGAAACTCTGGGACTCTGAATCTCTGGGACTCTGAATCTCATGGGACTCTGAATCTCTGGGACTCTGAATCTCTGGGACTCTGAATCTCTGGGACTCTGAATCTCTGGGACTCTGAATCTCTGGGATTCCTCTCAATCTCTGGGACTCTGAATTTCTGGGACTCCTCTGAATCTCTGGGACTCTGAATCTCTGGGACTCTGAATCTCTGGGAATGTGAATCTCTGGGACTCTGAATCTCTGGGACGCTGAATCTCTGGGACTCTGAATATCTGGAACTCTGAATCTCTGGGACTCTGAATCTCTGGGACTCTGAATCTCTGGGACTCTGAATCTCTGGGACTCTGAATCTCTGGGACTGAATTTCTGGGACTCTGAATCTCTGGGACTCTGAATCTCTGGGACTCTGAATCTCTGGGACTCTGAATCTCTGGGACTCTGAACCTCTGGGACTCTGAATTTCTCAGACCCTGAATCTCTGGGACTCTGAAACTCTGGGACTCTGAATCTCTGGGACTCCGAATCTCTGGGACTCTGAATCTCTGGGACTCTGAATCTCTGGGACGACTCTGAATCTCTGGGACGACTCTGAATCTCTGGGAATCTGAATCTCTGGGACTCTGAATCTCTGGGACTCTGAATCTCTGGGACGAATCTGAATCTCTGGGACTCTGAATCTCTGGACTCTGAATCTCCGGGACACTGAATCTCTGGGACTCTGAATCTCTGGGACTCTGAATCTCTGGGACTCTGAATCTCTGGGAATCTGAATCTCTGGGACTCTTAATCTCCGGGACTCTGAATCTCTGGGACTCTGAATCTCTGGGACTCTGAATCTCTGGGACTCTGACTCTGTGGGATGACTCTGAATCTCTGGGACTCTGAATCTATGGGACTCTGAATCTACGGGACTCTGAATCTCTGGGCCTCTGAATCTCTGGGACTCTGAATCCCTGGGACTCTGAATCTCTGGGATGACTCTGAATCTCTGGGACTCTGAATCTCTGGGACTCTGAATCTCTGGGCCTCTGAATGTCTGGGAATCTGAATCTCTGGGAATCTGAATCTCTGGGACTCTGAATCTCTGGGACTCTGAATCTCTGGGCCTCTGAATCTCTGGGACTCTGAATCTCTGGGATTCTGAATCTCTGGGCCTCTGGGCCTCTGAATGTCTGGGCCTCTGAATCTCTGGGCCTCTGCATCTCTGGGACTCTGAATCTCTGGGATGCTGAATCTCTGGGACTCTGAATCTCTGGGAATCTGGATCCCTGAGATTCTGAATCTCTGGGACTCTGAATCTCTGGGACTCTGAATCTCTGGGACTCTGAATCTCTGGGACTCTGAATCTCTGGGACTCTGAATCTCTGGGACTCTGTATATCTGGGTCACTGAATCTCTGGGATTCTGAATCTCTGGGGCTCTGAATCTCTGGGACGACTCTGAATCTCTGGGACGACTCTGAATCTCTGGGATGACTCTGAATCTCTGGGAATCTGAATCTCTGGGACTCTGAATCTCTGGGACACTGAATCTATGGGACTCTGAATCTCTGGGACTCTGAATCTCTGGGACTCTGAATTTCTGGGACTCTGAATCTCTGGGACTCTGAATCTCTGGGACTCTGAATCTCTGGTACTCCTCTGAATCTCTGGGACTCTGAATCTCTGGGACGACTCTGAATCTCTGGGACTCTGAATCTCTGGACTCTGAATCTCTGGGACTCTGAATCTCTGGGCCTCTGAATCTCTGGGACTCTGAATCTCTGGGAATCTGAATCTCTGGGACTCTGAACCTCTGGGACTCTGAATCTCTGGGACTCTGAATCTCTGGGACTCTGACTCTCTGGGATGACTCTGAATCTCTGGGACTCTGAATCTATGGGACTCTGAATCTCTGGGCCTCTGAATCTCTGGGACCCTGATTCTCTGGGACTCTGAATCTCTGGGATGACTCTGAATCTCTGGGACTCTGAATCTCTGGGACTCGGAATCTCTGGGCCTCTGAATCTCTGGGAATCTGAATCTCTGGGACTCTGAATCTCTGGGCCTCTGGGCCTCTGAATCTCTGGGCCTCTGAACCTCTGGGCCTCTGAATCTCTGGGACTCTGAATCTCTGGGATGACTCTGAATCTCTGGGACTCTGAATCTCTGGGACTCTGAATCTCTGGGCCTCTGAATCTCTGGGACTCTGAATCTCTGGGATTCTGAATCTCTGGGCCTCTGGGCCTCTGAATCTCTGGGCCTCTGAATGTCTGGGCCTCTGCATCTCTGGTACACTGAATCTCTGGGACTCTGAATTTCTGGGACTCTGAATCTCTGGGACTCTGAATCTCTGGGACTCTGAATCTCTGGTACTCCTCTGAATCTCTGGGACTCAGAATCTCTGGGACTCTGAATCTCTGGGACTCTGAATCTCTGGGACTCTGAATCTCCGGGACTCTGAATCTCTGGGACTCTGAATTTCTGGGACTCTGAATCTCTGGGACTCTGAATCTCTGGGACTCTGAATCTCTGGTACTCCTCTGAATCTCTGGGACTCTGAATTTCTGGGACTCCTCTGAATCTCTGGGACTCTGAATATCTGGGAATGTGAATCTCTGGGACTCTGAATCTCTGGGACTCTGAATCTCTGGGACACTGAATCTCTGGGACTCTGTATATCTGGGACTCTGAATCTCTGGGACACTGAATCTCTGGGACTCTGAATCTCTGTGACTCTGAATCTCTGGGGCTCTGAACCTCTGGGAGTCTGAATTTCTCAGACCCTGAATCTCTGGGACTCTGAAACTCTGGGACTCTGAATCTCTGGGACTCTGAATCTCATGGGACTCTGAATCTCTGGGACTCTGAATCTCTGGGACTCTGAATCTCTGGGACTCTGAATCTCTGGGACTCTGAATCTCTGGGACTCTGAATCTCTGGGAGGACTCTGAATCTCTGGGAGGACTCTGAATCTCTGGGAATCTGAATCTCTGGGACTCTGAATCTCTGGGACTCTGAATCTCTGGGACGACTCTGAATCTCTGGGACTCTGAATCTCTGGACTCTGAATCTCTGGGACTCTGAATCTCTGGGAATCTGAATCTCTGGGACTCTGAACCTCTGGGACTCTGAATCTCTGGGACTCTGAATCTCTGGGACTCTGACTCTCTGGGATGACTCTGAATCTCTGGGACACTGAATCTATGGGACTCTGAATCTCTGGGCATGTGAATCTCTGGGACCCTGAATCTCTGGGACTCTGAATCTCTGGGATGACTCTGAATCTCTGGGACTCTGAATCTCTGGGACTCGGAATCTCTGGGCCTCTGAATCTCTGGGAAACTGAATCTCTGGGACTCTGAATCTCTGGGCCTCTGGGCCTCTGAATCTCTGAGCCTCTGAACCTCTGGGCCTCTGAATCTCTGGGACTCTGAATCTCTGGGATGACTCTGAATCTCTGGGACTCTGAATCTCTGGGACTCTGAATCTCTGGGCCTCTGAATCTCTGGGACTCTGAATCTCTGGGATTCTGAATCTTTGGGGCTCTGAATCTCTGGGACGACTCTGAATCTCTGGGACGACTCTGAATCTCTGGGATGACTCTGAATCTCTGGGAATCTGAATCTCTGGGACTCTGAATCTCTGGGACACTGAATTTCTGGGACTCTGAATCTCTGGGACTCTGAATCTCTGGGACTCTGAATTTCTGGGACTCTGAATCTCTAGGACTCTGAATCTCTGGGACTCTGAATCTCTGGTACTCCTCTGAATCTCTGGGACTCTGAATCTCTGGGACGACTCTGAATCTCTGGCACTCTGAATCTCTGGACTCTGAATCTCTGGGACTCTGAATCTCTGGGACTCTGAATCTCTGGGACTCTGAATCTCTGGGAATCTGAATCTCTGGGACTCTGAACCACTGGGACTCTGAATCTCTGGGACTCTGAATCTCTGGGACTCTGACTCTCTGGGATGACTCTGAATCTCTGGGACTCTGAATCTATGGGACTCTGAATCTCTGGGCCTCTGAATCTCTGGGAATCTGAATCTCTGGGAATCTGAATCTCTGGGACTCTGAATCTCTGGGACTCTGAATCTCTGGGCCTCTGAATCTCTGGGACGCTGAATCTCTGGGATTCTGAATCTCTGGGCCTCTGGGCCTCTGAATGTCTGGGCCTCTGAATCTCTGGGCCTCTGCATCTCTGGGACTCTGAATCTCTGGGATGCTGAATCTCTGGGACTCTGAATCTCTGGGAATCTGGATCCCTGAGATTCTGAATCTCTGGGACTCTGAATCTCTGGGACTCTGAATCTCTGGGACTCTGAATCTCTGGGACTCTGAATCTCTGGGACTCTGAATCTCTGGGACTCTGTATATCTGGGTCACTGAATCTCTGGGATTCTGAATCTCTGGGGCTCTGAATCTCTGGGACGACTCTGAATCTCTGGGACGACTCTGAATCTCTGGGATGACTCTGAATCTCTGGGAATCTGAATCTCTGGGACTCTGAATCTCTGGGACACTGAATCTCTGGGACTCTGATTCTCTGGGACTCTGAATCTCTGGGACTCTGAATTTCTGGGACTCTGAATCTCTGGGACTCTGAATCTCTGGGACTCTGAATCTCTGGTACTCCTCTGAATCTCTGGGACTCTGAATCTCTGGGACGACTCTGAATCTCTGGGACTCTGAATCTCTGGACTCTGAATCTCTGGGACTCTGAATCTCTGGGACTGTGAATCTCTGGGACTCTGAATCTCTGGGAATCTGAATCTCTGGGACTCTGAACCTCTGGGAATCTGAATCTCTGGGACTCTGAATCTCTGGGACTCTGACTCTCTGGGATGACTCTGAATCTCTGGGACTCTGAATCTATGGGACTCTGAATCTCTGGGCCTCTGAATCTCTGGGACCCTGAATCTCTGGGACTCTGACTCTCTGGGATGACTCTGAATCTCTGGGACTCTGAATCTCTGGGACTCTGACTCTCTGGGATGACTCTGAATCTCTGGGACTCTGAATCTCTGGGACTCGGAATCTCTGGGCCTCTGAATCTCTGGGAATCTGAATCTCTGGGACTCTGAATCTCTGGGCCTCTGGGCCTCTGAATCTCTGGGCCTCTGAACCTCTGGGCCTCTGAATCTCTGGGACTCTGAATCTCTGGGATGACTCTGAATCTCTGGGACTCTGAATCTCTGGGACTCTGAATCTCTGGGCCTCTGAATCTCTGGGACTCTGAATCTCTGGGATTCTGAATCTCTGGGCCTCTGGGCCTCTGAATCTCTGGGCCTCTGAATGTCTGGGCCTCTGCATCTCTGGTACACTGAATCTCTGGGACTCTGAATTTCTGGGACTCTGAATCTCTGGGACTCTGAATCTCTGGGACTCTGAATCTCTGGTACTCCTCTGAATCTCTGGGACTCTGAATCTCTGGGACTCTGAATCTCTGGGACTCTGAATCTCTGGGACTCTGAATCTCTGGGACTCTGAATTTCTGGGACTCTGAATCTCTGGGACTCTGAATCTCTGGGACTCTGAATCTCTGGTACTCCTCTGAATCTCTGGGACTCTGAATTTCTGGGACTCCTCTGAATCTCTGGGACTCTGAATCTCTGGGACTCTGAATCTCTGGGAATGTGAATCTCTGGGACTCTGAATCTCTGGGACTCTGAATCTCTGGGACTCTGAATCTCTGGGACCCTGAATCTCTGGGACACTTAATCTCTGGGACTCTGAATCTCTGGGACTCTGAATCTCTGGAACTCTGAATCTCTGGGACTCTGAATCTCTGGGACGCTGAATCTCTGGGATGCTAAATCTCTGGGACTCTGAAATCTGGGACTCTGAATCTCTGGGACACTGAATCTCTGGGACTCTGAATCTCTGTGACTCTGAATCTCTGGGGCTCTGAACCTCTGGGAGTCTGAATTTCTCAGACCCTGAATCTCTGGGACTCTGAAACTCTGGGACTCTGAATCTCTGGGACTCTGAATCTCATGGGACTCTGAATCTCTGGGACTCTGAATCTCTGGGACTCTGAATCTCTGGGACTCTGAATCTCTGGGACTCTGAATCTCTGGGACTCTGAATCTCTGGGACTCTGAATCTCTGGGAGGACTCTGAATCTCTGGGACTCTGAATTTCTGGGACTCTGAATCTCTGGGACTCTGAATCTCTGGGACTCTGAATCTCTGGTACTCCTCTGAATCTCTGGGACTCTGAATCTCTGGGACTCTGAATCTCTGGGACTCTGAATCTCTGGGACTCTGAATCTCTGGGACTCTGAATCTCTGGGACTCTGAATTTCTGGGACTCTGAATCTCTGGGACTCTGAATCTCTGGGACTCTGAATCTCTGGTACTCCTCTGAATCTCTGGGACTCTGAATTTCTGGGACTCCTCTGAATCTCTGGGACTCTGAATCTCTGGGACTCTGAATCTCTGGGAATGTGAATCTCTGGGACTCTGAATCTCTGGGACTCTGAATCTCTGGGACTCTGAATCTCTGGGACCCTGAATCTCTGGGACACTTAATCTCTGGGACTCTGAATCTCTGGGACTCTGAATCTCTGGAACTCTGAATCTCTGGGACTCTGAATCTCTGGGACGCTGAATCTCTGGGATGCTAAATCTCTGGGACTCTGAATTCTGGGACTCTGAATCTCTGGGACACTGAATCTCTGGGACTCTGAATCGCTGTGACTCTGAATCTCTGGGGCTCTGAACCTCTGGGAGTCTGAATTTCTCAGACCCTGAATCTCTGGGACTCTGAAACTCTGGGACTCTGAATCTCTGGGACTCTGAATCTCATGGGACTCTGAATCTCTGGGACTCTGAATCTCTGGGACTCTGAATCTCTGGGACTCTGAATCTCTGGGACTCTGAATCTCTGGGACTCTGAATCTCTGGGACTCTGAATCTCTGGGAGGACTCTGAATCTCTGGGACGACTCTGAATCTCTGGGAATCTGAATCTCTGGGACTCTGAATCTCTGGGACTCTGAATCTCTGGGACGACTCTGAATCTCTGGGACTCTGAATATCTGGACTCTGAATCTCTGGGACTCTGAATCTCTGGGACTCTGAATCTCAGGGACTCTGAATCTCTGTGAATCTGAATCTCTGGGACTCTGAACCTCTGGGACTCTGAATCTCTGGGACTCTGAATCTCTGGGACTCTGACTCTCTGGGATGACTCTGAATCTCTGGGACACTGAATCTATGGGACTCTGAATTTCTGGGCATGTGAATCTCTGGGACCCTGAATCTCTGGGACTCTGAATCTCTGGGATGACTCTGAATCTCTGGGACTCTGAATCTCTGGGACTCGGAATTTCTGGGCCTCTGAATCTCTGGGAAACTGAATCTCTGGGACTCTGAATCTCTGGGCCTCTGGGCCTCTGAATCTCTGAGCCTCTGAACCTCTGGGCCTCTGAATCTCTGGGACTCTGAATCTCTGGGATGACTCTGAATCTCTGGGACTCTGAATCTCTGGGACTCTGAATCTCTGGGCCTCTGAATCTCTGGGACTCTGAATCTCTGGGATTCTGAATCTTTGGGGCTCTGAATCTCTGGGACGACTCTGAATCTCTGGGACGACTCTGAATCTCTGGGATGACTCTGAATCTCTGGGAATCTGAATCTCTGGGACTCCGAATCTCTGGGACACTGAATTTCTGGGACTCTGAATCTCTGGGACTCTGAATCTCTGGGACTCTGAATTTCTGGGACTCTGAATCTCTGGGACTCTGAATCTCTGGGACTCTGAATCTCTGGTACTCCTCTGAATCTCTGGGACTCTGAATCTCTGGGACGACTCTGAATCTCTGGGACTCTGAATCTCTGGACTCTGAATCTCTGGGACTCTGAATCTCTGGGACTCTGAATCTCTGGGACTCTGAATCGCTGGGAATCTGAATCTCTGGGACTCTGAACCACTGGGACTCTGAATCTCTGGGACTCTGAATCTCTGGGACTCTGACTCTCTGGGTTGACTCTGAATCTCTGGGACTCTGAATCTATGGGACTCTGAATCTCTGGGCCTCTGAATCTCTGGGAATCTGAATCTCTGGGAATCTGAATCTCTGGGACTCTGAATCTCTGGGACTCTGAATCTCTGGGCCTCTGAATCTCTGGGACTCTGAATCTCTGGGATTCTGAATCTCTGGGCCTCTGGGCCTCTGAATGTCTGGGCCTCTGAATCTCTGGGCCTCTGCATCTCTGGGACTCTGAATCTCTGGGATGCTGAATCTCTGGGACTCTGAATCTCTGGGAATCTGGATCCCTGAGATTCTGAATCTCTGGGACTCTGAATCTCTGGGACTCTGAATCTCTGGAACTCTGAATCTCTGGGACTCTGAATCTCTGGGACGCTGAATCTCTGGGATGCTAAATCTCTGGGACTCTGAATTCTGGGACTCTGAATCTCTGGGACACTGAATCTCTGGGACTCTGAATCTCTGTGACTCTGAATCTCTGGGGCTCTGAACCTCTGGGAGTCTGAATTTCTCAGACCCTGAATCTCTGGGACTCTGAAACTCTGGGACTCTGAATCTCTGGGACTCTGAATCTCATGGGACTCTGAATCTCTGGGACTCTGAATCTCTGGGACTCTGAATCTCTGGGACTCTGAATCTCTGGGAATCTGAATCTCTGGGACTCTGAACCACTGGGACTCTGAATCTCTGGGACTCTGAATCTCTGGGACTCTGACTCTCTGGGATGACTCTGAATCTCTGGGACTCTGAATCTATGGGACTCTGAATCTCTGGGCCTCTGAATCTCTGGGAATCTGAATCTCTGGGAATCTGAATCTCTGGGACTCTGAATCTCTGGGACTCTGAATCTCTGGGCCTCTGAATCTCTGGGACGCTGAATCTCTGGGATTCTGAATCTCTGGGCCTCTGGGCCTCTGAATGTCTGGGACTCTGAATCTCATGGGACTCTGAATCTCTGGGACTCTGAATCTCTGGGACTCTGAATCTCTGGGACTCTGAATCTCTGGGACTCTGAATCTCTGGGACTCTGAATCTCTGGGACTCTGAATCTCTGGGAGGACTCTGAATCTCTGGGACTCTGAATTTCTGGGACTCTGAATCTCTGGGACTCTGAATCTCTGGGACTCTGAATCTCTGGTACTCCTCTGAATCTCTGGGACTCTGAATCTCTGGGTCTCTGAATCTCTGGGACTCTGAATCTCTGGGACTCTGAATCTCTGGGACTCTGAATCTCTGGGACTCTGAATTTCTGGGACTCTGAATCTCTGGGACTCTGAATCTCTGGGACTCTGAATCTCTGGTACTCCTCTGAATCTCTGGGACTCTGAATTTCTGGGACTCCTCTGAATCTCTGGGACTCTGAATCTCTGGGACTCTGAATCTCTGGGAATGTGAATCTCTGGGACTCTGAATCTCTGGGACTCTGAATCTCTGGGACTCTGAATCTCTGGGACCCTGAATCTCTGGGACACTTAATCTCTGGGACTCTGAATCTCTGGGACTCTGAATCTCTGGAACTCTGAATCTCTGGGACTCTGAATCTCTGGGACGCTGAATCTCTGGGATGCTAAATCTCTGGGACTCTGAATTCTGGGACTCTGAATCTCTGGGACACTGAATCTCTGGGACTCTGAATCTCTGTGACTCTGAATCTCTGGGACTCTGAATCTCTGGGACTCTGAATCTCTGGGACTCTGAATCTCTGGGACTCTGAATTTCTGGGACTCCTCTGAATCTCTGGGACTCTGAATCTCTGGGACTCTGAATCTCTGGGAATGTGAATCTCTGGGACTCTGAATCTCTGGGACTCTGAATCTCTGGGACTCTGAATCTCTGGGACCCTGAATCTCTGGGACACTTAATCTCTGGGACTCTGAATCTCTGGGACTCTGAATCTCTGGAACTCTGAATCTCTGGGACTCTGAATCTCTGGGACGCTGAATCTCTGGGATGCTAAATCTCTGGGACTCTGAATTCTGGGACTCTGAATCTCTGGGACACTGAATCTCTGGGACTCTGAATCTCTGTGACTCTGAATCTCTGGGGCTCTGAACCTCTGGGAGTCTGAATTTCTCAGACCCTGAATCTCTGGGACTCTGAAACTCTGGGACTCTGAATCTCTGGGTCTCTGAATCTCATGGGACTCTGAATCTCTGGGACTCTGAATCTCTGGGACTCTGAATCTCTGGGACTCTGAATCTCTGGGACTCTGAATCTCTGGGACTCTGAATCTCTGGGACTCTGAATCTCTGGGAGGACTCTGAATCTCTGGGACGACTCTGAATCTCTGGGAATCTGAATCTCTGGGACTCTGAATCTCTGGGACTCTGAATCTCTGGGACGACTCTGAATCTCTGGGACTCTGAATCTCTGGACTCTGAATCTCTGGGACTCTGAATCTCTGGGACTCTGAATCTCAGGGACTCTGAATCTCTGGGAATCTGAATCTCTGGGACTCTGAACCTCTGGGACTCTGAATCTCTGGGACTCTGAATCTCTGGGACTCTGACTCTCTGGGATGACTCTGAATCTCTGGGACACTGAATCTATGGGACTCTGAATCTCTGGGCATGTGAATCTCTGGGACCCTGAATCTCTGGGACTCTGAATCTCTGGGATGACTCTGAATCTCTGGGACTCTGAATCTCTGGGACTCGGAATCTCTGGGCCTCTGAATCTCTGGGAAACTGAATCTCTGGGACTCTGAATCTCTGGGCCTCTGGGCCTCTGAATCTCTGAGCCTCTGAACCTCTGGGCCTCTGAATCTCTGGGACTCTGAATCTCTGGGATGACTCTGAATCTCTGGGACTCTGAATCTCTGGGACTCTGAATCTCTGGGCCTCTGAATCTCTGGGACTCTGAATCTCTGGGATTCTGAATCTTTGGGGCTCTGAATCTCTGGGACGACTCTGAATCTCTGGGACGACTCTGAATCTCTGGGATGACTCTGAATCTCTGGGAATCTGAATCTCTGGGACTCCGAATCTCTGGGACACTGAATTTCTGGGACTCTGAATCTCTGGGACTCTGAATCTCTGGGACTCTGAATTTCTGGGACTCTGAATCTCTGGGACTCTGAATCTCTGGGACTCTGAATCTCTGGTACTCCTCTGAATCTCTGGGACTCTGAATCTCTGGGACGACTCTGAATCTCTGGGACTCTGAATCTCTGGACTCTGAATCTCTGGGACTCTGAATCTCTGGGACTCTGAATCTCTGGGACTCTGAATCTCTGGGAATCTGAATCTCTGGGACTCTGAACCACTGGGACTCTGAATCTCTGGGACTCTGAATCTCTGGGACTCTGACTCTCTGGGTTGACTCTGAATCTCTGGGACTCTGAATCTATGGGACTCTGAATCTCTGGGCCTCTGAATCTCTGGGAATCTGAATCTCTGGGAATCTGAATCTCTGGGACTCTGAATCTCTGGGACTCTGAATCTCTGGGCCTCTGAATCTCTGGGACTCTGAATCTCTGGGATTCTGAATCTCTGGGCCTCTGGGCCTCTGAATGTCTGGGCCTCTGAATCTCTGGGCCTCTGCATCTCTGGGACTCTGAATCTCTGGGATGCTGAATCTCTGGGACTCTGAATCTCTGGGAATCTGAATCCCTGAGATTCTGAATCTCTGGGACTCTGAATCTCTGGGACTCTGAATCTCTGGGACTCTGAATCTCTGGGACTCTGAATCTCTGGGACTCTGAATCTCTGGGACTCTGTATATCTGGGTCACTGAATCTCTGGGATTCTGAATCTCTGGGGCTCTGAATCTCTGGGACGACTCTGAATCTCTGGGACGACTCTGAATCTCTGGGATGACTCTGAATCTCTGGGAATCTGAATCTCTGGGACTCTGAATCTCTGGGACACTGAATCTCTGGGACTCTGAATCTCTGGGACTCTGAATCTCTGGGACTCTGAATTTCTGGGACTCTGAATCTCTGGGACTCTGAATCTCTGGGACTCTGAATCTCTGGTACTCCTCTGAATCTCTGGGACTCTGAATCTCTGGGACGACTCTGAATCTCTGGGACTCTGAATCTCTGGACTCTGAATCTCTGGGACTCTGAATCTCTGGGACTCTGAATCTCTGGGACTCTGAATCTCTGGGAATCTGAATCTCTGTGACTCTGAACCTCTGGGACTCTGAATCTCTGGGACTCTGAATCTCTGGGACTCTGACTCTCTGGGATTACTCTGAATCTCTGGGACTCTGAATCTATGGGACTCTGAATCTCTGGGCCTCTGAATCTCTGGGACCCTGAATCTCTGGGACTCTGAATCTCTGGGATGACTCTGAATCTCTGGGACTCTGAATCTCTGGGACTCGGAATCTCTGGGCCTCTGAATCTCTGGGAATCTGAATCTCTGGGACTCTGAATCTCTGGGCCTCTGGGCCTCTGAATCTCTGGGCCTCTGAACCTCTGGGCCTCTGAATCTCTGGGACTCTGAATCTCTGGGATGACTCTGAATTTCTGGGACTCTGAATCTCTGGGACTCTGAATCTCTGGGCCTCTGAATCTCTGGGACTCTGAATCTCTGGGATTCTGAATCTCTGGGCCTCTGGGCCTCTGAATCTCTGGGCCTCTGAATGTCTGGGCCTCTGCATCTCTGGTACACTGAATCTCTGGGACTCTGAATTTCTGGGACTCTGAATCTCTGGGACTCTGAATCTCTGGGACTCTGAATCTCTGGTACTCCTCTGAATCTCTGGGACTCTGAATCTCTGGGACTCTGAATCTCTGGGACTCTGAATCTCTGGGACTCTGAATCTCTGGGACTCTGAATCTCTGGGACTCTGAATTTCTGGGACTCTGAATCTCTGGGACTCTGAATCTCTGGGACTCTGAATCTCTGGTACTCCTCTGAATCTCTGGGACTCTGAATTTCTGGGACTCCTCTGAATCTCTGGGACTCTGAATCTCTGGGATTCTGAATCTCTGGGAATGTGAATCTCTGGGACTCTGAATCTCTGGGACTCTGAATCTCTGGGACTCTGAATCTCTGGGACCCTGAATCTCTGGGACACTTAATCTCTGGGTCTCTGAAACTCTGGGACTCTGAATCTCTGGAACTCTGAATCTCTGGGACTCTGAATCTCTGGGACGCTGAATCTCTGGGATGCTAAATCTCTGGGACTCTGAATTCTGGGACTCTGAATCTCTGGGACACTGAATCTCTGGGACTCTGAATCTCTGTGACACTGAATCTCTGGGGCTCTGAACCTCTGGGAGTCTGAATTTCTCAGACCCTGAATCTCTGGGACTCTGAAACTCTGGGACTCTGAATCTCTGGGACTCTGAATCTCATGGGACACTGAATCTCTGGGACTCTGAATCTCTGGGACTCTGAATCTCTGGGACTCTGAATCTCTGGGACTCTGAATCTCTGGGACTCTGAATCTCTGGGACTCTGAATCTCTGGGAGGACTCTGAATCTCTGGGACGACTCTGAATCTCTGGGAATCTGAATCTCTGGGACTCTGAATCTCTGGGACTCTGAATCTCTGGGACGACTCTGAATCTCTGGGACTCTGAATCTCTGGACTCTGAATCTCTGGGACTCTGAATCTCTGGGACTCTGAATCTCTGGGACTCTGAATCTCTGGGAATCTGAATCTCTGGGACTCTGAACCTCTGGGACTCTGAATCTCTGGGACTCTGAATCTCTGGGACTCTGACTCTCTGGGATGACTCTGAATCTCTGGGACACTGAATCTCTGGGACTCTGAATCTCTGGACTCTGAATCTCTGGGACTCTGAATCTCTGGGACTCTGACTCTCTGGGATGACTCTGAATCTCTGGGACTCTGAATCTATGGGACTCTGAATCTCTGGGCCTCTGAATCTCTGGGACCCTGAATCTCTGGGACTCTGAATCTCTTGGATGACTCTGAATCTCTGGGACTCTGAATCTCTGGGACTCGGAATCTCTGGGCCTCTGAATCTCTGGGAATCTGAATCTCTGGGACTCCGAATCTCTGGGACACTGAATTTCTGGGACTCTGAATCTCTGGGACTCTGAATCTCTGGGACTCTGAATTTCTGGGACTCTGAATCTCTGGGACTCTGAATCTCTGGGACTCTGAATCTCTGGTACTCCTCTGAATCTCTGGGACTCTGAATCTCTGGGACGACTCTGAATCTCTGGGACTCTGAATCTCTGGACTCTGAATCTCTGGGACTCTGAATCTCTGGGACTCTGAATCTCTGGGACTCTGAATCTCTGGGAATCTGAATCTCTGGGACTCTGAACCACTGGGACTCTGAATCTCTGGGACTCTGAATCTCTGGGACTCTGACTCTCTGGGTTGACTCTGAATCTCTGGGACTCTGAATCTATGGGACTCTGAATCTCTGGGCCTCTGAATCTCTGGGAATCTGAATCTCTGGGAATCTGAATCTCTGGGACTCTGAATCTCTGGGACTCTGAATCTCTGGGCCTCTGAATCTCTGGGACTCTGAATCTCTGGGATTCTGAATCTCTGGGCCTCTGGGCCTCTGAATGTCTGGGCCTCTGAATCTCTGGGCCTCTGCATCTCTGGGACTCTGAATCTCTGGGATGCTGAATCTCTGGGACTCTGAATCTCTGGGAATCTGAATCCCTGAGATTCTGAATCTCTGGGACTCTGAATCTCTGGGACTCTGAATCTCTGGGACTCTGAATCTCTGGGACTCTGAATCTCTGGGACTCTGAATCTCTGGGACTCTGTATATCTGGGTCACTGAATCTCTGGGATTCTGAATCTCTGGGGCTCTGAATCTCTGGGACGACTCTGAATCTCTGGGAATCTGAATCTCTGGGACTCTGAATCTCTGGGACACTGAATCTCTGGGACTCTGAATCTCTGGGACTCTGAATCTCTGGGACTCTGAATTTCTGGGACTCTGAATCTCTGGGACTCTGAATCTCTGGGACTCTGAATCTCTGGTACTCCTCTGAATCTCTGGGACTCTGAATCTCTGGGACGACTCTGAATCTCTGGGACTCTGAATCTCTGGACTCTGAATCTCTGGGACTCTGAATCTCTGGGACTCTGAATCTCTGGGACTCTGAATCTCTGGGAATCTGAATCTCTGTGACTCTGAACCTCTGGGACTCTGAATCTCTGGGACTCTGAATCTCTGGGACTCTGACTCTCTGGGATTACTCTGAATCTCTGGGACTCTGAATCTATGGGACTCTGAATCTCTGGGCCTCTGAATCTCTGGGACCCTGAATCTCTGGGACTCTGAATCTCTGGGATGACTCTGAATCTCTGGGACTCTGAATCTCTGGGACTCGGAATCTCTGGGCCTCTGAATCTCTGGGAATCTGAATCTCTGGGACTCTGAATCTCTGGGCCTCTGGGCCTCTGAATCTCTGGGCCTCTGAACCTCTGGGCCTCTGAATCTCTGGGACTCTGAATCTCTGGGATGACTCTGAATTTCTGGGACTCTGAATCTCTGGGACTCTGAATCTCTGGGCCTCTGAATCTCTGGGACTCTGAATCTCTGGGATTCTGAATCTCTGGGCCTCTGGGCCTCTGAATCTCTGGGCCTCTGAATGTCTGGGCCTCTGCATCTCTGGTACACTGAATCTCTGGGACTCTGAATTTCTGGGACTCTGAATCTCTGGGACTCTGAATCTCTGGGACTCTGAATCTCTGGTACTCCTCTGAATCTCTGGGACTCTGAATCTCTGGGACTCTGAATCTCTGGGACTCTGAATCTCTGGGACTCTGAATCTCTGGGACTCTGAATCTCTGGGACTCTGAATTTCTGGGACTCTGAATCTCTGGGACTCTGAATCTCTGGGACTCTGAATCTCTGGTACTCCTCTGAATCTCTGGGACTCTGAATTTCTGGGACTCCTCTGAATCTCTGGGACTCTGAATCTCTGGGATTCTGAATCTCTGGGAATGTGAATCTCTGGGACTCTGAATCTCTGGGACTCTGAATCTCTGGGACTCTGAATCTCTGGGACCCTGAATCTCTGGGACACTTAATCTCTGGGTCTCTGAAACTCTGGGACTCTGAATCTCTGGAACTCTGAATCTCTGGGACTCTGAATCTCTGGGACGCTGAATCTCTGGGATGCTAAATCTCTGGGACTCTGAATTCTGGGACTCTGAATCTCTGGGACACTGAATCTCTGGGACTCTGAATCTCTGTGACTCTGAATCTCTGGGGCTCTGAACCTCTGGGAGTCTGAATTTCTCAGACCCTGAATCTCTGGGACTCTGAAACTCTGGGACTCTGAATCTCTGGGACTCTGAATCTCATGGGACACTGAATCTCTGGGACTCTGAATCTCTGGGACTCTGAATCTCTGGGACTCTGAATCTCTGGGACTCTGAATCTCTGGGACTCTGAATCTCTGGGACTCTGAATCTCTGGGAGGACTCTGAATCTCTGGGACGACTCTGAATCTCTGGGAATCTGAATCTCTGGGACTCTGAATCTCTGGGACTCTGAATCTCTGGGACGACTCTGAATCTCTGGGACTCTGAATCTCTGGACTCTGAATCTCTGGGACTCTGAATCTCTGGGACTCTGAATCTCTGGGACTCTGAATCTCTGGGAATCTGAATCTCTGGGACTCTGAACCTCTGGGACTCTGAATCTCTGGGACTCTGAATCTCTGGGACTCTGACTCTCTGGGATGACTCTGAATCTCTGGGACACTGAATCTCTGGGACTCTGAATCTCTGGACTCTGAATCTCTGGGACTCTGAATCTCTGGGACTCTGACTCTCTGGGATGACTCTGAATCTCTGGGACTCTGAATCTATGGGACTCTGAATCTCTGGGCCTCTGAATCTCTGGGACCCTGAATCTCTGGGACTCTGAATCTCTTGGATGACTCTGAATCTCTGGGACTCTGAATCTCTGGGACTCGGAATCTCTGGGCCTCTGAATCTCTGGGAATCTGAATCTCTGGGACTCTGAATCTCCAGGCCTCTGGGCCTCTGAATCTCTGGGCCTCTGAACCTCTGGGCCTCTGAATCTCTGGGACTCTGAATCTCTGGGATGACTCTGAATCTCTGGGACTCTGAATCTCTGGGACTCTGAATCTCTGGGCCTCTGAATCTCTGGGACTCTGAATCTCTGGGATTCTGAATCTCTGGGCCTCTGGGCCTCTGAATCTCTGGGCCTCTGAATGTCTGGGCCTCTGCATCTCTGGTACACTGAATCTCTGGGACTCTGAATTTCTGGGACTCTGAATCTCTGGGACTCTGAATCTCTGGGACTCTGAATCTCTGGTACTCCTCTGAATCTCTGGGACTCTGAATCTCTGGGACTCTGAATCTCTGGGACTGTGAATCTCTGGGACTCTGAATCTCTGGGACTCTGAATTTCTGGGACTCTGAATCTCTGGGACTCTGAATCTCTGGGACTCTGAATCTCTGGTACTCCTCTGAATCTCTGGGACTCTGAATTTCTGGGACTCCTCTGAATCTCTGGGACTCTGAATCTCTGGGACTCTGAATCTCTGGGAATGTGAATCTCTTGGACTCTGAATCTCTGCGACTCTGAATCTCTGGGACTCTGAATCTCTGGGACCCTGAATCTCTGGGACTCTGAATCTCTGGGATGACTCTGAATCTCTGGGACTCTGAATCTCTGGGACTCGGAATCTCTGGGCCTCTGAATCTCCTGGAATCTGAATCTCTGGGACTCTGAATCTCTGGGCCTCTGGGCCTCTGAATCTCTGGGCCTCTGAACCTCTGGGCCTCTGAATCTCTGGGACTCTGAATCTCTGGGATGACTCTGAATCTCTGGGACTCTGAATCTCTGGGACTCTGAATCTCTGGGCCTCTGAATCTCTGGGACTCTGAATCTCTGGGATTCTGAATCTCTGGGCCTCTGGGCCTCTGAATCTATGGGCCTCTGAATGTCTGGGCCTCTGCATCTCTGGTACACTGAATCTCTGGGACTCTGAATTTCTGGGACTCTGAATCTCTGGGACTCTGAATCTCTGGGACTCTGAATCTCTGGTACTCCTCTGAATCTCTGGGACTCTGAATCTCTGGGACTCTGAATCTCTGGGACTCTGAATCTCTGGGACTCTGAATCTCTGGGACTCTGAATCTCTGGGACTCTGAATTTCTGGGACTCTGAATCTCTGGGACTCTGAATCTCTGGGACTCTGAATCTCTGGGACTCCTCTGAATCTCTGGGACTCTGAATTTCTGGGACTCCTCTGAATCTCTGGGACTCTGAATCTCTGGGACTCTGAATTTCTGGGACTCTGAATCTCTGGGACTCTGAATCTCTGGGACTCTGAATCTCTGGTACTCCTCTGAATCTCTGGGACTCTGAATCTCTGGGACGACTCTGAATCTCTGGGACTCTGAATCTCTGGACTGTGAATCTCTGGGACTCTGAATCTCTGGGACTCTGAATCTCTGGGACTCTGAATCTCTGGGAATCTGAATCTCTGGGACTCTGAACCACTGGGACTCTGAATCTCTGGGACTCTGAATCTCTGGGACTCTGACTCTCTGGGTTGACTCTGAATCTCTGGGACTCTGAATCTATGGGACTCTGAATCTCTGGGCCTCTGAATCTCTGGGAATCTGAATCTCTGGGAATCTGAATCTCTGGGACTCTGAATCTCTGGGACTCTGAATCTCTGGGCCTCTGAATCTCTGGGACTCTGAATCTCTGGGATTCTGAATCTCTGGGCCTCTGGGCCTCTGAATGTCTGGGCCTCTGAATCTCTGGGCCTCTGCATCTCTGGGACTCTGAATCTCTGGGATGCTGAATCTCTGGGACTCTGAATCTCTGGGAATCTGGATCCCTGAGATTCTGAATCTCTGGGACTCTGAATCTCTGGGACTCTGAATCTCTGGAACTCTGAATCTCTGGGACTCTGAATCTCTGGGACGCTGAATCTCTGGGATGCTAAATCTCTGGGACTCTGAATTCTGGGACTCTGAATCTCTGGGACACTGAATCTCTGGGACTCTGAATCTCTGTGACTCTGAATCTCTGGGGCTCTGAACCTCTGGGAGTCTGAATTTCTCAGACCCTGAATCTCTGGGACTCTGAAACTCTGGGACTCTGAATCTCTGGGACTCTGAATCTCATGGGACTCTGAATCTCTGGGACTCTGAATCTCTGGGACTCTGAATCTCTGGGACTCTGAATCTCTGGGACTCTGAATCTCTGGGACTCTGAATCTCTGGGACTCTGAATCTCTGGGACTCTGAATTTCTGGGACTCTGAATCTCTGGGACTCTGAATCTCTGGGACTCTGAATCTCTGGTACTCCTCTGAATCTCTGGGACTCTGAATCTCTGGGACTCTGAATCTCTGGGACTCTGAATCTCTGGGACTCTGAATCTCTGGGACTCTGAATCTCTGGGACTCTGAATTTCTGGGACTCTGAATCTCTGGGACTCTGAATCTCTGGGACTCTGAATCTCTGGTACTCCTCTGAATCTCTGGGACTCTGAATTTCTGGGACTCCTCTGAATCTCTGGGACTCTGAATCTCTGGGACTCTGAATCTCTGGGAATGTGAATCTCTGGGACTCTGAATCTCTGGGACTCTGAATCTCTGGGACTCTGAATCTCTGGGACCCTGAATCTCTGGGACACTTAATCTCTGGGACTCTGAATCTCTGGGACTCTGAATCTCTGGAACTCTGAATCTCTGGGACTCTGAATCTCTGGGACGCTGAATCTCTGGGATGCTAAAGCTCTGGGACTCTGAATTCTGGGACTCTGAATCTCTGGGACACTGAATCTCTGGGACTCTGAATCTCTGTGACTCTGAATCTCTGGGGCTCTGAACCTCTGGGAGTCTGAATTTCTCAGACCCTGAATCTCTGGGACTCTGAAACTCTGGGACTCTGAATCTCTGGGACTCTGAATCTCATGGGACTCTGAATCTCTGGGACTCTGAATCTCTGGGACTCTGAATCTCTGGGACTCTGAATCTCTGGGACTCTGAATCTCTGGGACTCTGAATCTCTGGGACTCTGAATCTCTGGGAGGACTCTGAATCTCTGGGACGACTCTGAATCTCTGGGAATCTGAATCTCTGGGACTCTGAATCTCTGGGACTCTGAATCTCTGGGACGACTCTGAATCTCTGGGACTCTGAATCTCTGGACTCTGAATCTCTGGGACTCTGAATCTCTGGGACTCTGAATCTCAGGGACTCTGAATCTCTGGGAATCTGAATCTCTGGGACTCTGAATCTCTGGGACTCTGACTCTCTGGGATGACTCTGAATCTCTGGGACACTGAATCTATGGGACTCTGAATCTCTGGGCATGTGAATCTCTGGGACCCTGAATCTCTGGGACTCTGAATCTCTGGGATGACTCTGAATCTCTGGGACTCTGAATCTCTGGGACTCGGAATCTCTGGGCCTCTGAATCTCTGGGAAACTGAATCTCTGGGACTCTGAATCTCTGGGCCTCTGGGCCTCTGAATCTCTGAGCCTCTGAACCTCTGGGCCTCTGAATCTCTGGGACTCTGAATCTCTGGGATGACTCTGAATCTCTGGGACTCTGAATCTCTGGGACTCTGAATCTCTGGGCCTCTGAATCTCTGGGACTCTGAATCTCTGGGATTCTGAATCTTTGGGGCTCTGAATCTCTGGGACGACTCTGAATCTCTGGGACGACTCTGAATCTCTGGGATGACTCTGAATCTCTGGGAATCTGAATCTCTGGGACTCCGAATCTCTGGGACACTGAATTTCTGGGACTCTGAATCTCTGGGACTCTGAATCTCTGGGACACTGAATTTCTGGGACTCTGAATCTCTGGGACTCTGAATCTCTGGGACTCTGAATCTCTGGTACTCCTCTGAATCTCTGGGACTCTGAATCTCTGGGACGACTCTGAATCTCTGGGACTCTGAATCTCTGGACTCTGAATCTCTGGGACTCTGAATCTCTGGGACTCTGAATCTCTGGGACTCTGAATCTCTGGGAATCTGAATCTCTGGGACTCTGAACCACTGGGACTCTGAATCTCTGGGACTCTGAATCTCTGGGACTCTGACTCTCTGGGTTGACTCTGAATCTCTGGGACTCTGAATCTATGGGACTCTGAATCTCTGGGCCTCTGAATCTCTGGGAATCTGAATCTCTGGGAATCTGAATCTCTGGGACTCTGAATCTCTGGGACTCTGAATCTCTGGGCCTCTGAATCTCTGGGACTCTGAATCTCTGGGATTCTGAATCTCTGGGCCTCTGGGCCTCTGAATGTCTGGGCCTCTGAATCTCTGGGCCTCTGCATCTCTGGGACTCTGAATCTCTGGGATGCTGAATCTCTGGGACTCTGAATCTCTGGGAATCTGGATCCCTGAGATTCTGAATCTCTGGGACTCTGAATCTCTGGGACTCTGAATCTCTGGGACTCTGAATCTCTGGGCCTCTGCATCTCTGGGACTCTGAATCTCTGGGATGCTGAATCTCTGGGACTCTGAATCTCTGGGAATCTGGATCCCTGAGATTCTGAATCTCTGGGACTCTGAATCTCTGGGACTCTGAATCTCTGGAACTCTGAATCTCTGGGACTCTGAATCTCTGGGACGCTGAATCTCTGGGATGCTAAATCTCTGGGACTCTGAATTCTGGGACTCTGAATCTCTGGGACACTGAATCTCTGGGACTCTGAATCTCTGTGACTCTGAATCTCTGGGGCTCTGAACCTCTGGGAGTCTGAATTTCTCAGACCCTGAATCTCTGGGACTCTGAAACTCTGGGACTCTGAATCTCTGGGACTCTGAATCTCATGGGACTCTGAATCTCTGGGACTCTGAATCTCTGGGACTCTGAATCTCTGGGACTCTGAATCTCTGGGACTCTGAATCTCTGGGACTCTGAATCTCTGGGACTCTGAATCTCTGGGACTCTGAATTTCTGGGACTCTGAATCTCTGGGACTCTGAATCTCTGGGACTCTGAATCTCTGGTACTCCTCTGAATCTCTGGGACTCTGAATCTCTGGGACTCTGAATCTCTGGGACTCTGAATCTCTGGTACTCTGAATCTCTGGGACTCTGAATCTCTGGGACTCTGAATTTCTGGGACTCTGAATCTCTGGGACTCTGAATCTCTGGGACTCTGAATCTCTGGTACTCCTCTGAATCTCTGGGACTCTGAATTTCTGGGACTCCTCTGAATCTCTGGGACTCTGAATCTCTGGGACTCTGAATCTCTGGGAATGTGAATCTCTGGGACTCTGAATCTCTGGGACTCTGAATCTCTGGGACTCTGAATCTCTGGGACCCTGAATCTCTGGGACACTTAATCTCTGGGACTCTGAATCTCTGGGACTCTGAATCTCTGGAACTCTGAATCTCTGGGACTCTGAATCTCTGGGACGCTGAATCTCTGGGATGCTAAAGCTCTGGGACTCTGAATTCTGGGACTCTGAATCTCTGGGACACTGAATCTCTGGGACTCTGAATCTCTGTGACTCTGAATCTCTGGGGCTCTGAACCTCTGGGAGTCTGAATTTCTCAGACCCTGAATCTCTGGGACTCTGAAACTCTGGGACTCTGAATCTCTGGGACTCTGAATCTCATGGGACTCTGAATCTCTGGGACTCTGAATCTCTGGGACTCTGAATCTCTGGGACTCTGAATCTCTGGGACTCTGAATCTCTGGGACTCTGAATCTCTGGGACTCTGAATCTCTGGGAGGACTCTGAATCTCTGGGACGACTCTGAATCTCTGGGAATCTGAATCTCTGGGACTCTGAATCTCTGGGACTCTGAATCTCTGGGACGACTCTGAATCTCTGGGACTCTGAATCTCTGGACTCTGAATCTCTGGGACTCTGAATCTCTGGGACTCTGAATCTCAGGGACTCTGAATCTCTGGGAATCTGAATCTCTGGGACTCTGAATCTCTGGGACTCTGACTCTCTGGGATGACTCTGAATCTCTGGGACACTGAATCTATGGGACTCTGAATCTCTGGGCATGTGAATCTCTGGGACCCTGAATCTCTGGGACTCTGAATCTCTGGGATGACTCTGAATCTCTGGGACTCTGAATCTCTGGGACTCGGAATCTCTGGGCCTCTGAATCTCTGGGAAACTGAATCTCTGGGACTCTGAATCTCTGGGCCTCTGGGCCTCTGAATCTCTGAGCCTCTGAACCTCTGGGCCTCTGAATCTCTGGGACTCTGAATCTCTGGGATGACTCTGAATCTCTGGGACTCTGAATCTCTGGGACTCTGAATCTCTGGGCCTCTGAATCTCTGGGACTCTGAATCTCTGGGATTCTGAATCTTTGGGGCTCTGAATCTCTGGGACGACTCTGAATCTCTGGGACGACTCTGAATCTCTGGGATGACTCTGAATCTCTGGGAATCTGAATCTCTGGGACTCCGAATCTCTGGGACACTGAATTTCTGGGACTCTGAATCTCTGGGACTCTGAATCTCTGGGACACTGAATTTCTGGGACTCTGAATCTCTGGGACTCTGAATCTCTGGGACTCTGAATCTCTGGTACTCCTCTGAATCTCTGGGACTCTGAATCTCTGGGACGACTCTGAATCTCTGGGACTCTGAATCTCTGGACTCTGAATCTCTGGGACTCTGAATCTCTGGGACTCTGAATCTCTGGGACTCTGAATCTCTGGGAATCTGAATCTCTGGGACTCTGAACCACTGGGACTCTGAATCTCTGGGACTCTGAATCTCTGGGACTCTGACTCTCTGGGTTGACTCTGAATCTCTGGGACTCTGAATCTATGGGACTCTGAATCTCTGGGCCTCTGAATCTCTGGGAATCTGAATCTCTGGGAATCTGAATCTCTGGGACTCTGAATCTCTGGGACTCTGAATCTCTGGGCCTCTGAATCTCTGGGACTCTGAATCTCTGGGATTCTGAATCTCTGGGCCTCTGGGCCTCTGAATGTCTGGGCCTCTGAATCTGTGGGCCTCTGCTTCTCTGGGACTCTGAATCTCTGGGATGCTGAATCTCTGGGACTCTGAATCTCTGGGAATCTGGATCCCTGAGATTCTGAATCTCTGGGACTCTGAATCTCTGGGACTCTGAATCTCTGGGACTCTGAATCTCTGGGACTCTGAATCTCTGGGACTCTGAATCTCTGGGACTCTGTATATCTGTGTCACTGAATCTCTGGGATTCTGAATCTCTGGGGCTCTGAATCTCTGGGACGACTCTGAATCTCTGGGACGACTCTGAATCTCTGGGATGACTCTGAATCTCTGGGAATCTGAATCTCTGGGATTCTGAATCTCTGGGACACTGAATCTCTGGGACTCTGAATCTCTGGGACTCTGAATCTCTGGGACTCTGAATTTCTGGGACTCTGAATCTCTGGGACTCTGAATCTCTGGGACTCTGAATCTCTGGTACTCCTCTGAATCTCTGGGACTCTGAATCTCTGGGACGACTCTGAATCTCTGGGACTCTGAATCTCTGGACTCTGAATCTCTGGGACTCTGAATCTCTGGGACTCTGAATCTCTGGGACTCTGAATCTCTGGGAATCTGAATCTCTGTGACTCTGAACCTCTGGGACTCTGAATCTCTGGGACTCTGAATCTCTGGGACTCTGACTCTCTGGGATGACTCTGAATCTCTGGGACTCTGAATCTATGGGACTCTGAATCTCTGGGCCTCTGAATCTCTGGGACCCTGAATCTCTGGGACTCTGAATCTCTGGGATGACTCTGAATCTCTGGGACTCTGATTCTCTGGGACTCGGAATCTCTGGGCCTCTGAATCTCTGGGAATCTGAATCTCTGGGACTCTGAATCTCTGGGCCTCTGGGCCTCTGAATCTCTGGGCCTCTGAACCTCTGGGCCTCTGAATCTCTGGGACTCTGAATCTCTGGGATGACTCTGAATTTCTGGGACTCTGAATCTCTGGGACTCTGAATCTCTGGGCCTCTGAATCTCTGGGACTCTGAATCTCTGGGATTCTGAATCTCTGGGCCTCTGGGCCTCTGAATCTCTGGGCCTCTGAATGTCTGGGCCTCTGCATCTCTGGTACACTGAATCTCTGGGACTCTGAATTTCTGGGACTCTGAATCTCTGGGACTCTGAATCTCTGGGACTCTGAATCTCTGGTACTCCTCTGAATCTCTGGGACTCTGAATCTCTGGGACTCTGAATCTCTGGGACTCTGAATCTCTGGGACTCTGAATCTCTGGGACTCTGAATCTCTGGGACTCTGAATTTCTGGGACTCTGAATCTCTGGGACTCTGAATCTCTGGGACTCTGAATCTCTGGTACTCCTCTGAATCTCTGGGACTCTGAATTTCTGGGACTCCTCTGAATCTCTGGGACTCTGAATCTCTGGGACTCTGAATCTCTGGGAATGTGAATCTCTGGGACTCTGAATCTCTGGGACTCTGAATCTCTGGGACTCTGAATCTCTGGGACCCTGAATCTCTGGGACACTTAATCTCTGGGTCTCTGAAACTCTGGGACTCTGAATCTCTGGAACTCTGAATCTCTGGGACTCTGAATCTCTGGGACGCTGAATCTCTGGGATGCTAAATCTCTGGGACTCTGAATTCTGGGACTCTGAATCTCTGGGACACTGAATCTCTGGGACTCTGAATCTCTGTGACTCTGAATCTCTGGGGCTCTGAACCTCTGGGAGTCTGAATTTCTCAGACCCTGAATCTCTGGGACTCTGAAACTCTGGGACTCTGAATCTCTGGGACTCTGAATCTCATGGGACTCTGAATCTCTGGGACTCTGAATCTCTGGGACTCTGAATCTCTGGGACTCTGAATCTCTGGGACTCTGAATCTCTGGGACTCTGAATCTCTGGGAGGACTCTGAATCTCTGGGACGACTCTGAATCTCTGGGAATCTGAATCTCTGGGACTCTGAATCTCTGGGACTCTGAATCTCTGGGACGACTCTGAATCTCTGGGACTCTGAATCTCTGGACTCTGAATCTCTGGGACTCTGAATCTCTGGGACTCTGAATCTCTGGGACTCTGAATCTCTGGGAATCTGAATCTCTGGGACTCTGAACCTCTGGGACTCTGAATCTCTGGGACTCTGAATCTCTGGGACTCTGACTCTCTGGGATGACTCTGAATCTCTGGGACACTGAATCTCTGGGACTCTGAATCTCTGGACTCTGAATCTCTGGGACTCTGAATCTCTGGGACTCTGACTCTCTGGGATGACTCTGAATCTCTGGGACTCTGAATCTATGGGACTCTGAATCTCTGGGCCTCTGAATCTCTGGGACCCTGAATCTCTGGGACTCTGAATCTCTGGGATGACTCTGAATCTCTGGGACTCTGAATCTCTGGGACTCGGAATCTCTGGGCCTCTGAATCTCTGGGAATCTGAATCTCTGGGACTCTGAATCTCCGGGCCTCTGGGCCTCTGAATCTCTGGGCCTCTGAACCTCTGGGCCTCTGAATCTCTGGGACTCTGAATCTCTGGGATGACTCTGAATCTCTGGGACTCTGAATCTCTGGGACTCTGAATCTCTGGGCCTCTGAATCTCTGGGATTCTGAATCTCTGGGATTCTGAATCTCTGGGCCTCTGGGCCTCTGAATCTCTGGGCCTCTGAATGTCTGGGCCTCTGCATCTCTGGTACACTGAATCTCTGGGACTCTGAATTTCTGGGACTCTGAATCTCTGGGACTCTGAATCTCTGGGACTCTGAATCTCTGGTACTCCTCTGAATCTCTGGGACTCTGAATCTCTGGGACTCTGAATCTCTGGGACTCTGAATCTCTGGGACTCTGAATCTCTGGGACTCTGAATTTCTGGGACTCTGAATCTCTGGGACTCTGAATCTCTGGGACTCTGAATCTCTGGTACTCCTCTGAATCTCTGGGACTCTGAATTTCTGGGACTCCTCTGAATCTCTGGGACTCTGAATCTCTGGGACTCTGAATCTCTGGGAATGTGAATCTCTTGGACTCTGAATCTCTGGGACTCTGAATCTCTGGGACTCTGAATCTCTGGGACCCTGAATCTCTGGGACTCTGAATCTCTGGGATGACTCTGAATCTCTGGGACTCTGAATCTCTGGGACTCGGAATCTCTGGGCCTCTGAATCTCCTGGAATCTGAATCTCTGGGACTCTGAATCTCTGGGCCTCTGGGCCTCTGAATCTCTGGGCCTCTGAACCTCTGGGCCTCTGAATCTCTGGGACTCTGAATCTCTGGGATGACTCTGAATCTCTGGGACTCTGGATCTCTGGGACTCTGAATCTCTGGGCCTCTGAATCTCTGGGACTCTGAATCTCTGGGATTCTGAATCTCTGGGCCTCTGGGCCTCTGAATCTCTGGGCCTCTGAATGTCTGGGCCTCTGCATCTCTGGTACACTGAATCTCTGGGACTCTGAATTTCTGGGACTCTGAATCTCTGGGACTCTGAATCTCTGGGACTCTGAATCTCTGGTACTCCTCTGAATCTCTGGGACTCTGAATCTCTGGGACTCTGAATCTCTGGGACTCTGAATCTCTGGGACTCTGAATCTCTGGGACTCTGAATCTCTGGGACTCTGAATTTCTGGGACTCTGAATCTCTGGGACTCTGAATCTCTGGGACTCTGAATCTCTGGTACTCCTCTGAATCTCTGGGACTCTGAATTTCTGGGACTCCTCTGAATCTCTGGGACTCTGAATCTCTGGGACGCTGAATCTCTGGGAATGTGAATCTCTGGGACTCTGAATCTCTGGGACTCTGAATCTCTGGGACTCTGAATCTCTGGGACCCTGAATCTCTGGGACACTTAATCTCTGGGACTCTGAATCTCTGGGACTCTGAATCTCTGGAACTCTGAATCTCTGGGACTCTGAATCTCTGGGATGCTGAATCTCTGGGATGCTAAATCTCTGGGACTCTGAATTCTGGGACTCTGAATCTCTGGGACACTGAATCTCTGGGACTCTGAATCTCTGTGACTCTGAATCTCTGGGGCTCTGAACCTCTGGGAGTCTGAATTTCTCAGACCCTGAATCTCTGGGACTCTGAAACTCTGGGACTCTGAATCTCTGGGACTCTGAATCTCATGGGACTCTGAATCTCTGGGACTCTGAATCTCTGGGACTCTGAATCTCTGGGACTCTGAATCTCTGGGACTCTGAATCTCTGGGACTCTGAATCTCTGGGACTCTGAATCTCTGGGAGGACTCTGAATCTCTGGGACGACTCTGAATCTCTGGGAATCTGAATCTCTGGGACTCTGAGTCTCTGGGACTCTGAATCTCTGGGACGACTCTGAATCTCTGGGACTCTGAATCTCTGGACTCTGAATCTCTGGGACTCTGAATCTCTGGGACTCTGAATCTCTGGGACTCTGAATCTCTGGGAATCTGAATCTCTGGGACTCTGAACCTCTGGGACTCTGAATCTCTGGGACTGAATCTCTGGGACTCTGACTCTCTGGGACTCTGAATCTCTGGGATTCTGAATCTCTGGGCCTCTGGGCCTCTGAATGTCTGGGCCTCTGAATCTCTGGGCCTCTGCATCTCTGGGACTCTGAATCTCTGGGATGCTGAATCTCTGGGACTCTGAATCTCTGGGAATCTGGATCCCTGAGATTCTGAATCTCTGGGACTCTGAATCTCTGGGACTCTGAATCTCTGGGACTCTGAATCTCTGGGACTCTGAATCTCTGGGACTCTGAATCTCTGGGACTCTGTATATCTGGGTCACTGAATCTCTGGGATTCTGAATCTCTGGGGCTCTGAATCTCTGGGACGACTCTGAATCTCTGGGACGACTCTGAATCTCTGGGATGACTCTGAATCTCTGGGAATCTGAATCTCTGGGACTCTGAATCTCTGGGACTCTGAATCTCTGGGACTCTGAATCTCTGGGACTCTGAATTTCTGGGACTCTGAATCTCTGGGACTCTGAATCTCTGGGACTCTGAATCTCTGGTACTCCTCTGAATCTCTGGGACTCTGAATCTCTGGACTCTGAATCTCTGGACTCTGAATCTCTGGGACTCTGAAACTCTGGGACTCTGAATCTCTGGGACTCTGAATCTCTGGGATGACTCTGAATCTCTGGGACTCTGAATCTCTGGACTCTGAATCTCTGGGACTCTGAAACTCTGGGACTCTGAATCTCTGGGACTCTGAATCTCTGGGACTCTGAATCTCTGGGACTCTGACTCTCTGGGATGACTCTGAATCTCTGGGACTCTGAATCTATGGGACTCTGAATCTCTGGGCCTCTGAATCTCTGGGACCCTGAATCTCTGGGACTCTGAATCTCTGGGATGACTCTGAATCTCTGGGACTCTGAATCTCTGGGACTCGGAATCTCTGGGCCTCTGAATCTCTGGGAATCTGAATCTCTGGGACTCTGAATCTCTGGGCCTCTGGGCCTCTGAATCTCTGGGCCTCTGAACCTCTGGGCCTCTGAATCTCTGGGACTCTGAATCTCTGGGATGACTCTGAATCTCTGGGACTCTGAATCTCTGGGACTCTGAATCTCTGGGCCTCTGAATCTCTGGGACTCTGAATCTCTGGGATTCTAAATCTCTGGGCCTCTGGGCCTCTGAATCTCTGGGCCTCTGAATGTCTGGGCCTCTGCATCTCTGGTACACTGAATCTCTGGGACTCTGAATTTCTGGGACTCTGAATCTCTGGGACTCTGAATCTCTGGGACTCTGAATCTCTGGTACTCCTCTGAATCTCTGGGACTCTGAATCTCTGGGACTCTGAATCTCTGGGACTCTGAATCTCTGGGACTCTGAATCTCTGGGACTCTGAATCTCTGGGACTCTGAATTTCTGGGACTCTGAATCTCTGGGACTCTGAATCTCTGGGACTCTGAATCTCTGGTACTCCTCTGAATCTCTGGGACTCTGAATTTCTGGGACTCCTCTGAATCTCTGGGACTCTGAATCTCTGGGACTCTGAATCTCTGGGAATGTGAATCTCTGGGACTCTGAATCTCTGGGACTCTGAATCTCTGGGACTCTGAATCTCTGGGACCCTGAATCTCTGGGACACTTAATCTCTGGGACTCTGAATCTCTGGGACTCTGAATCTCTGGAACTCTGAATCTCTGGGACTCTGAATCTCTGGGACGCTGAATCTCTGGAATGCTAAATCTCTGGGACTCTGAATTCTGGGACTCTGAATCTCTGGGACACTGAATCACTGGGACTCTGAATCTCTGTGACTCTGAATCTCTGGGGCTCTGAACCTCTGGGAGTCTGAATTTCTCAGACCCTGAATCTCTGGGACTCTGAAACTCTGGGACTCTGAATCTCTGGGACTCTGAATCTCATGGGACTCTGAATCTCTGGGACTCTGAATCTCTGGGACTCTGAATCTCTGGGACTCTGAATCTCTGGGACTCTGAATCTCTGGGACTCTGAATCTCTGGGAGGACTCTGAATCTCTGGGACTCTGAATTTCTGGGACTCTGAATCTCTGGGACTCTGAATCTCTGGGACTCTGAATCTCTGGTACTCCTCTGAATCTCTGGGACTCTGAATTTCTGGGGATCTGAATCTCTGGGACTCTGAATCTCTGGGACTCTGAATCTCTGGGACTCTGAATCTCTGGGACTCTGAATTTCTGGGACTCTGAATCTCTGGGACTCTGAATCTCTGGGACTCTGAATCTCTGGTACTCCTCTGAATCTCTGGGACTCTGAATTTCTGGGACTCCTCTGAATCTCTGGGACTCTGAATCTCTGGGACTCTGAATCTCTGGGAATGTGAATCTCTGGGACTCTGAATCTCTGGGACTCTGAATCTCTGGGACTCTGAATCTCTGGGACCCTGAATCTCTGGGACTCTGAATCTCTGGTACTCCTCTGAATCTCTGGGACTCTGAATCTCTGGACTCTGAATCTCTGGACTCTGAATCTCTGGGACTCTGAAACTCTGGGACTCTGAATCTCTGGGACTCTGAATCTCTGGGACTCTGAATCTCTGGGACTCTGAATCTCTGGTACTCCTCTGAATCTCTGGGACTCTGAATCTCTGGACTCTGAATCTCTGGACTCTGAATCTCTGGGACTCTGAAACTCTGGGACTCTGAATCTCTGGGACTCTGAATCTCTGGGATGACTCTGAATCTCTGGGACTCTGAATCTCTGGACTCTGAATCTCTGGGACTCTGAAACTCTGGGACTCTGAATCTCTGGGACTCTGAATCTCTGGGACTCTGAATCTCTGGGACTCTGACTCTCTGGGATGACTCTGAATCTCTGGGACTCTGAATCTATGGGACTCTGAATCTCTGGGCCTCTGAATCTCTGGGACCCTGAATCTCTGGGACTCTGAATCTCTGGGATGACTCTGAATCTCTGGGACTCTGAATCTCTGGGACTCGGAATCTCTGGGCCTCTGAATCTCTGGGAATCTGAATCTCTGGGACTCTTAATCTCTGGGCCTCTGGGCCTCTGAATCTCTGGGCCTCTGAACCTCTGGGCCTCTGAATCTCTGGGACTCTGAATCTCTGGGATGACTCTGAATCTCTGGGACTCTGAATCTCTGGGACTCTGAATCTCTGGGCCTCTGAATCTCTGGGACTCTGAATCTCTGGGATTCTAAATCTCTGGGCCTCTGGGCCTCTGAATCTCTGGGCCTCTGAATGTCTGGGCCTCTGCATCTCTGGTACACTGAATCTCTGGGACTCTGAATTTCTGGGACTCTGAATCTCTGGGACTCTGAATCTCTGGGACTCTGAATCTCTGGTACTCCTCTGAATCTCTGGGACTCTGAATCTCTGGGACTCTGAATCTCTGGGACTCTGAATCTCTGGGACTCTGAATCTCTGGGACTCTGAATCTCTGGGACTCTGAATTTCTGGGACTCTGAATCTCTGGGACTCTGAATCTCTGGGACTCTGAATCTCTGGTACTCCTCTGAATCTCTGGGACTCTGAATTTCTGGGACTCCTCTGAATCTCTGGGACTCTGAATCTCTGGGACTCTGAATCTCTGGGAATGTGAATCTCTGGGACTCTGAATCTCTGGGACTCTGAATCTCTGGGACTCTGAATCTCTGGGACCCTGAATCTCTGGGACACTTAATCTCTGGGACTCTGAATCTCTGGGACTCTGAATCTCTGGAACTCTGAATCTCTGGGACTCTGAATCTCTGGGACGCTGAATCTCTGGAATGCTAAATCTCTGGGACTCTGAATTCTGGGACTCTGAATCTCTGGGACACTGAATCACTGGGACTCTGAATCTCTGTGACTCTGAATCTCTGGGGCTCTGAACCTCTGGGAGTCTGAATTTCTCAGACCCTGAATCTCTGGGACTCTGAAACTCTGGGACTCTGAATCTCTGGGACTCTGAATCTCATGGGACTCTGAATCTCTGGGACTCTGAATCTCTGGGACTCTGAATCTCTGGGACTCTGAATCTCTGGGACTCTGAATCTCTGGGACTCTGAATCTCTGGGAGGACTCTGAATCTCTGGGACTCTGAATTTCTGGGTCTCTGAATCTCTGGGACTCTGAATCTCTGGGACTCTGAATCTCTGGTACTCCTCTGAATCTCTGGGACTCTGAATTTCTGGGGATCTGAATCTCTGGGACTCTGAATCTCTGGGACTCTGAATCTCTGGGACTCTGAATCTCTGGGACTCTGAATTTCTGGGACTCTGAATCTCTGGGACTCTGAATCTCTGGGACTCTGAATCTCTGGTACTCCTCTGAATCTCTGGGACTCTGAATTTCTGGGACTCCTCTGAATCTCTGGGACTCTGAATCTCTGGGACTCTGAATCTCTGGGAATGTGAATCTCTGGGACTCTGAATCTCTGGGACTCTGAATCTCTGGGACTCTGAATCTCTGGGACCCTGAATCTCTGGGACACTTAATCTCTGGGACTCTGAATCTCTGGGACTCTGAATCTCTGGAACTCTGAATCTCTGGGACTCTGAATCTCTGAGACGCTGAATCTCTGGGATGCTAAATCTCTGGGACTCTGAATTCTGGGACTCTGAATCTCTGGGACACTGAATCTCTGGGACTCTGAATCTCTGTGACTCTGAATCTCTGGGGCTCTGAACCTCTGGGAGTCTGAATTTCTCAGACCCTGAATCTCTGGGACTCTGAAACTCTGGGACTCTGAATCTCTGGGACTCTGAATCTCATGGGACTCTGAATCTCTGGGACTCTGAATCTCTGGGACTCTGAATCTCTGGGACTCTGAATCTCTGGGACTCTGAATCTCTGGGACTCTGAATCTCTGGGACTCTGAATCTCTGGGAGGACTCTGAATCTCTGGGACGACTCTGAATCTCTGGGAATCTGAATCTCTGGGTCTCTGAATCTCTGGGACTCTGAATCTCTGGGACGACTCTGAATCTCTGGGACTCTGAATCTCTGGACTCTGAATCTCTGGGACTCTGAATCTCTGGGACTCTGAATCTCTGGGACTCTGAATCTCTGGGAATCTGAATCTCTGGGACTCTGAATCTCTGGGACTCTGAATCTCTGGGACTCTGACTCTCTGGGATGACTCTGAATCTCTGGGACTCTGAATCTCTGGGACTCTGAATCTCTGGGCCTCTGAATCTCTGGGACTCTGAATCTCTGGGATTCTGAATCTCTGGGCCTCTGGGCCTCTGAATCTCTGGGCCTCTGAATGTCTGGGCCTCTGCATCTCTGGTACACTGAATCTCTGGGACTCTGAATTTCTGGGACTCTGAATCTCTGGGACTCTGAATCTCTGGGACTCTGAATCTCTGGTACTCCTCTGAATCTCTGGGACTCTGAATCTCTGGGACTCTGAATCTCTGGGACTCTGAATCTCTGGGACTCTGAATCTCTGGGACTCTGAATTTCTGGGACTCTGAATCTCTGGGACTCTGAATCTCTGGGACTCTGAATCTCTGGTACTCCTCTGAATCTCTGGGACTCTGAATTTCTGGGACTCTGAATCTCTGGGACTCTGAATCTCTGGGAGGACTCTGAATCTCTGGGACTCTGAATTTCTGGGACTCTGAATCTCTGGGACTCTGAATCTCTGGGACTCTGAATCTCTGGTACTCCTCTGAATCTCTGGGACTCTGAATTTCTGGGGATCTGAATCTCTGGGACTCTGAATCTCTGGGACTCTGAATCTCTGGGACTCTGAATCTCTGGGACTCTGAATTTCTGGGACTCTGAATCTCTGGGACTCTGAATCTCTGGGACTCTGAATCTCTGGTACTCCTCTGAATCTCTGGGACTCTGAATTTCTGGGACTCCTCTGAATCTCTGGGACTCTGAATCTCTGGGACTCTGAATCTCTGGGAATGTGAATCTCTGGGACTCTGAATCTCTGGGACTCTGAATCTCTGGGCCTCTGAATGTCTGGGCCTCTGCATCTCTGGTACACTGAATCTCTGGGACTCTGAATTTCTGGGACTCTGAATCTCTGGGACTCTGAATCTCTGGGACTCTGAATCTCTGGTACTCCTCTGAATCTCTGGGACTCTGAATCTCTGGGACTCTGAATCTCTGGGACTCTGAATCTCTGGGACTCTGAATCTCTGGGACTCTGAATCTCTGGGACTCTGAATTTCTGGGACTCTGAATCTCTGGGCCTCTGAATCTCTGGGACTCTGAATCTCTGGTACTCCTCTGAATCTCTGGGACTCTGAATTTCTGGGACTCCTCTGAATCTCTGGGACTCTGAATCTCTGGGACTCTGAATCTCTGGGAATGTGAATCTCTGGGACTCTGAATCTCTGGGACTCTGAATCTCTGGGACTCTGAATCTCTGGGACCCTGAATCTCTGGGACACTTAATCTCTGGGACTCTGAATCTCTGGGACTCTGAATCTCTGGAACTCTGAATCTCTGGGACTCTGAATCTCTGGGACGCTGAATCTCTGGGATGCTAAATCTCTGGGACTCTGAATTCTGGGACTCTGAATCTCTGGGACACTGAATCTCTGGGACTCTGAATCTCTGTGACTCTGAATCTCTGGGGCTCTGAACCTCTGGGAGTCTGAATTTCTCAGACCCTGAATCTCTGGGACTCTGAAACTCTGGGACTCTGAATCTCTGGGACTCTGAATCTCATGGGACTCTGAATCTCTGGGACTCTGAATCTCTGGGACTCTGAATCTCTGGGACTCTGAATCTCTGGGACTCTGAATCTCTGGGACTCTGAATCTCTGGGACTCTGAATCTCTGGGAGGACTCTGAATCTCTGGGACGACTCTGCATCTCTGGGAATCTGAATCTCTGGGACTCTGAATCTCTGGGACTCTGAATCTCTGGGACGACTCTGAATCTCTGGGACTCTGAATCTCTGGACTCTGAATCTCTGGGACTCTGAATCTCTGGGACTCTGAATCTCTGGGACTCTGAATCTCTGGGAATCTGAATCTCTGGGACTCTGAACCTCTGGGACTCTGAATCTCTGGGACTCTGAATCTCTGGGACTCTGACTCTCTGGGACTCTGAATCTCTGGGATTCTGAATCTCTGGGCCTCTGGGCCTCTGAATGTCTGGGCATCTGAATCTCTGGGCCTCTGCATCTCTGGGACTCTGAATCTCTGGGATGCTGAATCTCTGGGACTCTGAATCTCTGGGAATCTGGATCCCTGAGATTCTGAATCTCTGGGACTCTGAATCTCTGGGACTCTGAATCTCTGGGACTCTGAATCTCTGGGACTCTGAATCTCTGGGACTCTGTATATCTGGGTCACTGAATCTCTGGGATTCTGAATCTCTGGGGCTCTGAATCTCTGGGACGACTCTGAATCTCTGGGACGACTCTGAATCTCTGGGATGACTCTGAATCTCTGGGAATCTGAATCTCTGGGACTCTGAATCTCTGGGACTCTGAATCTCTGGGACTCTGAATCTCTGGGACTCTGAATTTCTGGGACTCTGAATCTCTGGGACTCTGAATCTCTGGGACTCTGAATCTCTGGTACTCCTCTGAATCTCTGGGACTCTGAATCTCTGGACTCTGAATCTCTGGACTCTGAATCTCTGGGACTCTGAAACTCTGGGACTCTGAATCTCTGGGACTCTGAATCTCTGGGATGACTCTGAATCTCTGGGACTCTGAATCTCTGGACTCTGAATCTCTGGGACTCTGAAACTCTGGGACTCTGAATCTCTGGGACTCTGAATCTCTGGGACTCTGAATCTCTGGGACTCTGACTCTCTGGGATGACTCTGAATCTCTGGGACTCTGAATCTATGGGACTCTGAATCTCTGGGCCTCTGAATCTCTGGGACCCTGAATCTCTGGGACTCTGAATCTCTGGACTCTGAATCTCTGGGACTCTGAATCTCTGGGACTCGGAATCTCTGGGCCTCTGAATCTCTGGGAATCTGAATCTCTGGGACTCTGAATCTCTGGGCCTCTGGGCCTCTGAATCTCTGGGCCTCTGAACCTCTGGGCCTCTGAATCTCTGGGACTCTGAATCTCTGGGATGACTCTGAATCTCTGGGACTCTGAATCTCTGGGACTCTGAATCTCTGGGCCTCTGAATCTCTGGGACTCTGAATCTCTGGGATTCTAAATCTCTGGGCCTCTGGGCCTCTGAATCTCTGGGCCTCTGAATGTCTGGGCCTCTGCATCTCTGGTACACTGAATCTCTGGGACTCTGAATTTCTGGGACTCTGAATCTCTGGGACTCTGAATCTCTGGGACTCTGAATCTCTGGTACTCCTCTGAATCTCTGGGACTCTGAATCTCTGGGACTCTGAATCTCTGGGACTCTGAATCTCTGGGACTCTGAATCTCTGGGACTCTGAATTTCTGGGACTCTGAATCTCTGGGACTCTGAATCTCTGGGACTCTGAATCTCTGGTACTCCTCTGAATCTCTGGGACTCTGAATTTCTGGGACTCCTCTGAATCTCTGGGACTCTGAATCTCTGGGACTCTGAATCTCTGGGAATGTGAATCTCTGGGACTCTGAATCTCTGGGACTCTGAATCTCTGGGACTCTGAATCTCTGGGACCCTCAATCTCTGGGACACTTAATCTCTGGGACTCTGAATCTCTGGGACTCTGAATCTCTGGAACTCTGAATCTCTGGGACTCTGAATCTCTGGGACGCTGAATCTCTGGGATGCTAAATCTCTGGGACTCTGAATTCTGGGACTCTGAATCTCTGGGACACTGAATCTCTGGGACTCTGAATCTCTGTGACTCTGAATCTCTGGGGCTCTGAACCTCTGGGAGTCTGAATTTCTCAGACCCTGAATCTCTGGGACTCTGAAACTCTGGGACTCTGAATCTCTGGGACTCTGAATCTCATGGGACTCTGAATCTCTGGACTCTGAATCTCTGGGACTCTGAATCTCTGGGACTCTGAATCTCTGGGACTCTGAATCTCTGGGAATCTGAATCTCTGGGACTCTGAATCTCTGGACTCTGAATCTCTGGGACTCTGAATCTCTGGGACTCTGAATCTCTGGGACTCTGAATCTCTGGGAATCTGAATCTCTGGGACTCTGAACCTCTGGGACTCTGAATCTCTGGGACTCTGAATCTCTGGGACTCTGACTCTCTGGGATGACTCTGAATCTCTGGGACACTGAATCTATGGGACTCTGAATCTCTGGGCATGTGAATCTCTGGGACCCTGAATCTCTGGGACTCTGAATCTCTGGGATGACTCTGAATCTCTGGGACTCTGAATCTCTGGGACTCGGAATCTCTGGGCCTCTGAATCTCTGGGAAACTGAATCTCTGGGACTCTGAATCTCTGGGCCTCTGGGCCTCTGAATCTCTGAGCCTCTGAACCTCTGGGCCTCTGAATCTCTGGGACTCTGAATCTCTGGGATGACTCTGAATCTCTGGGACTCTGAATCTCTGGGACTCTGAATCTCTGGGCCTCTGAATCTCTGGGACTCTGAATCTCTGGGATTCTGAATCTTTGGGGCTCTGAATCTCTGGGACGACTCTGAATCTCTGGGACGACTCTGAATCTCTGGGATGACTCTGAATCTCTGGGAATCTGAATCTCTGGGACTCTGAATCTCTGGGACACTGAATTTCTGGGACTCTGAATCTCTGGGACTCTGAATCTCTGGGACTCTGAATTTCTGGGACTCTGAATCTCTGGGACTCTGAATCTCTGGGACTCTGAATCTCTGGTACTCCTCTGAATCTCTGGGACTCTGAATCTCTGGGACGACTCTGAATCTCTGGGACTCTGAATCTCTGGACTCTGAATCTCTGGGACTCTGAATCTCTGGGACTCTGAATCTCTGGGACTCTGAATCTCTGGGAATCTGAATCTCTGGGACTCTGAACCACTGGGACTCTGAATCTCTGGGACTCTGAATCTCTGGGACTCTGACTCTCTGGGATGACTCTGAATCTCTGGGACTCTGAATCTATGGGACTCTGAATCTCTGGGCCTCTGAATCTCTGGGAATCTGAATCTCTGGGAATCTGAATCTCTGGGACTCTGAATCTCTGGGACTCTGAATCTCTGGGCATCTGAATCTCTGGGACTCTGAATCTCTGGGATTCTGAATCTCTGGGCCTCTGGGCCTCTGAATGTCTGGGCCTCTGAATCTCTGGGCCTCTGCATCTCTGGGACTCTGAATCTCTGGGATGCTGAATCTCTGGGACTCTGAATCTCTGGGAATCTGGATCCCTGAGATTCTGAATCTCTGGGACTCTGAATCTCTGGGACTCTGAATCTCTGGGACTCTGAATCTCTGGGACTCTGAATCTCTGGGACTCTGTATATCTGGGTCACTGAATCTCTGGGATTCTGAATCTCTGGGGCTCTGAATCTCTGGGACGACTCTGAATCTCTGGGACGACTCTGAATCTCTGGGATGACTCTGAATCTCTGGGAATCTGAATCTCTGGGACTCTGAATCTCTGGGACACTGAATCTCTTGGACTCTGAATCTCTGGGACTCTGAATCTCTGGGACTCTGAATTTCTGGGACTCTGAATCTCTGGGACTCTGAATCTCTGGGACGACTCTGAATCTCTGGGACTCTGAATCTCTGGACTCTGAATCTCTGGGACTCTGAATCTCTGGGACTCTGAATCTCTGGGACTCTGAATCTCTGGGAATCTGAATCTCTGGGACTCTGAACCTCTGGGACTCTGAATCTCTGGGACTCTGAATCTCTGGGACTCTGACTCTCTGGGATGACTCTGAATCTCTGGGACTCTGAATCTATGGGACTCTGAATCTCTGGGCCTCTGAATCTCTGGGACCCTGAATCTCTGGGACTCTGAATCTCTGGGATGACTCTGAATCTCTGGGACTCTGAATCTCTGGGACTCGGAATCTCTGGGCCTCTGAATCTCTGGGAATCTGAATCTCTGGGACTCTGAATCTCTGGGCCTCTGGGCCTCTGAATCTCTGGGCCTCTGAACCTCTGGGCCTCTGAATCTCTGGGACTCTGAATCTCTGGGATGACTCTGAATCTCTGGGACTCTGAATCTCTGGGACTCTGAATCTCTGGGCCTCTGAATCTCTGGGACTCTGAATCTCTGGGATTCTGAATCTCTGGGCCTCTGGGCCTCTGAATCTCTGGGCCTCTGAATGTCTGGGCCTCTGCATCTCTGGTACACTGAATCTCTGGGACTCTGAATTTCTGGGACTCTGAATCTCTGGGACTCTGAATCTCTGGGACTCTGAATCTCTGGTACTCCTCTGAATCTCTGGGACTCTGAATCTCTGGGACTCTGAATCTCTGGGACTCTGAATCTCTGGGACTCTGAATCTCTGGGACTCTGAATCTCTGGGACTCTGAATTTCTGGGACTCTGAATCTCTGGGACTCTGAATCTCTGGGACTCTGAATCTCTGCTACTCCTCTGAATCTCTGGGACTCTGAATTTCTGGGACTCCTCTGAATCTCTGGGACTCTGAATCTCTGGGACTCTGAATCTCTGGGAATGTGAATCTCTGGGACTCTGAATCTCTGGGACTCTGAATCTCTGGGACTCTGAATCTCTGGGACCCTGAATCTCTGGGACACTTAATCTCTGGGACTCTGAATCTCTGGGACTCTGAATCTCTGGAACTCTGAATCTCTGGGTCTCTGAATCTCTGGGACGCTGAATCTCTGGGATGCTAAATCTCTGGGACTCTGAATTCTGGGACTCTGAATCTCTGGGACACTGAATCTCTGGGACTCTGAATCTCTGTGACTCTGAATCTCTGGGGCTCTGAACCTCTGGGAGTCTGAATTTCTCAGACCCTGAATCTCTGGGACTCTGAAACTCTGGGACTCTGAATCTCTGGGACTCTGAATCTCATGGGACTCTGAATCTCTGGGACTCTGAATCTCTGGGACTCTGAATCTCTGGGACTCTGAATCTCTGGGACTCTGAATCTCTGGGACTCTGAATCTCTGGGACTCTGAATCTCTGGGAGGACTCTGAATCTCTGGGACGACTCTGAATCTCTGGGAATCTGAATCTCTGGGACTCTGAATCTCTGGGACTCTGAATCTCTGGGACGACTCTGAATCTCTGGGACTCTGAATCTCTGGACTCTGAATCTCTGGGACTCTGAATCTCTGGGACTCTGAATCTCTGGGACTCTGAATCTCTGGGAATCTGAATCTCTGGGACTCTGAACCTCTGGGACTCTGAATCTCTGGGACTTTGAATCTCTGGGACTCTGACTCTCTGGGATGACTCTGAATCTCTGGGACACTGAATCTCTGGGACTCTGAATCTCTGGACTCTGAATCTCTGGGACTCTGAATCTCTGGGACTCTGACTCTCTGGGATGACTCTGAATCTCTGGGACTCTGAATCTATGGGACTCTGAATCTCTGGGCCTCTGAATCTCTGGGACCCTGAATCTCTGGGACTCTGAATCTCTGGGATGACTCTGAATCTCTGGGACTCTGAATCTCTGGGACTCGGAATCTCTGGGCCTCTGAATCTCTGGGAATCTGAATCTCTGGGACTCTGAATCTCTGGGCCTCTGGGCCTCTGAATCTCTGGGCCTCTGAACCTCTGGGCCTCTGAATCTCTGGGACTCTGAATCTCTGGGATGACTCTGAATCTCTGGGACTCTGAATCTCTGGGACTCTGAATCTCTGGGCCTCTGAATCTCTGGGACTCTGAATCTCTGGGATTCTGAATCTCTGGGCCTCTGGGCCTCTGAATCTCTGGGCCTCTGAATGTCTGGGCCTCTGCATCTCTTGTACACTGAATCTCTGGGACTCTGAATTTCTGGGACTCTGAATCTCTGGGACTCTGAATCTCTGGGACTCTGAATCTCTGGTACTCCTCTGAATCTCTGGGACTCTGAATCTCTGGGACTCTGAATCTCTGGGACTCTGAATCTCTGGGACTCTGAATCTCTGGGACTCTGAATCTCTGGGACTCTGAATTTCTGGGACTCTGAATCTCTGGGACTCTGAATCTCTGGGACTCTGAATCTCTGGTACTCCTCTGAATCTCTGGGACTCTGAATTTCTGGGACTCCTCTGAATCTCTGGGACTCTGAATCTCTGGGACTCTGAATCTCTGGGAATGTGAATCTCTGGGACTCTGAATCTCTGGGACTCTGAATCTCTGGGACTCTGAATCTCTGGGACCCTGAATCTCTGGGACTCTGAATCTCTGGGATGACTCTGAATCTCTGGGACTCTGAATCTCTGGGACTCGGAATCTCTGGGCCTCTGAATCTCTGGGAATCTGAATCTCTGGAACTCTGAATCTCTGGGCCTCTGGGCCTCTGAATCTCTGGGCCTCTGAACCTCTGGGCCTCTGAATCTCTGGGACTCTGAATCTCTGGGATGACTCTGAATCTCTGGGACTCTGAATCTCTGGGACTCTGAATCTCTGGGCCTCTGAATCTCTGGGACTCTGAATCTCTGGGATTCTGAATCTCTGGGCCTCTGGGCCTCTGAATCTCTGGGCCTCTGAATGTCTGGGCCTCTGCATCTCTGGTACACTGAATCTCTGGGACTCTGAATTTCTGGGACTCTGAATCTCTGGGACTCTGAATCTCTGGGACTCTGAATCTCTGGTACTCCTCTGAATCTCTGGGACTCTGAATTTCTGGGACTCTGAATCTCTGGGACTCTGAATCTCTGGGACTCTGAATCTCTGGGACTCTGAATCTCTGGGACTCTGAATTTCTGCGACTCTGAATCTCTGGGACTCTGAATCTCTGGGACTCTGAATCTCTGGTACTCCTCTGAATCTCTGGGACTCTGAATTTCTGGGACTCCTCTGAATCTCTGGGACTCTGAATCTCTGGGACTCTGAATCTCTGGGAATGTGAATCTCTGGGACTCTGAATCTCTGGGACTCTGAATCTCTGGGACTCTGAATCTCTGGGACCCTGAATCTCTGGGACACTTAATCTCTGGGACTCTGAATCTCTGGGACTCTGAATCTCTGGAACTCTGAATCTCTGGGACTCTGAATCTCTGGGACGCTGAATCTCTGGGATGCTAAATCTCTGGGACTCTGAATTCTGGGACTCTGAATCTCTGGGACACTGAATCTCTGGGACTCTGAATCTCTGTGACTCTGAATCTCTGGGGCTCTGAACCTCTGGGAGTCTGAATTTCTCAGACCCTGAATCTCTGGGACTCTGAAACTCTGGGACTCTGAATCTCTGGGACTCTGAATCTCATGGGACTCTGAATCTCTGGGATTCTGAATCTCTGGGACTCTGAATCTCTGGGACTCTGAATCTCTGGGACTCTGAATCTCTGGGACTCTGAATCTCTGGGTCTCTGAATCTCTGGGAGGACTCTGAATCTCTGGGACGACTCTGAATCTCTGGGAATCTGAATCTCTGGGACTCTGAATCTCTGGGACTCTGAATCTCTGGGACGACTCTGAATCTCTGGGACTCTGAATCTCTGGACTCTGAATCTCTGGGACTCTGAATCTCTGGGACTCTGAATCTCTGGGACTCTGAATCTCTGGGAATCTGAATCTCTGGGACTCTGAACCTCTGGGACTCTGAATCTCTGGGACTCTGAATCTCTGGGACTCTGACTCTCTGGGATGACTCTGAATCTCTGGGACACTGAATCTCTGGGACTCTGAATCTCTGGACTCTGAATCTCTGGGACTCTGAATCTCTGGGACTCTGACTCTCTGGGATGACTCTGAATCTCTGGGACTCTGAATCTATGGGACTCTGAATCTCTGGGCCTCTGAATCTCTGGGACCCTGAATCTCTGGGACTCTGAATCTCTGGGATGACTCTGAATCTCTGGGACTCTGAATCTCTGGGACTCGGAATCTCTGGGCCTCTGAATCTCTGGGAATCTGAATCTCTGGGACTCTGAATCTCTGGGCCTCTGGGCCTCTGAATCTCTGGGCCTCTGAACCTCTGGGCCTCTGAATCTCTGGGACTCTGAATCTCTGGGATGACTCTGAATCTCTGGGACTCTGAATCTCTGGGACTCTGAATCTCTGGGCCTCTGAATCTCTGGGACTCTGAATCTCTGTGATTCTGAATCTCTGGGCCTCTGGGCCTCTGAATCTCTGGGCCTCTGAATGTCTGGGCCTCTGCATCTCTGGTACACTGAATCTCTGGGACTCTGAATTTCTGGGACTCTGAATCTCTGGGACTCTGAATCTCTGGGACTCTGAATCTCTGGTACTCCTCTGAATCTCTGGGACTCTGAATCTCTGGGACTCTGAATCTCTGGGACTCTGAATCTCTGGGACTCTGAATCTCTGGGACTTTGAATCTCTGGGACTCTGAATTTCTGGGACTCTGAATCTCTGGGACTCTGAATCTCTGGGACTCTGAATCTCTGGTACTCCTCTGAATCTCTGGGACTCTGAATTTCTGGGACTCCTCTGAATCTCTGGGACTCTGAATCTCTGGGACTCTGAATCTCTGGAAATGTGAATCTCTGGGACTCTGAATCTCTGGGACTCTGAATCTCTGGGACTCTGAATCTCTGGGACCCAGAATCTCTGGGACACTTAATCTCTGGGACTCTGAATCTCTGGGACTCTGAATCTCTGGAACTCTGAATCTCTGGGACTCTGAATCTCTGGGACGCTGAATCTCTGGGATGCTAAATCTCTGGGACTCTGAATTCTGGGACTCTGAATCTCTGGGACACTGAATCTCTGGGGCTCTGAATCTCTGGGAGTCTGAATTTCTCAGACCCTGAATCTCTGGGACTCTGAAACTCTGGGACTCTGAATCTCTGGGACTCTGAATCTCATGGGACTCTGAATCTCTGGGACTCTGAATCTCTGGGACTCTGAATCTCTGGGACTCTGAATCTCTGGGATTCTGAATCTCTGGGACTCTGAATCTCTGGGGCTCTGAATCTCTGGGACGACTCTGAATCTCTGGGACGACTCTGAATCTCTGGGAATCTGAATCTCTGGGACTCTGAATCTCTGGGACTCTGAATCTCTGGGACGACTCTGAATCTCTGGGACTCTGAATCTCTGGACTCTGAATCTTTGGGACTCTGAATGTCTGGATCTCTGAATCTCTGGGACTCTGAATCTCTGGGAATCTGAATCTCTGTGACTCTGAACCTCTGGGACTCTGAATCTCTGGGACTCTGAATCTCTGGGACTCTGACTCTCTGGGATGACTCTGAATCTCTGGGACTCTGAATCTATGGGACTCTGAATCTCTGGGCATGTGAATCTCTGGGACCCTGAATCTCTGGGACTCTGAATCTCTGGGATGACTCTGAATCTCTGGGACTCTGAATCTCTGGGACTCGGAATCTCTGGGACTCTGAATCTCTGGGAATCTGAATCTCTGGGACTCTGAATCTCTGGGCCTCTGGGCCTCTGAATCTCTGGGCCTCTGAACCTCTGGGCCTCTGAATCTCTGGGACTCTGAATCTCTGGGAATCTGAATCTCTGGGACTCTGAACCTCTGGGACTCTGAATCTCTGGGACTCTGAATCTCTGGGACTCTGACTCTCTGGGATGACTCTGAATCTCTGGGACACTGAATCTATGGGACTCTGAATCTCTGGGCATGTGAATCTCTGGGACCCTGAATCTCTGGGACTCTGAATCTCTGGGATGACTCTGAATCTCTGGGACTCTGAATCTCTGGGACTCGGAATCTCTGGGCCTCTGAATCTCTGGGAAACTGAATCTCTGGGACTCTGAATCTCTGGGCCTCTGGGCCTCTGAATCTCTGGGCCTCTGAACCTCTGGGCCTCTGAATCTCTGGGACTCTGAATCTCTGGGATGACTCTGAATCTCTGGGACGACTCTGAATCTCTGGGATGACTCTGAATCTCTGGGAATCTGAATCTCTGGGACTCTGAATCTCTGGGACACTGAATTTCTGGGACTCTGAATCTCTGGGACTCTGAATCTCTGGGACTCTGAATTTCTGGGACTCTGAATCTCTGGGACTCTGAATCTCTGGGACGCTGAATCTCTGGTACTCCTCTGAATCTCTGGGACTCTGAATCTCTGGGACGACTCTGAATCTCTGGGACTCTGAATCTCTGGACTCTGAATCTCTGGGACTCTGAATCTCTGGGACTCTGAATCTCTGGGACTCTGAATCTCTGGGAATCTGAATCTCTGGGACTCTGAACCACTGGGACTCTGAATCTCTGGGACTCTGAATCTCTGGGACTCTGACTCTCTGGGATGACTCTGAATCTCTGGGACTCTGAATCTATGGGACTCTGAATCTCTGGGCCTCTGAATCTCTGGGACCCTGAATCTCTGGGACTCTGAATCTCTGGGATGACTCTGAATCTCTGGGACTCTGAATCTCTGGGACTCGGAATCTCTGGGCCTCTGAATCTCTGGGAATCTGAATCTCTGGGACTCTGAATCTCTGGGCCTCTGGGCCTCTGAATCTCTGGGCCTCTGAACCTCTGGGCCTCTGAATCTCTGGGACTCTGAATCTCTGGGATGACTCTGAATCTCTGGGACTCTGAATCTCTGGGACTCTGAATCTCTGGGCCTCTGAATCTCTGGGAATCTGAATCTCTGGGATTCTGAATCTCTGGGCCTCTGGGCCTCTGAATCTCTGGGCCTCTGAATCTCTGGGCCTCTGCATCTCTGGTACACTGAATCTCTGGGACTCTGAATCTCTGGGACTCTGAATCTCTGGGACTCTGAATCTCTGGTACTCCTCTGAATCTCTGGGACTCTGAATCTCTGGGACTCTGAACCTCTGGGACTCTGAATCTCTGGGACTCTGAATCTCTGGGACTCTGAATCTCTGGGACTCTGAATTTCTGGGACTCTGAATCTCTGGGACTCTGAATCTCTGGGAATCTGAATCTCTGGTACTCCTCTGAATCTCTGGGACTCTGAATTTCTGGGACTCCTCTGAATCTCTGGGACTCTGAATCTCTGGGACTCTGAATCTCTGGGAATGTGAATCTCTGGGACTCTGAATCTCTGGGACTCTGAATCTCTGGGACTCTGAATCTCTGGGACGCTGAATCTCTGGGACACTTAATCTCTGGGACTCTGAATCTCTGGGACTCTGAATCTCTGGAACTCTGAATCTTTGGGACTCAGAATCTCTGGGACGCTGAATCTCTGGGATGCTAAATCTCTGGGACTCTGAATTCTGGGACTCTGAATCTCTGGGACACTGAATCTCTGGGACTCTGAATCTCTGTGACTCTGAATATCTGGGGCTCTGAACCTCTGGGAGTCTGAATTTCTCAGACCCTGAATCTCTGGGACTCTGAAGCTCTGGGACTCTGAATCTCTGGGACTCTGAATCTCATGGGACTCTGAATCTCTGGGACTCTGAATCTCTGGGACTCTGAATCTCTGGGACTCTGAATCTCTGGGACTCTGAATCTCTGGGACTCTGAATCTCTGGGACTCTGAATCTCTGGGACGACTCTGAATCTCTGGGACGACTCTGAATCTCTGGGAATCTGAATCTCTGGGACTCTGAATCTCTGGGACTCTGAATCTCTGGGACGACTCTGAATCTCTGGGACTCTGAATCTCTGGACTCTGAATCTCTGGGACTCTGAATCTCTGGGACTCTGAATCTCTGGGACTCTGAATCTCTGGGAATCTGAATCTCTGGGACTCTGAACCTCTGGGACTCTGAATCTCTGGGACTCTGAATCTCTGGGACTCTGACTCTCTGGGATGACTCTGAATCTCTGGGACTCTGAATCTATGGGACTCTGAATCTCTGGGCATGTGAATCTCTGGGACCCTGAATCTCTGGGACTCTGAATCTCTGGGATGACTCTGAATCTCTGGGACTCTGAATCTCTGGGACTCGGAATGTCTGGGCCTCTGAATCTCTGGGAATCTGAATCTCTGGGACTCTGAATCTCTGGGCCTCTGGGCCTCTGAATCTCTGGGCCTCTGAACCTCTGGGCCTCTGAATCTCTGGGGCTCTGAATCTCTGGGACTCTGAATCTCTGGGACTCTGAATCTCTGGGACTCTGAATCTCTGGGACTCTGAATCTCTGGGACTCTCAATCTCTGGGACACTGAATCTCTGGGACTCTGAATCTCTGGGACTCTGAATCTCTGGGACGACTCTGAATCTCTGGGACGACTCTGAATCTCTGGGAATCTGAATCTCTGGGACTCTGAATCTCTGGGACTCTGAATCTCTGGGACGAATCTGAATCTCTGGGACTCTGAATCTCTGGACTCTGAATCTCTGGGACACTGAATCCCTGGGACTCTGAATCTCTGGGACTCTGAATCTCTGGGACTCTGAATCTCTGGGAATCTGAATCTCTGGGACTCTTAATCTCCGGGACTCTGAATCTCTGGGACTCTGAATCTCTGGGACTCTGAATCTCTGGGACTCTGACTGTCTGGGATGACTCTGAATCTCTGGGACTCTGAATCTATGGGACTCTGAATCTACGGGACTCTGAATCTCTGGGCCTCTGAATCTCTGGGACTCTGAATCTCTGGGACTCTGAATCTCTGGGATGACTCTGAATCTCTGGGACTCTGAATCTCTGGGACTCTGAATCTCTGGGCCTCTGAATCTCTGGGAATCTGAATCTCTGGGAATCTGAATCTCTGGGACTCTGAATCTCTGGGACTCTGAATCTCTGGGATTCTGAATCTCTGGGCCTCTGGGCCTCTGAATGTCTGGGCCTCTGAATCTCTGGGCCTCTGCATCTCTGGGTCTCTGAATCTCTGGGACGCTGAATCTCTGGGACTCTGAATCTCTGGGAATCTGGATCCCTGAGATTCTGAATCTCTGGGACTCTGAATCTCTGGGACTCTGAATCTCTGGGACTCTGAATCTCTGGGACTCTGAATCTCTGGGACTCTGAATCTCTGGGACTCTGTATATCTGGGTCACTGAATCACTAGGATTCTGAATCTCTGGGGCTCTGAATCTCTGGGACGACTCTGCATCTCTGGGACGACTCTGAATCTCTGGGATGACTCTGAATCTCTGGGAATCTGAATCTCTGGGACTCTGAATCTCTGGGACACTGAATCTCTGGGACTCTGAATCTCTGGGACTCTGAATCTCTGGGACTCTGATTTTCTGGGACTCTGAATCTCTGGGACTCTGAATCTCTGGGACTCTGAATCTCTGGTACTCCTCTGAATCTCTGGGACTCTGAATCTCTGGGACGACTCTGAATCTCTGGGACTCTGAATCTCTGGACTCTGAATCTCTGGGACTCTGAATCTCTGGGACTCTGAATCTCTGGGACTCCGAATCTCTGGGAATCTGAATCTCTGGGACTCTGAACCTCTGGGACTCTGAATCTCTGGGACTCTGAATCTCTGGGACTCTGACTCTCTGGGATGACTCTGAATCTCTGGGACTCTGAATCTATGGGACTCTGAATCTCTGGGCCTCTGAATCTCTGGGACCCTGAATCTCTGGGACTCTGAATCTCTGGGATGACTCTGAATCTCTGGGACTCTGAATCTCTGGGACTCGGAATCTCTGGGCCTCTGAATCTCTGGGAATCTGAATCTCTGGGACTCTGAATCTCTGGGCCTCTGGGCCTCTGAATCTCTGGGCCTCTGAACCTCTGGGCCTCTGAATCTCTGGGACTCTGAATCTCTGGGATGACTCTGAATCTCTGGGACTCTGAATCTCTGGGACTCTGAATCTCTGGGCCTCTGAATCTCTGGGACTCTGAATCTCTGGGATTCTGAATCTCTGGGCCTCTGGGCCTCTGAATCTCTGGGCCTCTGAATGTCTGGGCCTCTGCATCTCTGGTACACTGAATCTCTGGGACTCTGAATTTCTGGGACTCTGAATCGCTGGGACTCTGAATCTCTGGGACTCTGAATCTCTGGTACTCCTCTGAATCTCTGGGACTCTGAATCTCTGGGACTCTGAATCTCTGGGACTCTGAATCTCTGGGACTCTGAATCTCTGGGACTCTGAATCTCTGGGACTCTGAATTTCTGGGACTCTGAATCTCTGGGACTCTGAATCTCTGGGACTCTGAATCTCTGGTACTCCTCTGAATCTCTGGGACTCTGAATTTCTGGGACTCCTCTGAATCTCTGGGACTCTGAATCTCTGGGACTCTGAATCTCTGGGAATGTGAATCTCTGGGACTCTGAATCTCTGGGACTCTGAATCTCTGGGACTCTGAATCTCTGGGAACCTGAATCTCTGGGACACTTAATCTCTGGGACTCTGAATCTCTGGGACTCTGAATCTCTGGAACTCTGAGACTCTGAATCTCTGGGAAGCTGAATCTCTGGGATGCTAAATCTCTGGGACTCTGAATTCTGGGACTCTGAATCTCTGGGACACTGAATCTGTGGGACTCTGAATCTCTGTGACTCTGAATCTCTGGGGCTCTGAATCTCTGGGAGTCTGAATTTCTCAGACCCTGAATCTCTGGGACTCTGAAACTCTGGGACTCTGAATCTCTGGGACTCTGAATCTCATGGGACTCTGAATCTCTGGGACTCTGAATCTCTGGGACTCTGAATCTCTGGGACTCTGAATCTCTGGGATTCTGAATCTCTGGGACTCTGAATCTCTGGGGCTCTGAATCTCTGGGACGACTCTGAATCTCTGGGACGACTCTGAATCTCTGGGAATCTGAATCTCTGGGACTCTGAATCTCTGGGACTCTGAATCTCTGGGACGACTCTGAATCTCTGGGACTCTGAATCTCTGGACTCTGAATCTCTGGGACTCTGAATCTCTGGGACTCTGAATCTCTGGGACTCTGAATCTCTGGGAATCTGAATCTCTGTGACTCTGAATCTCTGGGACTCTGAATCTCTGGGACTCTGAATCTCTGGGACTCTGACTCTCTGGGATGACTCGGAATCTCTGGGACTCTGAATCTATGGGACTCTGAATCTCTGGGCATGTGAATCTCTGGGACCCTGAATCTCTGGGACTCTGAATCTCTGGGATGACTCTGAATCTCTGGGACTCTGAATCTCTGGGATTCGGAATCTCTGGGCCTCTGAATCTCTGGGAATCTGAATCTCTGGGACTCTGAATCTCTGGGCCTCTGGGCCTCTGAATCTCTGGGCCTCTGAACCTCTGGGCCTCTGAATCTCTGGGACTCTGAATCTCTGGGATGACTCTGAATCTCTGGGACTCTGAATCTCTGGGACTCTGAATCTCTGGGATTCTGAATCTCTGGGGCTCTGAATCTCTGGGACGACTCTGAATCTCTGGGACGACTCTGAATCTCTGGGATGACTCTGAATCTCTGGGAATCTGAATCTCTGGGACTCTGAATCTCTGGGACTCTGAATCTCTGGGACTCTGAATTTCTGGGACTCTGAATCTCTGGGACTCTGAATCTCTGGGACTCTGAATCTCTGGTACTCCTCTGAATCTCTGGGACTTTGAATCTCTGGGACGATTCTGAATCTCTGGGACTCTGAATCTCTGGACTCTGAATCTCTGGGACTCTGAATCTCTGGGACTCTGAATCTCTGGGACTCTGAATCTCTGGGAATCTGAATCTCTGGGACTCTGAACCTCTGGGACTCTGAATCTCTGGGACTCTGAATCTCTGGGACTCTGACTCTCTGGGATGACTCTGAATCTCTGGGACTCTGAATCTATGGGACTCTGAATCTCTGGGCCTCTGAATCTCTGGGACCCTGAATCTCTGGGACTCTGAATCTCTGGGATGACTCTGAATCTCTGGGACTCTGAATCTCTGGGACTCGGAATCTCTGGGCCTCTGAATCTCTGGGAATCTGAATCTCTGGGATTCTGAATCTCTGGGCCACTGGGCCTCTGAATCTCTGGGCCTCTGAACCTCTGGGCCTCTGAATCTCTGGGACTCTGAATCTCTGGGATGACTCTGAATCTCTGGGACTCTGAATCTCTGAGACTCTGAATCTCTGGGCCTCTGAATCTCTGGGAATCTGAATCTCTGGGATTCTGAATCTCTGGGCCTCTGGGCCTCTGAATCTCTGGGCCTCTGAATCTCTGGGCCTCTGCATCTCTGGTACACTGAATCTCTGGGACTCTGAATTTCTGGGACTCTGAATCTCTGGGACTCTGAATCTCTGGGACTCTGAATCTCTGGTACTCCTCTGAATCTCTGGGACTCTGAATCTCTGGGACTCTGAATCTCTGGGACTCTGAATCTCTGGGACTCTGAATCTCTGGGACTCTGAATCTCTGGGACTCTGAATTTCTGGGACTCTGAATCTCTGGGACTCTGAATCTCTGGGACTCTGAATCTCTGGTACTCCTGTGAATCTCTGGGATTCTGAATTTCTGGGACTCCTCTGAATCTCTGGGACTCTGAATCTCTGGGACTCTGAATCTCTGGGAATGTGAATCTCTGGGACTCTGAATCTCTGGGACTCTGAATCTCTGGGACTCTGAATCTCTGGGACGCTGAATCTCTGGGACACTTAATCTCTGGGACTCTGAATCTCTGGGACTCTGAATCTCTGGAACTCTGAATCTCTGGGACTCTGAATCTCTGGGACGCTGAATCTCTGGGATGCTAAATCTCTGGGACTCTGAATTCTGGGACTCTGAATCTCTGGGACACTGAATCTCTGGGACTCTGAATCTCTGTGACTCTGAATCTCTGGGGCTCTGAACCTCTGGGAGTCTGAATTTCTCAGACACTGAATTTCTGGGACTCTGAAACTCTGGGACTCTGAATCTCTGGGACTCTGAATCTCATGGGACTCTGAATCTCTGGGACTCTGAATCTCTGGGACTCTGAATCTCTGGGACGACTCTGAATCTCTGGGACGACTCTGAATCTCTGGGAATCTGAATCTCTGGGACTCTGAATCTCTGGGACTCTGAATCTCTGGGACGACTCTGAATCTCTGGGACTCTGAATCTCTGGACTCTGAATCTCTGGGACTCTGAATCTCTGGGACTCTGAATCTCTGGGACTCTGAATCTCTGGGAATCTGAATCTCTGGGACTCTGAACCTCTGGGACTCTGAATCTCTGGGACTCTGAATCTCTGGGACTCTGACTCTCTGGGATGACTCTGAATCTCTGGGACTCTGAATCTATGGGACTCTGAATCTCTGGGAATGTGAATCTCTGGGACCCTGAATCTCTGGGACTCTGAATCTCTGGGATGACTCTGAATCTCTGGGACTCTGAATCTCTGGGACTCGGAATCTCTGGGCCTCTGAATCTCTGGGAATCTGAATCTCTGGGACTCTGAATCTCTGGGCCTCTGGGCCTCTGAATCTCTGGGCCTCTGAACCTCTGGGCCTCTGAATCTCTGGGCCTCTGAATCTCTGGGATGACTCTGAATCTCTGGGACTCTGAATCTCTGGGACTCTGAATCTCTGGGCCTCTGAATCTCTGGGACTCTGCATCTCTGGGATTCTGAATCGCTGGGCCTCTGGGCCTCTGAATCTCTGGGACTCTGAATCTCTGGGCCTCTGCATCTCTGGTACACTGAATCTCTGGGACTCTGAATCTCTGGGACTCCGAATCTCTGGGAATCTGGATCCCTGGGACTCTGAATCTCTGGGACTCTGAATCTCTGGCACTCTGATTCTCTGGGACTCTGAATCTCTGGGACTCTGAATCTCTGGGACGCTGAATCACTGGGACTCTGAATCTCTGGGACTCTGAATCTCTGGGACTCTGATTTTTTGGGACTCTGAATCTCTGGGACTCTGAATCTCTGCGACTCTGAATCTCTGGGACTCTGAATCTCTGGGACTCTGAATCTCTGGGACTCTGAATCTCTGGGACTCTGAATCTCTGGGACTCTGAATCTCTGGGACTCTGTATCTCTGGGTGACTGAATCTCTGGGATTCTGAATCTCTGGGGCTCTGAATCTCTGGGACGACTCTGAATCTCTGGGACGACTCTGAATCTCTGGGATGACTCTGAATCTCTGGGAATCTGAATCTCTGGGACTCTGAATCTCTGGGACTCTGAATCTCTGGGACTCTGAATCTCTGGGACTCTGAATCTCTGGGACTCTGAATCTTTGGGACGACTCTGAATCTCTGGGACTCTGAATCTCTGGGACTCTGAATCTCTGGGACTCTGAATCTCTGGGAATCTGAATCTCTGGGCCTCTGAATCTCTGGGACTCTGAATCCCTGGGACTCTCAATCTCTGGGATTCTGAATCTCTGGGACTCTGAATCTCTGGGATGACTCTGAATCTCTGGGACTCTGTATCTCTGGGACTCTGAATCTCTGTGCCTCTGAATCTCTGGGACTCTGAATCTCTGGGCCTCTGAATCTCTGGGCCTCTGAATCTCTGGGCCTGTGCATCTCTGGGCCTCTGAATATCTGGGCCTCTGAATCTCTGGGACGACTCTGAATCTCTGGGACGACTCTGAATCTCTGGGATGACTCTGAATCTCTGGGACGACTCTGAATCTCTGGGATACTCTGAATCTCTGGGACGACTCTAAATCTCTGGGACGACTCTGAATCTCTGGGACGACTCTGAATCTCTGGGACTCCTCTGAATCTCTGGGACTCTGAATCTCTGGGACTCCTCTGAAAATTTGGGACTCTGAATCTCTGGGACTCTGAATCTCTGGGACTCTGAATCTCTGGGACTCTGAATCTCTGGGACTCTGAATCTCTGGGACTCTGAATCTCTGGGACTCTGAATCTCTGGGACTCTGAATCTCTGGGACTCTGAATCTCTGGGACGCTGAATCACCGGGACTCTGAATCTCCGGGACTCTGAATCTCTGTGACTCTGAATCTCTGGGACTCTGAATCTCTGGGACTCTGAATCTCTGGGACTCTGAATCTCTGGGACTCTGAATCTCTGGGACTCTGAATCTCTGGGACTCTGAATCTCTGGGTCTCCTCTGAATCTCTGGGACTCTGAATCTCTGGGAATCTGAATCTCTGGGACTCTGAATTTCGGGGACTCTGAATCTCTGCGACGCTGAACCTCTGCGACTCTGAATCTCTGCGACTCTGAATCTCTGGGGCTCTGAATCTCTGGGACTCTGAATTTCTGGGACTCTGGATCTCTGGGACTCTGAATCTCTGGGACTCTGAATTTCTGGGACTCTGAATTTCTGGGACTCTGAATCTCTGGGACTCTGAATCTCTGGGACTCTGAATCTCTGGGACTCCTCTCAATCTCTGGGACTCTGAATTTCTGGGACTCCTCTGAATCTCTGGGACTCTGAATCTTCGGGACTCTGAATCTCTGGGAATGTGAATCTCTGGGACTCTGAATCTCTGGGACTCTGAATCTCTGGGACACTGAATATCTGGGACTCTGAATCTCTGGGACTCTGAATCTCTGGGACTCTGAATCTCTGGGACTCTGAATCTCTGGGACTCTGGATCTCTGGGACGCTGAATCTCTGGGACTCTGAATCTCTGGGACTCTGAATCTCTGGGACGCTGAATCACTGGGACTCTGAATCTCCAGGACTCTGAATCTCTGGGACTCTGAATCTCTGGGACTCTGAATCTCTGGTACTCTGAATCTCTGGGACTCTGAATCTCTGGGACTCTGAATCTCTGGGACTCTGAATCTCTGGGACTCTGAATCTCTGGGACTCCTCTGAATCTCTGGGACTCTGAATCTCTGGGAATCTGAATCTCTGGGACTCTGAATCTCTGGGACCCTGAATCTCTGCGACTCTGAATCTCTGCGACTCTGAATCTCTGCGACTCTGAATCTCTGGGACTCTGAATCTCTGGGACTCTGAATTTCTGGGACTCTGAATCTCTGGGACTCTGAATCTCTGGGACTCTGAATCTCTGGGACTCTGAATCTCTGGGACTCTGAATCTCTGGGACTCCTCTCAATCTCTGGGACTCTGAATTTCTGGGACTCCTCTGAATCTCTGGGTCTCTGAATCTCTGGGACTCTGAATCTCTGGGAATGTGAATCTCTGGGACTCTGAATCTCTGGGACGCTGAATCTCTGGGACGCTGAATATCTGGGACTCTGAATCTCTGGGACTCTGAATCTCTGGGACTCTGAATCTCTGGGACTCTGAATCTCTGGGACGACTCTGAATCTCTGGGACTCTGAATCTCTGGACTCTGAATCTTTGGGACACTGAATCTCTGGGACTCTGAATCTCTGGGACTCTGAATCTCTGGGACTCTGAATCTCTGGGAATCTGAATCTCTGGGACTCTTAATCTCCGGGACTCTGAATCTCTGGGACTCTGAATTTCTGGGACTCTGAATCTCTGGGACTCTGACTCTCTAGGATGACTCTGAATCTCTGGGACTCTGAATCTATGGGACTCTGAATCTACGGGACTCTGAATCTCTGGGCCTCTGAATCTCTGGGACTCTGAATCTCTGGGACTCTGAATCTCTGGGATGACTCTGAATCTCTGGGACTCTGAATCTCTGGGACTCTGAATCTCTGGGCCTCTGAATCTCTGGGAATCTGAATCTCTGGGAATCTGAATCTCTGGGACTCTGAATCTCTGGGACTCTGAATCTCTGGGCCTCTGAATCTCTGGGACTCTGAATCTCTGGGATTCTGAATCTCTGGGCCTCTGGGCCTCTGAATGTCTGGGCCTCTGAATCTCTGGGCCTCTGCATCTCTGGGACTCTGAAACTCTGGGACGCTGAATCTCTGGGACTCTGAATCTCTGGGAATCTGGATCCCTGAGACTCTGAATCTCTGGGACTCTGAATCTCTGGGACTCTGAATCTCTGGGACTCTGAATCTCTGGGACTCTGAATCTCTGGGACTCTGAATCTCTGGGACTCTGTATCTCTGGGTCACTGAATCTCTGGGATTCTGAATCTCTGGGGCTCTGAATCTCTGGGACGACTCTGAATCTCTGGGACGACTCTGAATCTCTGGGATGACTCTGAATCGCTGGGAATCTGAATCTCTGGGACTCTGAATCTCTGGGACTCTGAATCTCTGGGACTCTGAATCTCTGGGACTCTGAATCTCTGGGACTCTGAATTTCTGGGACTCTGAATCTCTGGGACTCTGAATCTCTGGGACTCTGAATCTCTGGTACTCCTCTGAATCTCTGGGACTCTGAATTTCTGGGACTCCTCTGAATCTCTGGGACTCTGAATCTCTGGGACTCTGAATATCTGGGAATGTGAATCTCTGGGACTCTGAATCTCTGGGACTCTGAATCTCTGGGACGCTGAATCTCTGGGACACTTAATCTCTGGGACTCTGAATCTCTGGGACTCTGAATCTCTGGAACTCTGAATCTCTGGGACTCTGAATCTCTGCGACGCTGAATCTCTGGGATGCTGAATCTCTGGGACTCTGAATTTCTGGGACTCTGAATCTCTGGGACACTGAATCTCTGGGACTCTGAATCTCTGTGACTCTGAATCTCTGGGGCTCTGAACCTCTGGGGGTCTGAATTTCTCAGACCCTGAATCTCTGGGACTCTGAAACTCTGGGACTCTGAATCTCTGGGACTCTGAATCTCATGGGACTCTGAATCTCTGGGACTCTGAATCTCTGGGACTCTGAATCTCTGGGACTCTGAATCTCTGGGCCTCTGAATCTCTGGGACTCTGAATCTCTGGGATTCTGAATCTCTGGGCCTCTGGGCCTCTGAATGTTTGGGCCTCTGAATCTCTGGGCCTCTGCATCTCTGGGACTCTGAATCTCTGGGACGCTGAATCTCTGGGACTCTGAATCTCTGGGAATCTGGATCCTTGAGACTCTGAATCTCTGGGACTCTGAATCTCTGGGACTCTGAATCTCTAGGACTCTGAATCTCTGGGACTCTGAATCTCTGGGACTCTGAATCTCTGGGACTCTGTATCTCTGGGTCACTGAATCTCTGGGGCTCTGAATCTCTGGGACGACTCTGAATTTCTGGGACGACTCTGAATCTCTGGGATGACTCTGAATCTCTGGGAATCTGAATCTCTGGGACTCTGAATCTCTGCGAATCTGAATCTCTGCGACTCTGAATCTCTGGGACTCTGAATCTCTGGGACTCTGAATCTCTGGGACTCTGAATCTCTGGGACTCTGAATCTCTGGGACGCTGAATCACTGGGACTCTGAATTTCCGGGACTCTGAATCTCTGGGACTCTGAATCTCTGGGACTCTGAATCTCTTGGACTCTGAATCTCTGGGACTCTGAATCTCTGGGACTCTGAATCTCTGGGACTCTGAATCTCTGGGACTCCTCTGAATCTCTGGGACTCTGAATCTCTGGGAATCTGAATCTCTGGGACTCTGAATTTCTGGGACTCTGAATCTCTGCGACTCTGAATCTCTGCGACTCTGAATCTCTGCGACTCTGAATCTCTGGGACTCTGAATCTCTGGGACTCTGAATTTCTGGGACTCTGAATCTCTGGGACTCTGAATCTCTGGGACTCCTCTCAATCTCTGGGACTCTGAATTTCTGGGACTCCTCTGAATCTCTGGGACTCTGAATCTCTGGGGCTCTGAATCTCTGGGAATGTGAATCTCTGGGACTCTGAATCTCTGGGAATCTGAATCTCTGGGACTCTGAATTTCTGGGACTCTGAATCTCTGCGACTCTGAATCTCTGCGACTCTGAATCTCTGCGACTCTGAATCTCTGGGACTCTGAATCTCTGGGACTCCTCTGAATCTCTGGGACTCTGAATCTCTGGGGCTCTGAATCTCTGGGAATGTGAATCTCTGGGACTCTGAATCTCTGGGACTCCTCTGAATCTCTGGGACTCTGAATCTCTGGGGCTCTGAATCTCTGGGAATGTGAATCTCTGGGACTCTGAATCTCTGGGACTCCTCTGAATCTCTGGGACTCTGAATCTCTGGGGCTCTGAATCTCTGGGACTCTGAATCTCTGGGACTCTGAATTTCTGGGACTCCTCTGAATCTCTGGGACTCTGAATCTCTGGGGCTCTGAATCTCTGGGAATGTGAATCTCTGGGACTCTGAATCTCTGGGAATCTGAATCTCTGGGACTCTGAATTTCTGGGACTCTGAATCTCTGCGACTCTGAATCTCTGCGACTCTGAATCTCTGCGACTCTGAATCTCTGGGACTCTGAATCTCTGGGACTCTGAATTTCTGGGACTCTGAATCTCTGGGACTCTGAATCTCTGGGACTCCTCTCAATCTCTGGGACTCTGAATTTCTGGGACTCCTCTGAATCTCTGGGACTCTGAATCTCTGGGGCTCTGAATCTCTGGGAATGTGAATCTCTGGGACTCTGAATCTCTGGGACGCTGAATCTCTGGGACACTGAATATCTGGGACTCTGAATCTCTGGGACTCTGAATCTCTGGGACTCTGAATCTCTGGGACTCTGAATCTCTGGGACTCTGAATCTCTGGGACGCTGAATCTCTGGGACTCTGAATCTCTGGGACTCTGAATCTCTGGGACGCTGAATCACTGGGACTCTGAATCTCCGGGACTCTGAATCTCTGGGACTCTGAATCTCTGGGACTCTGAATCTCTGGGACTCTGAATCTCTGGGACTCTGAATCTCTGGGACTCTGAATCTCTGGGCCTCTGAATCTCTGGGCCTCTGAATCTCTGGGATGACTCTGAATCTCTGGGACTCTGAATCTCTGGGACTCTGAATCTCTGGGCCTCTGAATCTCTGGGACTCTGCATCTCTGGGATTCTGAATCGCTGGGCCTCTGGGCCTCTGAATCTCTGGGACTCTGAATCTCTGGGCCTCTGCATCTCTGGTACACTGAATCTCTGGGACTCTGAATCTCTGGGACTCCGAATCTCTGGGAATCTGGATCCCTGGGACTCTGAATCTCTGGGACTCTGAATCTCTGGCACTCTGATTCTCTGGGACTCTGAATCTCTGGGACTCTGAATCTCTGGGACGCTGAATCACTGGGACTCTGAATCTCTGGGACTCTGAATCTCTGGGACTCTGATTTTTTGGGACTCTGAATCTCTGGGACTCTGAATCTCTGCGACTCTGAATCTCTGGGACTCTGAATCTCTGGGACTCTGAATCTCTGGGACTCTGAATCTCTGGGACTCTGAATCTCTGGGACTCTGAATCTCTGGGACTCTGTATCTCTGGGTGACTGAATCTCTGGGATTCTGAATCTCTGGGGCTCTGAATCTCTGGGACGACTCTGAATCTCTGGGACGACTCTGAATCTCTGGGATGACTCTGAATCTCTGGGAATCTGAATCTCTGGGACTCTGAATCTCTGGGACTCTGAATCTCTGGGACTCTGAATCTCTGGGACTCTGAATCTCTGGGACTCTGAATCTTTGGGACGACTCTGAATCTCTGGGACTCTGAATCTCTGGGACTCTGAATCTCTGGGACTCTGAATCTCTGGGAATCTGAATCTCTGGGCCTCTGAATCTCTGGGACTCTGAATCCCTGGGACTCTCAATCTCTGGGATTCTGAATCTCTGGGACTCTGAATCTCTGGGATGACTCTGAATCTCTGGGACTCTGTATCTCTGGGACTCTGAATCTCTGTGCCTCTGAATCTCTGGGACTCTGAATCTCTGGGCCTCTGAATCTCTGGGCCTCTGAATCTCTGGGCCTGTGCATCTCTGGGCCTCTGAATATCTGGGCCTCTGAATCTCTGGGACGACTCTGAATCTCTGGGACGACTCTGAATCTCTGGGATGACTCTGAATCTCTGGGACGACTCTGAATCTCTGGGATACTCTGAATCTCTGGGACGACTCTAAATCTCTGGGACGACTCTGAATCTCTGGGACGACTCTGAATCTCTGGGACTCCTCTGAATCTCTGGGACTCTGAATCTCTGGGACTCCTCTGAAAATTTGGGACTCTGAATCTCTGGGACTCTGAATCTCTGGGACTCTGAATCTCTGGGACTCTGAATCTCTGGGACTCTGAATCTCTGGGACTCTGAATCTCTGGGACTCTGAATCTCTGGGACTCTGAATCTCTGGGACTCTGAATCTCTGGGACGCTGAATCACCGGGACTCTGAATCTCCGGGACTCTGAATCTCTGTGACTCTGAATCTCTGGGACTCTGAATCTCTGGGACTCTGAATCTCTGGGACTCTGAATCTCTGGGACTCTGAATCTCTGGGACTCTGAATCTCTGGGACTCTGAATCTCTGGGTCTCCTCTGAATCTCTGGGACTCTGAATCTCTGGGAATCTGAATCTCTGGGACTCTGAATTTCGGGGACTCTGAATCTCTGCGACGCTGAACCTCTGCGACTCTGAATCTCTGCGACTCTGAATCTCTGGGGCTCTGAATCTCTGGGACTCTGAATTTCTGGGACTCTGGATCTCTGGGACTCTGAATCTCTGGGACTCTGAATTTCTGGGACTCTGAATTTCTGGGACTCTGAATCTCTGGGACTCTGAATCTCTGGGACTCTGAATCTCTGGGACTCCTCTCAATCTCTGGGACTCTGAATTTCTGGGACTCCTCTGAATCTCTGGGACTCTGAATCTTCGGGACTCTGAATCTCTGGGAATGTGAATCTCTGGGACTCTGAATCTCTGGGACTCTGAATCTCTGGGACACTGAATATCTGGGACTCTGAATCTCTGGGACTCTGAATCTCTGGGACTCTGAATCTCTGGGACTCTGAATCTCTGGGACTCTGGATCTCTGGGACGCTGAATCTCTGGGACTCTGAATCTCTGGGACTCTGAATCTCTGGGACGCTGAATCACTGGGACTCTGAATCTCCAGGACTCTGAATCTCTGGGACTCTGAATCTCTGGGACTCTGAATCTCTGGTACTCTGAATCTCTGGGACTCTGAATCTCTGGGACTCTGAATCTCTGGGACTCTGAATCTCTGGGACTCTGAATCTCTGGGACTCCTCTGAATCTCTGGGACTCTGAATCTCTGGGAATCTGAATCTCTGGGACTCTGAATCTCTGGGACCCTGAATCTCTGCGACTCTGAATCTCTGCGACTCTGAATCTCTGCGACTCTGAATCTCTGGGACTCTGAATCTCTGGGACTCTGAATTTCTGGGACTCTGAATCTCTGGGACTCTGAATCTCTGGGACTCTGAATCTCTGGGACTCTGAATCTCTGGGACTCTGAATCTCTGGGACTCCTCTCAATCTCTGGGACTCTGAATTTCTGGGACTCCTCTGAATCTCTGGGTCTCTGAATCTCTGGGACTCTGAATCTCTGGGAATGTGAATCTCTGGGACTCTGAATCTCTGGGACGCTGAATCTCTGGGACGCTGAATATCTGGGACTCTGAATCTCTGGGACTCTGAATCTCTGGGACTCTGAATCTCTGGGACTCTGAATCTCTGGGACGACTCTGAATCTCTGGGACTCTGAATCTCTGGACTCTGAATCTTTGGGACACTGAATCTCTGGGACTCTGAATCTCTGGGACTCTGAATCTCTGGGACTCTGAATCTCTGGGAATCTGAATCTCTGGGACTCTTAATCTCCGGGACTCTGAATCTCTGGGACTCTGAATTTCTGGGACTCTGAATCTCTGGGACTCTGACTCTCTAGGATGACTCTGAATCTCTGGGACTCTGAATCTATGGGACTCTGAATCTACGGGACTCTGAATCTCTGGGCCTCTGAATCTCTGGGACTCTGAATCTCTGGGACTCTGAATCTCTGGGATGACTCTGAATCTCTGGGACTCTGAATCTCTGGGACTCTGAATCTCTGGGCCTCTGAATCTCTGGGAATCTGAATCTCTGGGAATCTGAATCTCTGGGACTCTGAATCTCTGGGACTCTGAATCTCTGGGCCTCTGAATCTCTGGGACTCTGAATCTCTGGGATTCTGAATCTCTGGGCCTCTGGGCCTCTGAATGTCTGGGCCTCTGAATCTCTGGGCCTCTGCATCTCTGGGACTCTGAAACTCTGGGACGCTGAATCTCTGGGACTCTGAATCTCTGGGAATCTGGATCCCTGAGACTCTGAATCTCTGGGACTCTGAATCTCTGGGACTCTGAATCTCTGGGACTCTGAATCTCTGGGACTCTGAATCTCTGGGACTCTGAATCTCTGGGACTCTGTATCTCTGGGTCACTGAATCTCTGGGATTCTGAATCTCTGGGGCTCTGAATCTCTGGGACGACTCTGAATCTCTGGGACGACTCTGAATCTCTGGGATGACTCTGAATCGCTGGGAATCTGAATCTCTGGGACTCTGAATCTCTGGGACTCTGAATCTCTGGGACTCTGAATCTCTGGGACTCTGAATCTCTGGGACTCTGAATTTCTGGGACTCTGAATCTCTGGGACTCTGAATCTCTGGGACTCTGAATCTCTGGTACTCCTCTGAATCTCTGGGACTCTGAATTTCTGGGACTCCTCTGAATCTCTGGGACTCTGAATCTCTGGGACTCTGAATATCTGGGAATGTGAATCTCTGGGACTCTGAATCTCTGGGACTCTGAATCTCTGGGACGCTGAATCTCTGGGACACTTAATCTCTGGGACTCTGAATCTCTGGGACTCTGAATCTCTGGAACTCTGAATCTCTGGGACTCTGAATCTCTGCGACGCTGAATCTCTGGGATGCTGAATCTCTGGGACTCTGAATTTCTGGGACTCTGAATCTCTGGGACACTGAATCTCTGGGACTCTGAATCTCTGTGACTCTGAATCTCTGGGGCTCTGAACCTCTGGGGGTCTGAATTTCTCAGACCCTGAATCTCTGGGACTCTGAAACTCTGGGACTCTGAATCTCTGGGACTCTGAATCTCATGGGACTCTGAATCTCTGGGACTCTGAATCTCTGGGACTCTGAATCTCTGGGACTCTGAATCTCTGGGCCTCTGAATCTCTGGGACTCTGAATCTCTGGGATTCTGAATCTCTGGGCCTCTGGGCCTCTGAATGTTTGGGCCTCTGAATCTCTGGGCCTCTGCATCTCTGGGACTCTGAATCTCTGGGACGCTGAATCTCTGGGACTCTGAATCTCTGGGAATCTGGATCCTTGAGACTCTGAATCTCTGGGACTCTGAATCTCTGGGACTCTGAATCTCTAGGACTCTGAATCTCTGGGACTCTGAATCTCTGGGACTCTGAATCTCTGGGACTCTGTATCTCTGGGTCACTGAATCTCTGGGGCTCTGAATCTCTGGGACGACTCTGAATTTCTGGGACGACTCTGAATCTCTGGGATGACTCTGAATCTCTGGGAATCTGAATCTCTGGGACTCTGAATCTCTGCGAATCTGAATCTCTGCGACTCTGAATCTCTGGGACTCTGAATCTCTGGGACTCTGAATCTCTGGGACTCTGAATCTCTGGGACTCTGAATCTCTGGGACGCTGAATCACTGGGACTCTGAATTTCCGGGACTCTGAATCTCTGGGACTCTGAATCTCTGGGACTCTGAATCTCTGGGACTCTGAATCTCTGGGACTCTGAATCTCTGGGACTCTGAATCTCTGGGACTCTGAATCTCTGGGACTCCTCTGAATCTCTGGGACTCTGAATCTCTGGGAATCTGAATCTCTGGGACTCTGAATTTCTGGGACTCTGAATCTCTGCGACTCTGAATCTCTGCGACTCTGAATCTCTGCGACTCTGAATCTCTGGGACTCTGAATCTCTGGGACTCTGAATTTCTGGGACTCTGAATCTCTGGGACTCTGAATCTCTGGGACTCCTCTCAATCTCTGGGACTCTGAATTTCTGGGACTCCTCTGAATCTCTGGGACTCTGAATCTCTGGGGCTCTGAATCTCTGGGAATGTGAATCTCTGGGACTCTGAATCTCTGGGACGCTGAATCTCTGGGACACTGAATATCTGGGACTCTGAATCTCTGGGACTCTGAATCTCTGGGACTCTGAATCTCTGGGACTCTGAATCTCTGGGACTCTGAATCTCTGGGACGCTGAATCTCTGGGACTCTGAATCTCTGGGACTCTGAATCTCTGGGACGCTGAATCACTGGGACTCTGAATCTCCGGGACTCTGAATCTCTGGGACTCTGAATTTCTGGGACTCCTCTGAATCTCTGGGACTCTGAATCTCTGGGACTCTGAATATCTGGGAATGTGAATCTCTGGGACTCTGAATCTCTGGGACTCTGAATCTCTGGGACGCTGAATCTCTGGGACACTTAATCTCTGGGACTCTGAATCTCTGGGACTCTGAATCTCTGGAACTCTGAATCTCTGGGACTCTGAATCTCTGCGACGCTGAATCTCTGGGATGCTGAATCTCTGGGACTCTGAATTTCTGGGACTCTGAATCTCTGGGACACTGAATCTCTGGGACTCTGAATCTCTGTGACTCTGAATCTCTGGGGCTCTGAACCTCTGGGGGTCTGAATTTCTCAGACCCTGAATCTCTGGGACTCTGAAACTCTGGGACTCTGAATCTCTGGGACTCTGAATCTCATGGGACTCTGAATCTCTGGGACTCTGAATCTCTGGGACTCTGAATCTCTGGGACTCTGAATCTCTGGGCCTCTGAATCTCTGGGACTCTGAATCTCTGGGATTCTGAATCTCTGGGCCTCTGGGCCTCTGAATGTTTGGGCCTCTGAATCTCTGGGCCTCTGCATCTCTGGGACTCTGAATCTCTGGGACGCTGAATCTCTGGGACTCTGAATCTCTGGGAATCTGGATCCTTGAGACTCTGAATCTCTGGGACTCTGAATCTCTGGGACTCTGAATCTCTAGGACTCTGAATCTCTGGGACTCTGAATCTCTGGGACTCTGAATCTCTGGGACTCTGTATCTCTGGGTCACTGAATCTCTGGGGCTCTGAATCTCTGGGACGACTCTGAATTTCTGGGACGACTCTGAATCTCTGGGATGACTCTGAATCTCTGGGAATCTGAATCTCTGGGACTCTGAATCTCTGCGAATCTGAATCTCTGCGACTCTGAATCTCTGGGACTCTGAATCTCTGGGACTCTGAATCTCTGGGACTCTGAATCTCTGGGACTCTGAATCTCTGGGACGCTGAATCACTGGGACTCTGAATTTCCGGGACTCTGAATCTCTGGGACTCTGAATCTCTGGGACTCTGAATCTCTGGGACTCTGAATCTCTGGGACTCTGAATCTCTGGGACTCTGAATCTCTGGGACTCTGAATCTCTGGGACTCCTCTGAATCTCTGGGACTCTGAATCTCTGGGAATCTGAATCTCTGGGACTCTGAATTTCTGGGACTCTGAATCTCTGCGACTCTGAATCTCTGCGACTCTGAATCTCTGCGACTCTGAATCTCTGGGACTCTGAATCTCTGGGACTCTGAATTTCTGGGACTCTGAATCTCTGGGACTCTGAATCTCTGGGACTCCTCTCAATCTCTGGGACTCTGAATTTCTGGGACTCCTCTGAATCTCTGGGACTCTGAATCTCTGGGGCTCTGAATCTCTGGGAATGTGAATCTCTGGGACTCTGAATCTCTGGGACGCTGAATCTCTGGGACACTGAATATCTGGGACTCTGAATCTCTGGGACTCTGAATCTCTGGGACTCTGAATCTCTGGGACTCTGAATCTCTGGGACTCTGAATCTCTGGGACGCTGAATCTCTGGGACTCTGAATCTCTGGGACTCTGAATCTCTGGGACGCTGAATCACTGGGACTCTGAATCTCCGGGACTCTGAATCTCTGGGACTCTGAATTTCTGGGACTCCTCTGAATCTCTGGGACTCTGAATCTCTGGGACTCTGAATATCTGGGAATGTGAATCTCTGGGACTCTGAATCTCTGGGACTCTGAATCTCTGGGACGCTGAATCTCTGGGACACTTAATCTCTGGGACTCTGAATCTCTGGGACTCTGAATCTCTGGAACTCTGAATCTCTGGGACTCTGAATCTCTGCGACGCTGAATCTCTGGGATGCTGAATCTCTGGGACTCTGAATTTCTGGGACTCTGAATCTCTGGGACACTGAATCTCTGGGACTCTGAATCTCTGTGACTCTGAATCTCTGGGGCTCTGAACCTCTGGGGGTCTGAATTTCTCAGACCCTGAATCTCTGGGACTCTGAAACTCTGGGACTCTGAATCTCTGGGACTCTGAATCTCATGGGACTCTGAATCTCTGGGACTCTGAATCTCTGGGACTCTGAATCTCTGGGACTCTGAATCTCTGGGCCTCTGAATCTCTGGGACTCTGAATCTCTGGGATTCTGAATCTCTGGGCCTCTGGGCCTCTGAATGTTTGGGCCTCTGAATCTCTGGGCCTCTGCATCTCTGGGACTCTGAATCTCTGGGACGCTGAATCTCTGGGACTCTGAATCTCTGGGAATCTGGATCCTTGAGACTCTGAATCTCTGGGACTCTGAATCTCTGGGACTCTGAATCTCTAGGACTCTGAATCTCTGGGACTCTGAATCTCTGGGACTCTGAATCTCTGGGACTCTGTATCTCTGGGTCACTGAATCTCTGGGGCTCTGAATCTCTGGGACGACTCTGAATTTCTGGGACGACTCTGAATCTCTGGGATGACTCTGAATCTCTGGGAATCTGAATCTCTGGGACTCTGAATCTCTGCGAATCTGAATCTCTGCGACTCTGAATCTCTGGGACTCTGAATCTCTGGGACTCTGAATCTCTGGGACTCTGAATCTCTGGGACTCTGAATCTCTGGGACGCTGAATCACTGGGACTCTGAATTTCCGGGACTCTGAATCTCTGGGACTCTGAATCTCTGGGACTCTGAATCTCTGGGACTCTGAATCTCTGGGACTCTGAATCTCTGGGACTCTGAATCTCTGGGACTCTGAATCTCTGGGACTCCTCTGAATCTCTGGGACTCTGAATCTCTGGGAATCTGAATCTCTGGGACTCTGAATTTCTGGGACTCTGAATCTCTGCGACTCTGAATCTCTGCGACTCTGAATCTCTGCGACTCTGAATCTCTGGGACTCTGAATCTCTGGGACTCTGAATTTCTGGGACTCTGAATCTCTGGGACTCTGAATCTCTGGGACTCCTCTCAATCTCTGGGACTCTGAATTTCTGGGACTCCTCTGAATCTCTGGGACTCTGAATCTCTGGGGCTCTGAATCTCTGGGAATGTGAATCTCTGGGACTCTGAATCTCTGGGAATCTGAATCTCTGGGACTCTGAATTTCTGGGACTCTGAATCTCTGCGACTCTGAATCTCTGCGACTCTGAATCTCTGCGACTCTGAATCTCTGGGACTCTGAATCTCTGGGACTCCTCTGAATCTCTGGGACTCTGAATCTCTGGGGCTCTGAATCTCTGGGAATGTGAATCTCTGGGACTCTGAATCTCTGGGACTCCTCTGAATCTCTGGGACTCTGAATCTCTGGGGCTCTGAATCTCTGGGAATGTGAATCTCTGGGACTCTGAATCTCTGGGACTCCTCTGAATCTCTGGGACTCTGAATCTCTGGGGCTCTGAATCTCTGGGACTCTGAATCTCTGGGACTCTGAATTTCTGGGACTCCTCTGAATCTCTGGGACTCTGAATCTCTGGGGCTCTGAATCTCTGGGAATGTGAATCTCTGGGACTCTGAATCTCTGGGAATCTGAATCTCTGGGACTCTGAATTTCTGGGACTCTGAATCTCTGCGACTCTGAATCTCTGCGACTCTGAATCTCTGCGACTCTGAATCTCTGGGACTCTGAATCTCTGGGACTCTGAATTTCTGGGACTCTGAATCTCTGGGACTCTGAATCTCTGGGACTCCTCTCAATCTCTGGGACTCTGAATTTCTGGGACTCCTCTGAATCTCTGGGACTCTGAATCTCTGGGGCTCTGAATCTCTGGGAATGTGAATCTCTGGGACTCTGAATCTCTGGGACGCTGAATCTCTGGGACACTGAATATCTGGGACTCTGAATCTCTGGGACTCTGAATCTCTGGGACTCTGAATCTCTGGGACTCTGAATCTCTGGGACTCTGAATCTCTGGGACGCTGAATCTCTGGGACTCTGAATCTCTGGGACTCTGAATCTCTGGGACGCTGAATCACTGGGACTCTGAATCTCCGGGACTCTGAATCTCTGGGACTCTGAATCTCTGGGACTCTGAATCTCTGGGACTCTGAATCTCTGGGACTCTGAATCTCTGGGACTCTGAATCTCTGGGCCTCTGAATCTCTGGGCCTCTGAATCTCTGGGATGACTCTGAATCTCTGGGACTCTGAATCTCTGGGACTCTGAATCTCTGGGCCTCTGAATCTCTGGGACTCTGCATCTCTGGGATTCTGAATCGCTGGGCCTCTGGGCCTCTGAATCTCTGGGACTCTGAATCTCTGGGCCTCTGCATCTCTGGTACACTGAATCTCTGGGACTCTGAATCTCTGGGACTCCGAATCTCTGGGAATCTGGATCCCTGGGACTCTGAATCTCTGGGACTCTGAATCTCTGGGCCTCTGAATCTCTGGGACTCTGAATCTCTGGGATTCTGAATCTCTGGGCCTCTGGGCCTCTGAATGTCTGGGCCTCTGAATCTCTGGGCCTCTGCATCTCTGGGACTCTGAAACTCTGGGACGCTGAATCTCTGGGACTCTGAATCTCTGGGAATCTGGATCCCTGAGACTCTGAATCTCTGGGACTCTGAATCTCTGGGACTCTGAATCTCTGGGACTCTGAATCTCTGGGACTCTGAATCTCTGGGACTCTGAATCTCTGGGACTCTGTATCTCTGGGTCACTGAATCTCTGGGATTCTGAATCTCTGGGGCTCTGAATCTCTGGGACGACTCTGAATCTCTGGGACGACTCTGAATCTCTGGGATGACTCTGAATCGCTGGGAATCTGAATCTCTGGGACTCTGAATCTCTGGGACTCTGAATCTCTGGGACTCTGAATCTCTGGGACTCTGAATCTCTGGGACTCTGAATTTCTGGGACTCTGAATCTCTGGGACTCTGAATCTCTGGGACTCTGAATCTCTGGTACTCCTCTGAATCTCTGGGACTCTGAATTTCTGGGACTCCTCTGAATCTCTGGGACTCTGAATCTCTGGGACTCTGAATATCTGGGAATGTGAATCTCTGGGACTCTGAATCTCTGGGACTCTGAATCTCTGGGACGCTGAATCTCTGGGACACTTAATCTCTGGGACTCTGAATCTCTGGGACTCTGAATCTCTGGAACTCTGAATCTCTGGGACTCTGAATCTCTGCGACGCTGAATCTCTGGGATGCTGAATCTCTGGGACTCTGAATTTCTGGGACTCTGAATCTCTGGGACACTGAATCTCTGGGACTCTGAATCTCTGTGACTCTGAATCTCTGGGGCTCTGAACCTCTGGGGGTCTGAATTTCTCAGACCCTGAATCTCTGGGACTCTGAAACTCTGGGACTCTGAATCTCTGGGACTCTGAATCTCATGGGACTCTGAATCTCTGGGACTCTGAATCTCTGGGACTCTGAATCTCTGGGACTCTGAATCTCTGGGCCTCTGAATCTCTGGGACTCTGAATCTCTGGGATTCTGAATCTCTGGGCCTCTGGGCCTCTGAATGTTTGGGCCTCTGAATCTCTGGGCCTCTGCATCTCTGGGACTCTGAATCTCTGGGACGCTGAATCTCTGGGACTCTGAATCTCTGGGAATCTGGATCCTTGAGACTCTGAATCTCTGGGACTCTGAATCTCTGGGACTCTGAATCTCTAGGACTCTGAATCTCTGGGACTCTGAATCTCTGGGACTCTGAATCTCTGGGACTCTGTATCTCTGGGTCACTGAATCTCTGGGGCTCTGAATCTCTGGGACGACTCTGAATTTCTGGGACGACTCTGAATCTCTGGGATGACTCTGAATCTCTGGGAATCTGAATCTCTGGGACTCTGAATCTCTGCGAATCTGAATCTCTGCGACTCTGAATCTCTGGGACTCTGAATCTCTGGGACTCTGAATCTCTGGGACTCTGAATCTCTGGGACTCTGAATCTCTGGGACGCTGAATCACTGGGACTCTGAATTTCCGGGACTCTGAATCTCTGGGACTCTGAATCTCTGGGACTCTGAATCTCTGGGACTCTGAATCTCTGGGACTCTGAATCTCTGGGACTCTGAATCTCTGGGACTCTGAATCTCTGGGACTCCTCTGAATCTCTGGGACTCTGAATCTCTGGGAATCTGAATCTCTGGGACTCTGAATTTCTGGGACTCTGAATCTCTGCGACTCTGAATCTCTGCGACTCTGAATCTCTGCGACTCTGAATCTCTGGGACTCTGAATCTCTGGGACTCTGAATTTCTGGGACTCTGAATCTCTGGGACTCTGAATCTCTGGGACTCCTCTCAATCTCTGGGACTCTGAATTTCTGGGACTCCTCTGAATCTCTGGGACTCTGAATCTCTGGGGCTCTGAATCTCTGGGAATGTGAATCTCTGGGACTCTGAATCTCTGGGAATCTGAATCTCTGGGACTCTGAATTTCTGGGACTCTGAATCTCTGCGACTCTGAATCTCTGCGACTCTGAATCTCTGCGACTCTGAATCTCTGGGACTCTGAATCTCTGGGACTCCTCTGAATCTCTGGGACTCTGAATCTCTGGGGCTCTGAATCTCTGGGAATGTGAATCTCTGGGACTCTGAATCTCTGGGACTCCTCTGAATCTCTGGGACTCTGAATCTCTGGGGCTCTGAATCTCTGGGAATGTGAATCTCTGGGACTCTGAATCTCTGGGACTCCTCTGAATCTCTGGGACTCTGAATCTCTGGGGCTCTGAATCTCTGGGACTCTGAATCTCTGGGACTCTGAATTTCTGGGACTCCTCTGAATCTCTGGGACTCTGAATCTCTGGGGCTCTGAATCTCTGGGAATGTGAATCTCTGGGACTCTGAATCTCTGGGAATCTGAATCTCTGGGACTCTGAATTTCTGGGACTCTGAATCTCTGCGACTCTGAATCTCTGCGACTCTGAATCTCTGCGACTCTGAATCTCTGGGACTCTGAATCTCTGGGACTCTGAATTTCTGGGACTCTGAATCTCTGGGACTCTGAATCTCTGGGACTCCTCTCAATCTCTGGGACTCTGAATTTCTGGGACTCCTCTGAATCTCTGGGACTCTGAATCTCTGGGGCTCTGAATCTCTGGGAATGTGAATCTCTGGGACTCTGAATCTCTGGGACGCTGAATCTCTGGGACACTGAATATCTGGGACTCTGAATCTCTGGGACTCTGAATCTCTGGGACTCTGAATCTCTGGGACTCTGAATCTCTGGGACTCTGAATCTCTGGGACGCTGAATCTCTGGGACTCTGAATCTCTGGGACTCTGAATCTCTGGGACGCTGAATCACTGGGACTCTGAATCTCCGGGACTCTGAATCTCTGGGACTCTGAATCTCTGGGACTCTGAATCTCTGGGACTCTGAATCTCTGGGACTCTGAATCTCTGGGACTCTGAATCTCTGGGCCTCTGAATCTCTGGGCCTCTGAATCTCTGGGATGACTCTGAATCTCTGGGACTCTGAATCTCTGGGACTCTGAATCTCTGGGCCTCTGAATCTCTGGGACTCTGCATCTCTGGGATTCTGAATCGCTGGGCCTCTGGGCCTCTGAATCTCTGGGACTCTGAATCTCTGGGCCTCTGCATCTCTGGTACACTGAATCTCTGGGACTCTGAATCTCTGGGACTCCGAATCTCTGGGAATCTGGATCCCTGGGACTCTGAATCTCTGGGACTCTGAATCTCTGGCACTCTGATTCTCTGGGACTCTGAATCTCTGGGACTCTGAATCTCTGGGACGCTGAATCACTGGGACTCTGAATCTCTGGGACTCTGAATCTCTGGGACTCTGATTTTTTGGGACTCTGAATCTCTGGGACTCTGAATCTCTGCGACTCTGAATCTCTGGGACTCTGAATCTCTGGGACTCTGAATCTCTGGGACTCTGAATCTCTGGGACTCTGAATCTCTGGGACTCTGAATCTCTGGGACTCTGTATCTCTGGGTGACTGAATCTCTGGGATTCTGAATCTCTGGGGCTCTGAATCTCTGGGACGACTCTGAATCTCTGGGACGACTCTGAATCTCTGGGATGACTCTGAATCTCTGGGAATCTGAATCTCTGGGACTCTGAATCTCTGGGACTCTGAATCTCTGGGACTCTGAATCTCTGGGACTCTGAATCTCTGGGACTCTGAATCTTTGGGACGACTCTGAATCTCTGGGACTCTGAATCTCTGGGACTCTGAATCTCTGGGACTCTGAATCTCTGGGAATCTGAATCTCTGGGCCTCTGAATCTCTGGGACTCTGAATCCCTGGGACTCTCAATCTCTGGGATTCTGAATCTCTGGGACTCTGAATCTCTGGGATGACTCTGAATCTCTGGGACTCTGTATCTCTGGGACTCTGAATCTCTGTGCCTCTGAATCTCTGGGACTCTGAATCTCTGGGCCTCTGAATCTCTGGGCCTCTGAATCTCTGGGCCTGTGCATCTCTGGGCCTCTGAATATCTGGGCCTCTGAATCTCTGGGACGACTCTGAATCTCTGGGACGACTCTGAATCTCTGGGATGACTCTGAATCTCTGGGACGACTCTGAATCTCTGGGATACTCTGAATCTCTGGGACGACTCTAAATCTCTGGGACGACTCTGAATCTCTGGGACGACTCTGAATCTCTGGGACTCCTCTGAATCTCTGGGACTCTGAATCTCTGGGACTCCTCTGAAAATTTGGGACTCTGAATCTCTGGGACTCTGAATCTCTGGGACTCTGAATCTCTGGGACTCTGAATCTCTGGGACTCTGAATCTCTGGGACTCTGAATCTCTGGGACTCTGAATCTCTGGGACTCTGAATCTCTGGGACTCTGAATCTCTGGGACGCTGAATCACCGGGACTCTGAATCTCCGGGACTCTGAATCTCTGTGACTCTGAATCTCTGGGACTCTGAATCTCTGGGACTCTGAATCTCTGGGACTCTGAATCTCTGGGACTCTGAATCTCTGGGACTCTGAATCTCTGGGACTCTGAATCTCTGGGTCTCCTCTGAATCTCTGGGACTCTGAATCTCTGGGAATCTGAATCTCTGGGACTCTGAATTTCGGGGACTCTGAATCTCTGCGACGCTGAACCTCTGCGACTCTGAATCTCTGCGACTCTGAATCTCTGGGGCTCTGAATCTCTGGGACTCTGAATTTCTGGGACTCTGGATCTCTGGGACTCTGAATCTCTGGGACTCTGAATTTCTGGGACTCTGAATTTCTGGGACTCTGAATCTCTGGGACTCTGAATCTCTGGGACTCTGAATCTCTGGGACTCCTCTCAATCTCTGGGACTCTGAATTTCTGGGACTCCTCTGAATCTCTGGGACTCTGAATCTTCGGGACTCTGAATCTCTGGGAATGTGAATCTCTGGGACTCTGAATCTCTGGGACTCTGAATCTCTGGGACACTGAATATCTGGGACTCTGAATCTCTGGGACTCTGAATCTCTGGGACTCTGAATCTCTGGGACTCTGAATCTCTGGGACTCTGGATCTCTGGGACGCTGAATCTCTGGGACTCTGAATCTCTGGGACTCTGAATCTCTGGGACGCTGAATCACTGGGACTCTGAATCTCCAGGACTCTGAATCTCTGGGACTCTGAATCTCTGGGACTCTGAATCTCTGGTACTCTGAATCTCTGGGACTCTGAATCTCTGGGACTCTGAATCTCTGGGACTCTGAATCTCTGGGACTCTGAATCTCTGGGACTCCTCTGAATCTCTGGGACTCTGAATCTCTGGGAATCTGAATCTCTGGGACTCTGAATCTCTGGGACCCTGAATCTCTGCGACTCTGAATCTCTGCGACTCTGAATCTCTGCGACTCTGAATCTCTGGGACTCTGAATCTCTGGGACTCTGAATTTCTGGGACTCTGAATCTCTGGGACTCTGAATCTCTGGGACTCTGAATCTCTGGGACTCTGAATCTCTGGGACTCTGAATCTCTGGGACTCCTCTCAATCTCTGGGACTCTGAATTTCTGGGACTCCTCTGAATCTCTGGGTCTCTGAATCTCTGGGACTCTGAATCTCTGGGAATGTGAATCTCTGGGACTCTGAATCTCTGGGACGCTGAATCTCTGGGACGCTGAATATCTGGGACTCTGAATCTCTGGGACTCTGAATCTCTGGGACTCTGAATCTCTGGGACTCTGAATCTCTGGGACGACTCTGAATCTCTGGGACTCTGAATCTCTGGACTCTGAATCTTTGGGACACTGAATCTCTGGGACTCTGAATCTCTGGGACTCTGAATCTCTGGGACTCTGAATCTCTGGGAATCTGAATCTCTGGGACTCTTAATCTCCGGGACTCTGAATCTCTGGGACTCTGAATTTCTGGGACTCTGAATCTCTGGGACTCTGACTCTCTAGGATGACTCTGAATCTCTGGGACTCTGAATCTATGGGACTCTGAATCTACGGGACTCTGAATCTCTGGGCCTCTGAATCTCTGGGACTCTGAATCTCTGGGACTCTGAATCTCTGGGATGACTCTGAATCTCTGGGACTCTGAATCTCTGGGACTCTGAATCTCTGGGCCTCTGAATCTCTGGGAATCTGAATCTCTGGGAATCTGAATCTCTGGGACTCTGAATCTCTGGGACTCTGAATCTCTGGGCCTCTGAATCTCTGGGACTCTGAATCTCTGGGATTCTGAATCTCTGGGCCTCTGGGCCTCTGAATGTCTGGGCCTCTGAATCTCTGGGCCTCTGCATCTCTGGGACTCTGAAACTCTGGGACGCTGAATCTCTGGGACTCTGAATCTCTGGGAATCTGGATCCCTGAGACTCTGAATCTCTGGGACTCTGAATCTCTGGGACTCTGAATCTCTGGGACTCTGAATCTCTGGGACTCTGAATCTCTGGGACTCTGAATCTCTGGGACTCTGTATCTCTGGGTCACTGAATCTCTGGGATTCTGAATCTCTGGGGCTCTGAATCTCTGGGACGACTCTGAATCTCTGGGACGACTCTGAATCTCTGGGATGACTCTGAATCGCTGGGAATCTGAATCTCTGGGACTCTGAATCTCTGGGACTCTGAATCTCTGGGACTCTGAATCTCTGGGACTCTGAATCTCTGGGACTCTGAATTTCTGGGACTCTGAATCTCTGGGACTCTGAATCTCTGGGACTCTGAATCTCTGGTACTCCTCTGAATCTCTGGGACTCTGAATTTCTGGGACTCCTCTGAATCTCTGGGACTCTGAATCTCTGGGACTCTGAATATCTGGGAATGTGAATCTCTGGGACTCTGAATCTCTGGGACTCTGAATCTCTGGGACGCTGAATCTCTGGGACACTTAATCTCTGGGACTCTGAATCTCTGGGACTCTGAATCTCTGGAACTCTGAATCTCTGGGACTCTGAATCTCTGCGACGCTGAATCTCTGGGATGCTGAATCTCTGGGACTCTGAATTTCTGGGACTCTGAATCTCTGGGACACTGAATCTCTGGGACTCTGAATCTCTGTGACTCTGAATCTCTGGGGCTCTGAACCTCTGGGGGTCTGAATTTCTCAGACCCTGAATCTCTGGGACTCTGAAACTCTGGGACTCTGAATCTCTGGGACTCTGAATCTCATGGGACTCTGAATCTCTGGGACTCTGAATCTCTGGGACTCTGAATCTCTGGGACTCTGAATCTCTGGGCCTCTGAATCTCTGGGACTCTGAATCTCTGGGATTCTGAATCTCTGGGCCTCTGGGCCTCTGAATGTTTGGGCCTCTGAATCTCTGGGCCTCTGCATCTCTGGGACTCTGAATCTCTGGGACGCTGAATCTCTGGGACTCTGAATCTCTGGGAATCTGGATCCTTGAGACTCTGAATCTCTGGGACTCTGAATCTCTGGGACTCTGAATCTCTAGGACTCTGAATCTCTGGGACTCTGAATCTCTGGGACTCTGAATCTCTGGGACTCTGTATCTCTGGGTCACTGAATCTCTGGGGCTCTGAATCTCTGGGACGACTCTGAATTTCTGGGACGACTCTGAATCTCTGGGATGACTCTGAATCTCTGGGAATCTGAATCTCTGGGACTCTGAATCTCTGCGAATCTGAATCTCTGCGACTCTGAATCTCTGGGACTCTGAATCTCTGGGACTCTGAATCTCTGGGACTCTGAATCTCTGGGACTCTGAATCTCTGGGACGCTGAATCACTGGGACTCTGAATTTCCGGGACTCTGAATCTCTGGGACTCTGAATCTCTGGGACTCTGAATCTCTGGGACTCTGAATCTCTGGGACTCTGAATCTCTGGGACTCTGAATCTCTGGGACTCTGAATCTCTGGGACTCCTCTGAATCTCTGGGACTCTGAATCTCTGGGAATCTGAATCTCTGGGACTCTGAATTTCTGGGACTCTGAATCTCTGCGACTCTGAATCTCTGCGACTCTGAATCTCTGCGACTCTGAATCTCTGGGACTCTGAATCTCTGGGACTCTGAATTTCTGGGACTCTGAATCTCTGGGACTCTGAATCTCTGGGACTCCTCTCAATCTCTGGGACTCTGAATTTCTGGGACTCCTCTGAATCTCTGGGACTCTGAATCTCTGGGGCTCTGAATCTCTGGGAATGTGAATCTCTGGGACTCTGAATCTCTGGGACGCTGAATCTCTGGGACACTGAATATCTGGGACTCTGAATCTCTGGGACTCTGAATCTCTGGGACTCTGAATCTCTGGGACTCTGAATCTCTGGGACTCTGAATCTCTGGGACGCTGAATCTCTGGGACTCTGAATCTCTGGGACTCTGAATCTCTGGGACGCTGAATCACTGGGACTCTGAATCTCCGGGACTCTGAATCTCTGGGACTCTGAATTTCTGGGACTCCTCTGAATCTCTGGGACTCTGAATCTCTGGGACTCTGAATATCTGGGAATGTGAATCTCTGGGACTCTGAATCTCTGGGACTCTGAATCTCTGGGACGCTGAATCTCTGGGACACTTAATATCTGGGACTCTGAATCTCTGGGACTCTGAATCTCTGGAACTCTGAATCTCTGGGACTCTGAATCTCTGCGACGCTGAATCTCTGGGATGCTGAATCTCTGGGACTCTGAATTTCTGGGACTCTGAATCTCTGGGACACTGAATCTCTGGGACTCTGAATCTCTGTGACTCTGAATCTCTGGGGCTCTGAACCTCTGGGGGTCTGAATTTCTCAGACCCTGAATCTCTGGGACTCTGAAACTCTGGGACTCTGAATCTCTGGGACTCTGAATCTCATGGGACTCTGAATCTCTGGGACTCTGAATCTCTGGGACTCTGAATCTCTGGGACTCTGAATCTCTGGGCCTCTGAATCTCTGGGACTCTGAATCTCTGGGATTCTGAATCTCTGGGCCTCTGGGCCTCTGAATGTTTGGGCCTCTGAATCTCTGGGCCTCTGCATCTCTGGGACTCTGAATCTCTGGGACGCTGAATCTCTGGGACTCTGAATCTCTGGGAATCTGGATCCTTGAGACTCTGAATCTCTGGGACTCTGAATCTCTGGGACTCTGAATCTCTAGGACTCTGAATCTCTGGGACTCTGAATCTCTGGGACTCTGAATCTCTGGGACTCTGTATCTCTGGGTCACTGAATCTCTGGGGCTCTGAATCTCTGGGACGACTCTGAATTTCTGGGACGACTCTGAATCTCTGGGATGACTCTGAATCTCTGGGAATCTGAATCTCTGGGACTCTGAATCTCTGCGAATCTGAATCTCTGCGACTCTGAATCTCTGGGACTCTGAATCTCTGGGACTCTGAATCTCTGGGACTCTGAATCTCTGGGACTCTGAATCTCTGGGACGCTGAATCACTGGGACTCTGAATTTCCGGGACTCTGAATCTCTGGGACTCTGAATCTCTGGGACTCTGAATCTCTGGGACTCTGAATCTCTGGGACTCTGAATCTCTGGGACTCTGAATCTCTGGGACTCTGAATCTCTGGGACTCCTCTGAATCTCTGGGACTCTGAATCTCTGGGAATCTGAATCTCTGGGACTCTGAATTTCTGGGACTCTGAATCTCTGCGACTCTGAATCTCTGCGACTCTGAATCTCTGCGACTCTGAATCTCTGGGACTCTGAATCTCTGGGACTCTGAATTTCTGGGACTCTGAATCTCTGGGACTCTGAATCTCTGGGACTCCTCTCAATCTCTGGGACTCTGAATTTCTGGGACTCCTCTGAATCTCTGGGACTCTGAATCTCTGGGGCTCTGAATCTCTGGGAATGTGAATCTCTGGGACTCTGAATCTCTGGGACGCTGAATCTCTGGGACACTGAATATCTGGGACTCTGAATCTCTGGGACTCTGAATCTCTGGGACTCTGAATCTCTGGGACTCTGAATCTCTGGGACTCTGAATCTCTGGGACGCTGAATCTCTGGGACTCTGAATCTCTGGGACTCTGAATCTCTGGGACGCTGAATCACTGGGACTCTGAATCTCCGGGACTCTGAATCTCTGGGACTCTGAATTTCTGGGACTCCTCTGAATCTCTGGGACTCTGAATCTCTGGGACTCTGAATATCTGGGAATGTGAATCTCTGGGACTCTGAATCTCTGGGACTCTGAATCTCTGGGACGCTGAATCTCTGGGACACTTAATCTCTGGGACTCTGAATCTCTGGGACTCTGAATCTCTGGAACTCTGAATCTCTGGGACTCTGAATCTCTGCGACGCTGAATCTCTGGGATGCTGAATCTCTGGGACTCTGAATTTCTGGGACTCTGAATCTCTGGGACACTGAATCTCTGGGACTCTGAATCTCTGTGACTCTGAATCTCTGGGGCTCTGAACCTCTGGGGGTCTGAATTTCTCAGACCCTGAATCTCTGGGACTCTGAAACTCTGGGACTCTGAATCTCTGGGACTCTGAATCTCATGGGACTCTGAATCTCTGGGACTCTGAATCTCTGGGACTCTGAATCTCTGGGACTCTGAATCTCTGGGACTCTGAATCTCTGGGACTCTGAATCTCTGGGACTCCTCTGAATCTCTGGGACTCTGAATCTCTGGGAATCTGAATCTCTGGGACTCTGAATTTCTGGGACTCTGAATCTCTGCGACTCTGAATCTCTGCGACTCTGAATCTCTGCGACTCTGAATCTCTGGGACTCTGAATCTCTGGGACTCTGAATTTCTGGGACTCTGAATCTCTGGGACTCTGAATCTCTGGGACTCCTCTCAATCTCTGGGACTCTGAATTTCTGGGACTCCTCTGAATCTCTGGGACTCTGAATCTCTGGGGCTCTGAATCTCTGGGAATGTGAATCTCTGGGACTCTGAATCTCTGGGACGCTGAATCTCTGGGACACTGAATATCTGGGACTCTGAATCTCTGGGACTCTGAATCTCTGGGACTCTGAATCTCTGGGACTCTGAATCTCTGGGACTCTGAATCTCTGGGACGCTGAATCTCTGGGACTCTGAATCTCTGGGACTCTGAATCTCTGGGACGCTGAATCACTGGGACTCTGAATCTCCGGGACTCTGAATCTCTGGGACTCTGAATCTCTGGGACTCTGAATCTCTGGGACTCTGAATCTCTGGGACTCTGAATCTCTGGGACTCTGAATCTCTGGGACTCTGAATCTCTGGGACTCTGAATCTCTGGGACTCCTCTGAATCTCTGGGACTCTGAATCTCTGGGAATCTCAATCTCTGGGACTCTGAATCTCTGGGACTCTGAATCTCTGCGACTCTGAATCTCTGCGACTCTGAATCTCTGCGACTCTGAATCTCTGGGACTCTGAATCTCTGGGACTCTGAATTTCTGGGACTCTGAATCTCTGGGACTCTGAATCTCTGGGACTCTGAATTTCTGGGACTCTGAATTTCTGGGACTCTGAATCTCTGGGACTCTGAATCTCTGGGACTCCTCTCAATCTCTGGGACTCTGAATTTCTGGGACTCCTCTGAATCTCTGGGACTCTGAATCTCTGGGAATGTGAATCTCTGGGACTCTGAATCTCTGGGACGCTGAATCTCTGGGACACTGAATATCTGGGACTCTGAATCTCTGGGACTCTGAATCTCTGGGACTCTGAATCTCTGGGACTCTGAATCTCTGGGACTCTGAATCTCTGGGACTGAATTTCTGGGACTCTGAATCTCTGGGACTCTGAATCTCTGGGACTCTGAATCTCTGGGACTCTGAACCTCTGGGACTCTGAATTTCTCAGACCCTGAATCTCTGGAACTCTGAAACTCTGGGACTCTGAATCTCTTGGACTCTGAATCTCTGGGACTCTGAATCTCTGGGACTCTGAATCTCTGGGACTCTGAATCTCTGGGACTCTGAATCTCTGGGACTCTGAATCTCTGGGACACTGAATCTCTGGGACTCTGAATCTCTGGGACTCTGAATCTCTGGGACGACTCTGAATCTCTGGGACGACTCTGAATCTCTGGGAATCTGAATCTCTGGGACTCTGAATCTCTGGGACTCTGAATCTCTGGGACGACTCTGAATCTCTGGGACTCTGAATCTCTGGACTCTGAATCTTTGGGACACTGAATCTCTGGGACTCTGAATCTCTGGGACTCTGAATCTCTGGGACTCTGAATCTCTGTGAATCTGAATCTCTGGGACTCTTAATCTCTGGGACTCTGAATCTCTGGGACTCTGAATTTCTGGAACTCTGAATCTCTGGGACTCTGACTCTCTGGGATGACTCTGAATCTCTGGGACTCTGAATCTATGGGACTCTGAATCTACGGGACTCTGAATCTCTGGGCCTCTGAATCTCTGGGACTCTGAATCTCTGGGACTCTGAATCTCTGGGATGACTCTGAATCTCTGGGACTCTGAATCTCTGGGACTCTGAATCTCTGGGCCTCTGAATCTCTGGGAATCTGAATCTCTGGGAATCTGAATCTCTGGGACTCTGAATCTCTGGGACTCTGAATCTCTGGGCCTCTGAATCTCTGGGACTCTGAATCTCTGGGATTCTGAATCTCTGGGCCTCTGGGCCTCTGAATGTCTGGGCCTCTGAATCTCTGGGCCTCTGCATCTCTGGGACTCTGAATCTCTGGGACGCTGAATCTCTGGGACTCTGAATCTCTGGGAATCTGGATCCCTGAGACTCTGAATCTCTGGGACTCTGAATCTCTGGGACTCTGAATCTCTGGGACTCTGAATCTCTGGGACTCTGAATCTCTGGGACTCTGTATCTCTGGGACTCTGTATCTCTGGGTCACTGAATCTCTGGGATTCTGAATCTCTGGGGCTCTGAATCTCTGGGACGACTCTGAATCTCTGGGACGACTCTGAATCTCTGGGATGACTCTGAATCTCTGGGAATCTGAATCTCTGGGACTCTGAATCTCTGGGACTCTGAATCTCTGGGACTCTGAATCTCTGGGATTCTGAATCTCTGGGACTCTGAATTTCTGGGTCTCTGAATCTCTGGGACTCTGAATCTCTGGGACTCTGAATCTCTGGTACTCCTCTGAATCTCTGGGACTCTGAATTTCTGGGACTCCTCTGAATCTCTGGGACTCTGAATCTCTGGGACTCTGAATCTCTGGGAATGTGAATCTCTGGGACTCTGAATCTCTGGGACTCTGGATCTCTGGGACGCTGAATCTCTGGGACACTTAATCTCTGGGACTCTGAATCTCTGGGACTCTGAATCTCTGGAACTCTGAATCTCTGGGATGCTGAATCTCTGGGACTCTGAATTTCTGGGACTCTGAATCTCTGGGACACTGAATCTCTGGAACTCTGAATTTCTGTGACTCTGAATCTCTGGGGCTCTGAACCTCTGGGAGTCTGAATTTCTCAGACCCTGAATCTGTGGGACTCTGAAACTCTGGGACTCTGAATCTCTGGGACTCTGAATCTCATGGGACTCTGAATCTCTGGGACTCTGAATCTCTGGGACTCTGAATCTCTGGGACTCTGAATCTCTGGGCCTCTGAATCTCTGGGACTCTGAATCTCTGGGATTCTGAATCTCTGGGCCTCTGGGCCTCTGAATGTCTGGGCCTCTGAATCTCTGGGCCTCTGCATCTCTGGGACTCTGAATCTCTGGGACGCTGAATCTCTGGGACTCTGAATCTCTGGGAATCTGGATCCCTGAGAGTCTGAATCACTGGGACTCTGAATCTCTGGGACTCTGAATCTCTGGGACTCTGAATCTCTGGGACTCTGAATCTCTGGGACTCTGAATCTCTGGGACTCTGTATCTCTGGGTCACTGAATCTCTGGGATTCTGAATCTCTGGGGCTCTGAATCTCTGGGACGACTCTGAATTTCTGGGACGACTCTGAATCTCTGGGATGACTCTGAATCTCTGGGAATCTGAATCTCTGGGACTCTGAATCTCTGGTACTCCTCTGAATCTCTGGGACTCTGAATTTCTGGGACTCCTCTGAATCTCTGGGACTCTGAATCTCTGGGACTCTGAATCTCTGGGAATGTGAATCTCTGGGACGCTGAATCTCTGGGACACTTAATCTCTGGGACTCTGAATCTCTGGGACTCTGAATCTCTGGGACTCTGAATCTCTGGGACGCTGAATCACTGGGACTCTGAATCTCCGGGACTCTGAATCTCTGGGACTCTGAATCTCTGGGACTCTGAATCTCTGGGACTCTGAATCTCTGGGACTCTGAATCTCTGGGACTCTGAATCTCTGGGACTCTGAATCTCTGGGACTCCTCTGAATCTCTGGGACTCTGAATCTCTGGGAATCTGAATCTCTGGGACTCTGAATTTCTGGGACTCTGAATCTCTGCGACTCTGAATCTCTGCGACTCTGAATCTCTGGGACTCTGAATCTCTGGGACTCTGAATTTCTGGGACTCTGAATCTCTGGGACTCTGAATCTCTGGGACTCTGAATTTCTGGGACTCTGAATTTCTGGGACTCTGAATCTCTGGGACTCTGAATTTCTGGGACTCTGAATCTCTGGGCCTCTGACTCTCTGGGATGACTCTGAATCTCTGGGACTCTGAATCTATGGGACTCTGAATCTACGGGACTCTGAATCTCTGGGCCTCTGAATCTCTGGGACTCTGAATCTCTGGGACTCTGAATCTCTGGGATGACTCTGAATCTCTGGGACTCTGAATCTCTGGGACTCTGAATCTCTGGGCCTCTGAATCTCTGGGAATCTGAATCTCTGGGAATCTGAATCTCTGGGACTCTGAATCTCTGGGACTCTGAATCTCTGGGCCTCTGAATCTCTGGGACTCTGAATCTCTGGGATTCTGAATCTCTGAGCCTCTGGGCCTCTGAATGTCTGGGCCTCTGAATCTCTGGGCCTCTGCATCTCTGGGACTCTGAATCTCTGGGACGCTGAATCTCTGGGACTCTGAATCTCTGGGAATCTGGATCCCTGAGACTCTGAATCTCAGGGACGCTGAATCTCTGGGCCTCTGAATCTCTGGGACTCTGAATCTCTGGGACTCTGAATCTCTGGGACTCTGAATCTCTGGGACTCTGAATCTCTGGGACTCTGTATCTCTGGGTCACTGAATCTCTGGGATTCTGAATCTCTGGGGCTCTGAATCTCTGGGACGACTCTGAATCTCTGGGACGACTCTGAATCTCTGGGATGACTCTGAATCTCTGGGAATCTGAATCTCTGGGACTCTGAATCTCTGGGACTCTGAATCTCTGGGACTCTGAATCTCTGGGATTCTGAATCTCTGGGACTCTGAATTTCTGGGTCTCTGAATCTCTGGGACTCTGAATCTCTGGGACTCTGAATCTCTGGTACTCCTCTGAATCTCTGGGACTCTGAATTTCTGGGACTCCTCTGAATCTCTGGGACTCTGAATCTCTGGGACTCTGAATCTCTGGGAATGTGAATCTCTGGGACTCTGAATCTCTGGGACTCTGAATCTCTGGGACGCTGAATCTCTGGGACACTTAATCTCTGGGACTCTGAATCTCTGGGACTCTGAATCTCTGGAACTCTGAATCTCTGGGACTCTGAATCTCTGCGACGCTGAATCTCTGGGATGCTGAATCTCTGGGACTCTGAATTTCTGGGACTCTGAATCTCTGGGACACTGAATCTCTGGAACTCTGAATTTCTGTGACTCTGAATCTCTGGGGCTCTGAACCTCTGGGAGTCTGAATTTCTCAGACCCTGAATCTCTGGGACTCTGAAACTCTGGGACTCTGAATCTCTGGGACTCTGAATCTCATGGGAATCTGAATCTCTGGGACTCTGAATCTCTGGGACTCTGAATCTCTGGGGCTCTGAATCTCTGGGCCTCTGAATCTCTGGGACTCTGAATCTCTGGGATTCTGAATCTCTGGGCCTCTGGGCCTCTGAATGTCTGGGCCTCTGAATCTCTGGGCCTCTGCATCTCTGGGACTCTGAATCTCTGGGACGCTGAATCTCTGGGACTCTGAATCTCTGGGAATCTGGATCCCTGAGACTGTGAATCACTGGGACTCTGAATCTCTGGGACTCTGAATCTCTGGGACTCTGAATCTCTGGGACTCTGAATCTCTGGGACTCTGAATCTCTGGGACTCTGTATCTCTGGGTCACTGAATCTCTGGGATTCTGAATCTCTGGGGCTCTGAATCTCTGGGACGACTCTGAATTTCTGGGACGACTCTGAATCTCTGGGATGACTCTGAATCTCTGGGAATCTGAATCTCTGGGACTCTGAATCTCTGCGAATCTGAATCTCTGCGACTCTGAATCTCTGGGACTCTGAATCTCTGGGACTCTGAATCTCTGGGACTCTGAATCTCTGGGACTCTGAATCTCTGGGACTCTGAATCTCTGGGACTCTGAATCTCTGGGACGCTGAATCACTGGGACTCTGAATCTCCGGGACTCTGAATCTCTGGGACTCTGAATCTCTGGGACTCTGAATCTCTGGGACTCTGAATCTCTGGGACTCTGAATCTCTGGGACTCTGAATCTCTGGGACTCTGAATCTCTGGGACTCTGAATCTCTGGGACTCCTCTGAATCTCTGGGACTCTGAATCTCTGGGAATCTGAATCTCTGGGACTCTGAATTTCTGGGACTCTGAATCTCTGCGACTCTGAATCTCTGCGACTCTGAATCTCTGGGACTCTGAATCTCTGGGACTCTGAATTTCTGGGACTCTGAATCTCTGGGACTCTGAATCTCTGGGACTCTGAATTTCTGGGACTCTGAATTTCTGGGACTCTGAATCTCTGGGACTCTGAATCTCTGGGACTCTGAATCTCTGGGACTCCTCTCAATCTCTGGGATTCTGAATTTCTGGGACTCCTCTGAATCTCTGGGACTCTGAATCTCTGGGACGCTGAATCTCTGGGACACTGAATATCTGGGACTCTGAATCTCTGGGACTCTGAATCTCTGGGACTCTGAATCTCTGGGACTCTGAATCTCTGGGACTCTGAATCTCTGGGACGCTGAATATCTGGGACTCTGAATCTCTGGGACTCTGAATCTCTGGGACACTGAATCACTGGGACTCTGAATCTCCGGGACTCTGAATCTCTGGGACTCTGAATCTCTGGGACTCTGAATCTCTGGTACTCTGAATCTCTGGGACTCTGAATCTCTGGGACTCTGAATCTCTGGGACTCTGAATCTCTGGGACTCTGAATCTCTGGGACTCCTCTGAATCTCTGGGACTCTGAATCTCTGGGAATCTGAATCTCTGGGACTCTGAATCTCTGGGACTCTGAATTTCTGCGACTCTGAATCTCTGCGACTCTGAATCTCTGCGACTCTGAATCTCTGGGTCTCTGAATCTCTGGGACTCTGAATTTCTGGGACTCTGAATCTCTGGGACTCTGAATCTCTGGGACTCTGAATTTCTGGGACTCTGAATTTCTGGGACTCTGAATCTCTGGGACTCTGAATCTCTGGGACTCTGAATCTCTGGGACTCCTCTCAATCTCTGGGACTCTGAATTTCTGGGACTCCTCTGAATCTCTGGGACTCTGAATCTCTGGGACTCTGAATCTCTGGGAATGTGAATCTCTGGGACTCTGAATCTCTGGGACGCTGAATCTCTGGGACACTGAATATCTGGGACTCTGAATCTCTGGGACTCTGAATCTCTGGGACTCTGAATCTCTGGGACTCTGAATCTCTGGGACTCTGAATCTCTGGGACTGAATTTCTGGGACTCTGAATCTCTGGGACTCTGAATCTCTGGGACTCTGAATCTCTGGGACTCTGAACCTCTGGGACTCTGAATTTCTCAGACCCTGAATCTCTGGGATTCTGAAACTCTGGGACTTTGAATCTCTTGGACTCTGAATCTCTGGGACTCTGAATCTCTGGGACTCTGAATCTCTGGGACTCTGAATCTCTGGGACTCTGAATCTCTGGGACTCTGAATCTCTGGGACACTGAATCTCTGGGACTCTGAATCTCTGGGACTCTGAATCTCTGGGACGACTCTGAATCTCTGGGACGACTCTGAATCTCTGGGAATCTGAATCTCTGGGACTCTGAATCTCTGGGACGACTCTGAATCTCTGGGACTCTGAATCTCTGGACTCTGAATCTTTGGGACACTGAATCTCTGGGACTCTGAATCTCTGGGACTCTGAATCTCTGGGACTCTGAATCTCTGGGAATCTGAATCTCTGGGACTCTTAATCTCCGGGACTCTGAATCTCTGGGAGTCTGAATTTCTGGGACTCTGAATTTCTGGGCCTCTGACTCTCTGGGATGACTCTGAATCTCTGGGATTCTGAATCTATGGGACTCTGAATCTACGGGACTCTGAATCTCTGGGCCTCTGAATCTCTGGGACGACTCTGAATCTCTGGGACGACTCTGAATCTCTGGGATGACTCTGAATCTCTGGGAATCTGAATCTCTGGGACTCTGAATCTCTGGGACTCTGAATCTCTGGGACTCTGAATCTCTGGGACTCTGAATCTCTGGGACTCTGAATTTCTGGGACTCTGAATCTCTGGGACTCTGAATCTCTGGGACTCTGAATTTCTGGGACTCCTCTGAATCTCTGGGACTCTGAATCTCTGGGACTCTGAATCTCTGGGAATGTGAATCTCTGGGACTCTGAATCTCTGGGACTCTGAATCTCTGGGACGCTGAATCTCTGGGACACTTAATCTCTGGGACTCTGAATCTCTGGGACTCTGAATCTCTGGAACTCTGAATCTCTGGGACTCTGAATCTCTGCGACGCTGAATCTCTGGGATGCTGAATCTCTGGGACTCTGAATTTCTGGGACTCTGAATCTCTGGGACACTGAATCTCTGGGACTCTGAATCTCTGTGACTCTGAATCTCTGGGGCTCTGAATCTCTGGGACTCTGAATCTCTGGGACTCTGAATCTCTGGGACTCTGTATCTCTGGGTCACTGTATCTCTGGGATTCTGAATCTCTGGGGCTCTGAATCTCTGGGACGACTCTGAATCTCTGGGACGACTCTGAATCTCTGGGATGACTCTGAATCTCTGGGAATCTGAATCTCTGGGACTCTGAATCTCTGGGACTCTGAATCTCTGGGACTCTGAATCTCTGTGACTCTGAATCTCTGGGACTCTGAATCTCTGGGACTCTGAATTTCTGGGACTCTGAATCTCTGGGACTCTGAATCTCTGGGACTCTGAATCTCTGGTACTCCTCTGAATCTCTGGGACTCTGAATTTCTGGGCCTCCTCTGAATCTCTGGGACTCTGAATCTCTGGGACTCTGAATCTCTGCGAATGTGAATCTCTGGGACTCTGAATCTCTGGGACTCTGAATCTCTGGGACGCTGAATCTCTGGGACACTTAATCTCTGGGACTCTGAATCTCTGGGACTCTGAATCTCTGGAACTCTGAATCTCTGGGACTCTGAATCTCTGCGACGCTGAATCTCTGGGATGCTGAATCTCTGGGACTCTGAATTTCTGGGACTCTGAATCTCTGGGACACTGAATCTCTGGGACTCTGAATCTCTGTGACTCTGAATCTCTGGGGCTCTGAACCTCTGGGAGTCTGAATTTCTCAGACCCTGAATCTCTGGGACTCTGAAACTCTGGGACTCTGAATCTCTGGGACTCTGAATCTCATGGGACTCTGAATCTCTGGGACTCTGAATCTCTGGGCCTCTGAATCTCTGGGACTCTGAATCTCTGGGATTCTGAATCTCTGGGCCTCTGGGCCTCTGAATGTCTGGGCCTCTGAATCTCTGGGCCTCTGCATCTCTGGGACTCTGAATCTCTGGGACGCTGAATCTCTGGGACTCTGAATCTCTGGGAATCTGGATCCCTGAGACTCTGAATCTCTGTGACTCTGAATCTCTGGGACTCTGAATCTCTGGGACTCTGAATCTCTGGGACTCTGAATCTCTGGGACTCTGAATCTCTGGGACTCTGTATCTCTGGGTCACTGAATCTCTGGGATTCTGAATCTCTGGGGCTCTGAATCTCTGGGACGACTCTGAATTTCTGGGACGACTCTGAATCTCTGGGATGACTCTGAATCTCTGGGAATCTGAATCTCTGGGACTCTGAATCTCTGCGAATCTGAATCTCTGAGACTCTGAATCTCTGGGACTCTGAATCTCTGGGGCTCTGAACCTCTGCGACTCTGAATTTCTCAGACCCTGAATCTCTGGGACTCTGAAATTCTGGGACTCTGAATCTCTGGGACTCTGAATCTCATGGGACTCTGAATATCTGGGACTCTGAATCTCTGGGACTCTGAATCTCTGGGACTCTGAATCTCTGGGACTCTGAATCTCTGGGACACTGAATCTCTGGGACTCTGAATCTCTGGGTCTCTGAATCTCTGGGACGACTCTGAATCTCTGGGACGACTCTGAATCTCTGGGAATCTGAATCTCTGGGACTCTGAATCTCTGGGACTCTGAATCTCTGGGACGACTCTGAATCTCTGGGACTCTGAATCTCTGGACTCTGAATCTCTGGGACTGAATCTCTGGGAAACTGAATCTCTGGGACTCTGAATCTCTGGGACTCTGAATCTCTGGGACTCTGAATTTCTGGTACTCTGAATCTCTGGGACTCTGAATCTCTGGGACTCTGAATCTCTGGTACTCCTCTGAATCTCTGGGACTCTGAATTTCTGGGACTCCTCTGAATCTCTGGGACTCTGAATCTCTGGGACTCTGAATCTCTGGGAATGTGAATCTCTGGGACTCTGAATCTCTGGGACTCTGAATCTCTGGGACGTTGAATCTCTGGGACACTTAATCTCTGGGACTCTGAATCTCTGGGACTCTGAATCTCTGGGACTCTGAATCTCTGGGACTCTGAATCTCTGGGACGCTGAATCTCTGGGAGGCTGAATCTCTGGGACTCTGAATTTCTGTGACTCTGAATCTCTGGGACTCTGAATCTCTGAGACTCTGAATCTCTGGGACTCTGAATCTCTGGGGCTCTGAACCTCTGGGACTCTGAATTTCTCAGACCCTGAATCTCTGGGACTCTGAAATTCTGGGACTCTGAATCTCTGGGACTCTGAATCTCATGGGACTCTGAATATCTGGGACTCTGAATCTCTGGGACTCTGAATCTCTGGGACTCTGAATCTCTGGGAATCTGAATCTCTGGGACACTGAATCTCTGGGACTCTGAATCTCTGGGACGACTCTGAATCTCTGGGACGACTCTGAATCTCTGGGAATCTGAATCTCTGGGACTCTGAATCTCTGGGACTCTGAATCTCTGGGACGACTCTGAATCTCTGGGACTCTGAATCTCTGGACTCTGAATCTCTGGGACTCTGAATCTCTGGGAAACTGAATCTCTGGGACTCTGAATCTCTGGGAATCTGAATCTCTGGGACTCTGAACCTCTGGGACTCTGAATCTCTGGAACTCTGAATCTCTGGGACTCTGACTATCTGGGATGACTCTGAATCTCTGGGACTCTGAATCTATGGGACTCTGAATCTCTGGGCCTCTGAATCTCTGGGACCCTGAATCTCTGGGACTCTGAATCTCTGGGATGACTCTGAATCTCTGGGACTCTGAATCTCTGGGACTCGGAATCTCTGGGCCTCTGAACCTCTGGGAATCTGAATCTCTGGGACTCTGAATCTCTGGGCCTCTGGGCCTCTGAATCTCTGGGCCTCTGAACTTCTGGGCCTCTGAATCTCTGGGACTCTGAATCTCTGGGATGACTCTGAATCTCTGGGACTCTGAATCTCTGGGACTCTGAATCTCTGGGCCTCTGAATCTCTGGGACTCTGAATCTCTGGGATTATGAATCTCTCGGACTCTGAATCTCTGGGACTCTGAATCTCTGGGACTCTGAATCTCCGGGACTCTGAATCTCCGGGACTCTGAATCTCTGCGACTCTGAATCTCTGGGACTCTGAATCTCTGGGACTCTGAATTTCTGGGACTCTGAATTTCTGGGACTCTGAATCTCTGGGACTCTGAATCTCTGGGACTCTGAATCTCTGGGACTCTGAATTTCTGGGACTCTGAATCTCTGGGACTCTGAATCTCTGGGACTCTGAATCTCTGGTACTCTGAATCTCTGGGACTCTGAATCTCTGGGACTCTGAATCTCTGGGACTCTGAATCTCTGGGACTCTGAATCTCTGGGACTCCTCTGAATCTCTGGGACTCTGAATCTCTGGGAATCTGAATCTCTGGGACTCTGAATCTCTGGGACTCTGAATCTCTGCGACTCTGAATCTCTGCGACTCTGAATCTCTGCGACTCTGAATCTCTGGGACTCTGAATTTCTGGGACTCTGAATCTCTGGGACTCTGAATCTCTGGGACTCTGAATTTCTGGGACTCTGAATTTCTGGGACTCTGAATCTCTGGGACTCTGAATCTCTGGGACTCTGAATCTCTGGGACTCCTCTCAATCTCTGGGACTCTGAATTTCTGGGACTCCTCTGAATCTCTGGGACTCTGAATCTCTGGGACTCTGAATCTCTGGGAATGTGAATCTCTGGGAATGTGAATCTCTGGGACTCTGAATCTCTGGGACTGAATCTCTGGGAAACTGAATCTCTGGGACTCTGAATCTCTGGGACTCTGAATCTCTGGGACTCTGAATTTCTGGTACTCTGAATCTCTGGGACTCTGAATCTCTGGGACTCTGAATCTCTGGTACTCCTCTGAATCTCTGGGACTCTGAATTTCTGGGACTCCTCTGAATCTCTGGGACTCTGAATCTCTGGGACTCTGAATCTCTGGGAATGTGAATCTCTGGGACTCTGAATCTCTGGGACTCTGAATCTCTGGGACGTTGAATCTCTGGGACACTTAATCTCTGGGACTCTGAATCTTTGGGACTCTGAATCTCTGGGACTCTGAATCTCTGGGACTCTGAATCTCTGGGACGCTGAATCTCTGGGAGGCTGAATCTCTGGGACTCTGAATTTCTGTGACTCTGAATCTCTGGGACTCTGAATCTCTGAGACTCTGAATCTCTGGGACTCTGAATCTCTGGGGCTCTGAACCTCTGGGACTCTGAATTTCTCAGACCCTGAATCTCTGGGACTCTGAAATTCTGGGACTCTGAATCTCTGGGACTCTGAATCTCATGGGACTCTGAATATCTGGGACTCTGAATCTCTGGGACTCTGAATCTCTGGGACTCTGAATCTCTGGGACTCTGAATCTCTGGGACACTGAATCTCTGGGACTCTGAATCTCTGGGACGACTCTGAATCTCTGGGACGACTCTGAATCTCTGGGAATCTGAATCTCTGGGACTCTGAATCTCTGGGACTCTGAATCTCTGGGACGACTCTGAATCTCTGGGACTCTGAATCTCTGGACTCTGAATCTCTGGGACTCTGAATCTCTGGGAAACTGAATCTCTGGGACTCTGAATCTCTGGGAATCTGAATCTCTGGGACTCTGAACCTCTGGGACTCTGAATCTCTGGAACTCTGAATCTCTGGGACTCTGACTATCTGGGATGACTCTGAATCTCTGGGACTCTGAATCTATGGGACTCTGAATCTCTGGGCCTCTGAATCTCTGGGACCCTGAATCTCTGGGACTCTGAATCTCTGGGATGACTCTGAATCTCTGGGACTCTGAATCTCTGGGACTCGGAATCTCTGGGCCTCTGAACCTCTGGGAATCTGAATCTCTGGGACTCTGAATCTCTGGGCCTCTGGGCCTCTGAATCTCTGGGCCTCTGAACTTCTGGGCCTCTGAATCTCTGGGACTCTGAATCTCTGGGATGACTCTGAATCTCTGGGACTCTGAATCTCTGGGACTCTGAATCTCTGGGCCTCTGAATCTCTGGGACTCTGAATCTCTGGGATTATGAATCTCTCGGACTCTGAATCTCTGGGACTCTGAATCTCTGGGACTCTGAATCTCCGGGACTCTGAATCTCCGGGACTCTGAATCTCTGCGACTCTGAATCTCTGGGACTCTGAATCTCTGGGACTCTGAATTTCTGGGACTCTGAATTTCTGGGACTCTGAATCTCTGGGACTCTGAATCTCTGGGACTCTGAATCTCTGGGACTCTGAATTTCTGGGACTCTGAATCTCTGGGACTCTGAATCTCTGGGACTCTGAATCTCTGGTACTCTGAATCTCTGGGACTCTGAATCTCTGGGACTCTGAATCTCTGGGACTCTGAATCTCTGGGACTCTGAATCTCTGGGACTCCTCTGAATCTCTGGGACTCTGAATCTCTGGGAATCTGAATCTCTGGGACTCTGAATCTCTGGGACTCTGAATCTCTGCGACTCTGAATCTCTGCGACTCTGAATCTCTGCGACTCTGAATCTCTGGGACTCTGAATTTCTGGGACTCTGAATCTCTGGGACTCTGAATCTCTGGGACTCTGAATTTCTGGGACTCTGAATTTCTGGGACTCTGAATCTCTGGGACTCTGAATCTCTGGGACTCTGAATCTCTGGGACTCCTCTCAATCTCTGGGACTCTGAATTTCTGGGACTCCTCTGAATCTCTGGGACTCTGAATCTCTGGGACTCTGAATCTCTGGGAATGTGAATCTCTGGGACTCTGAATCTCTGGGACGCTGAATCTCTGGGACACTGAATATCTGGGACTCTGAATCTCTGGGACTCTGAATCTCTGGGACTCTGAATCTCTGGGACTCTGAATCTCTGGGACTCTGAATCTCTGGGACTGAATTTCTGGGACTCTGAATCTCTGGGACTCTGAATCTCTGGGACTCTGAACCTCTGGGACTCTGAATTTCTCAGACCCTGAATCTCTGGGACTCTGAAACTCTGGGACTCTGAATTTCTGGGACTCCTCTGAATCTCTGGGACTCTGAATCTCTGGGACTCTGAATCTCTGGGAATGTGAATCTCTGGGACTCTGAATCTCTGGGACTCTGAATCTCTGGGACGCTGAATCTCTGGGACACTTAATCTCTGGGACTCTGAATCTCTGGGACTCTGAATCTCTGGAACTCTGAATCTCTGGGACTCTGAATCTCTGCGACGCTGAATCTCTGGGATGCTGAATCTCTGGGACTCTGAATTTCTGGGACTCTGAATCTCTGGGACACTGAATCTCTGGGACTCTGAATCTCTGTGACTCTGAATCTCTGGGGCTCTGAATCTCTGGGACTCTGAATCTCTGGGACTCTGAATCTCTGGGACTCTGTATCTCTGGGTCACTGAATCTCTGGGATTCTGAATCTCTGGGGCTCTGAATCTCTGGGACGACTCTGAATCTCTGGGACGACTCTGAATCTCTGGGACGACTCTGAATCTCTGGGAATCTGAATCTCTGGGACTCTGAATCTCTGGGACTCTGAATCTCTGGGACTCTGAATCTCTGTGACTCTGAATCTCTGGGACTCTGAATCTCTGGGACTCTGAATTTCTGGGACTCTGAATCTCTGGGACTCTGAATCTCTGGGACTCTGAATCTCTGGTACTCCTCTGAATCTCTGGGACTCTGAATTTCTGGGCCTCCTCTGAATCTCTGGGACTCTGAATCTCTGGGACTCTGAATCTCTGCGAATGTGAATCTCTGGGACTCTGAATCTCTGGGACTCTGAATCTCTGGGACGCTGAATCTCTGGGACACTTAATCTCTGGGACTCTGAATCTCTGGGACTCTGAATCTCTGGAACTCTGAATCTCTGGGACTCTGAATCTCTGCGACGCTGAATCTCTGGGATGCTGAATCTCTGGGACTCTGAATTTCTGGGACTCTGAATCTCTGGGACACTGAATCTCTGGGACTCTGAATCTCTGTGACTCTGAATCTCTGGGGCTCTGAACCTCTGGGAGTCTGAATTTCTCAGACCCTGAATCTCTGGGACTCTGAAACTCAGGGACTCTGAATCTCTGGGACTCTGAATCTCATGGGACTCTGAATCTCTGGGACTCTGAATCTCTGGGCCTCTGAATCTCTGGGACTCTGAATCTCTGGGATTCTGAATCTCTGGGCCTCTGGGCCTCTGAATGTCTGGGCCTCTGAATCTCTGGGCCTCTGCATCTCTGGGACTCTGAATCTCTGGGACGCTGAATCTCTGGGACTCTGAATCTCTGGGAATCTGGATCCCTGAGACTCTGAATCTCTGTGACTCTGAATCTCTGGGACTCTGAATCTCTGGGACTCTGAATCTCTGGGACTCTGAATCTCTGGGACTCTGAATCTCTGGGACTCTGTATCTCTGGGTCACTGAATCTCTGGGATTCTGAATCTCTGGGGCTCTGAATCTCTGGGACGACTCTGAATTTCTGGGACGACTCTGAATCTCTGGGATGACTCTGAATCTCTGGGAATCTGAATCTCTGGGACTCTGAATCTCTGCGAATCTGAATCTCTGAGACTCTGAATCTCTGGGACTCTGAATCTCTGGGGCTCTGAACCTCTGCGACTCTGAATTTCTCAGACCCTGAATCTCTGGGACTCTGAAATTCTGGGACTCTGAATCTCTGGGACTCTGAATCTCATGGGACTCTGAATATCTGGGACTCTGAATCTCTGGGACTCTGAATCTCTGGGACTCTGAATCTCTGGGACTCTGAATCTCTGGGACACTGAATCTCTGGGACTCTGAATCTCTGGGTCTCTGAATCTCTGGGACGACTCTGAATCTCTGGGACGACTCTGAATCTCTGGGAATCTGAATCTCTGGGACTCTGAATCTCTGGGACTCTGAATCTCTGGGACGACTCTGAATCTCTGGGACTCTGAATCTCTGGACTCTGAATCTCTGGGACTGAATCTCTGGGAAACTGAATCTCTGGGACTCTGAATCTCTGGGACTCTGAATCTCTGGGACTCTGAATTTCTGGTACTCTGAATCTCTGGGACTCTGAATCTCTGGGACTCTGAATCTCTGGTACTCCTCTGAATCTCTGGGACTCTGAATTTCTGGGACTCCTCTGAATCTCTGGGACTCTGAATCTCTGGGACTCTGAATCTCTGGGAATGTGAATCTCTGGGACTCTGAATCTCTGGGACGCTGAATCTCTGGGACGTTGAATCTCTGGGACACTTAATCTCTGGGACTCTGAATCTCTGGGACTCTGAATCTCTGGGACTCTGAATCTCTGGGACTCTGAATCTCTGGGACGCTGAATCTCTGGGAGGCTGAATCTCTGGGACTCTGAATTTCTGTGACTCTGAATCTCTGGGACTCTGAATCTCTGAGACTCTGAATCTCTGGGACTCTGAATCTCTGGGGCTCTGAACCTCTGGGACTCTGAATTTCTCAGACCCTGAATCTCTGGGACTCTGAAATTCTGGGACTCTGAATCTCTGGGACTCTGAATCTCATGGGACTCTGAATATCTGGGACTCTGAATCTCTGGGACTCTGAATCTCTGGGACTCTGAATCTCTGGGACTCTGAATCTCTGGGACACTGAATCTCTGGGACTCTGAATCTCTGGGTCTCTGAATCTCTGGGACGACTCTGAATCTCTGGGACGACTCTGAATCTCTGGGAATCTGAATCTCTGGGACTCTGAATCTCTGGGACTCTGAATCTCTGGGACGACTCTAAATCTCTGGGACTCTGAATCTCTGGACTCTGAATCTCTGGGACTCTGAATCTCTGGGAAACTGAATCTCTGGGACTCTGAATCTCTGGGAATCTGAATCTCTGGGACTCTGAACCTCTGGGACTCTGAATCTCTGGAACTCTGAATCTCTGGGACTCTGACTATCTGGGATGACTCTGAATCTCTGGGACTCTGAATCTATGGGACTCTGAATCTCTGGGCCTCTGAATCTCTGGGACCCTGAATCTCTGGGACTCTGAATCTCTGGGATGACTCTGAATCTCTGGGACTCTGAATCTCTGGGACTCGGAATCTCTGGGCCTCTGAACCTCTGGGAATCTGAATCTCTGGGACTCTGAATCTCTGGGCCTCTGGGCCTCTGAATCTCTGGGCCTCTGAACTTCTGGGCCTCTGAATCTCTGGGACTCTGAATCTCTGGGATGACTCTGAATCTCTGGGACTCTGAATCTCTGGGACTCTGAATCTCTGGGCCTCTGAATCTCTGGGACTCTGAATCTCTGGGATTATGAATCTCTCGGACTCTGAATCTCTGGGACTCTGAATCTCTGGGACTCTGAATCTCCGGGACTCTGAATCTCCGGGACTCTGAATCTCTGCGACTCTGAATCTCTGGGACTCTGAATCTCTGGGACTCTGAATTTCTGGGACTCTGAATTTCTGGGACTCTGAATCTCTGGGACTCTGAATCTCTGGGACTCTGAATCTCTGGGACTCTGAATTTCTGGGACTCTGAATCTCTGGGACTCTGAATCTCTGGGACTCTGAATCTCTGGGACTCTGAATCTCTGGGACTCTGAATCTCTGGGACTCTGAATCTCTGGGACTCTGAATCTCTGGGACTCCTCTGAATCTCTGGGACTCTGAATCTCTGGGAATCTGAATCTCTGGGACTCTGAATCTCTGGGACTCTGAATCTCTGCGACTCTGAATCTCTGCGACTCTGAATCTCTGCGACTCTGAATCTCTGGGACTCTGAATTTCTGGGACTCTGAATCTCTGGGACTCTGAATCTCTGGGACTCTGAATTTCTGGGACTCTGAATTTCTGGGACTCTGAATCTCTGGGACTCTGAATCTCTGGGACTCTGAATCTCTGGGACTCCTCTCAATCTCTGGGACTCTGAATTTCTGGGACTCCTCTGAATCTCTGGGACTCTGAATCTCTGGGACTCTGAATCTCTGGGAATGTGAATCTCTGGGACTCTGAATCTCTGGGACGCTGAATCTCTGGGACACTGAATATCTGGGACTCTGAATCTCTGGGACTCTGAATCTCTGGGACTCTGAATCTCTGGGACTCTGAATCTCTGGGACTCTGAATCTCTGGGACTGAATTTCTGGGACACTGAATCTCTGGGACTCTGAATCTCTGGGACTCTGAACCTCTGGGACTCTGAATTTCTCAGACCCTGAATCTCTGGGACTCTGAAACTCTGGGACTCTGAATCTCTTGGACTCTGAATCTCTGGGACTCTGAATCTCTGGGACTCTGAATCTCTGGGACTCTGAATCTCTGGGACTCTGAATCTCTGGGACTCTGAATCTCTGGGACACTGAATCTCTGGGACTCTGAATCTCTGGGACTCTGAATCTCTGGGACGACTCTGAATCTCTGGGACGACTCTGAATCTCTGGGAATCTGAATCTCTGGGACTCTGAATCTCTGGGACTCTGAATCTCTGGGACGACTCTGAATCTCTGGGACTCTGAATCTCTGGACTCTGAATCTTTGGGACACTGAATCTCTGGGACTCTGAATCTCTGGGACTCTGAATCTCTGGGACTCTGAATCTCTGGGAATCTGAATCTCTGGGACTCTTAATCTCCGGGACTCTGAATCTCTGGGACTCTGAATTTCTGGGACTCTGAATCTCTGGGACTCTGACTCTCTGGGATGACTCTGAATCTCTGGGACTCTGAATCTATGGGACTCTGAATCTACGGGACTCTGAATCTCTGGGCCTCTGAATCTCTGGGACTCTGAATCTCTGGGACTCTGAATCTCTGGGATGACTCTGAATCTCTGGGACTCTGAATCTCTGGGACTCTGAATCTCTGGGCCTCTGAATCTCTGGGAATCTGAATCTCTGGGAATCTGAATCTCTGGGACTCTGAATCTCTGGGACTCTGAATCTCTGGGCCTCTGAATCTCTGGGACTCTGAATCTCTGGGATTCTGTATCTCTGGGCCTCTGGGCCTCTGAATGTCTGGGCCTCTGAATCTCTGGGCCTCTGCATCTCTGGGACTCTGAATCTCTGGGACGCTGAATCTCTGGGACTCTGAATCTCTGGGAATCTGGATCCCTGAGACTCTGAATCTCTGGGACTCTGAATCTCTGGGACTCTGAATCTCTGGGACTCTGAATCTCTGGGACTCTGAATCTCTGTGACTCTGAATCTCTGGGACTCTGTATCTCTGGGTCACTGAATCTCTGGGATTCTGAATCTCTGGGGCTCTGAATCTCTGGGACGACTCTGAATCTCTGGGACGACTCTGAATCTCTGGGATGACTCTGAATCTCTGGGAATCTGAATCTCTGGGACTCTGAATCTCTGGGACTCTGAATCTCTGGGACTCTGAATTTCTGGGACTCTGAATCTCTGGGACTCTGAATTTCTGGGACTCTGAATCTCTGGGACTCTGAATCTCTGGGACTCTGAATCTCTGGTACTCCTCTGAATCTCTGGGACTCTGAATTTCTGGGACTCCTCTGAATCTCTGGGACTCTGAATCTCTGGGACTCTGAATCTCTGGGAATGTGAATCTCTGGGACTCTGAATCTCTGGGACTCTGAATTTCTGGGACGCTGAATCTCTGGGACACTTAATCTCTGGGACTCTGAATCTCTGGGACGCTGAATCTCTGGGACTCTGAATTTCTGGGACTCTGAATCTCTGGGACTCTGAATCTCTGGGACTCTGAATTTCTGGGACTCTGAATTTCTGGGACTCTGAATCTCTGGGACTCTGAATCTCTGGGACTCTGAATCTCTGGGACTCCTCTCAATCTCTGGGATTCTGAATTTCTGGGACTCCTCTGAATCTCTGGGACTCTGAATCTCTGGGACGCTGAATCTCTGGGACACTGAATATCTGGGACTCTGAATCTCTGGGACTCTGAATCTCTGGGACTCTGAATCTCTGGGACTCTGAATCTCTGGGACTCTGAATCTCTGGGACGCTGAATATCTGGGACTCTGAATCTCTGGGACTCTGAATCTCTGGGACACTGAATCACTGGGACTCTGAATCTCCGGGACTCTGAATCTCTGGGACTCTGAATCTCTGGGACTCTGAATCTCTGGGACTCTGAATCTCTGGGACTCTGAATCTCTGGGACTCTGAATCTCTGGGACTCCTCTGAATCTCTGGGACTCTGAATCTCTGGGAATCTGAATCTCTGGGACTCTGAATCTCTGGGACTCTGAATTTCTGCGACTCTGAATCTCTGCGATTCTGAATCTCTGCGACTCTGAATCTTTGGGTCTCTGAATCTCTGGGACTCTGAATTTCTGGGACTCTGAATCTCTGGGACTCTGAATCTCTGGGACTCTGAATTTCTGGGACTCTGAATCTCTGGGACTCTGAATCTCTGGGACTCTGAATCTCTGGGACTCCTCTCAATCTCTGGGACTCTGAATTTCTGGGACTCCTCTGAATCTCTGGGACTCTGAATCTCTGGGACTCTGAATCTCTGGGAATGTGAATCTCTGGGACTCTGAATCTCTGGGACGCTGAATCTCTGGGACACTGAATATCTGGGACTCTGAATCTCTGGGACTCTGAATCTCTGGGACTCTGAATCTCTGGGACTCTGAATCTCTGGGACTCTGAATCTCTGGGACTGAATTTCTGGGACTCTGAATCTCTGGGACTCTGAATCTCTGGGACTCTGAATCTCTGGGACTCTGAACCTCTGGGACTCTGAATTTCTCAGACCCTGAATCTCTGGGATTCTGAAACTCTGGGACTTTGAATCTCTTGGACTCTGAATCTCTGGGACTCTGAATCTCTGGGACTCTGAATCTCTGGGACTCTGAATCTCTGGGACTCTGAATCTCTGGGACTCTGAATCTCTGGGACACTGAATCTCTGGGACTCTGAATCTCTGGGACTCTGAATCTCTGGGACGACTCTGAATCTCTGGGACGACTCTGAATCTCTGGGAATCTGAATCTCTGGGACTCTGAATCTCTGGGACGACTCTGAATCTCTGGGACTCTGAATCTCTGGACTCTGAATCTTTGGGACACTGAATCTCTGGGACTCTGAATCTCTGGGACTCTGAATCTCTGGGACTCTGAATCTCTGGGAATCTGAATCTCTGGGACTCTTAATCTCCGGGACTCTGAATCTCTGGGACTCTGAATTTCTGGGACTCTGAATTTCTGGGCCTCTGACTCTCTGGGATGACTCTGAATCTCTGGGATTCTGAATCTATGGGACTCTGAATCTACGGGACTCTGAATCTCTGGGCCTCTGAATCTCTGGGACGACTCTGAATCTCTGGGACGACTCTGAATCTCTGGGATGACTCTGAATCTCTGGGAATCTGAATCTCTGGGACTCTGAATCTCTGGGACTCTGAATCTCTGGGACTCTGAATCTCTGGGACTCTGAATCTCTGGGACTCTGAATTTCTGGGACTCTGAATCTCTGGGACTCTGAATCTCTGGGACTCTGAATTTCTGGGACTCCTCTGTATCTCTGGGACTCTGAATCTCTGGGACTCTGAATCTCTGGGAATGTGAATCTCTGGGACTCTGAATCTCTGGGACTCTGAATCTCTGGGACGCTGAATCTCTGGGACACTTAATCTCTGGGACTCTGAATCTCTGGGACTCTGAATCTCTGGAACTCTGAATCTCTGGGACTCTGAATCTCTGCGACGCTGAATCTCTGGGATGCTGAATCTCTGGGACTCTGAATTTCTGGGACTCTGAATCTCTGGGACACTGAATCTCTGGGACTCTGAATCTCTGTGACTCTGAATCTCTGGGGCTCTGAATCTCTGGGACTCTGAATCTCTGGGACTCTGAATCTCTGGGACTCTGTATCTCTGGGTCACTGAATCTCTGGGATTCTGAATCTCTGGGACTCTGAATCTCTGGGACTCTGAATCTCTGGGACGCTGAATCTCTGGGAGGCTGAATCTCTGGGACTCTGAATTTCTGTGACTCTGAATCTCTGGGACTCTGAATCTCTGAGACTCTGAATCTCTGGGACTCTGAATCTCTGGGGCTCTGAACCTCTGGGACTCTGAATTTCTCAGACCCTGAATCTCTGGGACTCTGAAATTCTGGGACTCTGAATCTCTGGGACTCTGAATCTCATGGGACTCTGAATATCTGGGACTCTGAATCTCTGGGACTCTGAATCTCTGGGACTCTGAATCTCTGGGACTCTGAATCTCTGGGACACTGAATCTCTGGGACTCTGAATCTCTGGGTCTCTGAATCTCTGGGACGACTCTGAATCTCTGGGACGACTCTGAATCTCTGGGAATCTGAATCTCTGGGACTCTGAATCTCTGGGACTCTGAATCTCTGGGACGACTCTAAATCTCTGGGACTCTGAATCTCTGGACTCTGAATCTCTGGGACTCTGAATCTCTGGGAAACTGAATCTCTGGGACTCTGAATCTCTGGGAATCTGAATCTCTGGGACTCTGAACCTCTGGGACTCTGAATCTCTGGAACTCTGAATCTCTGGGACTCTGACTATCTGGGATGACTCTGAATCTCTGGGACTCTGAATCTATGGGACTCTGAATCTCTGGGCCTCTGAATCTCTGGGACCCTGAATCTCTGGGACTCTGAATCTCTGGGATGACTCTGAATCTCTGGGACTCTGAATCTCTGGGACTCGGAATCTCTGGGCCTCTGAACCTCTGGGAATCTGAATCTCTGGGACTCTGAATCTCTGGGCCTCTGGGCCTCTGAATCTCTGGGCCTCTGAACTTCTGGGCCTCTGAATCTCTGGGACTCTGAATCTCTGGGATGACTCTGAATCTCTGGGACTCTGAATCTCTGGGACTCTGAATCTCTGGGCCTCTGAATCTCTGGGACTCTGAATCTCTGGGATTATGAATCTCTCGGACTCTGAATCTCTGGGACTCTGAATCTCTGGGACTCTGAATCTCCGGGACTCTGAATCTCCGGGACTCTGAATCTCTGCGACTCTGAATCTCTGGGACTCTGAATCTCTGGGACTCTGAATTTCTGGGACTCTGAATTTCTGGGACTCTGAATCTCTGGGACTCTGAATCTCTGGGACTCTGAATCTCTGGGACTCTGAATTTCTGGGACTCTGAATCTCTGGGACTCTGAATCTCTGGGACTCTGAATCTCTGGTACTCTGAATCTCTGGGACTCTGAATCTCTGGGACTCTGAATCTCTGGGACTCTGAATCTCTGGGACTCTGAATCTCTGGGACTCCTCTGAATCTCTGGGACTCTGAATCTCTGGGAATCTGAATCTCTGGGACTCTGAATCTCTGGGACTCTGAATCTCTGCGACTCTGAATCTCTGCGACTCTGAATCTCTGCGACTCTGAATCTCTGCGACTCTGAATCTCTGGGACTCTGAATTTCTGGGACTCTGAATCTCTGGGACTCTGAATCTCTGGGACTCTGAATTTCTGGGACTCTGAATTTCTGGGACTCTGAATCTCTGGGACTCTGAATCTCTGGGACTCTGAATCTCTGGGACTCCTCTCAATCTCTGGGACTCTGAATTTCTGGGACTCCTCTGAATCTCTGGGACTCTGAATCTCTGGGACTCTGAATCTCTGGGAATGTGAATCTCTGGGACTCTGAATCTCTGGGACGCTGAATCTCTGGGACACTGAATATCTGGGACTCTGAATCTCTGGGACTCTGAATCTCTGGGACTCTGAATCTCTGGGACTCTGAATCTCTGGGACTCTGAATCTCTGGGACTGAATTTCTGGGACTCTGAATCTCTGGGACTCTGAATCTCTGGGACTCTGAACCTCTGGGACTCTGAATTTCTCAGACCCTGAATCTCTGGGACTCTGAAACTCTGGGACTCTGAATCTCTTGGACTCTGAATCTCTGGGACTCTGAATCTCTGGGACTCTGAATCTCTGGGACTCTGAATCTCTGGGACTCTGAATCTCTGGGACTCTGAATCTCTGGGACACTGAATCTCTGGGACTCTGAATCTCTGGGACTCTGAATCTCTGGGACGACTCTGAATCTCTGGGACGACTCTGAATCTCTGGGAATCTGAATCTCTGGGACTCTGAATCTCTGGGACTCTGAATCTCTGGGACGACTCTGAATCTCTGGGACTCTGAATCTCTGGACTCTGAATCTTTGGGACACTGAATCTCTGGGACTCTGAATCTCTGGGACTCTGAATCTCTGGGACTCTGAATCTCTGGGAATCTGAATCTCTGGGACTCTTAATCTCCGGGACTCTGAATCTCTGGGACTCTGAATTTCTGGGACTCTGAATCTCTGGGACTCTGACTCTCTGGGATGACTCTGAATCTCTGGGACTCTGAATCTATGGGACTCTGAATCTACGGGACTCTGAATCTCTGGGCCTCTGAATCTCTGGGACTCTGAATCTCTGGGACTCTGAATCTCTGGGATGACTCTGAATCTCTGGGACTCTGAATCTCTGGGACTCTGAATCTCTGGGCCTCTGAATCTCTGGGAATCTGAATCTCTGGGAATCTGAATCTCTGGGACTCTGAATCTCTGGGACTCTGAATCTCTGGGCCTCTGAATCTCTGGGACTCTGAATCTCTGGGATTCTGTATCTCTGGGCCTCTGGGCCTCTGAATGTCTGGGCCTCTGAATCTCTGGGCCTCTGCATCTCTGGGACTCTGAATCTCTGGGACGCTGAATCTCTGGGACTCTGAATCTCTGGGAATCTGGATCCCTGAGACTCTGAATCTCTGGGACTCTGAATCTCTGGGACTCTGAATCTCTGGGACTCTGAATCTCTGGGACTCTGAATCTCTGTGACTCTGAATCTCTGGGACTCTGTATCTCTGGGTCACTGAATCTCTGGGATTCTGAATCTCTGGGGCTCTGAATCTCTGGGACGACTCTGAATCTCTGGGACGACTCTGAATCTCTGGGATGACTCTGAATCTCTGGGAATCTGAATCTCTGGGACTCTGAATCTCTGGGACTCTGAATCTCTGGGACTCTGAATCTCTGGGACTCTGAATCTCTGGGACTCTGAATTTCTGGGACTCTGAATCTCTGGGACTCTGAATCTCTGGGACTCTGAATCTCTGGTACTCCTCTGAATCTCTGGGACTCTGAATTTCTGGGACTCCTCTGAATCTCTGGGTCTCTGAATCTCTGGGACTCTGAATCTCTGGGAATGTGAATCTCTGGGACTCTGAATCTCTGGGACTCTGAATTTCTGGGACGCTGAATCTCTGGGACACTTAATCTCTGGGACTCTGAATCTCTGGGACTCTGAATCTCTGGGACTCTGAATTTCTGGGACTCTGAATCTCTGGGACTCTGAATCTCTGGGACTCTGAATTTCTGGGACTCTGAATTTCTGGGACTCTGAATATCTGGGACTCTGAATCTCTGGGACTCTGAATCTCTGGGACTCCTCTCAATCTCTGGGATTCTGAATTTCTGGGACTCCTCTGAATCTCTGGGACTCTGAATCTCTGGGACGCTGAATCTCTGGGACACTGAATATCTGGGACTCTGAATCTCTGGGACTCTGAATCTCTGGGACTCTGAATCTCTGGGACTCTGAATCTCTGGGACTCTGAATCTCTGGGACGCTGAATATCTGGGACTCTGAATCTCTGGGACTCTGAATCTCTGGGACACTGAATCACTGGGACTCTGAATCTCCGGGACTCTGAATCTCTGGGACTCTGAATCTCTGGGACTCTGAATCTCTGGGACTCTGAATCTCTGGGACTCTGAATCTCTGGGACTCTGAATCTCTGGGACTCCTCTGAATCTCTGGGACTCTGAATCTCTGGGAATCTGAATCTCTGGGACTCTGAATCTCTGGGACTCTGAATTTCTGCGACTCTGAATCTCTGCGACTCTGAATCTCTGCGACTCTGAATCTCTGGGTCTCTGAATCTCTGGGACTCTGAATTTCTGGGACTCTGAATCTCTGGGACTCTGAATCTCTGGGACTCTGAATTTATGGGACTCTGAATTTCTGGGACTCTGAATCTCTGGGACTCTGAATCTCTGGGACTCTGAATCTCTGGGACTCCTCTCAATCTCTGGGACTCTGAATTTCTGGGACTCCTCTGAATCTCTGGGACTCTGAATCTCTGGGACTCTGAATCTCTGGGAATGTGAATCTCTGGGACTCTGAATCTCTGGGACGCTGAATCTCTGGGACACTGAATATCTGGGACTCTGAATCTCTGGGACTCTGAATCTCTGGGACTCTGAATCTCTGGGACTCTGAATCTCTGGGACTCTGAATCTCTGGGACTGAATTTCTGGGACTCTGAATCTCTGGGACTCTGAATCTCTGGGACTCTGAATCTCTGGGACTCTGAACCTCTGGGACTCTGAATTTCTCAGACCCTGAATCTCTGGGATTCTGAAACTCTGGGACTTTGAATCTCTTGGACTCTGAATCTCTGGGACTCTGAATCTCTGGGACTCTGAATCTCTGGGACTCTGAATCTCTGGGACTCCGAATCTCTGGGACTCTGAATCTCTGGGACACTGAATCTCTGGGACTCTGAATCTCTGGGACTCTGAATCTCTGGGACGACTCTGAATCTCTGGGACGACTCTGAATCTCTGGGAATCTGAATCTCTGGGACTCTGAAACTCTGGGACGACTCTGAATCTCTGGGACTCTGAATCTCTGGACTCTGAATCTTTGGGACACTGAATCTCTGGGACTCTGAATCTCTGGGACTCTGAATCTCTGGGACTCTGAATCTCTGGGAATCTGAATCTCTGGGACTCTTAATCTCCGGGACTCTGAATCTCTGGGACTCTGAATTTCTGGGACTCTGAATTTCTGGGCCTCTGACTCTCTGGGATGACTCTGAATCTCTGGGATTCTGAATCTATGGGACTCTGAATCTACGGGACTCTGAATCTCTGGGCCTCTGAATCTCTGGGACGACTCTGAATCTCTGGGACGACTCTGAATCTCTGGGATGACTCTGAATCTCTGGGAATCTGAATCTCTGGGACTCTGAATCTCTGGGACTCTGAATCTCTGGGACTCTGAATCTCTGGGACTCTGAATCTCTGGGACTCTGAATTTCTGGGACTCTGAATCTCTGGGACTCTGAATCTCTGGGACTCTGAATTTCTGGGACTCCTCTGAATCTCTGGGACTCTGAATCTCTGGGACTCTGAATCTCTGGGAATGTGAATCTCTGGGACTCTGAATCTCTGGGACTCTGAATCTCTGGGACGCTGAATCTCTGGGACACTTAATCTCCGGGACTCTGAATCTCTGGGACTCTGAATCTCTGGAACTCTGAATCTCTGGGACTCTGAATCTCTGCGACGCTGAATCTCTGGGATGCTGAATCTCTGGGACTCTGAATTTCTGGGACTCTGAATCTCTGGGACACTGAATCTCTGGGACTCTGAATCTCTGTGACTCTGAATCTCTGGGGCTCTGAATCTCTGGGACTCTGAATCTCTGGGACTCTGAATCTCTGGGACTCTGTATCTCTGGGTCACTGAATCTCTGGGATTCTGAATCTCTGGGGCTCTGAATCTCTGGGACGACTCTGAATCTCTGGGACGACTCTGAATCTCTGGGATGACTCTGAATCTCTGGGAATCTGAATCTCTGGGACTCTGAATCTCTGGGACTCTGAATCTCTGTGACTCTGAATCTCTGGGACTCTGAATCTCTGGGACTCTGAATTTCTGGGACTCTGAATCTCTGGGACTCTGAATCTCTGGGACTCTGAATCTCTGGTACTCCTCTGAATCTCTGGGACTCTGAATTTCTGGGCCTCCTCTGAATCTCTGGGACTCTGAATCTCTGGGACTCTGAATCTCTGCGAATGTGAATCTCTGGGACTCTGAATCTCTGGGACTCTGAATCTCTGGGACGCTGAATCTCTGGGACACTTAATCTCTGGGACTCTGAATCTCTGGGACTCTGAATCTCTGGAACTCTGAATCTCTGGGACTCTGAATCTCTGCGACGCTGAATCTCTGGGATGCTGAATCTCTGGGACTCTGAATTTCTGGGACTCTGAATCTCTGGGACACTGAATCTCTGGGACTCTGAATCTCTGTGACTCTGAATCTCTGGGGCTCTGAACCTCTGGGAGTCTGAATTTCTCAGACCCTGAATCTCTGGGACTCTGAAACTCTGGGACTCTGAATCTCTGGGACTCTGAATCTCATGGGACTCTGAATCTCTGGGACTCTGAATCTCTGGGCCTCTGAATCTCTGGGACTCTGAATCTCTGGGATTCTGAATCTCTGGGCCTCTGGGCCTCTGAATGTCTGGGCCTCTGAATCTCTGGGCCTCTGCATCTCTGGGACTCTGAATCTCTGGGACGCTGAATCTCTGGGACTCTGAATCTCTGGGAATCTGGATCCCTGAGACTCTGAATCTCTGGGACTCTGAATCTCTGGGACTCTGAATCTCTGGGACTCTGAATCTCTGGGACTCTGAATCTCTGGGACTCTGAATCTCTGGGACTCTGTATCTCTGGGTCACTGAATCTCTGGGATTCTGAATCTCTGGGGCTCTGAATCTCTGGGACGACTCTGAATTTCTGGGACGACTCTGAATCTCTGGGATGACTCTGAATCTCTGGGAATCTGAATCTCTGGGACTCTGAATCTCTGCGAATCTGAATCTCTGAGACTCTGAATCTCTGGGACTCTGAATCTCTGGGGCTCTGAACCTCTGCGACTCTGAATTTCTCAGACCCTGAATCTCTGGGACTCTGAAATTCTGGGACTCTGAATCTCTGGGACTCTGAATCTCATGGGACTCTGAATATCTGGGACTCTGAATCTCTGGGACTCTGAATCTCTGGGACTCTGAATCTCTGGGACTCTGAATCTCTGGGACACTGAATCTCTGGGACTCTGAATCTCTGGGTCTCTGAATCTCTGGGACGACTCTGAATCTCTGGGACGACTCTGAATCTCTGGGAATCTGAATCTCTGGGACTCTGAATCTCTGGGACTCTGAATCTCTGGGACGACTCTGAATCTCTGGGACTCTGAATCTCTGGACTCTGAATCTCTGGGACTGAATCTCTGGGAAACTGAATCTCTGGGACTCTGAATCTCTGGGACTCTGAATCTCTGGGACTCTGAATTTCTGGTACTCTGAATCTCTGGGACTCTGAATCTCTGGGACTCTGAATCTCTGGTACTCCTCTGAATCTCTGGGACTCTGAATTTCTGGGACTCCTCTGAATCTCTGGGACTCTGAATCTCTGGGACTCTGAATCTCTGGGAATGTGAATCTCTGGGACTCTGAATCTCTGGGACTCTGAATCTCTGGGACGTTGAATCTCTGGGACACTTAATCTCTGGGACTCTGAATCTCTGGGACTCTGAATCTCTGGGACTCTGAATCTCTGGGACTCTGAATCTCTGGCACGCTGAATCTCTGGGATGCTGAATCTCTGGGACTCTGAATTTCTGTGACTCTGAATCTCTGGGACTCTGAATCTCTGAGACTCTGAATCTCTGGGACTCTGAATCTCTGGGGCTCTGAACCTCTGGGACTCTGAATTTCTCAGACCCTGAATCTCTGGGACTCTGAAATTCTGGGACTCTGAATCTCTGGGACTCTGAATCTCATGGGACTCTGAATATCTGGGACTCTGAATCTCTGGGACTCTGAATCTCTGGGACTCTGAATCTCTGGGACTCTGAATCTCTGGGTCTCTGAATCTCTGGGACGACTCTGAATCTCTGGGACGACTCTGAATCTCTGGGAATCTGAATCTCTGGGACTCTGAATCTCTGTGACTCTGAATCTCTGGGACGACTCTGAATCTCTGGGACTCTGAATCTCTGGACTCTGAATCTCTGGGACTCTGAATCTCTGGGAAACTGAATCTCTGGGACTCTGAATCTCTGGGAATCTGAATCTCTGGGACTCTGAACCTCTGGGACTCTGAATCTCTGGAACTCTGAATCTCTGGGACTCTGACTATCTGGGATGACTCTGAATCTCTGGGACTCTGAATCTATGGGACTCTGAATCTCTGGGCCTCTGAATCTCTGGGACCCTGAATCTCTGGGACTCTGAATCTCTGGGATGACTCTGAATCTCTGGGACTCTGAATCTCTGGGACTCGGAATCTCTGGGCCTCTGAACCTCTGGGAATCTGAATCTCTGGGACTCTGAATCTCTGGGCCTCTGGGCCTCTGAATCTCTGGGCCTCTGAACTTCTGGGCCTCTGAATCTCTGGGACTCTGAATCTCTGGGATGACTCTGAATCTCTGGGACTCTGAATCTCTGGGACTCTGAATCTCTGGGCCTCTGAATCTCTGGGACTCTGAATCTCTGGGATTATGAATCTCTCGGACTCTGAATCTCTGGGACTCTGAATCTCTGGGACTCTGAATCTCCGGGACTCTGAATCTCCGGGACTCTGAATCTCTGCGACTCTGAATCTCTGGGACTCTGAATCTCTGGGACTCTGAATTTCTGGGACTCTGAATTTCTGGGACTCTGAATCTCTGGGACTCTGAATCTCTGGGACTCTGAATCTCTGGGACTCTGAATTTCTGGGACTCTGAATTTCTGGGCCTCTGACTCTCTGGGATGACTCTGAATCTCTGGGATTCTGAATCTATGGGACTCTGAATCTACGGGACTCTGAATCTCTGGGCCTCTGAATCTCTGGGACGACTCTGAATCTCTGGGACGACTCTGAATCTCTGGGATGACTCTGAATCTCTGGGAATCTGAATCTCTGGGACTCTGAATCTCTGGGACTCTGAATCTCTGGGACTCTGAATCTCTGGGACTCTGAATCTCTGGGACTCTGAATTTCTGGGACTCTGAATCTCTGGGACTCTGAATCTCTGGGACTCTGAATTTCTGGGACTCCTCTGAATCTCTGGGACTCTGAATCTCTGGGACTCTGAATCTCTGGGAATGTGAATCTCTGGGACTCTGAATCTCTGGGACTCTGAATCTCTGGGACGCTGAATCTCTGGGACACTTAATCTCTGGGACTCTGAATCTCTGGGACTCTGAATCTCTGGAACTCTGAATCTCTGGGACTCTGAATCTCTGCGACGCTGAATCTCTGGGATGCTGAATCTCTGGGACTCTGAATTTCTGGGACTCTGAATCTCTGGGACACTGAATCTCTGGGACTCTGAATCTCTGTGACTCTGAATCTCTGGGGCTCTGAATCTCTGGGACTCTGAATCTCTGGGACTCTGAATCTCTGGGACTCTGTATCTCTGGGTCACTGAATCTCTGGGATTCTGAATCTCTGGGGCTCTGAATCTCTGGGACGACTCTGAATCTCTGGGACGACTCTGAATCTCTGGGATGACTCTGAATCTCTGGGAATCTGAATCTCTGGGACTCTGAATCTCTGGGACTCTGAATCTCTGGGACTCTGAATCTCTGTGACTCTGAATCTCTGGGACTCTGAATCTCTGGGACTCTGAATTTCTGGGACTCTGAATCTCTGGGACTCTGAATCTCTGGGACTCTGAATCTCTGGTACTCCTCTGAATCTCTGGGACTCTGAATTTCTGGGCCTCCTCTGAATCTCTGGGACTCTGAATCTCTGGGACTCTGAATCTCTGCGAATGTGAATCTCTGGGACTCTGAATCTCTGGGACTCTGAATCTCTGGGACGCTGAATCTCTGGGACACTTAATCTCTGGGACTCTGAATCTCTGGGACTCTGAATCTCTGGAACTCTGAATCTCTGGGACTCTGAATCTCTGCGACGCTGAATCTCTGGGATGCTGAATCTCTGGGACTCTGAATTTCTGGGACTCTGAATCTCTGGGACACTGAATCTCTGGGACTCTGAATCTCTGTGACTCTGAATCTCTGGGGCTCTGAACCTCTGGGAGTCTGAATTTCTCAGACCCTGAATCTCTGGGACTCTGAAACTCTGGGACTCTGAATCTCTGGGACTCTGAATCTCATGGGACTCTGAATCTCTGGGACTCTGAATCTCTCGGCCTCTGAATCTCTGGGACTCTGAATCTCTGGGATTCTGAATCTCTGGGCCTCTGGGCCTCTGAATGTCTGGGCCTCTGAATCTCTGGGCCTCTGCATCTCTGGGACTCTGAATCTCTGGGACGCTGAATCTCTGGGACTCTGAATCTCTGGGAATCTGGATCCCTGAGACTCTGAATCTCTGGGACTCTGAATCTCTGGGACTCTGAATCTCTGGGACTCTGAATCTCTGGGACTCTGAATCTCTGGGACTCTGAATCTCTGGGACTCTGTATCTCTGGGTCACTGAATCTCTGGGATTCTGAATCTCTGGGGCTCTGAATCTCTGGGACGACTCTGAATTTCTGGGACGACTCTGAATCTCTGGGATGACTCTGAATCTCTGGGAATCTGAATCTCTGGGACTCTGAATCTCTGCGAATCTGAATCTCTGAGACTCTGAATCTCTGGGACTCTGAATCTCTGGGGCTCTGAACCTCTGCGACTCTGAATTTCTCAGACCCTGAATCTCTGGGACTCTGAAATTCTGGGACTCTGAATCTCTGGGACTCTGAATCTCATGGGACTCTGAATATCTGGGACTCTGAATCTCTGGGACTCTGAATCTCTGGGACTCTGAATCTCTGGGACTCTGAATCTCTGGGACACTGAATCTCTGGGACTCTGAATCTCTGGGTCTCTGAATCTCTGGGACGACTCTGAATCTCTGGGACGACTCTGAATCTCTGGGAATCTGAATCTCTGGGACTCTGAATCTCTGGGACTCTGAATCTCTGGGACGACTCTGAATCTCTGGGACTCTGAATCTCTGGACTCTGAATCTCTGGGACTGAATCTCTGGGAAACTGAATCTCTGGGACTCTGAATCTCTGGGACTCTGAATCTCTGGGACTCTGAATTTCTGGTACTCTGAATCTCTGGGACTCTGAATCTCTGGGACTCTGAATCTCTGGTACTCCTCTGAATCTCTGGGACTCTGAATTTCTGGGACTCCTCTGAATCTCTGGGACTCTGAATCTCTGGGACTCTGAATCTCTGGGAATGTGAATCTCTGGGACTCTGAATCTCTGGGACTCTGAATCTCTGGGACGTTGAATCTCTGGGACACTTAATCTCTGGGACTCTGAATCTCTGGGACTCTGAATCTCTGGGACTCTGAATCTCTGGGACTCTGAATCTCTGGCACGCTGAATCTCTGGGATGCTGAATCTCTGGGACTCTGAATTTCTGTGACTCTGAATCTCTGGGACTCTGAATCTCTGAGACTCTGAATCTCTGGGACTCTGAATCTCTGGGGCTCTGAACCTCTGGGACTCTGAATTTCTCAGACCCTGAATCTCTGGGACTCTGAAATTCTGGGACTCTGAATCTCTGGGACTCTGAATCTCATGGGACTCTGAATATCTGGGACTCTGAATCTCTGGGACTCTGAATCTCTGGGACTCTGAATCTCTGGGACTCTGAATCTCTGGGTCTCTGAATCTCTGGGACGACTCTGAATCTCTGGGACGACTCTGAATCTCTGGGAATCTGAATCTCTGGGACTCTGAATCTCTGGGACTCTGAATCTCTGGGACGACTCTGAATCTCTGGGACTCTGAATCTCTGGACTCTGAATCTCTGGGACTCTGAATCTCTGGGAAACTGAATCTCTGGGACTCTGAATCTCTGGGAATCTGAATCTCTGGGACTCTGAACCTCTGGGACTCTGAATCTCTGGAACTCTGAATCTCTGGGACTCTGACTATCTGGGATGACTCTGAATCTCTGGGACTCTGAATCTATGGGACTCTGAATCTCTGGGCCTCTGAATCTCTGGGACCCTGAATCTCTGGGACTCTGAATCTCTGGGATGACTCTGAATCTCTGGGACTCTGAATCTCTGGGACTCGGAATCTCTGGGCCTCTGAACCTCTGGGAATCTGAATCTCTGGGACTCTGAATCTCTGGGCCTCTGGGCCTCTGAATCTCTGGGCCTCTGAACTTCTGGGCCTCTGAATCTCTGGGACTCTGAATCTCTGGGATGACTCTGAATCTCTGGGACTCTGAATCTCTGGGACTCTGAATCTCTGGGCCTCTGAATCTCTGGGACTCTGAATCTCTGGGATTATGAATCTCTCGGACTCTGAATCTCTGGGACTCTGAATCTCTGGGACTCTGAATCTCCGGGACTCTGAATCTCCGGGACTCTGAATCTCTGCGACTCTGAATCTCTGGGACTCTGAATCTCTGGGACTCTGAATTTCTGGGACTCTGAATTTCTGGGACTCTGAATCTCTGGGACTCTGAATCTCTGGGACTCTGAATCTCTGGGACTCTGAATTTCTGGGACTCTGAATCTCTGGGACTCTGAATCTCTGGGACTCTGAATCTCTGGTACTCTGAATCTCTGGGACTCTGAATCTCTGGGACTCTGAATCTCTGGGACTCTGAATCTCTGGGACTCTGAATCTCTGGGACTCCTCTGAATCTCTGGGACTCTGAATCTCTGGGAATCTGAATCTCTGGGACTCTGAATCTCTGGGACTCTGAATCTCTGCGACTCTGAATCTCTGCGACTCTGAATCTCTGCGACTCTGAATCTCTGGGACTCTGAATTTCTGGGACTCTGAATCTCTGGGACTCTGAATCTCTGGGACTCTGAATTTCTGGGACTCTGAATTTCTGGGACTCTGAATCTCTGGGACTCTGAATCTCTGGGACTCTGAATCTCTGGGACTCCTCTCAATCTCTGGGACTCTGAATTTCTGGGACTCCTCTGAATCTCTGGGACTCTGAATCTCTGGGACTCTGAATCTCTGGGAATGTGAATCTCTGGGACTCTGAATCTCTGGGACGCTGAATCTCTGGGACACTGAATATCTGGGACTCTGAATCTCTGGGACTCTGAATCTCTGGGACTCTGAATCTCTGGGACTCTGAATCTCTGGGACTCTGAATCTCTGGGACTGAATTTCTGGGACTCTGAATCTCTGGGACTCTGAATCTCTGGGACTCTGAACCTCTGGGACTCTGAATTTCTCAGACCCTGAATCTCTGGGACTCTGAAACTCTGGGACTCTGAATCTCTTGGACTCTGAATCTCTGGGACTCTGAATCTCTGGGACTCTGAATCTCTGGGACTCTGAATCTCTGGGACTCTGAATCTCTGGGACTCTGAATCTCTGGGACACTGAATCTCTGGGACTCTGAATCTCTGGGACTCTGAATCTCTGGGACGACTCTGAATCTCTGGGACGACTCTGAATCTCTGGGAATCTGAATCTCTGGGACTCTGAATCTCTGGGACTCTGAATCTCTGGGACGACTCTGAATCTCTGGGACTCTGAATCTCTGGACTCTGAATCTTTGGGACACTGAATCTCTGGGACTCTGAATCTCTGGGACTCTGAATCTCTGGGACTCTGAATCTCTGGGAATCTGAATCTCTGGGACTCTTAATCTCCGGGACTCTGAATCTCTGGGACTCTGAATTTCTGGGACTCTGAATCTCTGGGACTCTGACTCTCTGGGATGACTCTGAATCTCTGGGACTCTGAATCTATGGGACTCTGAATCTACGGGACTCTGAATCTCTGGGCCTCTGAATCTCTGGGACTCTGAATCTCTGGGACTCTGAATCTCTGGGATGACTCTGAATCTCTGGGTCTCTGAATCTCTGGGACTCTGAATCTCTGGGCCTCTGAATCTCTGGGAATCTGAATCTCTGGGAATCTGAATCTCTGGGACTCTGAATCTCTGGGACTCTGAATCTCTGGGCCTCTGAATCTCTGGGACTCTGTATCTCTGGGATTCTGTATCTCTGGGCCTCTGGGCCTCTGAATGTCTGGGCCTCTGAATCTCTGGGCCTCTGCATCTCTGGGACTCTGAATCTCTGGGACGCTGAATCTCTGGGACTCTGAATCTCTGGGAATCTGGATCCCTGAGACTCTGAATCTCTGGGACTCTGAATCTCTGGGACTCTGAATCTCTGGGACTCTGAATCTCTGGGACTCTGAATCTCTGTGACTCTGAATCTCTGGGACTCTGTATCTCTGGGTCACTGAATCTCTGGGATTCTGAATCTCTGGGGCTCTGAATCTCTGGGACGACTCTGAATCTCTGGGACGACTCTGAATCTCTGGGATGACTCTGAATCTCTGGGAATCTGAATCTCTGGGACTCTGAATCTCTGGGACTCTGAATCTCTGGGACTCTGAATCTCTGGGACTCTGAATCTCTGGGACTCTGAATTTCTGGGACTCTGAATCTCTGGGACTCTGAATCTCTGGGACTCTGAATCTCTGGTACTCCTCTGAATCTCTGGGACTCTGAATTTCTGGGACTCCTCTGAATCTCTGGGACTCTGAATCTCTGGGACTCTGAATCTCTGGGAATGTGAATCTCTGGGACTCTGAATCTCTGGGACTCTGAATTTCTGGGACGCTGAATCTCTGGGACACTTAATCTCTGGGACTCTGAATCTCTGGGACTCTGAATCTCTGGAACTCTGAATTGCTGGGACTCTGAATCTCTGAGACACTGAATCTCTGGGACTCTGAATCTCTGTGACTCTGAATCTCTGGGGCTCTGAATCTCTGGGACTCTGAATCTCTGGGACTCTGAATCTCTGGGACTCTGTATCTCTGGGTCACTGAATCTCTGGGATTCTGAATCTCTGGGGCTCTGAATCTCTGGGACGACTCTGAATCTCTGGGACGACTCTGAATCTCTGGGATGACTCTGAATCTCTGGGAATCTGAACCTCTGGGACTCTGAATCTCTGGGACTCTGAATCTCTGGGACTCTGAATCTCTGGGACACTGAATCTCTGGGACTCTGAATCTCTGGGACTCTGAATCTCTGGTACTCCTCTGAATCTCTGGGACTCTGAATCTCTGGGACTCTGAATCTCTGGGACTCTGAATCTCTGCGACGCTGAATCTCTGGGATGCTGAATCTCTGGGACTCTGAATTTCTGGGACTCTGAATCTTTGGGACACTGAATCTCTGGGACTCTGAATCTCTGTGACTCTGAATTTCTGGGGCTCTGAACCTCTGGGAGTCTGAATTTCTCAGACCCTGAATCTCTGGGACTCTGAAACTCTGGGACTCTGAATCTCTGGGACTCTGAATCTCATGGGACTCTGAATCTCTGGGACTCTGAATCTCTGGGCCTCTGAATCTCTGGGACTCTGAATCTCTGGGATTCTGAATCTCTGGGCCTCTGGGCCTCTGAATGTCTGGGCCTCTGAATCTCTGGGCCTCTGCATCTCTGGGACTCTGAATCTCTGGGACACTGAATCTCTGGGACTCTGAATCTCTGGGAATCTGGATCCCTGAGACTCTGAATCTCTGGGACTCTGAATCTCTGGGACTCTGAATCTCTGGGACTCTGAATCTCTGGGACTCTGAATCTCTGGGACTCTGAATCTCTGGGACTCTGTATCTCTGGGTCACTGAATCTCTGGGATTCTGAATCTCTGGGGCTCTGAATCTCTGGGACGACTCTGAATTTCTGGGACGACTCTGAATCTCTGGGATGACTCTGAATCTCTGGGTATCTGAATCTCTGGGACTCTGAATCTCTGCGAATCTGAATCTCTGAGACTCTGAATCTCTGGGACTCTGAATCTCTGGGGCTCTGAACCTCTGGGACTCTGAATTTCTCAGACCCTGAATCTCTGGGACTCTGAAATTCTGGGACTCTGAATCTCTGGGACTCTGAATCTCATGGGACTCTGAATATCTGGGACTCTGAATCTCTGGGACTCTGAATCTCTGGGACTCTGAATCTCTGGGACTCTGAATCTCTGGGACACTGAATCTCTGGGACTCTGAATCTCTGGGTCTCTGAATCTCTGGGACGACTCCGAATCTCTGGGACGACTCTGAATCTCTGGGAATCTGAATCTCTTGGACTCTGAATCTCTGGGACTCTGAATCTCTGAGACGACTCTGAATCTCTGGGACTCTGAATCTCTGGACTCTGAATCTCTGGGACTCTGAATCTCTGGGAAACTGAATCTCTGGGACTCTGAATCTCTGGGACTCTGAATCTCTGGGACTCTGAATTTCTGGTACTCTGAATCTCTGGGACTCTGAATCTCTGGGACTCTGAATCTCTGGTACTCCTCTGAATCTCTGGGACTCTGAATTTCTGGGACTCCTCTGAATCTCTGGGACTCTGAATCTCTGGGACTCTGAATCTCTGGGAATGTGAATCTCTGGGACTCTGAATCTCTGGGACTCTGAATCTCTGGGACGCTGAATCTCTGGGACACTTAATCTCTGGGACTCTGAATCTCTGGGACTCTGAATCTCTGGGACTCTGAATCTCTGGGACTCTGAATCTCTGGGACGCTGAATCTCTGGGATGCTGAATCTCTGGGACTCTGAATTTCTGGGACTCTGAATCTCTGGGACTCTGAATCTCTGAGACTCTGAATCTCTGGGACTCTGAATCTCTGGGGCTCTGAACCTCTGGGACTCTGAATTTCTCAGACACTGAATCTCTGGGACTCTGAAATTCTGGGACTCTGAATCTCTGGGACTCTGAATCTCATGGGACTCTGAATATCTGGGACTCTGAATCTCTGGGACTCTGAATCTCTGGGACTCTGAATCTCTGGGACTCTGAATCTCTGGGACACTGAATCTCTGGGACTCTGAATCTCTGGGTCTCTGAATCTCTGGGACTCTGAATCTCTGGGTCTCTGAATCTCTGGGACGACTCTGAATCTCTGGGACGACTCTGAATCTCTGGGAATCTGAATCTCTGGGACTCTGAATCTCTGGGACTCTGAATCTCTGGGACGACTCTGAATCTCTGGGACTCTGAATCTCTGGTCTCTGAATCTCTGGGACTCTGAATCTCTGGGAAACTGAATCTCTGGGACTCTGAATCTCTGGGAATCTGAATCTCTGGGACTCTGAACCTCTGGGACTCTGAATCTCTGGAACTCTGAATCTCTGGGACTCTGACTATCTGGGATGACTCTGAATCTCTGGGACTCTGAATCTATGGGACTCTGAATCTCTGGGCCTCTGAATCTCTGGGACCCTGAATCTCTGGGACTCTGAATCTCTGGGATGACTCTGAATCTCTGGGACTCTGAATCTCTGGGACTCGGAATCTCTGGGCCTCTGAATCTCTGGGAATCTGAATCTCTGGGACTCTGAATCTCTGGGCCTCTGGGCCTCTGAATCTCTGGGCCTCTGAACTTCTGGGCCTCTGAATCTCTGGGACTCTGAATCTCTGGGATGACTCTGAATCTCTGGGACTCTGAATCTCTGGGACTCTGAATCTCTGGGCCTCTGAATCTCTGGGACTCTGAATCTCTGGGATTATGAATCTCTCGGACTCTGAATCTCTGGGACTCTGAATCTCTGGGACTCTGAATCTCCGGGACTCTGAATCTCCGGGACTCTGAATCTCTGCGACTCTGAATCTCTGGGACTCTGAATCTCTGGGACTCTGAATTTCTGGGACTCTGAATTTCTGGGACTCTGAATCTCTGGGACTCTGAATCTCTGGGACTCTGAATCTCTGGGACTCTGAATTTCTGGGACTCTGAATCTCTGGGACTCTGAATCTCTGGGACTCTGAATCTCTGGTACTCCTCTGAATCTCTGGGACTCTGAATTTCTGGGACTCCTCTGAATCTCTGCGACTCTGAATCTCTGGGACTCTGAATTTCTGGGAATGTGAATCTCTGCGACTCTGAATCTCTGGGACTCTGAATCTCTGGGACGCTGAATATCTGGGACGCTTAATCTCTGGGACTCTGAATCTCTGGGACTCTGAATCTCTGGGACGCTGAATCTCTGGGATGCTGAATCTCTGGGACTCTGAATTTCTGGGACTCTGAATTTCTGGGACTCTGAATCTCTGGGACTCTGAATCTCTGGGACTCTGAATTTCTGGGACTCTGAATCTCTGGGGCTCTGAACCTCTGGGACTCTGAATTTCTCAGACCCTGAATCTCTGGGACTCTGAAATTCTGGGACTCTGAATCTCTGGGACTCTGAATCTCATGGGACTCTGAATCTCTGGGACTCTGAATCTCTGGGACTCTGAATCTCTGGGACTCTGAATCTCTGGGACTCTGAATCTCTGGGACTCTGAATCTCTGGGACTACTCTGATTCTCTGGGAATCTGAATCTCTGGGACTCTGAATCTCTGGGACTCTGAATCTCTGGGACGACTCTGAATCTCTGGGACTCTGAATCTCTGGACTCTGAATCTCTGGGAAACTGAATCTCTGGGACTCTGAATCTCTGGGAATCTGAATCTCTGGGACTCTGAACCTCTGGGACTCTGAATCTCTGGAACTCTGAATCTCTGGGACTCTGACTATCTGGGATGACTCTGAATCTCTGGGACTCTGAATCTATGGGACTCTGAATCTCTGGGCATTTGAATCTCTGGGACCCTGAATCTCTGGGACTCTGTATCTCTGGGATGACTCTGAATCTCTGGGACTCTGAATCTCTGGGACTCGGAATCTCTGGGCCTCTGAATCTCTGGGAATCTGAATCTCTGGGACTCTGAATCTCTGGGCCTCTGGGCCTCTGAATCTCTGGGCCTCTGAACTTCTGGGCCTCTGAATCTCTGGGACTCTGAATCTCTGGGATGACTCTGAATCTCTGGGACTTTGAATCTCTGGGACTCTGAATCTCTGGGACTCTGAATCTCTGGGATTATGAATCTCTGGGACTCTGAATCTCTGGGACTCTGAATCTCTGGGACTCTGAATCTCCGGGACTCTGAATCTCCGGGACTCTGAATCTCTGGGACACTGAATCTTTGTGACTCTGAATCTCTGGGACTCTGAATCTCTGGGACTCTGAATCTCTGGGACTCTGAATCTCTGGGACTCTGAATCTCTGGGACTCTGAATCTCTGGGACTCTGAATCTCTGGGACTCCGAATCTCTGGGACTCCGAATCTCTGGGACTCCTCTGAATCTCTGGGACTCTGAATCTCTGGGACTCTGAATCTCAAGGACGCTGAATCTCTGGGACACTGAATCACTGGGACTCTGAATCTCTGCGACTCTGAATCTCTGCGACTCTGAATCTCTGGGACTCTGAATCTCTTGGACTCTGAATCTCTGGGAAACTGAATCTCTGGGACTCTGAATCTCTGGGACTCTGAATCTCTGGGACTCTGAATTTCTGGTACTCTGAATCTCTGGGACTCTGAATCTCTGGGACTCTGAATCTCTGGTACTCCTCTGAATCTCTGGGACTCTGAATTTCTGGGACTCCTCTGAATCTCTGGGACTCTGAATCTCTGGGACTCTGAATCTCTGGGAATGTGAATCTCTGGGACTCTGAATCTCTGGGACTCTGAATCTCTGAGACGACTCTGAATCTCTGGGACTCTGAATCTCTGGACTCTGAATCTCTGGGACTCTGAATCTCTGGGAAACTGAATCTCTGGGACTCTGAATCTCTGGGACTCTGAATCTCTGGGACTCTGAATTTCTGGTACTCTGAATCTCTGGGACTCTGAATCTCTGGGACTCTGAATCTCTGGTACTCCTCTGAATCTCTGGGACTCTGAATTTCTGGGACTCCTCTGAATCTCTGGGATTCTGAATCTCTGGGACTCTGAATCTCTGGGAATGTGAATCTCTGGGACTCTGAATCTCTGGGACTCTGAATCTCTGGGACGCTGAATCTCTGGGACACTTAATCTCTGGGACTCTGAATCTCTGGGACTCTGAATCTCTGGGACTCTGAATCTCTGGGACTCTGAATCTCTGGGACGCTGAATCTCTGGGATGCTGAATCTCTGGGACTCTGAATTTCTGGGACTCTGAATCTCTGGGACTCTGAATCTCTGAGACTCTGAATCTCTGGGACTTTGAATCTCTGGGGCTCTGAACCTCTGGGACTCTGAATTTCTCAGACACTGAATCTCTGGGACTCTGAATCTCTGGGACTCTGAATCTCTGGGACTCTGAATCTCTGGGACACTGAATCTCTGGGACTCTGAATCTCTGGGTCTCTGAATCTCTGGGACTCTGAATCTCTGGGTCTCTGAATCTCTGGGACGACTCTGAATCTCTGGGACGACTCTGAATCTCTGGGAATCTGAATCTCTGGGACTCTGAATCTCTGGGACTCTGAATCTCTGGGACGACTCTGAATCTCTGGGACTCTGAATCTCTGGTCTCTGAATCTCTGGGACTCTGAATCTCTGGGAAACTGAATCTCTGGGACTCTGAATCTCTGGGAATCTGAATCTCTGGGACTCTGAACCTCTGGGACTCTGAATCTCTGGAACTCTGAATCTCTGGGACTCTGACTATCTGGGATGACTCTGAATCTCTGGGACTCTGAATCTATGGGACTCTGAATCTCTGGGCCTCTGAATCTCTGGGACCCTGAATCTCTGGGACTCTGAATCTCTGGGATGACTCTGAATCTCTGGGACTCTGAATCTCTGGGACTCGGAATCTCTGGGCCTCTGAATCTCTGGGAATCTGAATCTCTGGGACTCTGAATCTCTGGGCCTCTGGGCCTCTGAATCTCTGGGCCTCTGAACTTCTGGGCCTCTGAATCTCTGGGACTCTGAATCTCTGGGATGACTCTGAATCTCTGGGACTCTGAATCTCTGGGACTCTGAATCTCTGGGCCTCTGAATCTCTGGGACTCTGAATCTCTGGGATTATGAATCTCTCGGACTCTGAATCTCTGGGACTCTGAATCTCTGGGACTCTGAATCTCCGGGACTCTGAATCTCCGGGACTCTGAATCTCTGCGACTCTGAATCTCTGGGACTCTGAATCTCTGGGACTCTGAATTTCTGGGACTCTGAATTTCTGGGACTCTGAATCTCTGGGACTCTGAATCTCTGGGACTCTGAATCTCTGGGACTCTGAATTTCTGGGACTCTGAATCTCTGGGACTCTGAATCTCTGGGACTCTGAATCTCTGGTACTCCTCTGAATCTCTGGGACTCTGAATTTCTGGGACTCCTCTGAATCTCTGCGACTCTGAATCTCTGGGACTCTGAATTTCTGGGAATGTGAATCTCTGCGACTCTGAATCTCTGGGACTCTGAATCTCTGGGACGCTGAATATCTGGGACGCTTAATCTCTGGGACTCTGAATCTCTGGGACTCTGAATCTCTGGGACGCTGAATCTCTGGGATGCTGAATCTCTGGGACTCTGAATTTCTGGGACTCTGAATTTCTGGGACTCTGAATCTCTGGGACTCTGAATCTCTGGGACTCTGAATTTCTGGGACTCTGAATCTCTGGGGCTCTGAACCTCTGGGACTCTGAATTTCTCAGACCCTGAATCTCTGGGACTCTGAAATTCTGGGACTCTGAATCTCTGGGACTCTGAATCTCATGGGACTCTGAATCTCTGGGACTCTGAATCTCTGGGACTCTGAATCTCTGGGACTCTGAATCTCTGGGACTCTGAATCTCTGGGACACTGAATCTCTGGGACTCTGAATCTCTGGGACTCTGAATCTCTGGGACGACTCTGAATCTCTGGGACGACTCTGAATCTCTGGGAATCTGAATCTCTGGGACTCTGAATCTCTGGGACTCTGAATCTCTGGGACGACTCTGAATCTCTGGGACTCTGAATCTCTGGACTCTGAATCTCTGGGAAACTGAATCTCTGGGACTCTGAATCTCTGGGAATCTGAATCTCTGGGACTCTGAACCTCTGGGACTCTGAATCTCTGGAACTCTGAATCTCTGGGACTCTGACTATCTGGGATGACTCTGAATCTCTGGGACTCTGAATCTATGGGACTCTGAATCTCTGGGCCTCTGAATCTCTGGGACCCTGAATCTCTGGGACTCTGTATCTCTGGGATGACTCTGAATCTCTGGGACTCTGAATCTCTGGGACTCGGAATCTCTGGGCCTCTGAATCTCTGGGAATCTGAATCTCTGGGACTCTGAATCTCTGGGCCTCTGGGCCTCTGAATCTCTGGGCCTCTGAACTTCTGGGCCTCTGAATCTCTGGGACTCTGAATCTCTGGGATGACTCTGAATCTCTGGGACTCTGAATCTCTGGGACTCTGAATCTCTGGGACTCTGAATCTCTGGGATTATGAATCTCTGGGACTCTGAATCTCTGGGACTCTGAATCTCTGGGACTCTGAATCTCCGGGACCCTGAATCTCCGGGACTCTGAATCTCTGGGACACTGAATCTTTGTGACTCTGAATCTCTGGGACTCTGAATCTCTGGGACTCTGAATCTCTGGGACTCTGAATCTCTGGGACTCTGAATCTCTGGGACTCTGAATCTCTGGGACTCTGAATCTCTGGGACTCCGAATCTCTGGGACTCCGAATCTCTGGGACTCCTCTGAATCTCTGGGACTCTGAATCTCTGGGACTCTGAATCTCAAGGACGCTGAATCTCTGGGACACTGAATCACTGGGACTCTGAATCTCTGCGACTCTGAATCTCTGCGACTCTGAATCTCTGGGACTCTGAATCTCTGGGACTCTGAATTTCTGGGACTCTGAATTTCTGGGACTCTGAAACTCTGGGATTCTGAATCTCTGGGACTCTGAATCTCTGGGACTCTGAATTTCTGGGACTCTGAATCTCTGGGACTCTGAATCTCTGGGACTCTGAATCTCTGGTACTCCTCTGAATCTCTGGGACTCTGAATTTCTGGGACTCCTCTGAATCTCTGGGACTCTGAATCTCTGGGACTCTGAATCTCTGGGAATGTGAATCTCTGGGACTCTGAATCTCTGGGACTCTGAATCTCTGGGACGCTGAATCTCTGGGACACTTAATCTCTGCGACTCTGAATCTCTGGGACTCTGAATCTCTGGGACTCTGAATCTCTGGGACTCTGAATCTCTGGGACGCTGAATCTCTGGGATGCTGAATCTCTGGGACTCTGAATTTCTGGGACTCTGAATCTCTGGGACTCTGAATCTCTGGGACTCTGAATCTCTGGGACTCTGAATTTCTGGGGCTCTGAACCTCTGGGACTCTGAATTTCTCAGACCCTGAATCTCTGGGACTCTGAAATTCTGGGACTCTGAATCTCTGGGACTCTGAATCTCATGGGACTCTGAATATCTGGGACTCTGATTCTCTGGGACTCTGAATCTCTGGGACTCTGAATCTCTGGGACTCTGAATCTCTGGGACACTGAATCTCTGGGACTCTGAATCTCTGGGTCTCTGAATCTCTGGGACGACTCTGAATCTCTGGGACGACTCTGAATCTCTGGGAATCTGAATCTCTGGGACTCTGAATCTCTGGGACTCTGAATCTCTGGGACGACTCTGAATCTCTGGGACTCTGAATCTCTGGACTCTGAATCTCTGGGACTCTGAATCTCTGGGAAACTGAATCTCTGGGACTCTGAATCTCTGGGAATCTGAATCTCTGGGACTCTGAACCTCTGAGACTCTGAATCTCTGGAACTCTGAATCTCTGGGACTCTGACTATCTGGGATGACTCTGAATCTCTGGGACTCTGAGTCTATGGGACTCTGAATCTCTGGGCCTCTGAATCTCTGGGACCCTGAATCTCTGGGACTCTGAATCTCTGGGATGACTCTGAATCTCTGGGACTCTGAATCTCTGGGACTCGGAATCTCTGGGCCTCTGAATCTCTGGGAATCTGAATCTCTGGGACTCTGAATCTCTGGGCCACTGGGCCTGTGAATCTCTGGGCCTCTGAACTTCTGGGCCTCTGAATCTCTGGGACTCTGAATCTCTGGGATGACTCTGAATCTCTGGGACTCTGAATCTCTGGGACTCTGAATCTCTGGGTCTCTGAATCTCTGGGACTCTGAATCTCTGGGATTATGAATCTCTGGGACTCTGAATCTCTGGGACTCTGAATCTCTGGGACTCTGAATCTCCGGGACTCTGAATCTCCGGGACTCTGAATCTCTGCGACTCTGAATCTCTGGGACTCTGAATCTCTGGGACTCTGAATTTCTGGGACTCTGAATTTCTGGGACTCTGAATCTCTGGGACTCTGAATCTCTGGGACTCTGAATCTCTGGGACTCTGAATTTCTGGGACTCTGAATCTCTGGGACTCTGAATCTCTGGGACTCTGAATCTCTGGTACTCCTCTGAATCTCTGGGACTCTGAATTTCTGGGACTCCTCTGAATCTCTGCGACTCTGAATCTCTGGGACTCTGAATCTCTGGGAATGTGAATCTCTGCGACTCTGAATCTCTGGGACTCTGAATCTCTGGGACGCTGAATCTCTGGGACGCTTAATCTCTGGGACTCTGAATCTCTGGGACTCTGAATCTCTGGGACTCTGAATCTCTGGGATGCTGAATCTCTGGGATGCTGAATCTCTGGGACTCTGAATTTCTGGGACTCTGAATTTCTGGGACTCTGAATCTCTGGGACTCTGAATCTCTGGGACTCTGGATCTCTGGGACTCTGAATCTCTGGGGCTCTGAACCTCTGGGACTCTGAATTTCTCAGACCCTGAATCTCTGGGACTCTGAAATTCTGGGACTCTGAATCTCTGGGACTCTGAATCTCATGGGACTCTGAATCTCTGGGGCTCTGAACCTCTGGGACTCTGAATTTCTCAGACCCTGAATCTCTGGGACTCTGAAATTCTGGGACTCTGAATCTCATGGGACTCTGAATCTCTGGGACTCTGAATCTCCGGGACTCTGAATCTCTGCGACTCTGAATCTCTGGGACTCTGAATCTCTGGGACTCTGAATTTCTGGGACTCTGAATTTCTGGGACTCTGAATCTCTGGGACTCTGAATTTCTGGGACTCTGAATCTCTGGGACTCTGAATTTCTGGGACTCTGAATCTCTGGGACTCTGAATCTCTGGTACTCCTCTGAATCTCTGGGACTCTGAATTTCTGGGACTCCTCTGAATCTCTGCGACTCTGAATCTCTGGGACTCTGAATCTCTGGGAATGTGAATCTCTGCGACTCTGAATCTCTGGGGCTCTGAATCTCTGGGACGCTGAATCTCTGGGACGCTTAATCTCTGGGACTCTGAATCTCTGGGACTCTGAATCTCTGGGACTCTGAATCTCTGGGATGCTGAATCTCTGGGATGCTGAATCTCTGGGACTCTGAATTTCTGGGAATCTGAATTTCTGGGACTCTGAATCTCTGGGACTCTGAATCTCTGGGACTCTGAATCTCTGGGACTCTGAATCTCTGGGGCTCTGAACCTCTGGGACTCTGAATTTCTCAGACCCTGAATCTCTGGGACTCTGAAATTCTGGGACTCTGAATCTCTGGGTCTCTGAATCTCATGGGACTCTGAATCTCTGGGACTCTGTATCTCTGGGACTCTAAATCTCTGGGACTCTGAATCTCTGGGACTCTGAATCTCTGGGACACTGAATCTCTGGGACTCTGAATCTCTGGGACTCTGAATCTCTGGGACGACTCTGAATCTCTGGGACGACACTGAATCTCTGGGAATCTGAATCTCTGGGACTCTGAATCTCTGGGACTCTGAATCTCTGGGACGACTCTGAATCTCTGGGACTCTGAATCTCTGGACTCTGAATCTCTGGGACTCTGAATCTCTGGGAAACTGAATCTCTGGGACTCTGAATCTCTGGGAATCTGAATCTCTGGGACTCTGAACCTCTGGGACTCTGAATCTCTGGAACTCTGAATCTCTGGGACTCTGACTATCTGGGATGACTCTGAATCTCTGGGACTCTGAATCTATGGGACTCTGAATCTCTGGGCCTCTGAATCTCTGGGACCCTGAATCTCTGGGTCTCTGAATCTCTGGGATGACTCTGAATCTCTGGGACTCTGAATCTCTGGGACTCGGAATCTCTGGGCCTCTGAATCTCTGGGAATCTGAATCTCTGGGACTCTGAATCTCTGGGCCTCTGGGCCTCTGAATCTCTGGGCCTCTGAACTTCTGGGCCTCTGAATCTCTGGGACTCTGAATCTCTGGGATGACTCTGAATCTCTGGGACTCTGAATCTCTGGGTCTCTGAATCTCTGGGCCTCTGAATCTCTGGGACTCTGAATCTCTGGGATTATGAATCTCTGGGACTCTGAATCTCTGGGACTCTGAATCTCTGGGACTCTGAATCTCCGGGACTCTGAATCTCCAGGACTCTGAATCTCTGGGACGCTGAATCTCTGGGACTCTGAATCTCTGGGACTATGAATCTCTGGGACTCTGAATCTCTGGGACTCTGAATCTCTGGGACTCTGAATCTCTGGGACTCTGAATCTCTGGGACTCCGAATCTCTGGGACTCCGAATCTCTGGGACTCCTCTGAATCTCTGGGACTCTGAATCTCTGGGACTCTGAATCTCTGGGACTCTGAATCTCTGGGACACTGAATCACTGGGACTCTGAATCTCTGCGACTCTGAATCTCTGCGACTCTGAATCTCTGGGACTCTGAATCTCTGGGACTCTGAATTTCTGGGACTCTGAATCTCTGGGACTCTGAATCTCTGGGACTCTGAATCTCTGGGACTCTGAATTTCTGGGACTCTGAATCTCTGGGACTCTGAATCTCTGGGACTCTGAATCTCTGGTACTCCTCTGAATCTCTGGGACTCTGAATTTCTGGGACTCCTCTGAATCTCTGGGCTCTGAATTTCTGGGACTCTGAATCTCTGGGAATGTGAATCTCTGGGACTCTGAATCTCTGGGACTCTGAATCTCTGGGACGCTGAATCTCTGGGACACTTAATCTCTGGGACTCTGAATCTCTGGGACTCTGAATCTCTGGGACTCTGAATCTCTGGGACTCTGAATCTCTGGGACGCTGAATCTCTGGGATGCTGAATCTCTGGGACTCTGAATTTCTGGGACTCTGAATCTCTGGGACTCTGAATCTCTGGGACTCTGAATCTCTGGGACTCTGAATTTCTGGGGCTCTGAACCTCTGGGACTCTGAATTTCTCAGACCCTGAATCTCTGGGACTCTGAAATTCTGGGACTCTGAATCTCTGGGACTCTGAATCTCATGGGACTCTGAATCTCTGGGACTCTGAATCTCTGGGACTCTGAATCTCTGGGACTCTGAATCTCTGGGACTCTGAATCTCTGGGACACTGAATCTCTGGGACTCTGAATCTCTGGGACTCTGAATCTCTGGGACGACTCTGAATCTCTGGGACGACTCTGAATCTCTGGGAATCTGAATCTCTGGGACTCTGAATCTCTGGGACTCTGAATCTCTGGGACGACTCTGAATCTCTGGGACTCTGAATCTCTGGACTCTGAATCTCTGGGACTCTGAATCTCTGGGAAACTGAATCTCTGGGACTCTGAATCTCTGGGAATCTGAATCTCTGGGACTCTGAACCTCTGGGACTCTGAATCTCTGGAACTCTGAATCTCTGGGACTCTGACTATCTGGGATGACTCTGAATCTCTGGGACTCTGAATCTATGGGACTCTGAATCTCTGGGCCTCTGAATCTCTGGGACCCTGAATCTCTGGGACTCTGAATCTCTGGGATGACTCTGAATCTCTGGGACTCTGAATCTCTGGGACTCGGAATCTCTGGGCCTCTGAATCTCTGGGAATCTGAATCTCTGGGACTCTGAATCTCTGGGCCTCTGGGCCTCTGAATCTCTGGGCCTCTGAACTTCTGGGCCTCTGAATCTCTGGGACTCTGAATCTCTGGGATGACTCTGAATCTCTGGGACTCTGAATCTCTGGGTCTCTGAATCTCTGGGCCTCTGAATCTCTGGGACTCTGAATCTCTGGGATTATGAATCTCTGGGACTCTGAATCTCTGGGACTCTGAATCTCTGGGACTCTGAATCTCCGGGACTCTGAATCTCCAGGACTCTGAATTTCTGGGACGCTGAATCTCTGGGACTCTGAATCTCTGGGACTATGAATCTCTGGGACTCTGAATCTCTGGGACTCTGAATCTCTGGGACTCTGAATCTCTGGGACTCTGAATCTCTGGGATTATGAATCTCTGGGACTCTGAATCTCTGGGACTCTGAATCTCTGGGACTCTGAATCTCCGGGACTCTGAATCTCCGGGACTCTGAATCTCTGCGACTCTGAATCTCTGGGACTCTGAATCTCTGGGACTCTGAATTTCTGGGACTCTGAATTTCTGGGACTCTGAATCTCTGGGACTCTGAATCTCTGGGACTCTGAATCTCTGGGACTCTGAATTTCTGGGACTCTGAATCTCTGGGACTCTGAATCTCTGGGACTCTGAATCTCTGGTACTCCTCTGAATCTCTGGGACTCTGAATTTCTGGGACTCCTCTGAATCTCTGCGACTCTGAATCTCTGGGACTCTGAATCTCTGGGAATGTGAATCTCTGCGACTCTGAATCTCTGGGACTCTGAATCTCTGGGACGCTGAATCTCTGGGACGCTTAATCTCTGGGACTCTGAATCTCTGGGACTCTGAATCTCTGGGACTCTGAATCTCTGGGATGCTGAATCTCTGGGATGCTGAATCTCTGGGACTCTGAATTTCTGGGACTCTGAATTTCTGGGACTCTGAATCTCTGGGACTCTGAATCTCTGGGACTCTGGATCTCTGGGACTCTGAATCTCTGGGGCTCTGAACCTCTGGGACTCTGAATTTCTCAGACCCTGAATCTCTGGGACTCTGAAATTCTGGGACTCTGAATCTCTGGGACTCTGAATCTCATGGGACTCTGAATCTCTGGGACTCTGAATCTCTGGGACTCTGAATCTCTGGGGCTCTGAACCTCTGGGACTCTGAATTTCTCAGACCCTGAATCTCTGGGACTCTGAAATTCTGGGACTCTGAATCTCTGGGACTCTGAATCTCATGGGACTCTGAATCTCTGGGACTCTGAATCTCCGGGACTCTGAATCTCTGCGACTCTGAATCTCTGGGACTCTGAATCTCTGGGACTCTGAATTTCTGGGACTCTGAATTTCTGGGACTCTGAATCTCTGGGACTCTGAATCTCTGGGACTCTGAATCTCTGGGACTCTGAATTTCTGGGACTCTGAATCTCTGGGACTCTGAATCTCTGGTACTCCTCTGAATCTCTGGGACTCTGAATTTCTGGGACTCCTCTGAATCTCTGCGACTCTGAATCTCTGGGACTCTGAATCTCTGGGAATGTGAATCTCTGCGACTCTGAATCTCTGGGGCTCTGAATCTCTGGGACGCTGAATCTCTGGGACGCTTAATCTCTGGGACTCTGAATCTCTGGGACTCTGAATCTCTGGGACTCTGAATCTCTGGGATGCTGAATCTCTGGGATGCTGAATCTCTGGGACTCTGAATTTCTGGGACTCTGAATTTCTGGGACTCTGAATCTCTGGGACTCTGAATCTCTGGGACTCTGAATCTCTGGGACTCTGAATCTCTGGGGCTCTGAACCTCTGGGACTCTGAATTTCTCAGACCCTGAATCTCTGGGACTCTGAAATTCTGGGACTCTGAATCTCTGGGTCTCTGAATCTCATGGGACTCTGAATCTCTGGGACTCTGAATCTCTGGGACTCTGAATCTCTGGGACTCTGAATCTCTGGGACTCTGAATCTCTGGGACACTGAATCTCTGGGACTCTGAATCTCTGGGACTCTGAATCTCTGGGACGACTCTGAATCTCTGGGATGACACTGAATCTCTGGGAATCTGAATCTCTGGGACTCTGAATCTCTGGGACTCTGAATCTCTGGGACGACTCTGAATCTCTGGGACTCTGAATCTCTGGACTCTGAATCTCTGGGACTCTGAATCTCTGGGAAACTGAATCTCTGGGACTCTGAATCTCTGGGAATCTGAATCTCTGGGACTCTGAACCTCTGGGACTCTGAATCTCTGGAACTCTGAATCTCTGGGACTCTGACTATCTGGGATGACTCTGAATCTCTGGGACTCTGAATCTATGGGACTCTGAATCTCTGGGCCTCTGAATCTCTGGGACCCTGAATCTCTGGGACTCTGAATCTCTGGGATGACTCTGAATCTCTGGGACTCTGAATCTCTGGGACTCGGAATCTCTGGGCCTCTGAATCTCTGGGAATCTGAATCTCTGGGACTATGAATCTCTGGGCCTCTGGGCCTCTGAATCTCTGGGCCTCTGAACTTCTGGGCCTCTGAATCTCTGGGACTCTGAATCTCTGGGATGACTCTGAATCTCTGGGACTCTGAATCTCTGGGTCTCTGAATCTCTGGGCCTCTGAATCTCTGGGACTCTGAATCTCTGGGATTATGAATCTCTGGGACTCTGAATCTCTGGGACTCTGAATCTCTGGGACTCTGAATCTCCGGGACTCTGAATCTCCAGGACTCTGAATCTCTGGGACGCTGAATCTCTGGGACTCTGAATCTCTGGGACTATGAATCTCTGGGACTCTGAATCTCTGGGACTCTGAATCTCTGGGACTCTGAATCTCTGGGACTCTGAATCTCTGGGACTCCGAATCTCTGGGACTCCATATCTCTGGGACTCCTCTGAATCTCTGGGACTCTGAATCTCTGGGACTCTGAATCTCTGGGACTCTGAATCTCTGGGACACTGAATCACTGGGACTCTGAATCTCTGCGACTCTGAATCTCTGCGACTCTGAATCTCTGGGACTCTGAATCTCTGGGACTCTGAATTTCTGGGACTCTGAATCTCTGGGACTCTGAATCTCTGGGACTCTGAATCTCTGGGACTCTGAATTTCTGGGACTCTGAATCTCTGGGACTCTGAATCTCTGGGACTCTGAATCTCTGGTACTCCTCTGAATCTCTGGGACTCTGAATTTCTGGGACTCCTCTGAATCTCTGGGCTCTGAATCTCTGGGACTCTGAATCTCTGGGAATGTGAATCTCTGGGACTCTGAATCTCTGGGACTCTGAATCTCTGGGACGCTGAATCTCTGGGACACTTAATCTCTGGGACTCTGAATCTCTGGGACTCTGAATCTCTGGGACTCTGAATCTCTGGGACTCTGAATCTCTGGGATGCTGAATCTCTGGGATGCTGAATCTCTGGGACTCTGAATTTCTGGGACTCTGAATCTCTGGGACTCTGAATCTCTGGGACTCTGAATCTCTGGGACTCTGAATTTCTGGGGCTCTGAACCTCTGGGACTCTGAATTTCTCAGACCCTGAATCTCTGGGACTCTGAAATTCTGGGACTCTGAATCTCTGGGACTCTGAATCTCATGGGACTCTGAATCTCTGGGACTCTGAATCTCTGGGACTCTGAATCTCTGGGACTCTGAATCTCTGGGACTCTGAATCTCTGGGACACTGAATCTCTGGGACTCTGAATCTCTGGGACTCTGAATCTCTGGGACGACTCTGAATCTCTGGGACGACTCTGAATCTCTGGGAATCTGAATCTCTGGGACTCTGAATCTCTGGGACTCTGAATCTCTGGGACGACTCTGAATCTCTGGGACTCTGAATCTCTGGACTCTGAATCTCTGGGACTCTGAATCTCTGGGAAACTGAATCTCTGGGACTCTGAATCTCTGGGAATCTGAATCTCTGGGACTCTGAACCTCTGGGACTCTGAATCTCTGGAACTCTGAATCTCTGGGACTCTGACTATCTGGGATGACTCTGAATCTCTGGGACTCTGAATCTATGGGACTCTGAATCTCTGGGCCTCTGAATCTCTGGGACCCTGAATCTCTGGGACTCTGAATCTCTGGGATGACTCTGAATCTCTGGGACTCTGAATCTCTGGGACTCGGAATCTCTGGGCCTCTGAATCTCTGGGAATCTGAATCTCTGGGACTCTGAATCTCTGGGCCTCTGGGCCTTTGAATCTCTGGGCCTCTGAACTTCTGGGCCTCTGAATCTCTGGGACTCTGAATCTCTGGGATGACTCTGAATCTCTGGGACTCTGAATCTCTGGGTCTCTGAATCTCTGGGCCTCTGAAACTCTGGGACTCTGAATCTCTGGGATTATGAATCTCTGGGACTCTGAATCTCTGGGACTCTGAATCTCTGGGACTCTGAATCTCCGGGACTCTGAATCTCCAGGACTCTGAATTTCTGGGACGCTGAATCTCTGGGACTCTGAATCTCTGGGACTATGAATCTCTGGGACTCTGAATCTCTGGGACTCTGAATCTCTGGGACTCTGAATCTCTGGGACTCTGAATCTCTGGGACTCCGAATCTCTGGGACTCCGAATCTCTGGGACTCCTCTGAATCTCTGGGACTCTGAATCTCTGGGACTCTGAATCTCTGGGACTCTGAATCTCTGGGACACTGAATCACTGGGACTCTGAATCTCTGCGACTCTGAATCTCTGCGACTCTGAATCTCTGGGACTCTGAATCTCTGGGACTCTGAATTTCTGGGACTCTGAATCTCTGGGACTCTGAATCTCTGGGACTCTGAATCTCTGGGACTCTGAATTTCTGGGACTCTGAATCTCTGGGACTCTGAATCTCTGGGACTCTGAATCTCTGGTACTCCTCTGAATCTCTGGGACTCTGAATTTCTGGGACTCCTCTGAATCTCTGGGACTCTGAATCTCTGGGACTCTGAATCTCTGGGAATGTGAATCTCTGGGACTCTGAATCTCTGGGACTCTGAATCTCTGGGACGCTGAATCTCTGGGACACTTAATCTCTGGGACTCTGAATCTCTGGGACTCTGAATCTCTGGGACTCTGAATCTCTGGGACTCTGAATCTCTGGGACGCTGAATCTCTGGGATGCTGAATCTCTGGGACTCTGAATTTCTGGGACTCTGAATCTCTGGGACTCTGAATCTCTGGGACTCTGAATCTCTGGGACTCTGAATTTCTGGGGCTCTGAACCTCTGGGACTCTGAATTTCTCAGACCCTGAATCTCTGGGACTCTGAAATTCTGGGACTCTGAATCTCTGGGACTCTGAATCTCATGGGACTCTGAATCTCTGGGACTCTGAATCTCTGGGACTCTGAATCTCTGGGACTCTGAATCTCTGGGACTCTGAATCTCTGGGACACTGAATCTCTGGGACTCTGAATCTCTGGGACTCTGAATCTCTGGGACGACTCTGAATCTCTGGGACGACTCTGAATCTCTGGGAATCTGAATCTCTGGGACTCTGAATCTCTGGGACTCTGAATCTCTGGGACGACTCTGAATCTCTGGGACTCTGAATCTCTGGACTCTGAATCTCTGGGACTCTGAATCTCTGGGAAACTGAATCTCTGGGACTCTGAATCTCTGGGAATCTGAATCTCTGGGACTCTGAACCTCTGGGACTCTGAATCTCTGGAACTCTGAATCTCTGGGACTCTGACTATCTGGGATGACTCTGAATCTCTGGGACTCTGAATCTCTGGACTCTGAATCTCTGGGACTCTGAATCTCTGGGAAACTGAATCTCTGGGACTCTGAATCTCTGGGAATCTGAATCTCTGGGACTCTGAATCTCTGGGACTCTGAATCTCTGGTACTCCTCTGAATCTCTGGGACTCTGAATTTCTGGGACTCCTCTGAATCTCTGGGACTCTGAATCTCTGGGACTCTGAATCTCTGGGAATGTGAATCTCTGGGACTCTGAATCTCTGGGACTCTGAATCTCTGGGACGCTGAATCTCTGGGACACTTAATCTCTGGGACTCTGAATCTCTGGGACTCTGAATCTCTGGGACTCTGAATCTCTGGGACTCTGAATCTCTGGGACGCTGAATCTCTGGGATGCTGAATCTCTGGGACTCTGAATTTCTGGGACTCTGAATCTCTGGGACTCTGAATCTCTGGGACTCTGAATCTCTGGGACTCTGAATTTCTGGGGCTCTGAACCTCTGGGACTCTGAATTTCTCAGACCCTGAATCTCTGGGACTCTGAAATTCTGGGACTCTGAATCTCTGGGACTCTGAATCTCATGGGACTCTGAATCTCTGGGACTCTGAATCTCTGGGACTCTGAATCTCTGGGACTCTGAATCTCTGGGACTCTGAATCTCTGGGACACTGAATCTCTGGGACTCTGAATCTCTGGGACTCTGAATCTCTGGGACGACTCTGAATCTCTGGGACGACTCTGAATCTCTGGGAATCTGAATCTCTGGGACTCTGAATCTCTGGGACTCTGAATCTCTGGGACGACTCTGAATCTCTGGGACTCTGAATCTCTGGACTCTGAATCTCTGGGACTCTGAATCTCTGGGAAACTGAATCTCTGGGACTCTGAATCTCTGGGAATCTGAATCTCTGGGACTCTGAACCTCTGGGACTCTGAATCTCTGGAACTCTGAATCTCTGGGACTCTGACTATCTGGGATGACTCTGAATCTCTGGGACTCTGAATCTATGGGACTCTGAATCTCTGGGCCTCTGAAACTCTGGGACCCTGAATCTCTGGGACTCTGAATCTCTGGGATGACTCTGAATCTCTGGGACTCAGAATCTCTGGGACTCAGAATCTCTGGGCCTCTGAATCTCTGGGAATCTGAATCTCTGGGACTCTGAATCTCTGGGCCTCTGGGCCTCTGAATCTCTGGGCCTCTGAACCTCTGGGCCTCTGAATCTCTGGGACTCTGAATCTCTGGGATGACTCTGAATCTCTGGGACTCTGAATCTCTGGGACTCTGAATCTCTGGGCCTCTGAATCTCTGGGACTCTGAATCTCTGGGATTATGAATCTCTGGGCCTCTGGGCCTCTGAATCTCTGGGCCTCTGAATCTCTGGACCTCTGCATCTCTGGTACACTGAATCTCTGGGACTCTGAATCTCTGGGACTCTGAATCTCTGGGAATCTGGATCCCTGGGACTCTGAATCTCTGGGACTCTGAATCTCTGGCACTCTGAATCTCTGGGACTCTGAATCTCTGGGACTCTGAATCTCTGGGACGCTGAATCACTGGGACTCTGAATCTCTGGGACTCTGAATCTCTGGGACTCTGATTTTTTGGGACTCTGAATCTCTGGGACTCTGAATCTCTGGGACTCTGAATCTCTGGGACTCTGAATCTCTGGGACTCTGAATCTCTGGGACTCTGAATCTCTGGGACTCTGAATCTCTGGGACTCTGAATCTCTGGGACTCTCTATCTCTGGGTCACTGAATCTCTGGGATTCTGAATCTCTGGGGCTCTGAATCTCTGGGACGACTCTGAATCTCTGGGACGACTCTGAATCTCTGGGACGACTCTGAATCTCTGGGATGACTCTGATTCTCTGGGAATCTGAATCTCTGGGACTCTGAATCTCTGGGACTCTGAATCTCTGGGACTCTGAATCTCTGGGACTCTGAATCTCTGGGACTCTGAATCTCTGGGACTCTGAATCTCTGGTACTCCTCTGAATCTCTGGGACTCTGAATTTCTGGGACTCCTCTGAATCTCTGGGACTCTGAATCTCTGGGACTCTGAATCTCTGGGAATGTGAATCTCTGGGACTCTGAATCTCTGGGACTCTGAATCTCTGGGACGCTGAATCTCTGGGACACTTAATCTCTGGGACTCTGAATCTCTGGGACTCTGAATCTCTGGAACTCTGAATCTCTGGGACTCTGAATCTCTGGGACGCTGAATCTCTGGGACACTTAATCTCTGGGACTCTGAATCTCTGGGACTCTGAATCTCTGGGACTCTGAATCTCTGGGACTCTGAATCTCTGGGACGCTGAATCTCTGGGATGCTGAATCTCTGGGACTCTGAATTTCTGGGGCTCTGAATTTCTGGGACTCTGAATCTCTGTGACTCTGAATCTCTGGGACTCTGAATCTCTGGGACTCTGAATCTCTGGGGCTCTGAACCTCTGGGACTCTGAATTTCTCAGACCCTGAATCTCTGGGACTCTGAATTTCTGGGACTCTAAATCTCTGGCACACTGAACCTCTGGGACTCTGAATCTCTGTGACTCTGAATCTCTGGGGCTCTGAACCTCTGGGAGTCTGAATATCTCAGACCCTGAATCTCTGGGACTCTGAAACTCTGGGACTCTGAATCTCTGGGACTCTGAATCTCATGGGACACTGAATCTCTGGGACTCTGAATCTCTGGGACTCTGAATCTCTGGGACTCTGAATCTCTGGGCCTCTGAATCTCTGGGACTCTGAATCTCTGGGATTCTGAATCTCTGGGCCTCTGGGCCTCTGAATGTCTGGGCCTCTGAATCTCTGGGCCTCTGCATCTCTGGGACTCTGAATCTCTGGGACGCTGAATCTCTGGGACTCTGAATCTCTGGGAATCTGGATCCCTGAGACTCTGAATCTCTGGGACTCTGAATATCTGGGACTCTGAATCTCTGGGACTCTGAATCTCTGGGACTCTGAATCTCTGGGACTCTGAATCTCTGGGACTCTGTATCTCTGGGTCACTGAATCTCTGGGATTCTGAATCTCTGGGGCTCTGAAACTCTGGGACGACTCTGAATTTCTGGGACGACTCTGAATCTCTGGGATGACTCTGAATCTCTGGGAATCTGAATCTCCGGGACTCTGAATCTCTGCGAATCTGAATCTCTGCAACTCTGAATCTCTGGGACTCTGAATCTCTGGGACTCTGAATTTCTGGGACTCTGAATCTCTGGGACTCTGAATCTCTGGGACTCTGAATCTCTGGGACTCTGAATTTCTGGGCCTCTGAATCTCTGGGAATCTGAATCTCTGGGACTCTGAATCTCTGGGCCTCTGGGCCTCTGAATCTCTGGGCCTCTGAACCTCTGGGCCTCTGAATCTCTGGGACTCTGAATCTCTGGGATGACTCTGAATCTCTGGGACTCTGAATCTCTGGGACTCTGAATCTCTGGGCCTCTGAATCTCTGGGACTCTGAATCTCTGGGATTATGAATCTCTGGGCCTCTGGGCCTCTGAATCTCTGGGCCTCTGAATCTCTGGACCTCTGCATCTCTGGTACACTGAATCTCTGGGACTCTGAATCTCTGGGACTCTGAATCTCTGGGAATCTGGATCCCTGGGACTCTGAATCTCTGGGACTCTGAATCTCTGGCACTCTGAATCTCTGGGACTCTGAATCTCTGGGACTCTGAATCTCTGGGACGCTGAATCACTGGGACTCTGAATCTCTGGGACTCTGAATCTCTGGGACTCTGATTTTTTGGGACTCTGAATCTCTGGGACTCTGAATCTCTGGGACTCTGAATCTCTGGGACTCTGAATCTCTGGGACTCTGAATCTCTGGGACTCTGAATCTCTGGGACTCTGAATCTCTGGGACTCTGAATCTCTGGGACTCTGTATCTCTGGGTCACTGAATCTCTGGGATTCTGAATCTCTGGGGCTCTGAATCTCTGGGACGACTCTGAATCTCTGGGACGACTCTGAATCTCTGGGACGACTCTGAATCTCTGGGATGACTCTGATTCTCTGGGAATCTGAATCTCTGGGACTCTGAATCTCTGGGACTCTGAATCTCTGGGACTCTGAATCTCTGGGACTCTGAATCTCTGGGACTCTGAATCTGTGGGACTCTGAATTTCTGTGACTCTGAATCTCTGGGACTCTGAATCTCTGGGACTCTGAATCTCTGGTACTCCTCTGAATCTCTGGGACTCTGAATTTCTGGGACTCCTCTGAATCTCTGGGACTCTGAATCTCTGGGACTCTGAATCTCTGGGAATGTGAATCTCTGGGACTCTGAATCTCTGGGACTCTGAATCTCTGGGACGCTGAATCTCTGGGACACTTAATCTCTGGGACTCTGAATCTCTGGGACTCTGAATCTCTGGAACTCTGAATCTCTGGGACTCTGAATCTCTGGGACGCTGAATCTCTGGGACACTTAAGCTCTGGGACTCTGAATCTCTGGGACTCTGAATCTCTGGGACTCTGAATCTCTGGGACTCTGAATCTCTGGGACGCTGAATCTCTGGGATGCTGAATCTCTGGGACTCTGAATTTCTGGGGCTCTGAATTTCTGGGACTCTGAATCTCTGTGACTCTGAATCTCTGGGACTCTGAATCTCTGGGACTCTGAATCTCTGGGGCTCTGAACCTCTGGGACTCTGAATTTCTCAGACCCTGAATCTCTGGGACTCTGAATTTCTGGGACTCTAAATCTCTGGCACACTGAACCTCTGGGACTCTGAATCTCTGTGACTCTGAATCTCTGGGGCTCTGAACCTCTGGGAGTCTGAATATCTCAGACCCTGAATCTCTGGGACTCTGAAACTCTGGGACTCTGAATCTCTGGGACTCTGAATCTCATGGGACTCTGAATCTCTGGGACTCTGAATCTCTGGGCCTCTGAATCTCTGGGACTCTGAATCTCTGGGATTCTGAATCTCTGGGCCTCTGGGCCTCTGAATGTCTGGGCCTCTGAATCTCTGGGCCTCTGCATCTCTGGGACTCTGAATCTCTGGGACGCTGAATCTCTGGGACTCTGAATCTCTGGGAATCTGGATCCCTGAGACTCTGAATCTCTGGGACTCTGAATATCTGGGACTCTGAATCTCTGGGACTCTGAATCTCTGGGACGACTCTGAATCTCTGGGACGACTCTGAATCTCTGGGACGACTCTGAATCTCTGGGAATCTGAATCTCTGGGACTCTGAATCTCTGGGACGACTCTGAATCTCTGGGACTCTGAATCTCTGGACTCTGAATCTCTGGGACTCTGAATCTCTGGGAAACTGAATCTCTGGGACTCTGAATCTCTGGGAATCTGAATCTCTGGGACTCTGAACCTCTGGGACTCTGAATCTCTGGAACTCTGAATCTCTGGGACTCTGACTATCTGGGATGACTCTGAATCTCTGGGACTCTGAATCTATGGGACTCTGAATCTCTGGGCCTCTGAATCTCTGGGACCCTGAATCTCTGGGACTCTGAATCTCTGGGATGACTCTGAATCTCTGGGACTCTGAATCTCTGGGACTCGGAATCTCTGGGCCTCTGAATCTCTGGGAATCTGAATCTCTGGGGCTCTGAATCTCTGGGCCTCTGGGCCTTTGAATCTCTGGGCCTCTGAACTTCTGGGCCTCTGAATCTCTGGGACTCTGAATCTCTGGGATGACTCTGAATCTCTGGGACTCTGAATCTCTGGGTCTCTGAATCTCTGGGCCTCTGAAACTCTGGGACTCTGAATCTCTGGGATTATGAATCTCTGGGACTCTGAATCTCTGGGACTCTGAATCTCTGGGACTCTGAATCTCCGGGACTCTGAATCTCCAGGACTCTGAATTTCTGGGACGCTGAATCTCTGGGACTCTGAATCTCTGGGACTATGAATCTCTGGGACTCTGAATCTCTGGGACTCTGAATCTCTGGGACTCTGAATCTCTGGGACTCTGAATCTCTGGGACTCCGAATCTCTGGGACTCCGAATCTCTGGGACTCCTCTGAATCTCTGGGACTCTGAATCTCTGGGACTCTGAATCTCTGGGACTCTGAATCTCTGGGACACTGAATCACTGGGACTCTGAATCTCTGCGACTCTGAATCTCTGCGACTCTGAATCTCTGGGACTCTGAATCTCTGGGACTCTGAATTTCTGGGACTCTGAATCTCTGGGACTCTGAATCTCTGGGACTCTGAATCTCTGGGACTCTGAATTTCTGGGACTCTGAATCTCTGGGACTCTGAATCTCTGGGACTCTGAATCTCTGGTACTCCTCTGAATCTCTGGGACTCTGAATTTCTGGGACTCCTCTGAATCTCTGGGACTCTGAATCTCTGGGACTCTGAATCTCTGGGAATGTGAATCTCTGGGACTCTGAATCTCTGGGACTCTGAATCTCTGGGACGCTGAATCTCTGGGACACTTAATCTCTGGGACTCTGAATCTCTGGGACTCTGAATCTCTGGGACTCTGAATCTCTGGGACTCTGAATCTCTGGGACGCTGAATCTCTGGGATGCTGAATCTCTGGGACTCTGAATTTCTGGGACTCTGAATCTCTGGGACTCTGAATCTCTGGGACTCTGAATCTCTGGGACTCTGAATTTCTGGGGCTCTGAACCTCTGGGACTCTGAATTTCTCAGACCCTGAATCTCTGGGACTCTGAAATTCTGGGACTCTGAATCTCTGGGACTCTGAATCTCATGGGACTCTGAATCTCTGGGACTCTGAATCTCTGGGACTCTGAACCTCTGGGACTCTGAATCTCTGGGACTCTGAATCTCTGGGACACTGAATCTCTGGGACTCTGAATCTCTGGGACTCTGAATCTCTGGGACGACTCTGAATCTCTGGGACGACTCTGAATCTCTGGGAATCTGAATCTCTGGGACTCTGAATCTCTGTGACTCTGAATCTCTGGGACGACTCTGAATCTCTGGGACTCTGAATCTCTGGACTCTGAATCTCTGGGACTATGAATCTCTGGGAAACTGAATCTCTGGGACTCTGAATCTCTGGGAATCTGAATCTCTGGGACTCTGAACCTCTGGGACTCTGAATCTCTGGAACTCTGAATCTCTGGGACTCTGACTATCTGGGATGACTCTGAATCTCTGGGACTCTGAATCTATGGGACTCTGAATCTCTGGGCCTCTGAAACTCTGGGACCCTGAATCTCTGGGACTCTGAATCTCTGGGATGACTCTGAATCTCTGGGACTCAGAATCTCTGGGACTCAGAATCTCTGGGCCTCTGAATCTCTGGGAATCTGAATCTCTGGGACTCTGAATCTCTGGGCCTCTGGGCCTCTGAATCTCTGGGCCTCTGAACCTCTGGGCCTCTGAATCTCTGGGACTCTGAATCTCTGGGATGACTCTGAATCTCTGGGACTCTGAATCTCTGGGACTCTGAATCTCTGGGCCTCTGAATCTCTGGGACTCTGAATCTCTGGGATTATGAATCTCTGGGCCTCTGGGCCTCTGAATCTCTGGGCCTCTGAATCTCTGGACCTCTGCATCTCTGGTACACTGAATCTCTGGGACTCTGAATCTCTGGGACTCTGAATCTCTGGGAATCTGGATCCCTGGGACTCTGAATCTCTGGGACTCTGAATCTCTGGCACTCTGAATCTCTGGGACTCTGAATCTCTGGGACTCTGAATCTCTGGGACGCTGAATCACTGGGACTCTGAATCTCTGGGACTCTGAATCTCTGGGACTCTGATTTTTTGGGACTCTGAATCTCTGGGACTCTGAATCTCTGGGACTCTGAATCTCTGGGACTCTGAATCTCTGGGACTCTGAATCTCTGGGACTCTGAATCTCTGGGACTCTGAATCTCTGGGACTCTGAATCTCTGGGACTCTGTATCTCTGGGTCACTGAATCTCTGGGATTCTGAATCTCTGGGGCTCTGAATCTCTGGGACGACTCTGAATCTCTGGGACGACTCTGAATCTCTGGGACGACTCTGAATCTCTGGGATGACTCTGATTCTCTGGGAATCTGAATCTCTGGGACTCTGAATCTCTGGGACTCTGAATCTCTGGGACTCTGAATCTCTGGGACTCTGAATCTCTGGGACTCTGAATCTGTGGGACTCTGAATTTCTGGGACTCTGAATCTCTGGGACTCTGAATCTCTGGGACTCTGAATCTCTGGTACTCCTCTGAATCTCTGGGACTCTGAATTTCTGGGACTCCTCTGAATCTCTGGGACTCTGAATCTCTGGGACTCTGAATCTCTGGGAATGTGAATCTCTGGGACTCTGAATCTCTGGGACTCTGAATCTCTGGGACGCTGAATCTCTGGGACACTTAATCTCTGGGACTCTGAATCTCTGGGACTCTGAATCTCTGGAACTCTGAATCTCTGGGACTCTGAATCTCTGGGACGCTGAATCTCTGGGACACTTAATCTCTGGGACTCTGAATCTCTGGGACTCTGAATCTCTGGGACTCTGAATCTCTGGGACTCTGAATCTCTGGGACGCTGAATCTCTGGGATGCTGAATCTCTGGGACTCTGAATTTCTGGGGCTCTGAATTTCTGGGACTCTGAATCTCTGTGACTCTGAATCTCTGGGACTCTGAATCTCTGGGACTCTGAATCTCTGGGGCTCTGAACCTCTGGGACTCTGAATTTCTCAGACCCTGAATCTCTGGGACTCTGAATTTCTGGGACTCTAAATCTCTGGCACACTGAACCTCTGGGACTCTGAATCTCTGTGACTCTGAATCTCTGGGGCTCTGAACCTCTGGGAGTCTGAATATCTCAGACCCTGAATCTCTGGGACTCTGAAACTCTGGGACTCTGAATCTCTGGGACTCTGAATCTCATGGGACTCTGAATCTCTGGGACTCTGAATCTCTGGGACTCTGAATCTCTGGGACTCTGAATCTCTGGGCCTCTGAATCTCTGGGACTCTGAATCTCTGGGATTCTGAATCTCTGGGCCTCTGGGCCTCTGAATGTCTGGGCCTCTGAATCTCTGGGCCTCTGCATCTCTGGGACTCTGAATCTCTGGGACGCTGAATCTCTGGGACTCTGAATCTCTGGGAATCTGGATCCCTGAGACTCTGAATCTCTGGGACTCTGAATATCTGGGACTCTGAATCTCTGGGACTCTGAATCTCTGGGACTCTGAATCTCTGGGACTCTGAATCTCTGGGACTCTGTATCTCTGGGTCACTGAATCTCTGGGATTCTGAATCTCTGGGGCTCTGAAACTCTGGGACGACTCTGAATTTCTGGGACGACTCTGAATCTCTGGGATGACTCTGAATCTCTGGGAATCTGAATCTCCGGGACTCTGAATCTCTGCGAATCTGAATCTCTGCAACTCTGAATCTCTGGGACTCTGAATCTCTGGGACTCTGAATTTCTGGGACTCTGAATCTCTGGGACTCTGAATCTCTGGGACTCTGAATCTCTGGGACTCTGAATTTCTGGGCCTCTGAATCTCTGGGAATCTGAATCTCTGGGACTCTGAATCTCTGGGCCTCTGGGCCTCTGAATCTCTGGGCCTCTGAACCTCTGGGCCTCTGAATCTCTGGGACTCTGAATCTCTGGGATGACTCTGAATCTCTGGGACTCTGAATCTCTGGGACTCTGAATCTCTGGGCCTCTGAATCTCTGGGACTCTGAATCTCTGGGATTATGAATCTCTGGGCCTCTGGGCCTCTGAATCTCTGGGCCTCTGAATCTCTGGACCTCTGCATCTCTGGTACACTGAATCTCTGGGACTCTGAATCTCTGGGACTCTGAATCTCTGGGAATCTGGATCCCTGGGACTCTGAATCTCTGGGACTCTGAATCTCTGGCACTCTGAATCTCTGGGACTCTGAATCTCTGGGACTCTGAATCTCTGGGACGCTGAATCACTGGGACTCTGAATCTCTGGGACTCTGAATCTCTGGGACTCTGATTTTTTGGGACTCTGAATCTCTGGGACTCTGAATCTCTGGGACTCTGAATCTCTGGGACTCTGAATCTCTGGGACTCTGAATCTCTGGGACTCTGAATCTCTGGGACTCTGAATCTCTGGGACTCTGTATCTCTGGGTCACTGAATCTCTGGGATTCTGAATCTCTGGGGCTCTGAATCTCTGGGACGACTCTGAATCTCTGGGACGACTCTGAATCTCTGGGACGACTCTGAATCTCTGGGATGACTCTGATTCTCTGGGAATCTGAATCTCTGGGACTCTGAATCTCTGGGACTCTGAATCTCTGGGACTCTGAATCTCTGGGACTCTGAATCTCTGGGACTCTGAATCTGTGGGACTCTGAATTTCTGGGACTCTGAATCTCTGGGACTCTGAATCTCTGGGACTCTGAATCTCTGGTACTCCTCTGAATCTCTGGGACTCTGAATTTCTGGGACTCCTCTGAATCTCTGGGACTCTGAATCTCTGGGACTCTGAATCTCTGGGAATGTGAATCTCTGGGACTCTGAATCTCTGGGACTCTGAATCTCTGGGACGCTGAATCTCTGGGACACTTAATCTCTGGGACTCTGAATCTCTGGGACTCTGAATCTCTGGAACTCTGAATCTCTGGGACTCTGAATCTCTGGGACGCTGAATCTCTGGGACACTTAATCTCTGGGACTCTGAATCTCTGGGACTCTGAATCTCTGGGACTCTGAATCTCTGGGACTCTGAATCTCTGGGACGCTGAATCTCTGGGATGCTGAATCTCTGGGACTCTGAATTTCTGGGGCTCTGAATTTCTGGGACTCTGAATCTCTGTGACTCTGAATCTCTGGGACTCTGAATCTCTGGGACTCTGAATCTCTGGGGCTCTGAACCTCTGGGACTCTGAATTTCTCAGACCCTGAATCTCTGGGACTCTGAATTTCTGGGACTCTAAATCTCTGGCACACTGAACCTCTGGGACTCTGAATCTCTGTGACTCTGAATCTCTGGGGCTCTGAACCTCTGGGAGTCTGAATATCTCAGACCCTGAATCTCTGGGACTCTGAAACTCTGGGACTCTGAATCTCTGGGACTCTGAATCTCATGGGACTCTGAATCTCTGGGACTCTGAATCTCTGGGACTCTGAATCTCTGGGACTCTGAATCTCTGGGCCTCTGAATCTCTGGGACTCTGAATCTCTGGGATTCTGAATCTCTGGGCCTCTGGGCCTCTGAATGTCTGGGCCTCTGAATCTCTGGGCCTCTGCATCTCTGGGACTCTGAATCTCTGGGACGCTGAATCTCTGGGACTCTGAATCTCTGGGAATCTGGATCCCTGAGACTCTGAATCTCTGGGACTCTGAATATCTGGGACTCTGAATCTCTGGGACTCTGAATCTCTGGGACTCTGAATCTCTGGGACTCTGAATCTCTGGGACTCTGTATCTCTGGGTCACTGAATCTCTGGGATTCTGAATCTCTGGGGCTCTGAAACTCTGGGACGACTCTGAATTTCTGGGACGACTCTGAATCTCTGGGATGACTCTGAATCTCTGGGAATCTGAATCTCCGGGACTCTGAATCTCTGCGAATCTGAATCTCTGCAACTCTGAATCTCTGGGACTCTGAATCTCTGGGACTCTGAATTTCTGGGACTCTGAATCTCTGGGACTCTGAATCTCTGGGACTCTGAATCTCTGGGACTCTGAATTTCTGGGACTCTGAATCTCTGGAACTCTGAATCTCTGGGACTCTGAATCTCTGGGACTCTGAATCTCTGGGACTCTGAATTTCTGGGACTCTGAATCTCTGGAACTCTGAATCTCTGGAACTCTGAATCTCTGGGACTCTGAATTTCTGGGACTCCTCTGAATCTCTGGGACTCTGAATCTCTGGGACTCTGAATCTCTGGGAATGTGAATCTCTGGGACTCTGAATCTCTGGGACTCTGAATCTCTGGGACGCTGAATCTCTGGGACACTTAATCTCTGGGACTCTGAATCTCTGGGACTCTGAATCTCTGGGACTCTGAATCTCTGGGACTCTGAATCTCTGGGACGCTGAATCTCTGGGATGCTGAATCTCTGGGACTCTGAATTTCTGGGACTCTGAATCTCTGGGACTCTGAATCTCTGGGACTCTGAATCTCTGGGACTCTGAATCTCTGGGACTCTGAATCTCTGGGGCTCTGAACCTCTGGGACTCTGAATTTCTCAGACCCTGAATCTCTGGGACACTGAAATTCTGGGACTCTGAATCTCTGGGACTCTGAATCTCATGGGACTCTGAATATCTGGGACTCTGAATCTCTGGGACTCTGAATCTCTGGGACTCTGAATCTCTGGGACTCTGAATCTCTGGGACACTGAATCTCTGGGACTCTGAATCTCTGGGACTCTGAATCTCTGGGACGACTCTGAATCTCTGGGACGACTCTGAATCTCTGGGAATCTGAATCTCTGGGACTCTGAATCTCTGGGACTCTGAATCTCTGGGACGACTCTGAATCTCTGGGACTCTGAATCTCTGGGACTCTGAATCTCTGGGAATCTGAATCTCTGGGACTCTGATCCTCTGCGACCCTGAATCTCTGGGACTCTGAATCTCTGGGATGACTCTGAATCTCTGGGACTCTGAATCTCTGGGACTCGGAATCTCTGGGCCTCTGAATCTCTGGGAATCTGAATCTCTGGGATTCTGAATCTCTGGGCCTCTGGGCCTCTGAATCTCTGGGCCTCTGAACTTCTGGGCCTCTGAATCTCTGGGACTCTGAATCTCTGGGATGACTCTGAATCTCTGGGACTCTGAATCTCTGGGACTCTGAATCTCTGGGCCTCTGAATCTCTGGGACTCTGAATCTCTGGGATTATGAATCTCTGGGACTCTGAATCTCTGGGACTCTGAATCTCTGGGACTCTGAATCTCCGGGACTCTGAATCTCCGGGACTCTGAATCTCTGCGACTCTGAATCTCTGGGACTCTGAATCTCTGGGACTCTGAATTTCTGGGACTCTGAATTTCTGGGACTCTGAATCTCTGGGACTCTGAATCTCTGGGACTCTGAATCTCTGGGACTCTGAATTTCTGGGACTCTGAATCTCTGGGACTCTGAATCTCTGGGACTCTGAATCTCTGGTACTCCTCTGAATCTCTGGGACTCTGAATTTCTGGGACTCCTCTGAATCTCTGGGACTCTGAATCTCTGGGAATGTGAATCACTGGGACTCTGAATCTCTGGGACTCTGAATCTCTGGGACGCTGAATCTCTGGGACACTTAATCTCTGGGACTCTGAATCTCTGGGACTCTGAATCTCTGGGACTCTGAATCTCTGGGACTCTGAATCTCTGGGACGCTGAATCTCTGGGATGCTGAATCTCTGGGACTCTGAATTTCTGGGACTCTGAATTTCTGGGACTCTGAATCTCTGGGACTCTGAATCTCTGGGACTCTGAATCTCTGGGACTCTGAATCTCTGGGGCTCTGAACCTCTGGGACTCTGAATTTCTCAGACCCTGAATCTCTGGGACTCTGAAATTCTGGGACTCTGAATCTCTGGGACTCTGAATCTCATGGGACTCTGAATCTCTGGGACTCTGAATCTCTGGGACTCTGAATCTCTGGGACTCTGAATCTCTGGGACTCTGAATCTCTGGGACACTGAATCTCTGGGACTCTGAATCTCTGGGACTCTGAATCTCTGGGACGACTCTGAATCTCTGGGACGACTCTGAATCTCTGGGAATCTGAATCTCTGGGACTCTGAATCTCTGGGACTCTGAATCTCTGGGACGACTCTGAATCTCTGGGACTCTGAATCTCTGGACTCTGAATCTCTGGGACTCTGAATCTCTGGGAAGCTGAATCTCTGGGACTCTGAATCTCTGGGAATCTGAATCTCTGGGACTCTGAACCTCTGGGATGACTCTGAATCTCTGGGACGCTGAATCTCTGGGACTCTGAATCTCTGGGCCTCTGAATCTCTGGGACTCTGAATCTCTGGGATTATGAATCTCTGGGACTCTGTATCTCTGGGACTCTGAATCTCTGGGACTCTGAATCTCCGGGACTCTGAATCTCCGGGACTCTGAATCTCTGGGACGCTGAATCTCTGTGACTCTGAATCTCTGGGACTCTGAATCTCTGGGACTCTGAATCTCTGGGACCCTGAATATCTGGGACTCTGAAATTCTGGGACTCTGAATCTCTGGGACTCTGAATCTCATGGGACTCTGAATCTCTGGGACTCTGAATCTCTGAGACTCTGAATCTCTGGGACTCTGAATCTCTGGGACTCTGAATCTCTGGGACACTGAATCTCTGGGACTCTGAATCTCTGGGACTCTGAATCTCTGGGACGACTCTGAATCTCTGGGACGACTCTGAATCTCTGGGAATCTGAATCTCTGGGACTCTGAATCTCTGGGACTCTGAATCTCTGGGACGACTCTGTATCTCTGGGATTCTGAATCTCTGGACTCTGAATCTCTGGGACTCTGAATCTCTGGGAAACTGAATCTCTGGGACTCTGAATCTCTGGGAATCTGAATCTCTGGGACTCTGAACCTCTGGGACTCTGAATCTCTGGAACTCTGAATCTCTGGGACTCTGACTATCTGGGATGACTCTGAATCTCTGGGACTCTGAATCTATGGGACTCTGAATCTCTGGGCTGACTCTGATTATCTGGGACTCCGAATCTCTGGGACTCGGAATCTCTGGGCCTCTGAATCTCTGGGAATCTGAATCTCTGGGACTCTGAATCTCTGGGACTCTGAATCTCTGGGACGACTCTGAATCTCTGGGACTCTGAATCTCTGGGGCTCTGTACCTCTGGGACTCTGAATTTCTCAGACCCTGAATCTCTGGGACTCTGAAATTCTGGGACTCTGAATCTCTGGGACTCTGAATCTCATGGGACTCTGAATCTCTGGGACTCTGAATCGCTGGGACTCTGAATCTCTGGGACTCTGAATCTCTGGGACTCTGAATCTCTGGGACTCTGAATCTCTGGGACGACTCTGAATCTCTGGGACGACTCTGAATCTCTGGGACTCTGAATTTCTGGGACTCCTCTGAATCTCTGGGACTCTGAATCTCTGGGAATGTGAATCACTGGGACTCTGAATCTCTGGGACTCTGAATCTCTGGGACGCTGAATCTCTGGGACACTTAATCTCTGGGACTCTGAATCTCTGGGACTCTGAATCTCTGGGACTCTGAATCTCTGGGACTCTGAATCTCTGGGACGCTGAATCTCTGGGACGCTGAATCTCTGGGACTCTGAATTTCTGGGACTCTGAATTTCTGGGACTCTGAATCTCTGGGACTCTGAATCTCTGGGACTCTGAATCTCTGGGACTCTGAATCTCTGGGGCTCTGAACCTCTGGGACTCTGAATTTCTCAGACCCTGAATCTCTGGGACTCTGAAATTCTGGGACTCTGAATCTCTGGGACTCTGAATCTCATGGGACTCTGAATCTCTGGGACTCTGAATCTCTGGGACTCTGAATCTCTGGGACTCTGAATCTCTGGGACTCTGAATCTCTGGGACACTGAATCTCTGGGACTCTAAATCTCTGGGACTCTGAATCTCTGGGACGACTCTGAATCTCTGGGACGACTCTGAATCTCTGGGAATCTGAATCTCTGGGACTCTGAATCTCTGGGACTCTGAATCTCTGGGTCGACTCTGAATCTCTGGGACTCTGAATCTCTGGACTCTGAATCTCTGGGACTCTGAATCTCTGGGAAGCTGAATCTCTGGGACTCTGAATCTCTGGGAATCTGAATCTCTGGGACTCTGAACCTCTGGGATGACTCTGAATCTCTGGGACTCTGAATCTCTGGGACTCTGAATCTCTGGGCCTCTGAATCTCTGGGACTCTGAATCTCTGGGATTATGAATCTCTGGGACTCTGTATCTCTGGGACTCTGAATCTCTGGGACTCTGAATCTCCGGGACTCTGAATCTCCGGGACTCTGAATCTCTGGGACGCTGAATCTCTGTGACTCTGAATCTCTGGGACTCTGAATCTCTGGGACTCTGAATCTCTGGGACCCTGAATCTCTGGGACTCTGAAATTCTGGGACTCTGAATCTCTGGGACTCTGAATCTCATGGGACTCTGAATCTCTGGGACTCTGAATCTCTGGGACTCTGAATCTCTGGGACTCTGAATCTCTGGGACTCTGAATCTCTGGGACACTGAATCTCTGGGACTCTGAATCTCTGGGACTCTGAATCTCTGGGACGACTCTGAATCTCTGGGACGACTCTGAATCTCTGGGAATCTGAATCTCTGGGACTCTGAATCTCTGGGACTCTGAATCTCTGGGACGACTCTGAATCTCTGGGATTCTGAATCTCTGGACTCTGAATCTCTGGGACTCTGAATCTCTGGGAAACTAAATTTCTGGGACTCTGAATCTCTGGGAATCTGAATCTCTGGGACTCTGAACCTCTGGGACTCTGAATCTCTGGAACTCTGAATCTCTGGGACTCTGACTATCTGGGATGACTCTGAATCTCTGGGACTCTGAATCTATGGGACTCTGAATCTCTGGGCTGACTCTGATTATCTGGGACTCCGAATCTCTGGGACTCGGAATCTCTGGGCCTCTGAATCTCTGGGAATCTGAATCTCTGGGACTCTGAATCTCTGGGACTCTGAATCTCTGGGACGACTCTGAATCTCTGGGACTCTGAATTTCTGGGGCTCTGAACCTCTGGGACTCTGAATTTCTCAGACCCTGAATCTCTGGGACTCTGAAATTCTGGGACTCTGAATCTCTGGGACTCTGAATCTCATGGGACTCTGAATCTCTGGGACTCTGAATCTCTGGGACTCTGAATCTCTGGGACTCTGAATCTCTGGGACTCTGAATCTCTGGGACACTGAATCTCTGGGACTCTGAATCTCTGGGACTCTGAATCTCTGGGACGACTCTGAATCTCTGGGACGACTCTGAATCTCTGGGAATCTGAATCTCTGGGACTCTGAATCTCTGGGACTCTGAATCTCTGGGAAGCTGAATCTCTGGGACTCTGTATCTCTGGGAATCTGAATCTCTGGGACTCTGAACCTCTGGGATGATTCTGAATCTCTGGGACTCTGAATCTCTGGGACTCTGAATCTCTGGGCCTCTGAATCTCTGGGACTCTGAATCTCTGGGATTATGAATCTCTGGGACTCTGTATCTCTGGGACTCTGAATCTCTGGGACTCTGAATCTCCGGGACTCTGAATCTCCGGGACTCTGAATCTCTGGGACGCTGAATCTCTGTGACTCTGAATCTCTGGGACTCTGAATCTCTGGGACTCTGAATCTCTGGGACCCTGAATCTCTGGGACTCTGAAATTCTGGGACTCTGAATCTCTGGGACTCTGAATCTCATGGGACTCTGAATCTCTGGGACTCTGAATCTCTGGGACTCTGAATCTCTGGGACTCTGAATCTCTGGGACTCTGAATCTCTGGGACACTGAATCTCTGGGACTCTGAATCTCTGGGACTCTGAATCTCTGGGACGACTCTGAATCTCTGGGACTACTCTGAATCTCTGGGAATCTGAATCTCTGGGACTCTGAATCTCTGGGACTCTGAATCTCTGGGACGACTCTGAATCTCTGGGATTCTGAATCTCTGGACTCTGAATCTCTGGGACTCTGAATCTCTGGGAAACTGAATCTCTGGGACTCTGAATCTCTGGGAATCTGAATCTCTGGGACTCTGAACCTCTGGGACTCTGAATCTCTGGAACTCTGAATCTCTGGGACTCTGACTATCTGGGATGACTCTGAATCTCTGGGACTCTGAATCTATGGGACTCTGAATCTCTGGGCTGACTCTGATTATCTGGGACTCCGAATCTCTGGGACTCGGAATCTCTGGGCCTCTGAATCTCTGGGAATCTGAATCTCTGGGACTCTGAATCTCTGGGACTCTGAATCTCTGGGACGACTCTGAATCTCTGGGACTCTGAATCTCTGGGACTCTGAATCTCTGGGAATCTGAATCTCTGGGACTCTGATCCTCTGGGACTCTGAATCTCTGGAACTCTGAATCTCTGGGACTCTGACTATCTGGGATGACTCTGAATCTCTGGGACTCTGAATCTATGGGACTCTGAATCTCTGGGCCTCTGAATCTCTGGGACCCTGAATCTCTGGGACTCTGAATCTCTGGGATGACTCTGAATCTCTGGGACTCTGAATCTCTGGGACTCGGAATCTCTGGGCCTCTGAATCTCTGGGAATCTGAATCTCTGGGACTCTGAATCTCTGGGCCTCTGGGCCTCTGAATCTCTGGGCCTCTGAACTTCTGGGCCTCTGAATCTCTGGGACTCTGAATCTCTGGGATGACTCTGAATCTCTGGGACTCTGAATCTCTGGGACTCTGAATCTCTGGGCCTCTGAATCTCTGGGACTCTGAATCTCTGGGATTATGAATCTCTGGGACTCTGAATCTCTGGGACTCTGAATCTCTGGGACTCTGAATCTCCGGGACTCTGAATCTCCGGGACTCTGAATCTCTGCGACTCTGAATCTCTGGGACTCTGAATCTCTGCGACTCTGAATTTCTGGGACTCTGAATTTCTGGGACTCTGAATCTCTGGGACTCTGAATCTCTGGGACTCTGAATCTCTGGGACTCTGAATTTCTGGGACTCTGAATCTCTGGGACTCTGAATCTCTGGGACTCTGAATCTCTGGTACTCCTCTGAATCTCTGGGACTCTGAATTTCTGGGACTCCTCTGAATCTCTGGGACTCTGAATCTCTGGGAATGTGAATCACTGGGACTCTGAATCTCTGGGACTCTGAATCTCTGGGACGCTGAATCTCTGGGACACTTGATCTCTGGGACTCTGAATCTCTGGGACTCTGAATCTCTGGGACTCTGAATCTCTGGGACTCTGAATCTCTGGGACGCTGAATCTCTGGGATGCTGAATCTCTGGGACTCTGAATTTCTGGGACTCTGAATTTCTGGGACTCTGAATCTCTGGGACTCTGAATCTCTGGGACTCTGAATCTCTGGGACTCTGAATCTCTGGGGCTCTGAACCTCTGGGACTCTGAATTTCTCAGACCCTGAATCTCTGGGACTCTGAAATTCTGGGACTCTGAATCTCTGGGACTCTGAATCTCATGGGACTCTGAATCTCTGGGACTCTGAATCTCTGGGACTCTGAATCTCTGGGACTCTGAATCTCTGGGACTCTGAATCTCTGGGACACTGAATCTCTGGGACTCTGAATCTCTGGGACTCTGAATCTCTGGGACGACTCTGAATCTCTGGGACGACTCTGAATCTCTGGGAATCTGAATCTCTGGGACTCTGAATCTCTGGGACTCTGAATCTCTGGGACGACTCTGAATCTCTGGGACTCTGAATCTCTGGACTCTGAATCTCTGGGACTCTGAATCTCTGGGAAGCTGAATCTCTGGGACTCTGAATCTCTGGGAATCTGAATCTCTGGGACTCTGAACCTCTGGGACTCTGAATCCCTGGAACTCTGAATCTCTGGGACTCTGACTATCTGGGATGACTCTGAATCTCTGGGACTCTGAATCTATGGGACTCTGAATCTCTGGGCCTCTGAATCTCTGGGACCCTGAATCTCTGGGAATCTGAATCTCTGGGATGACTCTGAATCTCTGGGACACTGAATCTCTGGGACTCGGAATCTCTGGGCCTCTGAATCTCTGGGAATCTGAATCTCTGGGACTCTGAATCTCTGGGCCTCTGGGCCTCTGAATCTCTGGGCCTCTGAACTTCTGGGCCTCTGAATCTCTGGGACTCTGAATCTCTGGGATGACTCTGAATCTCTGGGACTCTGAATCTCTGGGATTCTGAATATCTGGGCCTCTGAATCTCTGGGACTCTGAATCTCTGGGATTATGAATCTCTGGGACTCTGTATCTCTGGGACTCTGAATCTCTGGGACTCTGAATCTCCGGGACTCTGAATCTCCGGGACTCTGAATCTCTGGGACGCTGAATCTCTGTGACTCTGAATCTCTGGGACTCTGAATCTCTGGGACTCTGAATCTCTGGGACCCTGAATCTCTGGGACTCTGAAATTCTGGGACTCTGAATCTCTGGGACTCTGAATCTCATGGGACTCTGAATCTCTGGGACTCTGAATCTCTGGGACTCTGAATCTCTGGGACTCTGAATCTCTGGGACTCTGAATCTCTGGGACACTGAATCTCTGGGACTCTGAATCTCTGGGACTCTGAATCTCTGGGACGACTCTGAATCTCTGGGACGACGCTGAATCTCTTGGAATCTGAATGTCTGGGACTCTGAATCTCTGGGACTCTGAATCTCTGGGACGACTCTGAATCTCTGGGATTCTGAATCTCTGGACTCTGAATCTCTGGGACTCTGAATCTCTGGGAAACTGAATCTCTGGGACTCTGAATCTCTGGGAATCTGAATCTCTGGGACTCTGAACCTCTGGGACTCTGAATCTCTGGAACTCTGAATCTCTGGGACTCTGACTATCTGGGATGACTCTGAATCTCTGGGACTCTGAATCTATGGGACTCTGAATCTCTGGGCCTCTGAAACTCTGGGACCCTGAATCTCTGGGACTCGGAATCTCTGGGATGACTCTGATTATCTGGGACTCCGAATCTCTGGGACTCGGAATCTCTGGGCCTCTGAATCTCTGGGAATCTGAATCTCTGGGACTCTGAATCTCTGGGCCTCTGGGCCTCTGAATCTCTGGGCCTCTGAACCTCTGGGCCTCTGAAGCTCTGGGACTCTGAATCTCTGGGATGACTCTGAATCTCTGGGTCTCTGAATCTCTGGGACTCTGAATCTCTGGGCCTCTGAATCTCTGGGACTCTGAATCTCTGGGATTATGAATCTCTGGGCCTCTGGGCCTCTGAATCTCTGGGCCTCTGAATCTCTGGACCTCTGCATCTCTGGTACACTGAATCTCTGGGACTCTGAATCTCTGGGAATCTGAATCTCTGGGAATCTGGATCCCTGGGACTCTGAATCTCTGGGACTCTGAATCTCTGGCACTCTGAATCTCTGGGACTCTGAATCTCTGGGACTCTGAATCTCTGGGACGCTGAATCACTGGGACTCTGAATCTCTGGGACTCTGAATCTCTGGGACTCTGATTTTTTGGGACCCTGAATCTCTGGGACTCTGAATCTCTGGGACTCTGAATCTCTGGGACTCTGAATCTCTGGGACTCTGAATCTCTGGGACTCTGAATCTCTGGGACTCTGAATCTCTGGGACTCTGTATCTCTGGGTCGCTGAATCTCTGGGATTCTGAATCTCTGGGGCTCTGAATCTCTGGGACGACTCTGAATCTCTGGGACGACTCTGAATCTCTGGGATGACTCTGAATCTCTGGGAATCTGAATCTCTGGGACTCTGAATCTCTGGGACTCTGAATCTCTGGGATTCTGAATCTCTGGGACTCTGAATCTCTGGGACTCTGAATCTCTGGGACTCTGAATTTCTGGGACTCTGAATCTCTGGGACTCTGAATCTCTGGGACTCTGAATCTCTGGTACTCCTCTGAATCTCTGGGACTCTGAATTTCTGGGACTCCTCTGAATCTCTGGGACTCTGAATCTCTGGGACGACTCTGAATCTCTGGGACTCTGAATCTCTGGACTCTGAATCTCTGGGACTCTGAATCTCTGGGAAACTGAATCTCTGGGACTCTGAATCTCTGGGAATCTGAATCTCTGGGACTCTGAACCTCTGGGACTCTGAATCTCTGGAACTCTGAATCTCTGGGACTCTGACTATCTGGGATGACTCTGAATCTCTGGGACTCTGAATCTATGGGACTCTGAATCTCTGGGCCTCTGAAACTCTGGGACCCTGAATCTCTGGGACTCTGAATCTCTGGGATGAATCTGAATCTCTGGGAGTCCGAATCTCTGGGACTCGGAATCTCTGGGCCTCTGAATCTCTGGGAATCTGAATCTCTGGGACTCTGAATCTCTGGGCCTCTGGGCCTCTGAATCTCTGGGCCTCTGAACCTCTGGGCCTCTGAATCTCTGGGACTCTGAATCTCTGGGATGACTCTGAATCTCTGGGACTCTGAATCTCTGGGACTCTGAATCTCTGGGCCTCTGAATCTCTGGGACTATGAATCTCTGGGATTATGAATCTCTGGGCCTCTGGGCCTCTGAATCTCTGGGCCTCTGAATCTCTGGACCTCTGCATCTCTGGTACACTGAATCTCTGGGACTCTGAATCTCTGGGACTCTGAATCTCTGGGAATCTGGATCCCTGGGACTCTGAATCTCTGGGACTCTGAATCTCTGGCACTCTGAATCTCTGGGACTCTGAATCTCTGGGACTCTGAATCTCTGGGACGCTGAATCACTGGGACTCTGAATCTCTGGGACTCTGAATCTCTGGGACTCTGATTTTTTGGGACTCTGAATCTCTGGGACTCTGAATCTCTGGGACTCTGAATCTCTGGGACTCTGAATCTCTGGGACTCTGAATCTCTGGGACTCTGTATCTCTGGGTCACTGAATCTCTGGGATTCTGAATCTCTGGGGCTCTGAATCTCTGGGACGACTCTGAATCTCTGGGACGACTCTGAATCTCTGGGACGACTCTGAATCTCTGGGATGACTCTGAATCTCTGGGAATCTGAATCTCTGGGACTCTGAATCTCTGGGACTCTGAATCTCTGGGACTCTGAATCTCTGGGACTCTGAATCTCTGGGACTCTGAATCTCTGGGACTCTGAATTTCTGGGAATGTGAATCTCTGGGACTCTGAATCTCTGGGACTCTGAATCTCTGGGACTCTGAATCTCTGGGACTCTGAATCTCTGGGACTCTGAATCTCTGGGACTCTGAATCTCTGGTACTCCTCTGAATCTCTGGGACTCTGAATTTCTGGGACTCCTCTGAATCTCTGGGACTCTGAATCTCTGGGACTCTGAATCTCTGGGAATGTGAATCTCTGGGACTCTGAATCTCTGGGACTCTGAATCTCTGGGACGCTGAATCTCTGGGACACTTAATCTCTGGGACTCTGAATCTCTGGGACTCTGAATCTCTGGAACTCTGAATCTCTGGGACTCTGAATCTCTGGGACTCTGAATCTCTGGGACTCTGAATCTCTGGGACTCTGAATCTCTGGGACGCTGAATCTCTGGGATGCTGAATCTCTGGGACTCTGAATTTCTGGGACTCTGAATTTCTGGGACTCTGAATCTCTCGGACTCTGAATCTCTGGGACTCTGAATCTCTCGGACTCTGAATCTCTGGGGCTCTGAACCTCTGGGACACTGAATTTCTCAGACCCTGAATCTCTGGGACTCTGAAATTCTGGGACTCTGAATCTCTGGGACTCTGAATCTCATGGGACTCTGAATCTCTGGGACTCTGAATCTCTGGGACTCTGAATCTCTGGGACTCTGAATCTCTGGGATTCTGAATCTCTGGGACACTGAATCTCTGGGACTCTGAATCTCTGGGACTCTGAATCTCTGGAACGACTCTGAATCTCTGGGACGACTCTGAATCTCTGGGAATCTGAATCTCTGGGACTCTGAATCTCTGGGACTCTGAATCTCTGGGACGACTCTGAATCTCTGGGACTCTGAATCTCTGGACTCTGAATCTCTGTGACTCTGAATCTCTGGGAAACTGAATCTCTGGGACTCTGAATCTCTGGGAATCTGAATCTCTGGGACTCTGAACCTCTGGGACTCTGAATCTCTGGAACTCTGAATCTCTGGGACTCTGACTATCTGGGATGACTCTGAATCTCTGGGACTCTGAATCTATGGGACTCTGAATCTCTGGGCCTATGAATCTCTGGGACCCTGAATCTCTGGGACTCTGAATCTCTGGGATGACTCTGAATCTCTGGGACTCTGAATCTGTGGGACTCGGAATCTCTGGGCCTCTGAATGTCTGGGAATCTGAATCTCTGGGACTCTGAATCTCTGGGCCTCTGGGCCTCTGAATCTCTGGGCCTCTGAACTTCTGGGCCTCTGAATCTCTGGGACTCTGAATCTCTGGGATGACTCTGAATCTCTGGGACTCTGAATCTCTGGGACTCTGAATCTCTGGGCCTCTGAATCTCTGGGACTCTGAATCTCTGGGATTATGAATCTCTGGGACTCTGAATCTCTGGGACTCTGAATCTCTGGGACTCTGAATCTCCGGGACTCTGAATCTCCGGGACTCTGAATCTCTGGGACGCTGAATCTCTGTGACTCTGAATCTCTGGGACTCTGAATCTCTGGGACTCTGAATCTCTGGGACTCTGAATCTCTGGGACTCTGAATCTCTGGGACTCTGAATCTCTGGGACTCTGAATCTCTGGGACTCCGAATCTCTGGGACTCCGAATCTCTGGGACTCCTCTGAATCTCTGGGACTCTGAATCTCTGGGACTCTGAATCTCTGGGACTCTGAATCTCTGGGACTCTGAATCTCTGGGACACTGAATCACTGGGACTCTGAATCTCTGTGACTCTGAATCTCTGCGACTCTGAATCTCTGGGACTCTGAGTCTCTGGGACTCTGAATTTCTGGGACTCTGAATTTCTGGGACTCTGAATCTCTGGGACTCTGAATCTCTGGGACTCTGAATCTCTGGGACTCTGAATCTCTGGGACTCTGAATCTCTGGTACTCCTCTGAATCTCTGGGACTCTGAATTTCTGGGACTCCTCTGAATCTCTGGGACTCTGAATCTCTGGGACTCTGAATCTCTGGGAATGTGAATCTCTGGGACTCTGAATCTCTGGGACTCTGAATCTCTGGGACTCTGAATCTCTGGGACTCTGAATCTCTGGGACGCTGAATCTCTGGGATGCTGAATCTCTGGGACTCTGAATTTCTGGGACTCTGAATCTCTGGGACTCTGAATCTCTGGGACTCTGAATTTCTGGGGCTCTGAACCGCTGGGACTCTGAATTTCTCAGACCCTGAATCTCTGGGACTCTGAAATTCTGGGACTCTGAATCTCTGGGACTCTGGATCTCATGGGACTCTGAATCTCTGGGACTCTGAATCTCTGGGACTCTGAATCTCTGGGACTCTGAATTTCTGGGACTCTGAATCTCTGGGACACTGAATCTCTGGGACTCTGAATCTCTGGGACTCTGAATCTCTGGGACGACTCTGAATCTCTGGGACGACTCTGAATCTCTGTGAATCTGAATCTCTGGGACTCTGAATCTCTGGGACTCTGAATCTCTGGGACGACTCTGAATCTCTGGGACTCTGAATCTCTGGACTCTGAATCTCTGGGACTCTGAATCTTTGGGAAACTGAATCTCTGGGACTCTGAATCTCTGGGAATCTGAATCTCTGGGACTCTGAACCTCTGGGACTCTGAATCTCTGGAACTCTGAATCTCTGGGACTCTGACTATCTGGGATGACTCTGAATCTCTGGGACTCTGAATCTATGGGACTCTGAATCTCTGGGCCTCTGAAACTCTGGGACCCTGAATCTCTGGGACTCTGAATCTCTGGGATGTCTCTGAATCTCTGGGACTCTGAATCTCTGGGACTCGGAATCTCTGGGCCTCTGAATCTCTGGGAATCTGAATCTCTGGGACTCTGAATCTCTGGGCCTCTGGGCCTCTGAATCTCTGGGCCTCTGAACCTCTGGGCCTCTGAATATCTGGGACTCTGAATCTCTGGGATGACTCTGAATCTCTGGGACTCTGAATCTCTGGGTCTCTGAATCTCTGGGCCTCTGAATCTCTGGGACTCTGAATTTCTGGGATTATGAATCTCTGGGCCTCTGGGCCTCTGAATCTCTGGGCCTCTGAATCTCTGGACCTCTGCATCTCTGGTACACTGAATCTCTGGGACTCTGAATCTCTGGGACTTTGAATCTCTGGGAATCTGGATCCCTGGGACTCTGAATCTCTGGGACTCTGAATCTCTGGCACTCTGCATCTCTGGGACTCGGAATCTCTGGGCCTCTGAATCTCTGGGAATCTGAATCTCTGGGACTCTGAATCTCTGGGCCTCTGGGCCTCTGAATCTCTGGGCCTCTGAACTTCTGGGCCTCTGAATCTCTGGGACTCTGAATCTCTGGGATGACTCTGAATCTCTGGGACTCTGAATCTCTGGGATTCTGAATATCTGGGCCTCTGAATCTCTGGGACTCTGAATCTCTGGGATTATGAATCTCTGGGACTCTGTATCTCTGGGACTCTGAATCTCTGGGACTCTGAATCTCCGGGACTCTGAATCTCCGGGACTCTGAATCTCTGGGACGCTGAATCTCTGTGACTCTGAATCTCTGGGACTCTGAATCTCTGGGACTCTGAATCTCTGGGACCCTGAATCTCTGGGACTCTGAAATTCTGGGACTCTGAATCTCTGGGACTCTGAATCTCATGGGACTCTGAATCTCTGGGACTCTGAATCTCTGTGACTCTGAATCTCTGGGACTCTGAATCTCTGGGACTCTGAATCTCTGGGACACTGAATCTCTGGGACTCTGAATCTCTGGGACTCTGAATCTCTGGGACGACTCTGAATCTCTGGGACGACGCTGAATCTCTTGGAATCTGAATGTCTGGGACTCTGAATCTCTGGGACTCTGAATCTCTGGGACGACTCTGAATCTCTGGGATTCTGAATCTCTGGACTCTGAATCTCTGGGACTCTGAATCTCTGGGAAACTGAATCTCTGGGACTCTGAATCTCTGGGAATCTGAATCTCTGGGACTCTGAACCTCTGGGACTCTGAATCTCTGGAACTCTGAATCTCTGGGACTCTGACTATCTGGGATGACTCTGAATCTCTGGGACTCTGAATCTATGGGACTCTGAATCTCTGGGCCTCTGAAACTCTGGGACCCTGAATCTCTGGGACTCGGAATCTCTGGGATGACTCTGATTATCTGGGACTCCGAATCTCTGGGACTCGGAATCTCTGGGCCTCTGAATCTCTGGGAATCTGAATCTCTGGGACTCTGAATCTCTGGGCCTCTGGGCCTCTGAATCTCTGGGCCTCTGAACCTCTGGGCCTCTGAAGCTCTGGGACTCTGAATCTCTGGGATGACTCTGAATCTCTGGGTCTCTGAATCTCTGGGACTCTGAATCTCTGGGCCTCTGAATCTCTGGGACTCTGAATCTCTGGGATTATGAATCTCTGGGCCTCTGGGCCTCTGAATCTCTGGGCCTCTGAATCTCTGGACCTCTGCATCTCTGGTACACTGAATCTCTGGGACTCTGAATCTCTGGGAATCTGAATCTCTGGGAATCTGGATCCCTGGAACTCTGAATCTCTGGGACTCTGAATCTCTGGCACTCTGAATCTCTGGGACTCTGAATCTCTGGGACTCTGAATCTCTGGGACGCTGAATCACTGGGACTCTGAATCTCTGGGACTCTGAATCTCTGGGACTCTGATTTTTTGGGACCCTGAATCTCTGGGACTCTGAATCTCTGGGACTCTGAATCTCTGGGACTCTGAATCTCTGGGACTCTGAATCTCTGGGACTCTGAATCTCTGGGACTCTGTATCTCTGGGTCGCTGAATCTCTGGGATTCTGAATCTCTGGGGCTCTGAATCTCTGGGACGACTCTGAATCTCTGGGACGACTCTGAATCTCTGGGATGACTCTGAATCTCTGGGAATCTGAATCTCTGGGACTCTGAATCTCTGGGACTCTGAATCTCTGGGATTCTGAATCTCTGGGACTCTGAATCTCTGGGACTCTGAATCTCTGGGACTCTGAATTTCTGGGACTCTGAATCTCTGGGACTCTGAATCTCTGGGACTCTGAATCTCTGGTACTCCTCTGAATCTCTGGGACTCTGAATTTCTGGGACTCCTCTGAATCTCTGGGACTCTGAATCTCTGGGACGACTCTGAATCTCTGGGACTCTGAATCTCTGGACTCTGAATCTCTGGGACTCTGAATCTCTGGGAAACTGAATCTCTGGGACTCTGAATCTCTGGGAATCTGAATCTCTGGGACTCTGAACCTCTGGGACTCTGAATCTCTGGAACTCTGAATCTCTGGGACTCTGACTATCTGGGATGACTCTGAATCTCTGGGACTCTGAATCTATGGGACTCTGAATCTCTGGGCCTCTGAAACTCTGGGACCCTGAATCTCTGGGACTCTGAATCTCTGGGATGAATCTGAATCTCTGGGAGTCCGAATCTCTGGGACTCGGAATCTCTGGGCCTCTGAATCTCTGGGAATCTGAATCTCTGGGACTCTGAATCTCTGGGCCTCTGGGCCTCTGAATCTCTGGGCCTCTGAACCTCTGGGCCTCTGAATCTCTGGGACTCTGAATCTCTGGGATGACTCTGAATCTCTGGGACTCTGAATCTCTGGGACTCTGAATCTCTGGGCCTCTGAATCTCTGGGACTCTGAATCTCTGGGATTATGAATCTCTGGGCCTCTGGGCCTCTGAATCTCTGGGCCTCTGAATCTCTGGACCTCTGCATCTCTGGTACACTGAATCTCTGGGACTCTGAATCTCTGGGACTCTGAATCTCTGGGAATCTGGATCCCTGGGACTCTGAATCTCTGGGACTCTGAATCTCTGGCACTCTGAATCTCTGGGACTCTGAATCTCTGGGACTCTGAATCTCTGGGACGCTGAATCACTGGGACTCTGAATCTCTGGGACTCTGAATCTCTGGGACTCTGATTTTTTGGGACTCTGAATCTCTGGGACTCTGAATCTCTGGGACTCTGAATCTCTGGGACTCTGAATCTCTGGGACTCTGAATCTCTGGGACTCTGTATCTCTGGGTCACTGAATCTCTGGGATTCTGAATCTCTGGGGCTCTGAATCTCTGGGACGACTCTGAATCTCTGGGACGACTCTGAATCTCTGGGACGACTCTGAATCTCTGGGATGACTCTGAATCTCTGGGAATCTGAATCTCTGGGACTCTGAATCTCTGGGACTCTGAATCTCTGGGACTCTGAATCTCTGGGACTCTGAATCTCTGGGACTCTGAATCTCTGGGACTCTGAATTTCTGGGAATGTGAATCTCTGGGACTCTGAATCTCTGGGACTCTGAATCTCTGGGACTCTGAATCCCTGGGACTCTGAATCTCTGGGACTCTGAATCTCTGGGACTCTGAATCTCTGGTACTCCTCTGAATCTCTGGGACTCTGAATTTCTGGGACTCCTCTGAATCTCTGGGACTCTGAATCTCTGGGACTCTGAATCTCTGGGAATGTGAATCTCTGGGACTCTGAATCTCTGGGACTCTGAATCTCTGGGACGCTGAATCTCTGGGACACTTAATCTCTGGGACTCTGAATCTCTGGGACTCTGAATCTCTGGAACTCTGAATCTCTGGGACTCTGAATCTCTGGGACTCTGAATCTCTGGGACTCTGAATCTCTGGGACTCTGAATCTCTGGGACGCTGAATCTCTGGGATGCTGAATCTCTGGGACTCTGAATTTCTGGGACTCTGAATTTCTGGGACTCTGAATCTCTTGGACTCTGAATCTCTGGGACTCTGAATCTCTCGGACTCTGAATCTCTGGGGCTCTGAACCTCTGGGACACTGAATTTCTCAGACCCTGAATCTCTGGGACTCTGAAATTCTGGGACTCTGAATCTCTGGGACTCTGAATCTCATGGGACTCTGAATCTCTGGGACTCTGAATCTCTGGGACTCTGAATCTCTGGGACTCTGAATCTCTGGGATTCTGAATCTCTGGGACACTGAATCTCTGGGACTCTGAATCTCTGGGACTCTGAATCTCTGGAACGACTCTGAATCTCTGGGACGACTCTGAATCTCTGGGAATCTGAATCTCTGGGACTCTGAATCTCTGGGACTCTGAATCTCTGGGACGACTCTGAATCTCTGGGACTCTGAATCTCTGGACTCTGAATCTCTGTGACTCTGAATCTCTGGGAAACTGAATCTCTGGGACTCTGAATCTCTGGGAATCTGAATCTCTGGGACTCTGAACCTCTGGGACTCTGAATCTCTGGAACTCTGAATCTCTGGGACTCTGACTATCTGGGATGACTCTGAATCTCTGGGACTCTGAATCTATGGGACTCTGAATCTCTGGGCCTATGAATCTCTGGGACCCTGAATCTCTGGGACTCTGAATCTCTGGGATGACTCTGAATCTCTGGGACTCTGAATCTGTGGGACTCGGAATCTCTGGGCCTCTGAATGTCTGGGAATCTGAATCTCTGGGACTCTGAATCTCTGGGCCTCTGGGCCTCTGAATCTCTGGGCCTCTGAACTTCTGGGCCTCTGAATCTCTGGGACTCTGAATCTCTGGGATGACTCTGAATCTCTGGGACTCTGAATCTCTGGGACTCTGAATCTCTGGGCCTCTGAATCTCTGGGACTCTGAATCTCTGGGATTATGAATCTCTGGGACTCTGAATCTCTGGGACTCTGAATCTCTGGGACTCTGAATCTCCGGGACTCTGAATCTCCGGGACTCTGAATCTCTGGGACGCTGAATCTCTGTGACTCTGAATCTCTGGGACTCTGAATCTCTGGGACTCTGAATCTCTGGGACTCTGAATCTCTGGGACTCTGAATCTCTGGGACTCTGAATCTCTGGGACTCTGAATCTCTGGGACTCCGAATCTCTGGGACTCCGAATCTCTGGGACTCCTCTGAATCTCTGGGACTCTGAATCTCTGGGACTCTGAATCTCTGGGACTCTGAATCTCTGGGACTCTGAATCTCTGGGACTCTGAATCTCTGGGACTCTGAATCTCTGTGACTCTGAATCTCTGCGACTCTGAATCTCTGGGACTCTGAGTCTCTGGGACTCTGAATTTCTGGGACTCTGAATTTCTGGGACTCTGAATCTCTGGGACTCTGAATCTCTGGGACTCTGAATCTCTGGGACTCTGAATCTCTGGGACTCTGAATCTCTGGTACTCCTCTGAATCTCTGGGACTCTGAATTTCTGGGACTCCTCTGAATCTCTGGGACTCTGAATCTCTGGGACTCTGAATCTCTGGGAATGTGAATCTCTGGGACTCTGAATCTCTGGGACTCTGAATCTCTGGGACGCTGAATCTCTGGGACACTTAATCTCTGGGACTCTGAATCTCTGGGACTCTGAATCTCTGGGACTCTGAATCTCTGGGACTCTGAATCTCTGGGACGCTGAATCTCTGGGATGCTGAATCTCTGGGACTCTGAATTTCTGGGACTCTGAATCTCTGGGACTCTGAATCTCTGGGACTCTGAATCTCTGGGACTCTGAATTTCTGGGGCTCTGAACCGCTGGGACTCTGAATTTCTCAGACCCTGAATCTCTGGGACTCTGAAATTCTGGGACTCTGAATCTCTGGGACTCTGGATCTCATGGGACTCTGAATCTCTGGGACTCTGAATCTCTGGGACTCTGAATCTCTGGGACTCTGAATTTCTGGGACTCTGAATCTCTGGGACACTGAATCTCTGGGACTCTGAATCTCTGGGACTCTGAATCTCTGGGACGACTCTGAATCTCTGGGACGACTCTGAATCTCTGTGAATCTGAATCTCTGGGACTCTGAATCTCTGGGACTCTGAATCTCTGGGACGACTCTGAATCTCTGGGACTCTGAATCTCTGGACTCTGAATCTCTGGGACTCTGAATCTTTGGGAAACTGAATCTCTGGGACTCTGAATCTCTGGGAATCTGAATCTCTGGGACTCTGAACCTCTGGGACTCTGAATCTCTGGAACTCTGAATCTCTGGGACTCTGACTATCTGGGATGACTCTGAATCTCTGGGACTCTGAATCTATGGGACTCTGAATCTCTGGGCCTCTGAAACTCTGGGACCCTGAATCTCTGGGACTCTGAATCTCTGGGATGTCTCTGAATCTCTGGGACTCTGAATCTCTGGGACTCGGAATCTCTGGGCCTCTGAATCTCTGGGAATCTGAATCTCTGGGACTCTGAATCTCTGGGCCTCTGGGCCTCTGAATCTCTGGGCCTCTGAACCTCTGGGCCTCTGAATATCTGGGACTCTGAATCTCTGGGATGACTCTGAATCTCTGGGACTCTGAATCTCTGGGTCTCTGAATCTCTGGGCCTCTGAATCTCTGGGACTCTGAATTTCTGGGATTATGAATCTCTGGGCCTCTGGGCCTCTGAATCTCTGGGCCTCTGAATCTCTGGACCTCTGCATCTCTGGTACACTGAATCTCTGGGACTCTGAATCTCTGGGACTTTGAATCTCTGGGAATCTGGATCCCTGGGACTCTGAATCTCTGGGACTCTGAATCTCTGGCACTCTGAATCTCTGGGACTCTGAATCTCTGGGACTCTGAATCTCTGGGACGCTGAATCCCTGGGACTCTGAATCTCTGGGACTCTGAATCTCTGGGACTCTGATTTTTTGGGACTCTGAATCTCTGGGACTCTGAATCTCTGGGACTCTGAATCTCTGGGACTCTGAATCTCTGGGACTCTGAATCTCTGGGACTCTGAATCTCTGGGACTCTTAATCTCTGGGACTCTGTATCTCTGGGTCACTGAATCTCTGGGATTCTGAATCTCTGGGGCTCTGAATCTCTGGGACGACTCTGAATCTCTGGGACGACTCTGAATCTCTGGGACGACTCTGAATCTCTGGGATGACTCTGAATCTCTGGGAATCTGAATCTCTGGGACTCTGAATCTCTGGGACTCTGAATCTCTGGGACTCTGAATCTCTGGGACTCTGAATCTCTGGGACTCTGAATCTCTGGGACTCTGAATTTCTGGGACTCTGAATCTCTGGGACTCTGAATCTCTGGGACTCTGAATCTCTGGGACTCTGAATCTCTGGTACTCCTCTGAATCTCTGGGACTCTGAATTTCTGGGACTCCTCTGAATCTCTGGGACTCTGAATCTCTGGGACTCTGAATCTCTGGGAATGTGAATCTCTGGGACTCTGAATCTCTGGGACTCTGAATCTCTGGGACGCTGAATATCTGGGACACTTAATCTCTGGGACTCTGAATCTCTGGGACTCTGAATCTCTGGAACTCTGAATCTCTGGGACTCTGAATCTCTGGGACGCTGAATCTCTGGGATGCTAAATCTCTGGGACTCTGAATTCTGGGACTCTGAATCTCTGGGACACTGAATCTCTGGGACTCTGAATCTCTGTGACTCTGAATCTCTGGGGCTCTGAACCTCTGGGAGTCTGAATTTCTCAGACCCTGAATCTCTGGGACTCTGAAACTCTGGGACTCTGAATCTCTGGGACTCTGAATCTCATGGGACTCTGAATCTCTGGGACTCTGAATCTCTGGGACTCTGAATCTCTGGGACTCTGAATCTCTGGGACTCTGAATCTCTGGGACACTGAATCTCTGGGACTCTGAATCTCTGGGACTCTGAATCTCTGGGACGACTCTGAATCTCTGGGACGACTCTGAATCTCTGGGAATCTGAATCTCTGGGACTCTGAATCTCTGGGACTCTGAATCTCATGGGACTCTGAATCTCTGGGACTCTGAATCTCTGGGACTCTGAATCTCTGGGACTCTGAATCTCTGGGACTCTGAATCTCTGGGACACTGAATCTCTGGGACTCTGAATCTCTGGGACTCTGAATCTCTGGGACGACTCTGAATCTCTGGGACGACTCTGAATCTCTGGGATGACTCTGAATCTCTGAAACTCTGAATCTCTGGGACTCGGAATCTCTGGGCCTCTGAATCTCTGGGAATCTGAATCTCTGGGACTCTGAATCTCTGGGCCTCTGAATCTCTGGGCCTCTGAACCTCTGGGCCTCTGAATCTCTGGGACTCTGAATCTCTGGGATGACTCTGAATCTCTGGGACTCTGAATCTCTGGGACTCTGAATCTCTGGGATTCTGAATCTCTGGTCCTCTGGGCCTCTGAATCTCTGGGCCTCTGAATCTCTGGGCCTCTGCATCTCTGGTACACTGAATCTCTGGGACTCTGAATTTCTGGGACTCTGAATCTCTGGACTCTGAATCTCTGGGACTCTGAATCTCTGTTACTCCTCTGAATCTCTGGGACTCTGAATCTCTGGGACTCTGAATCTCTGGGACTCTGAATCTCTGCGACTCTGAATTTCTGGGACTCTGAATCTCTGGGACTGTGAATTTCTGGGACTCTGAATCTCTGGGACTCTGAATCTCTGGGACTCTGAATCTCTGGTACTCCTCTGAATCTCTGGGGCTCTGAATTTCTGGGACTCCTCTGAATCTCTGGGACTCTGAATCTCTGGGACTCTGAATCTCTGGGAATGTGAATCTCTGGGACTCTGAATCTCTGGGACTCTGAATCTCTGGGACGCTGAATCTCTGGGACACTTAATCTCTGGGACTCTTAATCTCTGGGACGCTGAATCTCTGGGATGCTAAATCTCTGGGACTCTGAATTCTGGGACTCTGAATCTCTGGGACTCTGAATCTCTGTGACTCTGAATCTCTGGGGCTCTGAACCTCTGGGAGTCTGAATTTCTCAGACCCTGAATCTCTGGGACTCTGAAACTCTGGGACTCTGAATCTCTGGGACTCTGAATCTCATGGGACTCTGAATCTCTGGGACTCTGAATCTCTGGGATTCTGAATCTCTGGGACTCTGTATCTCTGGGACTCTGAATCTCTGGGACACTGAATCTCTGGGACTCTGAATCTCTGGGACTCTGAATCTCTGGGATGACTCTGAATCTCTGGGACGACTCTGAATCTCTGGGAATCTGAATCTCTGGGACTCTGAATCTCTGGGACTCTGAATCTCTGGGACGACTCAATCTCTGGGACTCTGAATCTCTGGGACTCTGAATCTCTGGGACTCTGAATCTCTGGGACTCTGAATCTCTGGGAATCTGAATCTCTGGGACTCTGAACCTCTGGGACTCTGAATCTCTGGGACTCTGAATCTCTGGGACTCTGACTCTCTGGGATGACTCTGAATCTCTGGGACTCTGAAACTATGGGACTCTGAATCTCTGGGAGTCTGAATTTCTCAGACCCTGAATCTCTGGGACTCTGAAACTCTGGGACTCTGAATCTCTGGGACTCTGAATCTCATGGGACTCTGAATCTCTGGGACTCTGAATCTCTGGGACTCTGAATCTCTGGGACTCTGAATCTCTGGGACTCTGAATCTCTGGGACACTGAATCTCTGGGACTCTGAATCTCTGGGACTCTGAATCTCTGGGACGACTCTGAATCTCTGGGACGACTCTTAATCTCTGGGAATCTGAATCTCTGGGACTCTGAATCTCTGGGACTCTGAATCTCTGGGACGACTCTGAATCTCTGGGACTCTGAATCTCTGGACTCTGAATCTCTGGGACTCTGAATCTCTGGGACTCTGAATCTCTGGGACTCTGAATCTCTGGGAATCTGAATCTCTGGGACTCTGAACCTCTGGGACTCTGAATCTCTGGGACTCTGAATCTCTGGGACTCTGACTCTCTGGGATGACTCTGAATCTCTGGGACTCTGAATCTATGGGAATCTGAATCTCTGGGCCTCTGAATCTCTGGGACCCTGAATCTCTGGGACTCTGAATCTCTGGGATGACTCTGAATCTCTGGGACTCTGAATCTCTGGGACTCGGAATCTCTGGGCCTCTGAATCTCTGGGAATCTGAATCTCTGGGACTCTGAATCTCTGGGCCTCTGAATCTCTGGGCCTCTGAACCTCTGGGCCTCTGAATCTCTGGGACTCTGAATCTCTGGGATGACTCTGAATCTCTGGGACTCTGAATCTCTGGGACTCTGAATCTCTGGGCCTCTGAATCTCTGGGACTCTGAATCTCTGGGATTCTGAATCTCTGGTCCTCTGGGCCTCTGAATCTCTGGGCCTCTGAATCTCTGGGCCTCTGCATCTCTGGTACACTGAATCTCTGGGACTCTGAATTTCTGGGACTCTGAATCTCTGGGACTCTGAATCTCTGGGACTCTGAATCTCTGTTACTCCTCTGAATCTCTGGGACTCTGAATCTCTGGGACTCTGAATCTCTGGGACTCTGAATCTCTGCGACTCTGAATTTCTGGGACTCTGAATCTCTGGGACTGTGAATTTCTGGGACTCTGAATCTCTGGGACTCTGAATCTCTGGGACTCTGAATTTCTGGTACTCCTCTGAATCTCTGGGGCTCTGAATTTCTGGGACTCCTCTGAATCTCTGGGACTCTGAATCTCTGGGACTCTGAATCTCTGGGAATGTGAATCTCTGGGACTCTGAATCTCTGGGACTCTGAATCTCTGGGACGCTGAATCTCTGGGACACTTAATCTCTGGGACTCTTAATCTCTGGGACGCTGAATCTCTGGGATGCTAAATCTCTGGGACTCTGAATTCTGGGACTCTGAATCTCTGGGACTCTGAATCTCTGTGACTCTGAATCTCTGGGGCTCTGAACCTCTGGGAGTCTGAATTTCTCAGACCCTGAATCTCTGGGACTCTGAAACTCTGGGACTCTGAATCTCTGGGACTCTGAATCTCATGGGACTCTGAATCTCTGGGACTCTGAATCTCTGGGATTCTGAATCTCTGGGACTCTGTATCTCTGGGACTCTGAATCTCTGGGACACTGAATCTCTGGGACTCTGAATCTCTGGGACTCTGAATCTCTGGGATGACTCTGAATCTCTGGGACGACTCTGAATCTCTGGGAATCTGAATCTCTGGGACTCTGAATCTCTGGGACTCTGAATCTCTGGGGCTCTGAACCTCTGGGACACTGAATTTCTCAGACCCTGAATCTCTGGGACTCTGAAATTCTGGGACTCTGAATCTCTGGGACTCTGAATCTCATGGGACTCTGAATCTCTGGGACTCTGAATCTCTGGGACTCTGAATCTCTGGGACTCTGAATCTCTGGGATTCTGAATCTCTGGGACACTGAATCTCTGGGACTCTGAATCTCTGGGACTCTGAATCTCTGGAACGACTCTGAATCTCTGGGACGACTCTGAATCTCTGGGAATCTGAATCTCTGGGACTCTGAATCTCTGGGACTCTGAATCTCTGGGACGACTCTGAATCTCTGGGACTCTGAATCTCTGGACTCTGAATCTCTGTGACTCTGAATCTCTGGGAAACTGAATCTCTGGGACTCTGAATCTCTGGGAATCTGAATCTCTGGGACTCTGAACCTCTGGGACTCTGAATCTCTGGAACTCTGAATCTCTGGGACTCTGACTATCTGGGATGACTCTGAATCTCTGGGACTCTGAATCTATGGGACTCTGAATCTCTGGGCCTATGAATCTCTGGGACCCTGAATCTCTGGGACTCTGAATCTCTGGGATGACTCTGAATCTCTGGGACTCTGAATCTCTGGGACTCGGAATCTCTGGGCCTCTGAATGTCTGGGAATCTGAATCTCTGGGACTCTGAATCTCTGGGCCTCTGGGCCTCTGAATCTCTGGGCCTCTGAACTTCTGGGCCTCTGAATCTCTGGGACTCTGAATCTCTGGGATGACTCTGAATCTCTGGGACTCTGAATCTCTGGGACTCTGAATCTCTGGGCCTCTGAATCTCTGGGACTCTGAATCTCTGGGATTATGAATCTCTGGGACTCTGAATCTCTGGGACTCTGAATCTCTGGGACTCTGAATCTCCGGGACTCTGAATCTCCGGGACTCTGAATCTCTGGGACGCTGAATCTCTGTGACTCTGAATCTCTGGGACTCTGAATCTCTGGGACTCTGAATCTCTGGGACTCTGAATCTCTGGGACTCTGAATCTCTGGGACTCTGAATCTCTGGGACTCTGAATCTCTGGGACTCCGAATCTCTGGGACTCCGAATCTCTGGGACTCTGAATCTCTGTGACTCTGAATCTCTGGGGCTCTGAACCTCTGGGAGTCTGAATTTCTCAGACCCTGAATCTCTGGGACTCTGAAACTCTGGGACTCTGAATCTCTGGGACTCTGAATCTCATGGGACTCTGAATCTCTGGGACTCTGAATCTCTGGGATTCTGAATCTCTGGGACTCTGTATCTCTGGGACTCTGAATCTCTGGGACACTGAATCTCTGGGACTCTGAATCTCTGGGACTCTGAATCTCTGGGATGACTCTGAATCTCTGGGACGACTCTGAATCTCTGGGAATCTGAATCTCTGGGACTCTGAATCTCTGGGACTCTGAATCTCTGGGGCTCTGAACCTCTGGGACACTGAATTTCTCAGACCCTGAATCTCTGGGACTCTGAAATTCTGGGACTCTGAATCTCTGGGACTCTGAATCTCATGGGACTCTGAATGTCTGGGACTCTGAATCTCTGGGACTCTGAATCTCTGGGACTCTGAATCTCTGGGATTCTGAATCTCTGGGACACTGAATCTCTGGGACTCTGAATCTCTGGGACTCTGAATCTCTGGAACGACTCTGAATCTCTGGGACGACTCTGAATCTCTGGGAATCTGAATCTCTGGGACTCTGAATCTCTGGGACTCTGAATCTCTGGGACGACTCTGAATCTCTGGGACTCTGAATCTCTGGACTCTGAATCTCTGTGACTCTGAATCTCTGGGAAACTGAATCTCTGGGACTCTGAATCTCTGGGAATCTGAATCTCTGGGACTCTGAACCTCTGGGACTCTGAATCTCTGGAACTCTGAATCTCTGGGACTCTGACTATCTGGGATGACTCTGAATCTCTGGGACTCTGAATCTATGGGACTCTGAATCTCTGGGCCTATGAATCTCTGGGACCCTGAATCTCTGGGACTCTGAATCTCTGGGATGACTCTGAATCTCTGGGACTCTGAATCTCTGGGACTCGGAATCTCTGGGCCTCTGAATGTCTGGGAATCTGAATCTCTGGGACTCTGAATCTCTGGGCCTCTGGGCCTCTGAATCTCTGGGCCTCTGAACTTCTGGGCCTCTGAATCTCTGGGACTCTGAATCTCTGGGATGACTCTGAATCTCTGGGACTCTGAATCTCTGGGACTCTGAATCTCTGGGCCTCTGAATCTCTGGGACTCTGAATCTCTGGGATTATGAATCTCTGGGACTCTGAATCTCTGGGACTCTGAATCTCTGGGACTCTGAATCTCCGGGACTCTGAATCTCCGGGACTCTGAATCTCTGGGACGCTGAATCTCTGTGACTCTGAATCTCTGGGACTCTGAATCTCTGGGACTCTGAATCTCTGGGACTCTGAATCTCTGGGACTCTGAATCTCTGGGACTCTGAATCTCTGGGACTCCGAATCTCTGGGACTCCGAATCTCTGGGACTCCTCTGAATCTCTGGGACTCTGAATCTCTGGGACTCTGAATCTCTGGGACTCTGAATCTCTGGGACTCTGAATCTCTGGGACACTGAATCACTGGGACTCTGAATCTCTGTGACTCTGAATCTCTGCGACTCTGAATCTCTGGGACTCTGAGTCTCTGGGACTCTGAATTTCTGGGACTCTGAATTTCTGGGACTCTGAATCTCTGGGACTCTGAATCTCTGGGACTCTGAATCTCTGGGACTCTGAATCTCTGGGACTCTGAATCTCTGGTACTCCTCTGAATCTCTGGGACTCTGAATTTCTGGGACTCCTCTGAATCTCTGGGACTCTGAATCTCTGGGACTCTGAATCTCTGGGAATGTGAATCTCTGGGACTCTGAATCTCTGGGACTCTGAATCTCTGGGACGCTGAATCTCTGGGACACTTAATCTCTGGGACTCTGAATCTCTGGGACACTGAATCTCTGGGACTCTGAATCTCTGGGACTCTGAATCTCTGGGACGCTGAATCTCTGGGATGCTGAATCTCTGGGACTCTGAATTTCTGGGACTCTGAATCTCTGGGACTCTGAATCTCTGGGACTCTGAATCTCTGGGACTCTGAATTTCTGGGGCTCTGAACCGCTGGGACTCTGAATTTCTCAGACCCTGAATCTCTGGGACTCTGAAATTCTGGGACTCTGAATCTCTGGGACTCTGGATCTCATGGGACTCTGAATCTCTGGGACTCTGAATCTCTGGGACTCTGAATCTCTGGGACTCTGAATTTCTGGGACTCTGAATCTCTGGGACACTGAATCTCTGGGACTCTGAATCTCTGGGACTCTGAATCTCTGGGACGACTCTGAATCTCTGGGACTACTCTGAATCTCTGTGAATCTGAATCTCTGGGACTCTGAATCTCTGGGACTCTGAATCTCTGGGACGACTCTGAATCTCTGGGACTCTGAATCTCTGGACTCTGAATCTCTGGGACTCTGAATCTCTGGGAAACTGAATCTCTGGGACTCTGAATCTCTGGGAATCTGAATCTCTGGGACTCTGAACCTCTGGGACTCTGAATCTCTGGAACTCTGAATCTCTGGGACTCTGACTATCTGGGATGACTCTGAATCTCTGGGACTCTGAATCTATGGGACTCTGAATCTCTGGGCCTCTGAAACTCTGGGACCCTGAATCTCTGGGACTCTGAATCTCTGGGATGTCTCTGAATCTCTGGGACTCTGAATCTCTGGGACTCGGAATCTCTGGGCCTCTGAATCTCTGGGAATCTGAATCTCTGGGACTCTGAATCTCTGGGCCTCTGGGCCTCTGAATCTCTGGGCCTCTGAACCTCTGGGCCTCTGAATATCTGGGACTCTGAATCTCTGGGATGACTCTGAATCTCTGGGACTCTGAATCTCTGGGTCTCTGAATCTCTGGGCCTCTGAATCTCTGGGACTCTGAATTTCTGGGATTATGAATCTCTGGGCCTCTGGGCCTCTGAATCTCTGGGCCTCTGAATCTCTGGACCTCTGCATCTCTGGTACACTGAATCTCTGGGACTCTGAATCTCTGGGACTTTGAATCTCTGGGAATCTGGATCCCTGGGACTCTGAATCTCTGGGACTCTGAATCTCTGGCACTCTGAATCTCTGGGACTCTGAATCTCTGGGACTCTGAATCTCTGGGACGCTGAATCCCTGGGACTCTGAATCTCTGGGACTCTGAATCTCTGGGACTCTGATTTTTTGGGACTCTGAATCTCTGGGACTCTGAATCTCTGGGACTCTGAATCTCTGGGACTCTGAATCTCTGGGACTCTGAATCTCTGGGACTCTGAATCTCTGGGACTCTTAATCTCTGGGACTCTGTATCTCTGGGTCACTGAATCTCTGGGATTCTGAATCTCTGGGGCTCTGAATCTCTGGGACGACTCTGAATCTCTGGGACGACTCTGAATCTCTGGGACGACTCTGAATCTCTGGGATGACTCTGAATCTCTGGGAATCTGAATCTCTGGGACTCTGAATCTCTGGGACTCTGAATCTCTGGGACTCTGAATCTCTGGGACTCTGAATCTCTGGGACTCTGAATCTCTGGGACTCTGAATTTCTGGGACTCTGAATCTCTGGGACTCTGAATCTCTGGGACTCTGAATCTCTGGGACTCTGAATCTCTGGTACTCCTCTGAATCTCTGGGACTCTGAATTTCTGGGACTCCTCTGAATCTCTGGGACTCTGAATCTCTGGGACTCTGAATCTCTGGGAATGTGAATCTCTGGGACTCTGAATCTCTGGGACTCTGAATCTCTGGGACGCTGAATATCTGGGACACTTAATCTCTGGGACTCTGAATCTCTGGGACTCTGAATCTCTGGAACTCTGAATCTCGGGGACTCTGAATCTCTGGGACGCTGAATCTCTGGGATGCTAAATCTCTGGGACTCTGAATTCTGGGACTCTGAATCTCTGGGACACTGAATCTCTGGGACTCTGAATCTCTGTGACTCTGAATCTCTGGGGCTCTGAACCTCTGGGAGTCTGAATTTCTCAGACCCTGAATCTCTGGGACTCTGAAACTCTGGGACTCTGAATCTCTGGGACTCTGAATCTCATGGGACTCTGAATCTCTGGGACTCTGAATCTCTGGGACTCTGAATCTCTGGGACTCTGAATCTCTGGGACTCTGAATCTCTGGGACACTGAATCTCTGGGACTCTGAATCTCTGGGACTCTGAATCTCTGGGACGACTCTGAATCTCTGGGACGACTCTGAATCTCTGGGAATCTGAATCTCTGGGACTCTGAATCTCTGGGACTCTGAATCTCTGGGACGACTCTGAATCTCTGGGACTCTGAATCTCTGGACTCTGAATCTCTGGGACTCTGAATCTCTGGGACTCTGAATCTCTGGGACTCTGAATCTCTGGGAATCTGAATCTCTGGGACTCTGAACCTCTGGGACTCTGAATCTCTGGGACTCTGAATCTCTGGGACTCTGACTCTCTGGGATGACTCTGAATCTCTGGGACTCTGAATCTATGGGAATCTGAATCTCTGGGCCTCTGAATCTCTGGGACCCTGAATCTCTGGGACTCTGAATCTCTGGGATGACTCTGAATCTCTGGGACTCTGAATCTCTGGGACTCGGAATCTCTGGGCCTCTGAATCTCTGGGAATCTGAATCTCTGGGACTCTGAATCTCTGGGCCTCTGAATCTCTGGGCCTCTGAACCTCTGGGCCTCTGAATCTCTGGGACTCTGAATCTCTGGGATGACTCTGAATCTCTGGGACTCTGAATCTCTGGGACTCTGAATCTCTGGGCCTCTGAATCTCTGGGACTCTGAATCTCTGGGATTCTGAATCTCTGGTCCTCTGGGCCTCTGAATCTCTGGGCCTCTGAATCTCTGGGCCTCTGCATCTCTGGTACACTGAATCTCTGGGACTCTGAATTTCTGGGACTCTGAATCTCTGGGACTCTGAATCTCTGGGACTCTGAATCTCTGTTACTCCTCTGAATCTCTGGGACTCTGAATCTCTGGGACTCTGAATCTCTGGGACTCTGAATCTCTGCGACTCTGAATTTCTGGGACTCTGAATCTCTGGGACTGTGAATTTCTGGGACTCTGAATCTCTGAGACTCTGAATCTCTGGGACTCTGAATCTCTGGTACTCCTCTGAATCTCTGGGGCTCTGAATTTCTGGGACTCCTCTGAATCTCTGGGACTCTGAATCTCTGGGACTCTGAATCTCTGGGAATGTGAATCTCTGGGACTCTGAATCTCTGGGACTCTGAATCTCTGGGACGCTGAATCTCTGGGACACTTAATCTCTGGGACTCTTAATCTCTGGGACGCTGAATCTCTGGGATGCTAAATCTCTGGGACTCTGAATTCTGGGACTCTGAATCTCTGGGACTCTGAATCTCTGTGACTCTGAATCTCTGGGGCTCTGAACCTCTGGGAGTCTGAATTTCTCAGACCCTGAATCTCTGGGACTCTGAAACTCTGGGACTCTGAATCTCTGGGACTCTGAATCTCATGGGACTCTGAATCTCTGGGACTCTGAATCTCTGGGATTCTGAATCTCTGGGACTCTGTATCTCTGGGACTCTGAATCTCTGGGACACTGAATCTCTGGGACTCTGAATCTCTGGGACTCTGAATCTCTGGGATGACTCTGAATCTCTGGGACGACTCTGAATCTCTGGGAATCTGAATCTCTGGGACTCTGAATCTCTGGGACTCTGAATCTCTGGGACGACTCAATCTCTGGGACTCTGAATCTCTGGACTCTGAATCTCTGGGACTCTGAATCTCTGGGACTCTGAATCTCTGGGACTCTGAACTCTGGGAATCTGAATCTCTGGGACTCTGAACCTCTGGGACTCTGAATCTCTGGGACTCTGAATCTCTGGGACTCTGACTCTCTGGGATGATTCTGAATCTCTGGGACTCTGAAACTATGGGACTCTGAATCTCTGGGAGTCTGAATTTCTCAGACCCTGAATCTCTGGGACTCTGAAACTCTGGGACTCTGAATCTCTGGGACTCTGAATCTCATGGGACTCTGAATCTCTGGGACTCTGAATCTCTGGGACTCTGAATCTCTGGGACTCTGAATCTCTGGGACTCTGAATCTCTGGGACTCTGAATCTCTGGGACGACTCTGAATCTCTGGGACGACTCTGAATCTCTGGGAATCTGAATCTCTGGGACTCTGAATCTCTGGGACTCTGAATCTCTGGGACGACTCTGAATCTCTGGGACTCTGAATCTCTGGACTCTGAATCTCTGGGACTCTGAATCTCTGGGACTCTGAATCTCTGGGACTCTGAGTCTCTGGGAATCTGAATCTCTGGGACTCTGAACCTCTGGGACTCTGAATCTCTGGGACTCTGAATCTCTGGGACTCTGACTCTCTGGGATGACTCTGAATCTCTGGGACTCTGAATCTATGGGAATCTGAATCTCTGGGCCTCTGAATCTCTGGGACCCTGAATCTCTGGGACTCTGAATCTCTGGGATGACTCTGAATCTCTGGGACTCTGAATCTCTGGGACTCGGAATCTCTGGGCCTCTGAATCTCTGGGAATCTGAATCTCTGGGACTCTGAATCTCTGGGCCTCTGAATCTCTGGGCCTCTGAACCTCTGGGCCTCTGAATCTCTGGGACTCTGAATCTCTGGGATGACTCTGAATCTCTGGGACTCTGAATCTCTGGGACTCTGAATCTCTGGGCCTCTGAATCTCTGGGACTCTGAATCTCTGGGACTCTGAATCTCTGTTACTCCTCTGAATCTCTGGGACTCTGAATCTCTGGGACTCTGAATCTCTGGGACTCTGAATCTCTGCGACTCTGAATTTCTGGGACTCTGAATCTCTGGGACTGTGAATTTCTGGGACTCTGAATCTCTGGGACTCTGAATCTCTGGGACTCTGAATCTCTGGTACTCCTCTGAATCTCTGGGGCTCTGAATTTCTGGGACTCCTCTGAATCTCTGGGACTCTGAATCTCTGGGACTCTGAATCTCTGGGAATGTGAATCTCTGGGACTCTGAATCTCTGGGACTCTGAATCTCTGGGACGCTGAATCTCTGGGACACTTAATCTCTGGGACTCTTAATCTCTGGGACGCTGAATCTCTGGGATGCTAAATCTCTGGGACTCTGAATTCTGGGACTCTGAATCTCTGGGACTCTGAATCTCTGTGACTCTGAATCTCTGGGGCTCTGAACCTCTGGGAGTCTGAATTTCTCAGACCCTGAATCTCTGGGACTCTGAAACTCTGGGACTCTGAATCTCTGGGACTCTGAATCTCATGGGACTCTGAATCTCTGGGACTCTGAATCTCTGGGATTCTGAATCTCTGGGACTCTGTATCTCTGGGACTCTGAATCTCTGGGACACTGAATCTCTGGGACTCTGAATCTCTGGGACTCTGAATCTCTGGGATGACTCTGAATCTCTGGGACGACTCTGAATCTCTGGGAATCTGAATCTCTGGGACTCTGAATCTCTGGGACTCTGAATCTCTGGGACGACTCAATCTCTGGGACTCTGAATCTCTGGACTCTGAATCTCTGGGACTCTGAATCTCTGGGACTCTGAATCTCTGGGACTCTGAATCTCTGGGAATCTGAATCTCTGGGACTCTGAACCTCTGGGACTCTGAATCTCTGGGACTCTGAATCTCTGGGACTCTGACTCTCTGGGATGACTCTGAATCTCTGGGACTCTGAAACTATGGGACTCTGAATCTCTGGGCCTCTGAATCTCTGGGACCCTGAATCTCTGGGACTCTGAATCTCTGGGATGACTCTGAATCTCTGGGACTCTGAATCTCTGGGACTCGGAATCTCTGGGCCTCTGAATCTCTGGGAATCTGAATCTCTGGGACTCTGAATCTCTGGGACTCTGAATCTCTGGGACACTGAATCTCTGGGACTCTGAATCTCTGGGACTCTGAATCTCTGTGACGACTCTGAATCTCTGGGACGACTCTGAATCTCTGGGAATCTGAATCTCTGGGACTCTGAATCTCTGGGACTCTGAATCTCTGGGACGACTCTGAATCTCTGGGACTCTGAATCTCTGGACTCTGAATCTCTGGGACTCTGAATCTCTGGGACTCTGAATCTCTGGGACTCTGAATCTCTGGGAATCTGAATCTCTGGGACTCTGACTATCTGGGATGACTCTGAATCTCTGGGACTCTGAATCTATGGGACTCTGAATCTCTGGGCCTCTGAAACTCTGGGACCCTGAATCTCTGGGACTCTGAATCTCTGGGATGTCTCTGAATCTCTGGGACTCTGAATCTCTGGTACTCGGAATCTCTGGGCCTCTGAATCTCTGGGAATCTGAATCTCTGGGACTCTGAATCTCTGGGCCTCTGGGCCTCTGAATCTCTGGGCCTCTGAACCTCTGGGCCTCTGAATATCTGGGACTCTGAATCTCTGGGATGACTCTGAATCTCTGGGACTCTGAATCTCTGGGTCTCTGAATCTCTGGGCCTCTGAATCTCTGGGACTCTGAATTTCTGGGATTATGAATCTCTGGGCCTCTGGGCCTCTGAATCTCTGGGCCTCTGAATCTCTGGACCTCTGCATCTCTGGTACACTGAATCTCTGGGACTCTGAATCTCTGGGACTTTGAATCTCTGGGAATCTGGATCCCTGGGACTCTGAATCTCTGGGTCTCTGAATCTCTGGCACTCTGAATCTCTGGGACTCTGAATCTCTGGGACTCTGAATCTCTGGGACGCTGAATCCCTGGGACTCTGAATCTCTGGGACTCTGAATCTCTGGGACTCTGATTTTTTGGGACTCTGAATCTCTGGGACTCTGAATCTCTGGGACTCTGAATCTCTGGGACTCTGAATCTCTGGGACTCTGAATCTCTGGGACTCTGAATCTCTGGGACTCTTAATCTCTGGGACTCTGTATCTCTGGGTCACTGAATCTCTGGGATTCTGAATCTCTGGGGCTCTGAATCTCTGGGACGACTCTGAATCTCTGGGACGACTCTGAATCTCTGGGACGACTCTGAATCTCTGGGATGACTCTGAATCTCTGGGAATCTGAATCTCTGGGACTCTGAATCTCTGGGACTCAGAATCTCTGGGACTCTGAATCTCTGGGACTCTGAATCTCTGGGACTCTGAATCTCTGGGACTCTGAATTTCTGGGACTCTGAATCTCTGGGACTCTGAATCTCTGGGACTCTGAATCTCTGGGACTCTGAATCTCTGGTACTCCTCTGAATCTCTGGGACTCTGAATCTCTGGGACTCCTCTGAATCTCTGGGACTCTGAATCACTGGGACTCTGAATCTTTGGGAATGTGAATGTCTGGGACTCTGAATCTCTGGGACTCTGAATCTCTGGGACGCTGAATATCTGGGACACTTAATCTCTGGGACTCTGAATCTCTGGGACTCTGAATCTCTGGAACTCTGAATCTCTGGGACTCTGAATCTCTGGGACGCTGAATCTCTGGGATGCTAAATCTCTGGGACTCTGAATTCTGGGACTCTGAATCTCTGGGACACTGAATCTCTGGGACTCTGAATCTCTGTGACTCTGAATCTCTGGGGCTCTGAACCTCTGGGAGTCTGAATTTCTCAGACCCTGAATCTCTGGGACTCTGAAACTCTGGGACTCTGAATCTCTGGGACTCTGAATCTCATGGGACACTGAATCTCTGGGACTCTGAATCTCTGGGACTCTGAATCTCTGGGACTCTGAATCTCTGGGACTCTGAATCTCTGGGACACTGAATCTCTGGGACTCTGAATCTCTGGGACTCTGAATCTCTGGGACGACTCTGAATCTCTGGGACGACTCTGAATCTCTGGGAATCTGAATCTCTGGGACTCTGAATCTCTGGGACTCTGAATCTCTGGGACGACTCTGAATCTCTGGGACTCTGAATCTCTGGACTCTGAATCTCTGGGACTCTGAATCTCTGGGACTCTGAATCTCTGGGACTCTGAATCTCTGGGAATCTGGATCTCTGGGACTCTGAACCTCTGGGACTCTGAATCTCTGGGACTCTGAATCTCTGGGACTCTGACTCTCTGGGATGACTCTGAATCTCTGGGACTCTGAATCTATGGGAATCTGAATCTCTGGGCCTCTGAATCTCTGGGACCCTGAATCTCTGGGACTCTGAATCTCTGGGATGACTCTGAATCTCTGGGACTCTGAATCTCTGGGACTCGGAATCTCTGGGCCTCTGAATCTCTGGGAATCTGAATCTCTGGGACTCTGAATCTCTGGGCCTCTGAATCTCTGGGACTCTGAATCTCTGGGACTCTGAATCTCTGGGATGACTCTGAATCTCTGGGACGACTCTGAATCTCTGGGAATCTGAATCTCTGGGACTCTGAATCTCTGGGACTCTGAATCTCTGGGACGACTCAATCTCTGGGACTCTGAATCTCTGGACTCTGAATCTCTGGGACTCTGAATCTCTGGGACACTGAATCTCTGGGACTCTGAATCTCTGGGACTCTGAATCTCTGGGATGACTCTGAATCTCTGGGACGACTCTGAATCTCTGGGAATCTGAATCTCTGGGACTCTGAATCTCTGGGACTCTGAATCTCTGGGACGACTCAATCTCTGGGACTCTGAATCTCTGGACTCTGAATCTCTGGGACTCTGAATCTCTGGGACTCTGAATCTCTGGGACTCTGAACTCTGGGAATCTGAATCTCTGGGACTCTGAACCTCTGGGACTCTGAATCTCTGGGACTCTGAATCTCTGGGACTCTGACTCTCTGGGATGATTCTGAATCTCTGGGACTCTGAAACTATGGGACTCTGAATCTCTGGGAGTCTGAATTTCTCAGACCCTGAATCTCTGGGACTCTGAAACTCTGGGACTCTGAATCTCTGGGACTCTGAATCTCATGGGACTCTGAATCTCTGGGACTCTGAATCTCTGGGACTCTGAATCTCTGGGACTCTGAATCTCTGGGACTCTGAATCTCTGGGACTCTGAATCTCTGGGACGACTCTGAATCTCTGGGACGACTCTGAATCTCTGGGAATCTGAATCTCTGGGACTCTGAATCTCTGGGACTCTGAATCTCTGGGACGACTCTGAATCTCTGGGACTCTGAATCTCTGGACTCTGAATCTCTGGGACTCTGAATCTCTGGGACTCTGAATCTCTGGGACTCTGAGTCTCTGGGAATCTGAATCTCTGGGACTCTGAACCTCTGGGACTCTGAATCTCTGGGACTCTGAATCTCTGGGACTCTGACTCTCTGGGATGACTCTGAATCTCTGGGACTCTGAATCTATGGGAATCTGAATCTCTGGGCCTCTGAATCTCTGGGACCCTGAATCTCTGGGACTCTGAATCTCTGGGATGACTCTGAATCTCTGGGACTCTGAATCTCTGGGACTCGGAATCTCTGGGCCTCTGAATCTCTGGGAATCTGAATCTCTGGGACTCTGAATCTCTGGGCCTCTGAATCTCTGGGCCTCTGAACCTCTGGGCCTCTGAATCTCTGGGACTCTGAATCTCTGGGATGACTCTGAATCTCTGGGACTCTGAATCTCTGGGACTCTGAATCTCTGGGCCTCTGAATCTCTGGGACTCTGAATCTCTGGGACTCTGAATCTCTGTTACTCCTCTGAATCTCTGGGACTCTGAATCTCTGGGACTCTGAATCTCTGGGACTCTGAATCTCTGCGACTCTGAATTTCTGGGACTCTGAATCTCTGGGACTGTGAATTTCTGGGACTCTGAATCTCTGGGACTCTGAATCTCTGGGACTCTGAATCTCTGGTACTCCTCTGAATCTCTGGGGCTCTGAATTTCTGGGACTCCTCTGAATCTCTGGGACTCTGAATCTCTGGGACTCTGAATCTCTGGGAATGTGAATCTCTGGGACTCTGAATCTCTGGGACTCTGAATCTCTGGGACGCTGAATCTCTGGGACACTTAATCTCTGGGACTCTTAATCTCTGGGACGCTGAATCTCTGGGATGCTAAATCTCTGGGACTCTGAATTCTGGGACTCTGAATCTCTGGGACTCTGAATCTCTGTGACTCTGAATCTCTGGGGCTCTGAACCTCTGGGAGTCTGAATTTCTCAGACCCTGAATCTCTGGGACTCTGAAACTCTGGGACTCTGAATCTCTGGGACTCTGAATCTCATGGGACTCTGAATCTCTGGGACTCTGAATCTCTGGGATTCTGAATCTCTGGGACTCTGTATCTCTGGGACTCTGAATCTCTGGGACACTGAATCTCTGGGACTCTGAATCTCTGGGACTCTGAATCTCTGGGATGACTCTGAATCTCTGGGACGACTCTGAATCTCTGGGAATCTGAATCTCTGGGACTCTGAATCTCTGGGACTCTGAATCTCTGGGACGACTCAATCTCTGGGACTCTGAATCTCTGGACTCTGAATCTCTGGGACTCTGAATCTCTGGGACTCTGAATCTCTGGGACTCTGAATCTCTGGGAATCTGAATCTCTGGGACTCTGAACCTCTGGGACTCTGAATCTCTGGGACTCTGAATCTCTGGGACTCTGACTCTCTGGGATGACTCTGAATCTCTGGGACTCTGAAACTATGGGACTCTGAATCTCTGGGCCTCTGAATCTCTGGGACCCTGAATCTCTGGGACTCTGAATCTCTGGGATGACTCTGAATCTCTGGGACTCTGAATCTCTGGGACTCGGAATCTCTGGGCCTCTGAATCTCTGGGAATCTGAATCTCTGGGACTCTGAATCTCTGGGACTCTGAATCTCTGGGACACTGAATCTCTGGGACTCTGAATCTCTGGGACTCTGAATCTCTGTGACGACTCTGAATCTCTGGGACGACTCTGAATCTCTGGGAATCTGAATCTCTGGGACTCTGAATCTCTGGGACTCTGAATCTCTGGGACGACTCTGAATCTCTGGGACTCTGAATCTCTGGACTCTGAATCTCTGGGACTCTGAATCTCTGGGACTCTGAATCTCTGGGACTCTGAATCTCTGGGAATCTGAATCTCTGGGACTCTGACTATCTGGGATGACTCTGAATCTCTGGGACTCTGAATCTATGGGACTCTGAATCTCTGGGCCTCTGAAACTCTGGGACCCTGAATCTCTGGGACTCTGAATCTCTGGGATGTCTCTGAATCTCTGGGACTCTGAATCTCTGGTACTCGGAATCTCTGGGCCTCTGAATCTCTGGGAATCTGAATCTCTGGGACTCTGAATCTCTGGGCCTCTGGGCCTCTGAATCTCTGGGCCTCTGAACCTCTGGGCCTCTGAATATCTGGGACTCTGAATCTCTGGGATGACTCTGAATCTCTGGGACTCTGAATCTCTGGGTCTCTGAATCTCTGGGCCTCTGAATCTCTGGGACTCTGAATTTCTGGGATTATGAATCTCTGGGCCTCTGGGCCTCTGAATCTCTGGGCCTCTGAATCTCTGGACCTCTGCATCTCTGGTACACTGAATCTCTGGGACTCTGAATCTCTGGGACTTTGAATCTCTGGGAATCTGGATCCCTGGGACTCTGAATCTCTGGGTCTCTGAATCTCTGGCACTCTGAATCTCTGGGACTCTGAATCTCTGGGACTCTGAATCTCTGGGACGCTGAATCCCTGGGACTCTGAATCTCTGGGACTCTGAATCTCTGGGACTCTGATTTTTTGGGACTCTGAATCTCTGGGACTCTGAATCTCTGGGACTCTGAATCTCTGGGACTCTGAATCTCTGGGACTCTGAATCTCTGGGACTCTGAATCTCTGGGACTCTTAATCTCTGGGACTCTGTATCTCTGGGTCACTGAATCTCTGGGATTCTGAATCTCTGGGGCTCTGAATCTCTGGGACGACTCTGAATCTCTGGGACGACTCTGAATCTCTGGGACGACTCTGAATCTCTGGGATGACTCTGAATCTCTGGGAATCTGAATCTCTGGGACTCTGAATCTCTGGGACTCAGAATCTCTGGGACTCTGAATCTCTGGGACTCTGAATCTCTGGGACTCTGAATCTCTGGGACTCTGAATTTCTGGGACTCTGAATCTCTGGGACTCTGAATCTCTGGGACTCTGAATCTCTGGGACTCTGAATCTCTGGTACTCCTCTGAATCTCTGGGACTCTGAATCTCTGGGACTCCTCTGAATCTCTGGGACTCTGAATCACTGGGACTCTGAATCTTTGGGAATGTGAATGTCTGGGACTCTGAATCTCTGGGACTCTGAATCTCTGGGACGCTGAATATCTGGGACACTTAATCTCTGGGACTCTGAATCTCTGGGACTCTGAATCTCTGGAACTCTGAATCTCTGGGACTCTGAATCTCTGGGACGCTGAATCTCTGGGATGCTAAATCTCTGGGACTCTGAATTCTGGGACTCTGAATCTCTGGGACACTGAATCTCTGGGACTCTGAATCTCTGTGACTCTGAATCTCTGGGGCTCTGAACCTCTGGGAGTCTGAATTTCTCAGACCCTGAATCTCTGGGACTCTGAAACTCTGGGACTCTGAATCTCTGGGACTCTGAATCTCATGGGACACTGAATCTCTGGGACTCTGAATCTCTGGGACTCTGAATCTCTGGGACTCTGAATCTCTGGGACTCTGAATCTCTGGGACACTGAATCTCTGGGACTCTGAATCTCTGGGACTCTGAATCTCTGGGACGACTCTGAATCTCTGGGACGACTCTGAATCTCTGGGAATCTGAATCTCTGGGACTCTGAATCTCTGGGACTCTGAATCTCTGGGACGACTCTGAATCTCTGGGACTCTGAATCTCTGGACTCTGAATCTCTGGGACTCTGAATCTCTGGGACTCTGAATCTCTGGGACTCTGAATCTCTGGGAATCTGGATCTCTGGGACTCTGAACCTCTGGGACTCTGAATCTCTGGGACTCTGAATCTCTGGGACTCTGACTCTCTGGGATGACTCTGAATCTCTGGGACTCTGAATCTATGGGAATCTGAATCTCTGGGCCTCTGAATCTCTGGGACCCTGAATCTCTGGGACTCTGAATCTCTGGGATGACTCTGAATCTCTGGGACTCTGAATCTCTGGGACTCGGAATCTCTGGGCCTCTGAATCTCTGGGAATCTGAATCTCTGGGACTCTGAATCTCTGGGCCTCTGAATCTCTGGGCCTCTGAACCTCTGGGCCTCTGAATCTCTGGGACTCTGAATCTCTGGGATGACTCTGAATCTCTGGGACTCTGAATCTCTGGGACTCTGAATCTCTGGGCCTCTGAATCTCTGGGACTCTGAATCTCTGGGATTCTGAATCTCTGGTCCTCTGGGCCTCTGAATCTCTGGGCCTCTGAATCTCTGGGCCTCTGCATCTCTGGTACACTGAATCTCTGGGACTCTGAATTTCTGGGACTCTGAATCTCTGGGACTCTGAATCTCTGGGACTCTGAATCTCTGTTACTCCTCTGAATCTCTGGGACTCTGAATCTCTGGGACTCTGAATCTCTGGGACTCTGAATCTCTGCGACTCTGAATTTCTGGGACTCTGAATCTCTGGGACTGTGAATTTCTGGGACTCTGAATCTCTGGGACTCTGAATCTCTGGGACTCTGAATCTCTGGTACTCCTCTGAATCTCTGGGGCTCTGAATTTCTGGGACTCCTCTGAATCTCTGGGACTCTGAATCTCTGGGACTCTGAATCTCTGGGAATGTGAATCTCTGGGACTCTGAATCTCTGGGACTCTGAATCTCTGGGACGCTGAATCTCTGGGACACTTAATCTCTGGGACTCTTAATCTCTGGGACGCTGAATCTCTGGGATGCTAAATCTCTGGGACTCTGAATTCTGGGACCCTGAATCTCTGGGACTCTGAATCTCTGTGACTCTGAATCTCTGGGGCTCTGAACCTCTGGGAGTCTGAATTTCTCAGACCCTGAATCTCTGGGACTCTGAAACTCTGGGACTCTGAATCTCTGGGACTCTGAATCTCATGGGACTCTGAATCTCTGGGACTCTGAATCTCTGGGATTCTGAATCTCTGGGACTCTGTATCTCTGGGACTCTGAATCTCTGGGACACTGAATCTCTGGGACTCTGAATCTCTGGGACTCTGAATCTCTGGGATGACTCTGAATCTCTGGGACGACTCTGAATCTCTGGGAATCTGAATCTCTGGGACTCTGAATCTCTGGGACTCTGAATCTCTGGGACGACTCAATCTCTGGGACTCTGAATCTCTGGACTCTGAATCTCTGGGACTCTGAATCTCTGGGACTCTGAATCTCTGGGACTCTGAATCTCTGGGAATCTGAATCTCTGGGACTCTGAACCTCTGGGACTCTGAATCTCTGGGACTCTGAATCTCTGGGACTCTGACTCTCTGGGATGACTCTGAATCTCTGGGACTCTGAAACTATGGGACTCTGAATCTCTGGGCCTCTGAATCTCTGGGACCCTGAATATCTGGGACTCTGAATCTCTGGGATGACTCTGAATCTCTGGGACTCTGAATCTCTGGGACTCGGAATCTCTGGGCCTCTGAATCTCTGGGAATCTGAATCTCTGGGACTCTGAATCTCTGGGACTCTGAATCTCTGGGACACTGAATCTCTGGGACTCTGAATCTCTGGGACTCTGAATCTCTGGGACGACTCTGAATCTCTGGGACGACTCTGAATCTCTGGGAATCTGAATCTCTGGGACTCTGAATCTCTGGGCCTCTGAATCTCTGGGACGACTCTGAATCTCTGGGACTCTGAATCTCTGGACTCTGAATCTCTGGGACTCTGAATCTCTGGGACTCTGAATCTCTGGGACTCTGAATCTCTGGGAATCTGAATCTCTGGGACTCTGAACCTCTGGGACTCTGAATCTCTGGGACTCTGAATCTCTGGGACTCTGACTCTCTGGGATGACTCTGAATCTCTGGGACTCTGAATCTATGGGAATCTGAATCTCTGGGCCTCTGAATCTCTGGGACCCTGAATCTCTGGGACTCTGAATCTCTGGGATGACTCTGAATCTCTGGGACTCTGAATCTCTGGGACTCGGAATATCTGGGCCTCTGAATCTCTGGGAATCTGAATCTCTGGGACTCTGAATCTCTGGGCCTCTGAATCTCTGGGCCTCTGAACCTCTGGGCCTCTGAATCTCTGGGACTCTGAATCTCTGGGATGACTCTGAATCTCTGGGACTCTGAATCTCTGGGACTCTGAATCTCTGGGCCTCTGAATCTCTGGGACTCTGAATCTCTGGGATTCTGAATCTCTGGTCCTCTGGGCCTCTGAATCTCTGGGCCTCTGAATCTCTGGGCCTCTGCATCTCTGGTACACTGAATCTCTGGGACTCTGAATTTCTGGGACTCTGAATCTCTGGGACTCTGAATCTCTGGGACTCTGAATCTCTGGTACTCCTCTGAATCTCTGGGACTCTGAATTTCTGGGACTCTGAATCTCAGGGACTCTGAATTTCTGGGACTCTGAATCTCTGGGACTCTGAATCTCTGGGACTGTGAATCTCTGGTACTCCTCTGAATCTCTGGGGCTCTAAATTTCTGGGACTCCTCTGAATCTCTGGGACTCTGAATCTCTGGGACTCTGAATCTCTGGGAATGTGAATCTCTGGGACTCTGAATCTCTGGGACTCTGAATCTCTGGGACGCTGAATCTCTGGGACACTTAATCTCTGGGACTCTTAATCTCTGGGACTCTGAATCTCTGGAACTCTGAATCTCTGGGACTCTGAATCTCTGGGACGCTGAATCTCTGGGATGCTAAATCTCTGGGACTCTGAATTCTGGGACTCTGAATCTCTGGGACTCTGAATCTCTGTGACTCTGAATCTCTGGGGCTCTGAACCTCTGGGAGTCTGAATTTCTCAGACCCTGAATCTCTGGGACTCTGAAACTCTGGGACTCTGAATCTCTGGGACTCTGAATCTCATGGGACTCTGAATCTCTGGGACTCTGAATCTCTGGGATTCTGAATCTCTGGGACTCTGTATCTCTGTGACTCTGAATCTCTGGGGCTCTGAACCTCTGGGAGTCTGAATTTCTCAGACCCTGAATCTCTGGGACTCTGAAACTCTGGGACTCTGAATCTCTGGGACTCTGAATCTCATGGGACTCTGAATCTCTGGGACTCTGAATCTCTGGGATTCTGAATCTCTGGGACTCTGTATCTCTGGGACTCTGAATCTCTGGGACACTGAATCTCTGGGACTCTGAATCTCTGGGACTCTGAATCTCTGGGATGACTCTGAATCTCTGGGACGACTCTGAATCTCTGGGAATCTGAATCTCTGGGACTCTGAATCTCTGGGACTCTGAATCTCTGGGACGACTCAATCTCTGGGACTCTGAATCTCTGGACTCTGAATCTCTGGGACTCTGAATCTCTGGGACTCTGAATCTCTGGGACTCTGAATCTCTGGGAATCTGAATCTCTGGGACTCTGAACCTCTGGGACTCTGAATCTCTGGGACTCTGAATCTCTGGGACTCTGACTCTCTGGGATGACTCTGAATCTCTGGGACTCTGAAACTATGGGACTCTGAATCTCTGGGCCTCTGAATCTCTGGGACCCTGAATCTCTGGGACTCTGAATCTCTGGGATGACTCTGAATCTCTGGGACTCTGAATCTCTGGGACTCGGAATCTCTGGGCCTCTGAATCTCTGGGAATCTGAATCTCTGGGACTCTGAATCTCTGGGACTCTGAATCTCTGGGACACTGAATCTCTGGGACTCTGAATCTCTGGGACTCTGAATCTCTGGGACGACTCTGAATCTCTGGGACGACTCTGAATCTCTGGGAATCTGAATCTCTGGGACTCTGAATCTCTGGGACTCTGAATCTCTGGGACGACTCTGAATCTCTGGGACTCTGAATCTCTGGACTCTGAGTCTCTGGGACTCTGAATCTCTGGGACTCTGAATCTCTGGGACTCTGAATCTCTGGGAATCTGAATCTCTGGGACTCTGAACCTCTGGGACTCTGAATCTCTGGGACTCTGAATCTCTGGGACTCTGACTCTCTGGGATGACTCTGAATCTCTGGGACTCTGAATCTATGGGAATCTGAATCTCTGGGCCTCTGAATCTCTGGGACCCTGAATCTCTGGGACTCTGAATCTCTGGGATGACTCTGAATCTCTGGGACTCTGAATCTCTGGGACTCGGAATCTCTGGGCCTCTGAATCTCTGGGAATCTGAATCTCTGGGACTCTGAATCTCTGGGCCTCTGAATCTCTGGGCCTCTGAACCTCTGGGCCTCTGAATCTCTGGGACTCTGTATCTCTGGGATGACTCTGAATCTCTGGGACTCTGAATCTCTGGGACTCTGAATCTCTGGGCCTCTGAATCTCTGGGACTCTGAATCTCTGGGATTCTGAATCTCTGGTCCTCTGGGCCTCTGAATCTCTGGGCCTCTGAATCTCTGGGCCTCTGCATCTCTGGTACACTGAATCTCTGGGACTCTGAATTTCTGGGACTCTGAATCTCTGGGACTCTGAATCTCTGGGACTCTGAATCTCTGGTACTCCTCTGAATCTCTGGGACTCTGAATCTCTGGGACTCTGAATCTCTGGGACTCTGAATCTCTGGGACTCTGAATTTCTGGGACTCTGAATCTCTGGGACTCTGAATTTCTGGGACTCTGAATCTCTGGGACTCTGAATCTCTGGGACTGTGAATCTCTGGTACTCCTCTGAATCTCTGGGGCTCTGAATTTCTGGGACTCCTCTGAATCTCTGGGACTCTGAATCTCTGGGACTCTGAATCTCTGGGAATGTGAATCTCTGGGACTCTGAATCTCTGGGACTCTGAATCTCTGGGACGCTGAATCTCTGGGACACTTAATCTCTGGGACTCTTAATCTCTGGGACTCTGAATCTCTGGAACTCTGAATCTCTGGGACTCTGAATCTCTGGGACGCTGAATCTCTGGGATGCTAAATCTCTGGGACTCTGAATTCTGGGACTCTGAATCTCTGGGACTCTGAATCTCTGTGACTCTGAATCTCTGGGGCTCTGAACCTCTGGGAGTCTGAATTTCTCAAACCCTGAATCTCTGGGACTCTGAAACTCTGGGACTCTGAATCTCTGGGACTCTGAATCTCATGGGACTCTGAATCTCTGGGACTCTGAATCTCTGGGATTCTGAATCTCTGGGACTCTGTATCTCTGGGACTCTGAATCTCTGGGACACTGGATCTCTGGGACTCTGAATCTCTGGGACTCTGAATCTCTGGGATGACTCTGAATCTCTGGGACGACTCTGAATCTCTGGGAATCTGAATCTCTGGGACTCTGAATCTCTGGGACTCTGAATCTCTGGGACGACTCTGAATCTCTGGGACTCTGAATCTCTGGACTCTGAATCTCTGGGACTCTGAATCTCTGGGACTCTGAATCTCTGGGACTCTGAATCTCTGGGAATCTGAATCTCTGGGACTCTGAACCTCTGGGACTCTGAATCTCTGGGACTCTGAATCTCTGGGACTCTGACTCTCTGGGATGACTCTGAATCTCTGGGACTCTGAAACTATGGGACTCTGAATCTCTGGGCCTCTGAATCTCTGGGACCCTGAATCTCTGGGACTCTGAATCTCTGGGATGACTCTGAATCTCTGGGACTCTGAATCTCTGGGACTCGGAATCTCTGGGCCTCTGAATCTCTGGGAATCTGAATCTCTGGGACTCTGAATCTCTGGGCCTCTGGGCCTCTGAATCTCTGGGCCTCTGAACCTCTGGGCCTCTGAATCTCTGGGACTCTGAATCTCTGGGATGACTCTGAATCTCTGGGACTCTGAATCTCTGGGACTCTGAATCTCTGGGCCTCTGAATCTCTGGGACTCTGAATCTCTGGGATTCTGAATCTCTGTGTCTCTGGGCCTCTGAATCTCTGGGCCTCTGAATCTCTGGGCCTCTGCATCTCTGGTACACTGAATCTCTGGGACTCTGAATCTCTGGGACTCTGAATCTCTGGGAATCTGGATCCCTGGGACTCTGAATCTCTGGGACTCTGAATCTCTGGCACTCTGATTCTCTGGGACTCTGAATCTCTGGGACTCTGAATCTCTGGGACGCTGAATCACTGGGACTCTGAATCTCTGGGACTCTGAATCTCTGGGACACTGATTTTTTGGGACTCTGAATCTCTGGGACTCTGAATCTCTGCGACTCTGAATCTCTGGGACTCTGAATCTCTGGGACTCTGAATCTCTGGGACTCTGAATCTCTGGGACTCTGAATCTCTGGGACTCTGAATCTCTGGGACTCTGTATCTCTGGGTCACTGAATCTCTGGGATTCGGAATCTCTGGGGCTCTGAATCTCTGGGACGACTCTGAATCTCTGGGACGACTCTGAATCTCTGGGATGACTATGAATCTCTGGGAATCTGAATCTCTGGGACTCTGAATCTCTGGGACTCTGAATCTCTGGGACTCTGAATCTCTGGGACTCTGAATCTTTGGGACGACTCTGAATCTCTGGGACTCTGAATCTCTTGGACTCTGAATCTCTGGGACTCTGAATCTCTGGGAATCTGAATCTCTGGGACTCTGAATCTCTGGGACTCTGAATCCCTGGGACTCTGAATCTCTGGGACTCTGAATCTCTGGGACTCTGAATCTCTGGGATGACTCTGAATCTCTGGGACTCTGTATCTCTGGGACTCTGAATCTCTGGGCCTCTGCATCTCTGGGCCTCTGAATATCTGGGCCTCTGAATCTCTGGGCCTCTGAATCTCTGGGCCTCTGCATCTCTGGGCCTCTGAATATCTGGGCCTCTGAATCTCTGGGACGACTCTGAATCTCTGTGACGACTCTGAATCTCTGGGATGACTCTGAATCTCTGGGACGACTCTGAATCTCTGGGACACTCTGAATCTCTGGGACGACTCTAAATCTCTGGGACGACTCTGAATCTCTGGGACGACTCTGAATATCTGGGACTCCTCTGAATCTCTGGGACTCTGAATCTCTGGGACTCCTCTGAATCTTTGGGACTCTGAATCTCTGGGACTCTGAATCTCTGTGACTCTGAATCTCTGGGACTCTGAATCTCTGGGATTCTGAATCTCTGGGACTCTGAATCTCTGGGACTCTGAATCTCTGGGACGCTGAATCACTGGGACTCTGAATCTCCGTGACTCTGAATCTCTGGGACTCTGAATCTCTGGGACTCTGAATCTCTGGGTCTCTGAATCTCTGGGACTCTGAATCTCTGGGACTCTGAATCTCTGGGACTCTGAATCTCTGGGACTCTGAATCTCTGGGGCTCCTCTGAATCTCTGGGACTCTGAATCTCTGGGAATCTGAATCTCTGGGACTCTGAATCTCTGGGACTCTGAATCTCTGCGACTCTGAATCTCTGCGACTCTGAATCTCTGCGACTCTGAATCTCTGGGACTCTGAATCTCTGGGACTCTGAATTTCTGGGACTCTGAATCTCTGGGACTCTGAATCTCTGGGACTCTGAATTTCTGGGACTCTGAATCTCTGGGACTCTGAATCTCTGGGACTCTGAATCTCTGGGACTCCTCTCAATCTCTGGGACTCTGAATTTCTGGGAGTCCTCTGAATCTCTGGGACTCTGAATCTCTGGGACTCTGAATCTCTGGGAATGTGAATCTCTGGGACTCTGAATCTCTGGGACGCTGAATCTCTGGGACACTGAATATCTGGGACTCTGAATCTCTGGGACTCTGAATCTCTGTGACTCTGAATCTCTGGGACTCTGAATCTCTGGGACGCTGAATCTCTGGGACTGAATTTCTGGGACTCTGAATCTCTGGGACTCTGAATCTCAGGGACTCTGAATCTCTGGGACTCTGAATCTCTGGGACTCTGAACCTCTGGGACTCTGAATTTCTCAGACCCTGAATCTCTCAGACTCTGAAACTCTGGGACTCTGAATCTCTGGGACTCTGAATCTCTGGGACTCTGAATCTCTGGGACTCTGAATCTCTGGGACTCTGAATCTCTGGGACTCTGAATCTCTGGGACACTGACTCTCTGGGAATCTGAATCTCTGGGACTCTGAATCTCTGGGACGACTCTGAATCTCTGGGATGACTCTGAATCTCTGGGAATCTGAATCTCTGGGACTCTGAATCTCTGGGACGACTCTGAATCTCTGGGACGACTCTGAATCTCTGGGACTCTGAATCTCTGGACTCTGAATCTCTGGGACTCTGAATCTCTGGGACTCTGAATCTCTGGGAATCTGAATCTCTGGGACTCTTAATCTCCGTGACTCTGAATCTCTGGGACTCTGAATCTCTGGGACTCTGAATCTCTGGGACTCTGACTCTCTGGGATGACTCTGAATCTCTGGGACTCTGAATCTATGGGACTCTGAATCTACGGGACTCTGAATCTCTGGGCCTCTGAATCTCTGGGACTCTGAATCTCTGGGACTCTGAATCTCTGGGATGACTCTGAATCTCTGGGACTCTGAATCTCTGGGACTCTGAATCTCTGGGCCTCTGAATCTCTGGGAATCTGAATCTCTGGGAATCTGAATCTCTGGGACTCTGAATCTCTGGGACTCTGAATCTCTGGGCCTCTGAATCTCTGGGACTCTGAATCTCTGGGATTCTGAATCTCTGGGCCTCTGGGCCTCTGAATGTCTGGGCCTCTGAATCTCTGGGCCTCTGCATCTCTGGGACTCTGAATCTCTGGGACGCTGAATCTCTGGGACTCTGAATCTCTGGGAATCTGGATCCCTGAGACTCTGAATCTCTGGGACACTGAATCTCTGGGACTCTGAATCTCTGGGACTCTGAATCTCTGGGACTCTGAATCTCTGGGACTCTGAATCTCTGGGACTCTGAATCTCTGGGACTCTGTATCTCTGGGTCACTGAATCTCTGGGATTCTGAATCTCTGGGGCTCTGAATCTCTGGGACGACTCTGAATCTCTGGGACGACTCTGAATCTCTGGGATGACTCTGAATCTCTGGGAATCTGAGTCTCTGGGACTCTGAATCTCTGGGACTCTGAATCTCTGGGACTCTGAATCTCTGGGACTCTGAATCTCTGGGACTCTGAATTTCTGGGACTCTGAATCTCTGGGACTCTGAATCTCTGGGACTCTGAATTTCTGGTACTCCTCTGAATCTCTGGGACTCTGAATCTCTGGGACGACTCTGAATCTCTGGGACTCTGAATCTCTGGACTCTGAATCTCTGGGACTCTGAATCTCTGGGATTCTGAATTTCTGGGACTCTGAATCTCTGGGAATCTGAATCTCTGGGACTCTGAACCTCTGGGACTCTGAATCTCTGGGACTCTGAATCTCTGGGACTCTGACTCTCTGGGATGACTCTGAATCTCTGGGACTCTGAATCTATGGGACTCTGAATCTCTGGGCCTCTGAATCTCTGGGACCCTGAATCTCTGGGACTCTGAATCTCTGGGATGATTCTGAATCTCTGGGACTCTGAATCTCTGGGACTCGGAATCTCTGGGCCTCTGAATCTCTGGGAATCTGAATCTCTGGGACTCTGAATCTCTGGGCCTCTGAACCTCTGGGCCTCTGAATCTCTGGGACTCTGAATCTCTGGGATGACTCTGAATCTCTGGGACTCTGAATCTCTGGGACTCTGAATCTCTGGGCCTCTGAATCTCTGGGACTCTGAATCTCTGGGATTCTGAATCTCTGGGCATCTGGGCCTCTGAATCTCTGGGCCTCTGAACCTCTGGGCCTCTGCATCTCTGGTACACTGAATCTCTGGGACTCTGAATTTCTGGGACTCTGAATCTCTGGGACTCTGAATCTCTGGGACTCTGAATCTCTGGTTTTCCTCTGAATCTCTGGGATTCTGAATCTCTGGGACTCTGAATCTCTGGGACTCTGAATCTCTGGGACTCTGAATCTCTGGGACACTGAATCTCTGGGACTCTGAATTTCTGGGACTCTGAATCTCTGGGACTCTGAATCTCTGGGACTCTGAATCTCTGGTACTCCTCTGAATCTCTGGGACTCTGAATTTCTGGGACTCCTCTGAATCTCTGGGACTCTGAATCTCTGGGACTCTGAATCTCTGGGAATGTGAATCTCTGGGACTCTGAATCTCTGGGACTCTGAATCTCTGGGACTCTGAATCTCTGGGACGCTGAATCTCTGGGACACTTAATCTCTGGGACTCTGAATCTCTGTGACTCTGAATCTCTGGAACTCTGAATCTCTGGGACTCTGAATCTCTGGGACGCTGAATCTCTGGGATGCTAAATCTCTGGGACTCTGAATTCTGGGACTCTGAATCTCTGGGACACTGAATCTCTGGGACTCTGAATCTCTGTGACTCTGAATCTCTGGGGCTCTGAACCTCTGGGAGTCTGAATTTCTCAGACCCTGAATCTCTGGGACTCTGAAACTCTGGGACTCTGAATCTCTGGGACTCTGAATCTCATGGGACTCTGAATCTCTGGGACTCTGAATCTCTGGGACTCTGAATCTCTGGGACTCTGAATCTCTGGGACTCTGAATCTCTGGGACACTGAATCTCTGGGACTCTGAATCTCTGGGACTCTGAATCTCTGGGACGACTCTGAATCTCAGGGACGACTCTGAATCTCTGGGAATCTGAATCTCTGGGACTCTGAATCTCTGGGACTCTGAATCTCTGGGATGACTCTGAATTTCTGGGACTCTGAATCTCTGGGACTCTGATTTTTTGGGACTCTGAATCTCTGGGACTCTAAATCTCTGCGACTCTGAATCTCTGGGACTCTGAATCTCTGGGACTCTGAATCTCTGGGACTCTGAATCTCTGGGACTCTGAATCTCTGGGACTCTGAATCTCTGGGACTCTGTATCTCTGGGTCACTGAATCTCTGGGATTCTGAATCTCTGGGGCTCTGAATCTCTGGGACGACTCTGAATCTCTGGGACGACTCTGAATCTCTGGGATGACTCTGAATCTCTGGGAATCTGAATCTCTGGGACTCTGAATCTCTGGGACTCTGAATCTCTGGGACTCTGAATCTCTGGGACTCTGAATCTTTGGGACGACTCTGAATCTCTGGGCCTCTGCATCTCTGGGCCTCTGAATATCTGGGCCTCTGAATCTCTGGGACGACTCTGAATCTCGGGGTCGACTCTGAATCTCTGGGATGACTCTGAATCTCTGGGACGACTCTGAATCTCTGGGACACTCTGAATCTCTGGGACGACTCTAAATCTCTGGGACGACTCTGAATCTCTGGAACGACTCTGAATCTCTGGGACTCCTCTGAATCTCTGGGACTCTGAATCTCTGGGACTCCTCTGAATCTTTGGGACTCTGAATCTCTGGGACTCTGAATCTCTGGGACTCTGAATCTCTGGGACTCTGAATCTCTGGGACTCTGAATCTCTGGGACTCTGAATCTCTGGGACTCTGAATCTCTGGGACGCTGAATCACTGGGACTCTGAATCTCCGGGACTCTGAATCTCTGGGACTCTGAATCTCTGGGACTCTGAATCTCTGGGACTCTGAATCTCTGGGACTCTGAATCTCTGGGACTCTGAATCTCTGCGACTCTGAATCTCTGCAACTCTGAATCTCTGGGACTCTGAATCTCTGGGACTCTGAATTTCTGGGACACTGAATCTCTGGGACTCTGAATCTCTGGGACTCTGAATTTCTGGGACTCTGAATTTCTGGGACTCTGAATCTCTGGGACTCTGAATCTCTGGGACTCTGAATCTCTGGGACTCCTCTCAATCTCTGGGACTCTGAATTTCTGGGAGTCCTCTGAATCTCTGGGACTCTGAATCTCTGGGACTCTGAATCTCTGGGAATGTGAATCTCTGGGACTCTGAATCTCTGGGACGCTGAATCTCTGGGACACTGAATATCTGGGACTCTGAATCTCTGGGACTCTGAATCTCTGGGACTCTGAATCTCTGGGACTCTGATTCTCTGGGACTCTGAATCTCTGGGACTCTGAATCTCTGGGACGCTGAATCACTGGGACTCTGAATCTCTGGGACTCTGAATCTCTGGGACTCTGATTTTTTGGGACTCTGAATCTCTGGGACTCTGAATCTCTGCGACTCTGAATCTCTGGGACTCTGAATCTCTGGGACTCTGAATCTCTGGGACTCTGAATCTCTGGGACTCTGAATCTCTGGGACTCTGAATCTCTGGGACTCTGAATCTCTGGGACTCTGAATCTCTGGGACACTGAATCTCTGGGACTCTGAATCTCTGGGACTCTGAATCTCTGGGACGACTCTGAATCTCTGGGACGACTCTGAATCTCTGGGAATCTGAATCTCTGGGACTCTGAATCTCTGGGACTCTGAATCTCTGGGACGACTCTGAATCTCTGGGACTCTGAATCTCTGGACTCTGAATCTCTGGGACTCTGAATCTCTGGGACTCTGAATCTCTGGGACTCTGAATCTCTGGGAATCTGGATCTCTGGGACTCTGAACCTCTGGGACTCTGAATCTCTGGGACTCTGAATCTCTGGGACTCTGACTCTCTGGGATGACTCTGAATCTCTGGGACTCTGAATCTATGGGAATCTGAATCTCTGGGCCTCTGAATCTCTGGGACCCTGAATCTCTGGGACTCTGAATCTCTGGGATGACTCTGAATCTCTGGGACTCTGAATCTCTGGGACTCGGAATCTCTGGGCCTCTGAATCTCTGGGAATCTGAATCTCTGGGACTCTGAATCTCTGGGCCTCTGAATCTCTGGGCCTCTGAACCTCTGGGCCTCTGAATCTCTGGGACTCTGAATCTCTGGGATGACTCTGAATCTCTGGGACTCTGAATCTCTGGGACTCTGAATCTCTGGGCCTCTGAATCTCTGGGACTCTGAATCTCTGGGATTCTGAATCTCTGGTCCTCTGGGCCTCTGAATCTCTGGGCCTCTGAATCTCTGGGCCTCTGCATCTCTGGTACACTGAATCTCTGGGACTCTGAATTTCTGGGACTCTGAATCTCTGGGACTCTGAATCTCTGGGACTCTGAATCTCTGTTACTCCTCTGAATCTCTGGGACTCTGAATCTCTGGGACTCTGAATCTCTGGGACTCTGAATCTCTGCGACTCTGAATTTCTGGGACTCTGAATCTCTGGGACTGTGAATTTCTGGGACTCTGAATCTCTGGGACTCTGAATCTCTGGGACTCTGAATCTCTGGTACTCCTCTGAATCTCTGGGGCTCTGAATTTCTGGGACTCCTCTGAATCTCTGGGACTCTGAATCTCTGGGACTCTGAATCTCTGGGAATGTGAATCTCTGGGACTCTGAATCTCTGGGACTCTGAATCTCTGGGACGCTGAATCTCTGGGACACTTAATCTCTGGGACTCTTAATCTCTGGGACGCTGAATCTCTGGGATGCTAAATCTCTGGGACTCTGAATTCTGGGACTCTGAATCTCTGGGACTCTGAATCTCTGTGACTCTGAATCTCTGGGGCTCTGAACCTCTGGGAGTCTGAATTTCTCAGACCCTGAATCTCTGGGACTCTGAAACTCTGGGACTCTGAATCTCTGGGACTCTGAATCTCATGGGACTCTGAATCTCTGGGACTCTGAATCTCTGGGATTCTGAATCTCTGGGACTCTGTATCTCTGGGACTCTGAATCTCTGGGACACTGAATCTCTGGGACTCTGAATCTCTGGGACTCTGAATCTCTGGGATGACTCTGAATCTCTGGGACGACTCTGAATCTCTGGGAATCTGAATCTCTGGGACTCTGAATCTCTGGGACTCTGAATCTCTGGGACGACTCAATCTCTGGGACTCTGAATCTCTGGACTCTGAATCTCTGGGACTCTGAATCTCTGGGACTCTGAATCTCTGGGACTCTGAATCTCTGGGAATCTGAATCTCTGGGACTCTGAACCTCTGGGACTCTGAATCTCTGGGACTCTGAATCTCTGGGACTCTGACTCTCTGGGATGACTCTGAATCTCTGGGACTCTGAAACTATGGGACTCTGAATCTCTGGGCCTCTGAATCTCTGGGACCCTGAATATCTGGGACTCTGAATCTCTGGGATGACTCTGAATCTCTGGGACTCTGAATCTCTGGGACTCGGAATCTCTGGGCCTCTGAATCTCTGGGAATCTGAATCTCTGGGACTCTGAATCTCTGGGACTCTGAATCTCTGGGACACTGAATCTCTGGGACTCTGAATCTCTGGGACTCTGAATCTCTGGGACGACTCTGAATCTCTGGGACGACTCTGAATCTCTGGGAATCTGAATCTCTGGGACTCTGAATCTCTGGGCCTCTGAATCTCTGGGACGACTCTGAATCTCTGGGACTCTGAATCTCTGGACTCTGAATCTCTGGGACTCTGAATCTCTGGGACTCTGAATCTCTGGGACTCTGAATCTCTGGGAATCTGAATCTCTGGGACTCTGAACCTCTGGGACTCTGAATCTCTGGGACTCTGAATCTCTGGGACTCTGACTCTCTGGGATGACTCTGAATCTCTGGGACTCTGAATCTATGGGAATCTGAATCTCTGGGCCTCTGAATCTCTGGGACCCTGAATCTCTGGGACTCTGAATCTCTGGGATGACTCTGAATCTCTGGGACTCTGAATCTCTGGGACTCGGAATATCTGGGCCTCTGAATCTCTGGGAATCTGAATCTCTGGGACTCTGAATCTCTGGGCCTCTGAATCTCTGGGCCTCTGAACCTCTGGGCCTCTGAATCTCTGGGACTCTGAATCTCTGGGATGACTCTGAATCTCTGGGACTCTGAATCTCTGGGACTCTGAATCTCTGGGCCTCTGAATCTCTGGGACTCTGAATCTCTGGGATTCTGAATCTCTGGTCCTCTGGGCCTCTGAATCTCTGGGCCTCTGAATCTCTGGGCCTCTGCATCTCTGGTACACTGAATCTCTGGGACTCTGAATTTCTGGGACTCTGAATCTCTGGGACTCTGAATCTCTGGGACTCTGAATCTCTGGTACTCCTCTGAATCTCTGGGACTCTGAATTTCTGGGACTCTGAATCTCAGGGACTCTGAATTTCTGGGACTCTGAATCTCTGGGACTCTGAATCTCTGGGACTGTGAATCTCTGGTACTCCTCTGAATCTCTGGGGCTCTAAATTTCTGGGACTCCTCTGAATCTCTGGGACTCTGAATCTCTGGGACTCTGAATCTCTGGGAATGTGAATCTCTGGGACTCTGAATCTCTGGGACTCTGAATCTCTGGGACGCTGAATCTCTGGGACACTTAATCTCTGGGACTCTTAATCTCTGGGACTCTGAATCTCTGGAACTCTGAATCTCTGGGACTCTGAATCTCTGGGACGCTGAATCTCTGGGATGCTAAATCTCTGGGACTCTGAATTCTGGGACTCTGAATCTCTGGGACTCTGAATCTCTGTGACTCTGAATCTCTGGGGCTCTGAACCTCTGGGAGTCTGAATTTCTCAGACCCTGAATCTCTGGGACTCTGAAACTCTGGGACTCTGAATCTCTGGGACTCTGAATCTCATGGGACTCTGAATCTCTGGGACTCTGAATCTCTGGGATTCTGAATCTCTGGGACTCTGTATCTCTGTGACTCTGAATCTCTGGGGCTCTGAACCTCTGGGAGTCTGAATTTCTCAGACCCTGAATCTCTGGGACTCTGAAACTCTGGGACTCTGAATCTCTGGGACTCTGAATCTCATGGGACTCTGAATCTCTGGGACTCTGAATCTCTGGGATTCTGAATCTCTGGGACTCTGTATCTCTGGGACTCTGAATCTCTGGGACACTGAATCTCTGGGACTCTGAATCTCTGGGACTCTGAATCTCTGGGATGACTCTGAATCTCTGGGACGACTCTGAATCTCTGGGAATCTGAATCTCTGGGACTCTGAATCTCTGGGACTCTGAATCTCTGGGACGACTCAATCTCTGGGACTCTGAATCTCTGGACTCTGAATCTCTGGGACTCTGAATCTCTGGGACTCTGAATCTCTGGGACTCTGAATCTCTGGGAATCTGAATCTCTGGGACTCTGAACCTCTGGGACTCTGAATCTCTGGGACTCTGAATCTCTGGGACTCTGACTCTCTGGGATGACTCTGAATCTCTGGGACTCTGAAACTATGGGACTCTGAATCTCTGGGCCTCTGAATCTCTGGGACCCTGAATCTCTGGGACTCTGAATCTCTGGGATGACTCTGAATCTCTGGGACTCTGAATCTCTGGGACTCGGAATCTCTGGGCCTCTGAATCTCTGGGAATCTGAATCTCTGGGACTCTGAATCTCTGGGACTCTGAATCTCTGGGACACTGAATCTCTGGGACTCTGAATCTCTGGGACTCTGAATCTCTGGGACGACTCTGAATCTCTGGGACGACTCTGAATCTCTGGGAATCTGAATCTCTGGGACTCTGAATCTCTGGGACTCTGAATCTCTGGGACGACTCTGAATCTCTGGGACTCTGAATCTCTGGACTCTGAGTCTCTGGGACTCTGAATCTCTGGGACTCTGAATCTCTGGGACTCTGAATCTCTGGGAATCTGAATCTCTGGGACTCTGAACCTCTGGGACTCTGAATCTCTGGGACTCTGAATCTCTGGGACTCTGACTCTCTGGGATGACTCTGAATCTCTGGGACTCTGAATCTATGGGAATCTGAATCTCTGGGCCTCTGAATCTCTGGGACCCTGAATCTCTGGGACTCTGAATCTCTGGGATGACTCTGAATCTCTGGGACTCTGAATCTCTGGGACTCGGAATCTCTGGGCCTCTGAATCTCTGGGAATCTGAATCTCTGGGACTCTGAATCTCTGGGCCTCTGAATCTCTGGGCCTCTGAACCTCTGGGCCTCTGAATCTCTGGGACTCTGTATCTCTGGGATGACTCTGAATCTCTGGGACTCTGAATCTCTGGGACTCTGAATCTCTGGGCCTCTGAATCTCTGGGACTCTGAATCTCTGGGATTCTGAATCTCTGGTCCTCTGGGCCTCTGAATCTCTGGGCCTCTGAATCTCTGGGCCTCTGCATCTCTGGTACACTGAATCTCTGGGACTCTGAATTTCTGGGACTCTGAATCTCTGGGACTCTGAATCTCTGGGACTCTGAATCTCTGGTACTCCTCTGAATCTCTGGGACTCTGAATCTCTGGGACTCTGAATCTCTGGGACTCTGAATCTCTGGGACTCTGAATTTCTGGGACTCTGAATCTCTGGGACTCTGAATTTCTGGGACTCTGAATCTCTGGGACTCTGAATCTCTGGGACTGTGAATCTCTGGTACTCCTCTGAATCTCTGGGGCTCTGAATTTCTGGGACTCCTCTGAATCTCTGGGACTCTGAATCTCTGGGACTCTGAATCTCTGGGAATGTGAATCTCTGGGACTCTGAATCTCTGGGACTCTGAATCTCTGGGACGCTGAATCTCTGGGACACTTAATCTCTGGGACTCTTAATCTCTGGGACTCTGAATCTCTGGAACTCTGAATCTCTGGGACTCTGAATCTCTGGGACGCTGAATCTCTGGGATGCTAAATCTCTGGGACTCTGAATTCTGGGACTCTGAATCTCTGGGACTCTGAATCTCTGTGACTCTGAATCTCTGGGGCTCTGAACCTCTGGGAGTCTGAATTTCTCAAACCCTGAATCTCTGGGACTCTGAAACTCTGGGACTCTGAATCTCTGGGACTCTGAATCTCATGGGACTCTGAATCTCTGGGACTCTGAATCTCTGGGATTCTGAATCTCTGGGACTCTGTATCTCTGGGACTCTGAATCTCTGGGACACTGGATCTCTGGGACTCTGAATCTCTGGGACTCTGAATCTCTGGGATGACTCTGAATCTCTGGGACGACTCTGAATCTCTGGGAATCTGAATCTCTGGGACTCTGAATCTCTGGGACTCTGAATCTCTGGGACGACTCTGAATCTCTGGGACTCTGAATCTCTGGACTCTGAATCTCTGGGACTCTGAATCTCTGGGACTCTGAATCTCTGGGACTCTGAATCTCTGGGAATCTGAATCTCTGGGACTCTGAACCTCTGGGACTCTGAATCTCTGGGACTCTGAATCTCTGGGACTCTGACTCTCTGGGATGACTCTGAATCTCTGGGACTCTGAAACTATGGGACTCTGAATCTCTGGGCCTCTGAATCTCTGGGACCCTGAATCTCTGGGACTCTGAATCTCTGGGATGACTCTGAATCTCTGGGACTCTGAATCTCTGGGACTCGGAATCTCTGGGCCTCTGAATCTCTGGGAATCTGAATCTCTGGGACTCTGAATCTCTGGGCCTCTGGGCCTCTGAATCTCTGGGCCTCTGAACCTCTGGGCCTCTGAATCTCTGGGACTCTGAATCTCTGGGATGACTCTGAATCTCTGGGACTCTGAATCTCTGGGACTCTGAATCTCTGGGCCTCTGAATCTCTGGGACTCTGAATCTCTGGGATTCTGAATCTCTGTGTCTCTGGGCCTCTGAATCTCTGGGCCTCTGAATCTCTGGGCCTCTGCATCTCTGGTACACTGAATCTCTGGGACTCTGAATCTCTGGGACTCTGAATCTCTGGGAATCTGGATCCCTGGGACTCTGAATCTCTGGGACTCTGAATCTCTGGCACTCTGATTCTCTGGGACTCTGAATCTCTGGGACTCTGAATCTCTGGGACGCTGAATCACTGGGACTCTGAATCTCTGGGACTCTGAATCTCTGGGACACTGATTTTTTGGGACTCTGAATCTCTGGGACTCTGAATCTCTGCGACTCTGAATCTCTGGGACTCTGAATCTCTGGGACTCTGAATCTCTGGGACTCTGAATCTCTGGGACTCTGAATCTCTGGGACTCTGAATCTCTGGGACTCTGTATCTCTGGGTCACTGAATCTCTGGGATTCGGAATCTCTGGGGCTCTGAATCTCTGGGACGACTCTGAATCTCTGGGACGACTCTGAATCTCTGGGATGACTATGAATCTCTGGGAATCTGAATCTCTGGGACTCTGAATCTCTGGGACTCTGAATCTCTGGGACTCTGAATCTCTGGGACTCTGAATCTTTGGGACGACTCTGAATCTCTGGGACTCTGAATCTCTTGGACTCTGAATCTCTGGGACTCTGAATCTCTGGGAATCTGAATCTCTGGGACTCTGAATCTCTGGGACTCTGAATCCCTGGGACTCTGAATCTCTGGGACTCTGAATCTCTGGGACTCTGAATCTCTGGGATGACTCTGAATCTCTGGGACTCTGTATCTCTGGGACTCTGAATCTCTGGGCCTCTGCATCTCTGGGCCTCTGAATATCTGGGCCTCTGAATCTCTGGGCCTCTGAATCTCTGGGCCTCTGCATCTCTGGGCCTCTGAATATCTGGGCCTCTGAATCTCTGGGACGACTCTGAATCTCTGTGACGACTCTGAATCTCTGGGATGACTCTGAATCTCTGGGACGACTCTGAATCTCTGGGACACTCTGAATCTCTGGGACGACTCTAAATCTCTGGGACGACTCTGAATCTCTGGGACGACTCTGAATATCTGGGACTCCTCTGAATCTCTGGGACTCTGAATCTCTGGGACTCCTCTGAATCTTTGGGACTCTGAATCTCTGGGACTCTGAATCTCTGTGACTCTGAATCTCTGGGACTCTGAATCTCTGGGATTCTGAATCTCTGGGACTCTGAATCTCTGGGACTCTGAATCTCTGGGACGCTGAATCACTGGGACTCTGAATCTCCGTGACTCTGAATCTCTGGGACTCTGAATCTCTGGGACTCTGAATCTCTGGGTCTCTGAATCTCTGGGACTCTGAATCTCTGGGACTCTGAATCTCTGGGACTCTGAATCTCTGGGACTCTGAATCTCTGGGGCTCCTCTGAATCTCTGGGACTCTGAATCTCTGGGAATCTGAATCTCTGGGACTCTGAATCTCTGGGACTCTGAATCTCTGCGACTCTGAATCTCTGCGACTCTGAATCTCTGCGACTCTGAATCTCTGGGACTCTGAATCTCTGGGACTCTGAATTTCTGGGACTCTGAATCTCTGGGACTCTGAATCTCTGGGACTCTGAATTTCTGGGACTCTGAATCTCTGGGACTCTGAATCTCTGGGACTCTGAATCTCTGGGACTCCTCTCAATCTCTGGGACTCTGAATTTCTGGGAGTCCTCTGAATCTCTGGGACTCTGAATCTCTGGGACTCTGAATCTCTGGGAATGTGAATCTCTGGGACTCTGAATCTCTGGGACGCTGAATCTCTGGGACACTGAATATCTGGGACTCTGAATCTCTGGGACTCTGAATCTCTGTGACTCTGAATCTCTGGGACTCTGAATCTCTGGGACGCTGAATCTCTGGGACTGAATTTCTGGGACTCTGAATCTCTGGGACTCTGAATCTCAGGGACTCTGAATCTCTGGGACTCTGAATCTCTGGGACTCTGAACCTCTGGGACTCTGAATTTCTCAGACCCTGAATCTCTCAGACTCTGAAACTCTGGGACTCTGAATCTCTGGGACTCTGAATCTCTGGGACTCTGAATCTCTGGGACTCTGAATCTCTGGGACTCTGAATCTCTGGGACTCTGAATCTCTGGGACACTGACTCTCTGGGAATCTGAATCTCTGGGACTCTGAATCTCTGGGACGACTCTGAATCTCTGGGATGACTCTGAATCTCTGGGAATCTGAATCTCTGGGACTCTGAATCTCTGGGACGACTCTGAATCTCTGGGACGACTCTGAATCTCTGGGACTCTGAATCTCTGGACTCTGAATCTCTGGGACTCTGAATCTCTGGGACTCTGAATCTCTGGGAATCTGAATCTCTGGGACTCTTAATCTCCGTGACTCTGAATCTCTGGGACTCTGAATCTCTGGGACTCTGAATCTCTGGGACTCTGACTCTCTGGGATGACTCTGAATCTCTGGGACTCTGAATCTATGGGACTCTGAATCTACGGGACTCTGAATCTCTGGGCCTCTGAATCTCTGGGACTCTGAATCTCTGGGACTCTGAATCTCTGGGATGACTCTGAATCTCTGGGACTCTGAATCTCTGGGACTCTGAATCTCTGGGCCTCTGAATCTCTGGGAATCTGAATCTCTGGGAATCTGAATCTCTGGGACTCTGAATCTCTGGGACTCTGAATCTCTGGGCCTCTGAATCTCTGGGACTCTGAATCTCTGGGATTCTGAATCTCTGGGCCTCTGGGCCTCTGAATGTCTGGGCCTCTGAATCTCTGGGCCTCTGCATCTCTGGGACTCTGAATCTCTGGGACGCTGAATCTCTGGGACTCTGAATCTCTGGGAATCTGGATCCCTGAGACTCTGAATCTCTGGGACACTGAATCTCTGGGACTCTGAATCTCTGGGACTCTGAATCTCTGGGACTCTGAATCTCTGGGACTCTGAATCTCTGGGACTCTGAATCTCTGGGACTCTGTATCTCTGGGTCACTGAATCTCTGGGATTCTGAATCTCTGGGGCTCTGAATCTCTGGGACGACTCTGAATCTCTGGGACGACTCTGAATCTCTGGGATGACTCTGAATCTCTGGGAATCTGAGTCTCTGGGACTCTGAATCTCTGGGACTCTGAATCTCTGGGACTCTGAATCTCTGGGACTCTGAATCTCTGGGACTCTGAATTTCTGGGACTCTGAATCTCTGGGACTCTGAATCTCTGGGACTCTGAATTTCTGGTACTCCTCTGAATCTCTGGGACTCTGAATCTCTGGGACGACTCTGAATCTCTGGGACTCTGAATCTCTGGACTCTGAATCTCTGGGACTCTGAATCTCTGGGATTCTGAATTTCTGGGACTCTGAATCTCTGGGAATCTGAATCTCTGGGACTCTGAACCTCTGGGACTCTGAATCTCTGGGACTCTGAATCTCTGGGACTCTGACTCTCTGGGATGACTCTGAATCTCTGGGACTCTGAATCTATGGGACTCTGAATCTCTGGGCCTCTGAATCTCTGGGACCCTGAATCTCTGGGACTCTGAATCTCTGGGATGATTCTGAATCTCTGGGACTCTGAATCTCTGGGACTCGGAATCTCTGGGCCTCTGAATCTCTGGGAATCTGAATCTCTGGGACTCTGAATCTCTGGGCCTCTGAACCTCTGGGCCTCTGAATCTCTGGGACTCTGAATCTCTGGGATGACTCTGAATCTCTGGGACTCTGAATCTCTGGGACTCTGAATCTCTGGGCCTCTGAATCTCTGGGACTCTGAATCTCTGGGATTCTGAATCTCTGGGCATCTGGGCCTCTGAATCTCTGGGCCTCTGAACCTCTGGGCCTCTGCATCTCTGGTACACTGAATCTCTGGGACTCTGAATTTCTGGGACTCTGAATCTCTGGGACTCTGAATCTCTGGGACTCTGAATCTCTGGTTTTCCTCTGAATCTCTGGGATTCTGAATCTCTGGGACTCTGAATCTCTGGGACTCTGAATCTCTGGGACTCTGAATCTCTGGGACACTGAATCTCTGGGACTCTGAATTTCTGGGACTCTGAATCTCTGGGACTCTGAATCTCTGGGACTCTGAATCTCTGGTACTCCTCTGAATCTCTGGGACTCTGAATTTCTGGGACTCCTCTGAATCTCTGGGACTCTGAATCTCTGGGACTCTGAATCTCTGGGAATGTGAATCTCTGGGACTCTGAATCTCTGGGACTCTGAATCTCTGGGACTCTGAATCTCTGGGACGCTGAATCTCTGGGACACTTAATCTCTGGGACTCTGAATCTCTGTGACTCTGAATCTCTGGAACTCTGAATCTCTGGGACTCTGAATCTCTGGGACGCTGAATCTCTGGGATGCTAAATCTCTGGGACTCTGAATTCTGGGACTCTGAATCTCTGGGACACTGAATCTCTGGGACTCTGAATCTCTGTGACTCTGAATCTCTGGGGCTCTGAACCTCTGGGAGTCTGAATTTCTCAGACCCTGAATCTCTGGGACTCTGAAACTCTGGGACTCTGAATCTCTGGGACTCTGAATCTCATGGGACTCTGAATCTCTGGGACTCTGAATCTCTGGGACTCTGAATCTCTGGGACTCTGAATCTCTGGGACTCTGAATCTCTGGGACACTGAATCTCTGGGACTCTGAATCTCTGGGACTCTGAATCTCTGGGACGACTCTGAATCTCAGGGACGACTCTGAATCTCTGGGAATCTGAATCTCTGGGACTCTGAATCTCTGGGACTCTGAATCTCTGGGATGACTCTGAATTTCTGGGACTCTGAATCTCTGGGACTCTGATTTTTTGGGACTCTGAATCTCTGGGACTCTAAATCTCTGCGACTCTGAATCTCTGGGACTCTGAATCTCTGGGACTCTGAATCTCTGGGACTCTGAATCTCTGGGACTCTGAATCTCTGGGACTCTGAATCTCTGGGACTCTGTATCTCTGGGTCACTGAATCTCTGGGATTCTGAATCTCTGGGGCTCTGAATCTCTGGGACGACTCTGAATCTCTGGGACGACTCTGAATCTCTGGGATGACTCTGAATCTCTGGGAATCTGAATCTCTGGGACTCTGAATCTCTGGGACTCTGAATCTCTGGGACTCTGAATCTCTGGGACTCTGAATCTTTGGGACGACTCTGAATCTCTGGGCCTCTGCATCTCTGGGCCTCTGAATATCTGGGCCTCTGAATCTCTGGGACGACTCTGAATCTCGGGGTCGACTCTGAATCTCTGGGATGACTCTGAATCTCTGGGACGACTCTGAATCTCTGGGACACTCTGAATCTCTGGGACGACTCTAAATCTCTGGGACGACTCTGAATCTCTGGAACGACTCTGAATCTCTGGGACTCCTCTGAATCTCTGGGACTCTGAATCTCTGGGACTCCTCTGAATCTTTGGGACTCTGAATCTCTGGGACTCTGAATCTCTGGGACTCTGAATCTCTGGGACTCTGAATCTCTGGGACTCTGAATCTCTGGGACTCTGAATCTCTGGGACTCTGAATCTCTGGGACGCTGAATCACTGGGACTCTGAATCTCCGGGACTCTGAATCTCTGGGACTCTGAATCTCTGGGACTCTGAATCTCTGGGACTCTGAATCTCTGGGACTCTGAATCTCTGGGACTCTGAATCTCTGCGACTCTGAATCTCTGCGACTCTGAATCTCTGGGACTCTGAATCTCTGGGACTCTGAATTTCTGGGACACTGAATCTCTGGGACTCTGAATCTCTGGGACTCTGAATTTCTGGGACTCTGAATTTCTGGGACTCTGAATCTCTGGGACTCTGAATCTCTGGGACTCTGAATCTCTGGGACTCCTCTCAATCTCTGGGACTCTGAATTTCTGGGAGTCCTCTGAATCTCTGGGACTCTGAATCTCTGGGACTCTGAATCTCTGGGAATGTGAATCTCTGGGACTCTGAATCTCTGGGACGCTGAATCTCTGGGACACTGAATATCTGGGACTCTGAATCTCTGGGACTCTGAATCTCTGGGACTCTGAATCTCTGGGACTCTGATTCTCTGGGACTCTGAATCTCTGGGACTCTGAATCTCTGGGACGCTGAATCACTGGGACTCTGAATCTCTGGGACTCTGAATCTCTGGGACTCTGATTTTTTGGGACTCTGAATCTCTGGGACTCTGAATCTCTGCGACTCTGAATCTCTGGGACTCTGAATCTCTGGGACTCTGAATCTCTGGGACTCTGAATCTCTGGGACTCTGAATCTCTGGGACTCTGAATCTCTGGGACTCTGAATCTCTGGGACTCTGAATCTCTGGGACACTGAATCTCTGGGACTCTGAATCTCTGGGACTCTGAATCTCTGGGACGACTCTGAATCTCTGGGACGACTCTGAATCTCTGGGAATCTGAATCTCTGGGACTCTGAATCTCTGGGACTCTGAATCTCTGGGACGACTCTGAATCTCTGGGACTCTGAATCTCTGGACTCTGAATCTCTGGGACTCTGAATCTCTGGGACTCTGAATCTCTGGGACTCTGAATCTCTGGGAATCTGGATCTCTGGGACTCTGAACCTCTGGGACTCTGAATCTCTGGGACTCTGAATCTCTGGGACTCTGACTCTCTGGGATGACTCTGAATCTCTGGGACTCTGAATCTATGGGAATCTGAATCTCTGGGCCTCTGAATCTCTGGGACCCTGAATCTCTGGGACTCTGAATCTCTGGGATGACTCTGAATCTCTGGGACTCTGAATCTCTGGGACTCGGAATCTCTGGGCCTCTGAATCTCTGGGAATCTGAATCTCTGGGACTCTGAATCTCTGGGCCTCTGAATCTCTGGGCCTCTGAACCTCTGGGCCTCTGAATCTCTGGGACTCTGAATCTCTGGGATGACTCTGAATCTCTGGGACTCTGAATCTCTGGGACTCTGAATCTCTGGGCCTCTGAATCTCTGGGACTCTGAATCTCTGGGATTCTGAATCTCTGGTCCTCTGGGCCTCTGAATCTCTGGGCCTCTGAATCTCTGGGCCTCTGCATCTCTGGTACACTGAATCTCTGGGACTCTGAATTTCTGGGACTCTGAATCTCTGGGACTCTGAATCTCTGGGACTCTGAATCTCTGTTACTCCTCTGAATCTCTGGGACTCTGAATCTCTGGGACTCTGAATCTCTGGGACTCTGAATCTCTGCGACTCTGAATTTCTGGGACTCTGAATCTCTGGGACTGTGAATTTCTGGGACTCTGAATCTCTGGGACTCTGAATCTCTGGGACTCTGAATCTCTGGTACTCCTCTGAATCTCTGGGGCTCTGAATTTCTGGGACTCCTCTGAATCTCTGGGACTCTGAATCTCTGGGACTCTGAATCTCTGGGAATGTGAATCTCTGGGACTCTGAATCTCTGGGACTCTGAATCTCTGGGACGCTGAATCTCTGGGACACTTAATCTCTGGGACTCTTAATCTCTGGGACGCTGAATCTCTGGGATGCTAAATCTCTGGGACTCTGAATTCTGGGACTCTGAATCTCTGGGACTCTGAATCTCTGTGACTCTGAATCTCTGGGGCTCTGAACCTCTGGGAGTCTGAATTTCTCAGACCCTGAATCTCTGGGACTCTGAAACTCTGGGACTCTGAATCTCTGGGACTCTGAATCTCATGGGACTCTGAATCTCTGGGACTCTGAATCTCTGGGATTCTGAATCTCTGGGACTCTGTATCTCTGGGACTCTGAATCTCTGGGACACTGAATCTCTGGGACTCTGAATCTCTGGGACTCTGAATCTCTGGGATGACTCTGAATCTCTGGGACGACTCTGAATCTCTGGGAATCTGAATCTCTGGGACTCTGAATCTCTGGGACTCTGAATCTCTGGGACGACTCAATCTCTGGGACTCTGAATCTCTGGACTCTGAATCTCTGGGACTCTGAATCTCTGGGACTCTGAATCTCTGGGACTCTGAATCTCTGGGAATCTGAATCTCTGGGACTCTGAACCTCTGGGACTCTGAATCTCTGGGACTCTGAATCTCTGGGACTCTGACTCTCTGGGATGACTCTGAATCTCTGGGACTCTGAAACTATGGGACTCTGAATCTCTGGGCCTCTGAATCTCTGGGACCCTGAATATCTGGGACTCTGAATCTCTGGGATGACTCTGAATCTCTGGGACTCTGAATCTCTGGGACTCGGAATCTCTGGGCCTCTGAATCTCTGGGAATCTGAATCTCTGGGACTCTGAATCTCTGGGACTCTGAATCTCTGGGACACTGAATCTCTGGGACTCTGAATCTCTGGGACTCTGAATCTCTGGGACGACTCTGAATCTCTGGGACGACTCTGAATCTCTGGGAATCTGAATCTCTGGGACTCTGAATCTCTGGGCCTCTGAATCTCTGGGACGACTCTGAATCTCTGGGACTCTGAATCTCTGGACTCTGAATCTCTGGGACTCTGAATCTCTGGGACTCTGAATCTCTGGGACTCTGAATCTCTGGGAATCTGAATCTCTGGGACTCTGAACCTCTGGGACTCTGAATCTCTGGGACTCTGAATCTCTGGGACTCTGACTCTCTGGGATGACTCTGAATCTCTGGGACTCTGAATCTATGGGAATCTGAATCTCTGGGCCTCTGAATCTCTGGGACCCTGAATCTCTGGGACTCTGAATCTCTGGGATGACTCTGAATCTCTGGGACTCTGAATCTCTGGGACTCGGAATATCTGGGCCTCTGAATCTCTGGGAATCTGAATCTCTGGGACTCTGAATCTCTGGGCCTCTGAATCTCTGGGCCTCTGAACCTCTGGGCCTCTGAATCTCTGGGACTCTGAATCTCTGGGATGACTCTGAATCTCTGGGACTCTGAATCTCTGGGACTCTGAATCTCTGGGCCTCTGAATCTCTGGGACTCTGAATCTCTGGGATTCTGAATCTCTGGTCCTCTGGGCCTCTGAATCTCTGGGCCTCTGAATCTCTGGGCCTCTGCATCTCTGGTACACTGAATCTCTGGGACTCTGAATTTCTGGGACTCTGAATCTCTGGGACTCTGAATCTCTGGGACTCTGAATCTCTGGTACTCCTCTGAATCTCTGGGACTCTGAATTTCTGGGACTCTGAATCTCAGGGACTCTGAATTTCTGGGACTCTGAATCTCTGGGACTCTGAATCTCTGGGACTGTGAATCTCTGGTACTCCTCTGAATCTCTGGGGCTCTAAATTTCTGGGACTCCTCTGAATCTCTGGGACTCTGAATCTCTGGGACTCTGAATCTCTGGGAATGTGAATCTCTGGGACTCTGAATCTCTGGGACTCTGAATCTCTGGGACGCTGAATCTCTGGGACACTTAATCTCTGGGACTCTTAATCTCTGGGACTCTGAATCTCTGGAACTCTGAATCTCTGGGACTCTGAATCTCTGGGACGCTGAATCTCTGGGATGCTAAATCTCTGGGACTCTGAATTCTGGGACTCTGAATCTCTGGGACTCTGAATCTCTGTGACTCTGAATCTCTGGGGCTCTGAACCTCTGGGAGTCTGAATTTCTCAGACCCTGAATCTCTGGGACTCTGAAACTCTGGGACTCTGAATCTCTGGGACTCTGAATCTCATGGGACTCTGAATCTCTGGGACTCTGAATCTCTGGGATTCTGAATCTCTGGGACTCTGTATCTCTGTGACTCTGAATCTCTGGGGCTCTGAACCTCTGGGAGTCTGAATTTCTCAGACCCTGAATCTCTGGGACTCTGAAACTCTGGGACTCTGAATCTCTGGGACTCTGAATCTCATGGGACTCTGAATCTCTGGGACTCTGAATCTCTGGGATTCTGAATCTCTGGGACTCTGTATCTCTGGGACTCTGAATCTCTGGGACACTGAATCTCTGGGACTCTGAATCTCTGGGACTCTGAATCTCTGGGATGACTCTGAATCTCTGGGACGACTCTGAATCTCTGGGAATCTGAATCTCTGGGACTCTGAATCTCTGGGACTCTGAATCTCTGGGACGACTCAATCTCTGGGACTCTGAATCTCTGGACTCTGAATCTCTGGGACTCTGAATCTCTGGGACTCTGAATCTCTGGGACTCTGAATCTCTGGGAATCTGAATCTCTGGGACTCTGAACCTCTGGGACTCTGAATCTCTGGGACTCTGAATCTCTGGGACTCTGACTCTCTGGGATGACTCTGAATCTCTGGGACTCTGAAACTATGGGACTCTGAATCTCTGGGCCTCTGAATCTCTGGGACCCTGAATCTCTGGGACTCTGAATCTCTGGGATGACTCTGAATCTCTGGGACTCTGAATCTCTGGGACTCGGAATCTCTGGGCCTCTGAATCTCTGGGAATCTGAATCTCTGGGACTCTGAATCTCTGGGACTCTGAATCTCTGGGACACTGAATCTCTGGGACTCTGAATCTCTGGGACTCTGAATCTCTGGGACGACTCTGAATCTCTGGGACGACTCTGAATCTCTGGGAATCTGAATCTCTGGGACTCTGAATCTCTGGGACTCTGAATCTCTGGGACGACTCTGAATCTCTGGGACTCTGAATCTCTGGACTCTGAGTCTCTGGGACTCTGAATCTCTGGGACTCTGAATCTCTGGGACTCTGAATCTCTGGGAATCTGAATCTCTGGGACTCTGAACCTCTGGGACTCTGAATCTCTGGGACTCTGAATCTCTGGGACTCTGACTCTCTGGGATGACTCTGAATCTCTGGGACTCTGAATCTATGGGAATCTGAATCTCTGGGCCTCTGAATCTCTGGGACCCTGAATCTCTGGGACTCTGAATCTCTGGGATGACTCTGAATCTCTGGGACTCTGAATCTCTGGGACTCGGAATCTCTGGGCCTCTGAATCTCTGGGAATCTGAATCTCTGGGACTCTGAATCTCTGGGCCTCTGAATCTCTGGGCCTCTGAACCTCTGGGCCTCTGAATCTCTGGGACTCTGTATCTCTGGGATGACTCTGAATCTCTGGGACTCTGAATCTCTGGGACTCTGAATCTCTGGGCCTCTGAATCTCTGGGACTCTGAATCTCTGGGATTCTGAATCTCTGGTCCTCTGGGCCTCTGAATCTCTGGGCCTCTGAATCTCTGGGCCTCTGCATCTCTGGTACACTGAATCTCTGGGACTCTGAATTTCTGGGACTCTGAATCTCTGGGACTCTGAATCTCTGGGACTCTGAATCTCTGGTACTCCTCTGAATCTCTGGGACTCTGAATCTCTGGGACTCTGAATCTCTGGGACTCTGAATCTCTGGGACTCTGAATTTCTGGGACTCTGAATCTCTGGGACTCTGAATTTCTGGGACTCTGAATCTCTGGGACTCTGAATCTCTGGGACTGTGAATCTCTGGTACTCCTCTGAATCTCTGGGGCTCTGAATTTCTGGGACTCCTCTGAATCTCTGGGACTCTGAATCTCTGGGACTCTGAATCTCTGGGAATGTGAATCTCTGGGACTCTGAATCTCTGGGACTCTGAATCTCTGGGACGCTGAATCTCTGGGACACTTAATCTCTGGGACTCTTAATCTCTGGGACTCTGAATCTCTGGAACTCTGAATCTCTGGGACTCTGAATCTCTGGGACGCTGAATCTCTGGGATGCTAAATCTCTGGGACTCTGAATTCTGGGACTCTGAATCTCTGGGACTCTGAATCTCTGTGACTCTGAATCTCTGGGGCTCTGAACCTCTGGGAGTCTGAATTTCTCAAACCCTGAATCTCTGGGACTCTGAAACTCTGGGACTCTGAATCTCTGGGACTCTGAATCTCATGGGACTCTGAATCTCTGGGACTCTGAATCTCTGGGATTCTGAATCTCTGGGACTCTGTATCTCTGGGACTCTGAATCTCTGGGACACTGGATCTCTGGGACTCTGAATCTCTGGGACTCTGAATCTCTGGGATGACTCTGAATCTCTGGGACGACTCTGAATCTCTGGGAATCTGAATCTCTGGGACTCTGAATCTCTGGGACTCTGAATCTCTGGGACGACTCTGAATCTCTGGGACTCTGAATCTCTGGACTCTGAATCTCTGGGACTCTGAATCTCTGGGACTCTGAATCTCTGGGACTCTGAATCTCTGGGAATCTGAATCTCTGGGACTCTGAACCTCTGGGACTCTGAATCTCTGGGACTCTGAATCTCTGGGACTCTGACTCTCTGGGATGACTCTGAATCTCTGGGACTCTGAAACTATGGGACTCTGAATCTCTGGGCCTCTGAATCTCTGGGACCCTGAATCTCTGGGACTCTGAATCTCTGGGATGACTCTGAATCTCTGGGACTCTGAATCTCTGGGACTCGGAATCTCTGGGCCTCTGAATCTCTGGGAATCTGAATCTCTGGGACTCTGAATCTCTGGGCCTCTGGGCCTCTGAATCTCTGGGCCTCTGAACCTCTGGGCCTCTGAATCTCTGGGACTCTGAATCTCTGGGATGACTCTGAATCTCTGGGACTCTGAATCTCTGGGACTCTGAATCTCTGGGCCTCTGAATCTCTGGGACTCTGAATCTCTGGGATTCTGAATCTCTGTGTCTCTGGGCCTCTGAATCTCTGGGCCTCTGAATCTCTGGGCCTCTGCATCTCTGGTACACTGAATCTCTGGGACTCTGAATCTCTGGGACTCTGAATCTCTGGGAATCTGGATCCCTGGGACTCTGAATCTCTGGGACTCTGAATCTCTGGCACTCTGATTCTCTGGGACTCTGAATCTCTGGGACTCTGAATCTCTGGGACGCTGAATCACTGGGACTCTGAATCTCTGGGACTCTGAATCTCTGGGACACTGATTTTTTGGGACTCTGAATCTCTGGGACTCTGAATCTCTGCGACTCTGAATCTCTGGGACTCTGAATCTCTGGGACTCTGAATCTCTGGGACTCTGAATCTCTGGGACTCTGAATCTCTGGGACTCTGAATCTCTGGGACTCTGTATCTCTGGGTCACTGAATCTCTGGGATTCGGAATCTCTGGGGCTCTGAATCTCTGGGACGACTCTGAATCTCTGGGACGACTCTGAATCTCTGGGATGACTATGAATCTCTGGGAATCTGAATCTCTGGGACTCTGAATCTCTGGGACTCTGAATCTCTGGGACTCTGAATCTCTGGGACTCTGAATCTTTGGGACGACTCTGAATCTCTGGGACTCTGAATCTCTTGGACTCTGAATCTCTGGGACTCTGAATCTCTGGGAATCTGAATCTCTGGGACTCTGAATCTCTGGGACTCTGAATCCCTGGGACTCTGAATCTCTGGGACTCTGAATCTCTGGGACTCTGAATCTCTGGGATGACTCTGAATCTCTGGGACTCTGTATCTCTGGGACTCTGAATCTCTGGGCCTCTGCATCTCTGGGCCTCTGAATATCTGGGCCTCTGAATCTCTGGGCCTCTGAATCTCTGGGCCTCTGCATCTCTGGGCCTCTGAATATCTGGGCCTCTGAATCTCTGGGACGACTCTGAATCTCTGTGACGACTCTGAATCTCTGGGATGACTCTGAATCTCTGGGACGACTCTGAATCTCTGGGACACTCTGAATCTCTGGGACGACTCTAAATCTCTGGGACGACTCTGAATCTCTGGGACGACTCTGAATATCTGGGACTCCTCTGAATCTCTGGGACTCTGAATCTCTGGGACTCCTCTGAATCTTTGGGACTCTGAATCTCTGGGACTCTGAATCTCTGTGACTCTGAATCTCTGGGACTCTGAATCTCTGGGATTCTGAATCTCTGGGACTCTGAATCTCTGGGACTCTGAATCTCTGGGACGCTGAATCACTGGGACTCTGAATCTCCGTGACTCTGAATCTCTGGGACTCTGAATCTCTGGGACTCTGAATCTCTGGGTCTCTGAATCTCTGGGACTCTGAATCTCTGGGACTCTGAATCTCTGGGACTCTGAATCTCTGGGACTCTGAATCTCTGGGGCTCCTCTGAATCTCTGGGACTCTGAATCTCTGGGAATCTGAATCTCTGGGACTCTGAATCTCTGGGACTCTGAATCTCTGCGACTCTGAATCTCTGCGACTCTGAATCTCTGCGACTCTGAATCTCTGGGACTCTGAATCTCTGGGACTCTGAATTTCTGGGACTCTGAATCTCTGGGACTCTGAATCTCTGGGACTCTGAATTTCTGGGACTCTGAATCTCTGGGACTCTGAATCTCTGGGACTCTGAATCTCTGGGACTCCTCTCAATCTCTGGGACTCTGAATTTCTGGGAGTCCTCTGAATCTCTGGGACTCTGAATCTCTGGGACTCTGAATCTCTGGGAATGTGAATCTCTGGGACTCTGAATCTCTGGGACGCTGAATCTCTGGGACACTGAATATCTGGGACTCTGAATCTCTGGGACTCTGAATCTCTGTGACTCTGAATCTCTGGGACTCTGAATCTCTGGGACGCTGAATCTCTGGGACTGAATTTCTGGGACTCTGAATCTCTGGGACTCTGAATCTCAGGGACTCTGAATCTCTGGGACTCTGAATCTCTGGGACTCTGAACCTCTGGGACTCTGAATTTCTCAGACCCTGAATCTCTCAGACTCTGAAACTCTGGGACTCTGAATCTCTGGGACTCTGAATCTCTGGGACTCTGAATCTCTGGGACTCTGAATCTCTGGGACTCTGAATCTCTGGGACTCTGAATCTCTGGGACACTGACTCTCTGGGAATCTGAATCTCTGGGACTCTGAATCTCTGGGACGACTCTGAATCTCTGGGATGACTCTGAATCTCTGGGAATCTGAATCTCTGGGACTCTGAATCTCTGGGACGACTCTGAATCTCTGGGACGACTCTGAATCTCTGGGACTCTGAATCTCTGGACTCTGAATCTCTGGGACTCTGAATCTCTGGGACTCTGAATCTCTGGGAATCTGAATCTCTGGGACTCTTAATCTCCGTGACTCTGAATCTCTGGGACTCTGAATCTCTGGGACTCTGAATCTCTGGGACTCTGACTCTCTGGGATGACTCTGAATCTCTGGGACTCTGAATCTATGGGACTCTGAATCTACGGGACTCTGAATCTCTGGGCCTCTGAATCTCTGGGACTCTGAATCTCTGGGACTCTGAATCTCTGGGATGACTCTGAATCTCTGGGACTCTGAATCTCTGGGACTCTGAATCTCTGGGCCTCTGAATCTCTGGGAATCTGAATCTCTGGGAATCTGAATCTCTGGGACTCTGAATCTCTGGGACTCTGAATCTCTGGGCCTCTGAATCTCTGGGACTCTGAATCTCTGGGATTCTGAATCTCTGGGCCTCTGGGCCTCTGAATGTCTGGGCCTCTGAATCTCTGGGCCTCTGCATCTCTGGGACTCTGAATCTCTGGGACGCTGAATCTCTGGGACTCTGAATCTCTGGGAATCTGGATCCCTGAGACTCTGAATCTCTGGGACACTGAATCTCTGGGACTCTGAATCTCTGGGACTCTGAATCTCTGGGACTCTGAATCTCTGGGACTCTGAATCTCTGGGACTCTGAATCTCTGGGACTCTGTATCTCTGGGTCACTGAATCTCTGGGATTCTGAATCTCTGGGGCTCTGAATCTCTGGGACGACTCTGAATCTCTGGGACGACTCTGAATCTCTGGGATGACTCTGAATCTCTGGGAATCTGAGTCTCTGGGACTCTGAATCTCTGGGACTCTGAATCTCTGGGACTCTGAATCTCTGGGACTCTGAATCTCTGGGACTCTGAATTTCTGGGACTCTGAATCTCTGGGACTCTGAATCTCTGGGACTCTGAATTTCTGGTACTCCTCTGAATCTCTGGGACTCTGAATCTCTGGGACGACTCTGAATCTCTGGGACTCTGAATCTCTGGACTCTGAATCTCTGGGACTCTGAATCTCTGGGATTCTGAATTTCTGGGACTCTGAATCTCTGGGAATCTGAATCTCTGGGACTCTGAACCTCTGGGACTCTGAATCTCTGGGACTCTGAATCTCTGGGACTCTGACTCTCTGGGATGACTCTGAATCTCTGGGACTCTGAATCTATGGGACTCTGAATCTCTGGGCCTCTGAATCTCTGGGACCCTGAATCTCTGGGACTCTGAATCTCTGGGATGATTCTGAATCTCTGGGACTCTGAATCTCTGGGACTCGGAATCTCTGGGCCTCTGAATCTCTGGGAATCTGAATCTCTGGGACTCTGAATCTCTGGGCCTCTGAACCTCTGGGCCTCTGAATCTCTGGGACTCTGAATCTCTGGGATGACTCTGAATCTCTGGGACTCTGAATCTCTGGGACTCTGAATCTCTGGGCCTCTGAATCTCTGGGACTCTGAATCTCTGGGATTCTGAATCTCTGGGCATCTGGGCCTCTGAATCTCTGGGCCTCTGAACCTCTGGGCCTCTGCATCTCTGGTACACTGAATCTCTGGGACTCTGAATTTCTGGGACTCTGAATCTCTGGGACTCTGAATCTCTGGGACTCTGAATCTCTGGTTTTCCTCTGAATCTCTGGGATTCTGAATCTCTGGGACTCTGAATCTCTGGGACTCTGAATCTCTGGGACTCTGAATCTCTGGGACACTGAATCTCTGGGACTCTGAATTTCTGGGACTCTGAATCTCTGGGACTCTGAATCTCTGGGACTCTGAATCTCTGGTACTCCTCTGAATCTCTGGGACTCTGAATTTCTGGGACTCCTCTGAATCTCTGGGACTCTGAATCTCTGGGACTCTGAATCTCTGGGAATGTGAATCTCTGGGACTCTGAATCTCTGGGACTCTGAATCTCTGGGACTCTGAATCTCTGGGACGCTGAATCTCTGGGACACTTAATCTCTGGGACTCTGAATCTCTGTGACTCTGAATCTCTGGAACTCTGAATCTCTGGGACTCTGAATCTCTGGGACGCTGAATCTCTGGGATGCTAAATCTCTGGGACTCTGAATTCTGGGACTCTGAATCTCTGGGACACTGAATCTCTGGGACTCTGAATCTCTGTGACTCTGAATCTCTGGGGCTCTGAACCTCTGGGAGTCTGAATTTCTCAGACCCTGAATCTCTGGGACTCTGAAACTCTGGGACTCTGAATCTCTGGGACTCTGAATCTCATGGGACTCTGAATCTCTGGGACTCTGAATCTCTGGGACTCTGAATCTCTGGGACTCTGAATCTCTGGGACTCTGAATCTCTGGGACACTGAATCTCTGGGACTCTGAATCTCTGGGACTCTGAATCTCTGGGACGACTCTGAATCTCAGGGACGACTCTGAATCTCTGGGAATCTGAATCTCTGGGACTCTGAATCTCTGGGACTCTGAATCTCTGGGATGACTCTGAATTTCTGGGACTCTGAATCTCTGGGACTCTGATTTTTTGGGACTCTGAATCTCTGGGACTCTAAATCTCTGCGACTCTGAATCTCTGGGACTCTGAATCTCTGGGACTCTGAATCTCTGGGACTCTGAATCTCTGGGACTCTGAATCTCTGGGACTCTGAATCTCTGGGACTCTGTATCTCTGGGTCACTGAATCTCTGGGATTCTGAATCTCTGGGGCTCTGAATCTCTGGGACGACTCTGAATCTCTGGGACGACTCTGAATCTCTGGGATGACTCTGAATCTCTGGGAATCTGAATCTCTGGGACTCTGAATCTCTGGGACTCTGAATCTCTGGGACTCTGAATCTCTGGGACTCTGAATCTTTGGGACGACTCTGAATCTCTGGGCCTCTGCATCTCTGGGCCTCTGAATATCTGGGCCTCTGAATCTCTGGGACGACTCTGAATCTCGGGGTCGACTCTGAATCTCTGGGATGACTCTGAATCTCTGGGACGACTCTGAATCTCTGGGACACTCTGAATCTCTGGGACGACTCTAAATCTCTGGGACGACTCTGAATCTCTGGAACGACTCTGAATCTCTGGGACTCCTCTGAATCTCTGGGACTCTGAATCTCTGGGACTCCTCTGAATCTTTGGGACTCTGAATCTCTGGGACTCTGAATCTCTGGGACTCTGAATCTCTGGGACTCTGAATCTCTGGGACTCTGAATCTCTGGGACTCTGAATCTCTGGGACTCTGAATCTCTGGGACGCTGAATCACTGGGACTCTGAATCTCCGGGACTCTGAATCTCTGGGACTCTGAATCTCTGGGACTCTGAATCTCTGGGACTCTGAATCTCTGGGACTCTGAATCTCTGGGACTCTGAATCTCTGCGACTCTGAATCTCTGCGACTCTGAATCTCTGGGACTCTGAATCTCTGGGACTCTGAATTTCTGGGACACTGAATCTCTGGGACTCTGAATCTCTGGGACTCTGAATTTCTGGGACTCTGAATTTCTGGGACTCTGAATCTCTGGGACTCTGAATCTCTGGGACTCTGAATCTCTGGGACTCCTCTCAATCTCTGGGACTCTGAATTTCTGGGAGTCCTCTGAATCTCTGGGACTCTGAATCTCTGGGACTCTGAATCTCTGGGAATGTGAATCTCTGGGACTCTGAATCTCTGGGACGCTGAATCTCTGGGACACTGAATATCTGGGACTCTGAATCTCTGGGACTCTGAATCTCTGGGACTCTGAATCTCTGGGACTCTGATTCTCTGGGACTCTGAATCTCTGGGACTCTGAATCTCTGGGACGCTGAATCACTGGGACTCTGAATCTCTGGGACTCTGAATCTCTGGGACTCTGATTTTTTGGGACTCTGAATCTCTGGGACTCTGAATCTCTGCGACTCTGAATCTCTGGGACTCTGAATCTCTGGGACTCTGAATCTCTGGGACTCTGAATCTCTGGGACTCTGAATCTCTGGGACTCTGAATCTCTGGGACTCTGAATCTCTGGGACTCTGTATCTCTGGGTCACTGAATCTCTGCGATTCTGAATCTCTGGGGCTCTGAATCTCTGGGACGACTCTGAATCTCTGGGACGACTCTGAATCTCTGGGATGACTCTGAATCTCTGGGAATCTGAATCTCTGGGACTCTGAATCTCTGGGACTCTGAATCTCTGGGACTCTGAATCTCTGGGACTCTGAATCTTTGGGACGACTCTGAATCTCTGGGACTCTGAATCTCTTGGACTCTGAATCTCTGGGACTCTGAATCTCTGGGACTCTGAATCCCTGGGACTCTGAATCTCTGGGACTCTGAATCTCTGGGACTCTGAATCTCTGGGATGACTCTGAATCTCTGGGACTCTGTATCTCTGGGACTCTGAATCTCTGTGCCTCTGAATCTCTGGGACTCTGAATCTCTGGTACTCTGAATCTCTGGGCCTCTGGGCCTCTGAATCTCTGGGCCTCTGAATCTCTGGGCCTCTGAATCTCTGGGCCTCTGCATCTCTGGGCCTCTGAATATCTGGGCCTCTGAATCTCTGGGACGACTCTGAATCTCTGGGACGACTCTGAATCTCTGGGATGACTCTGAATCTCTGGGACGACTCTGAATCTCTGGGACACTCTGAATCTCTGGGATGACTCTAAATCTCTGGGACGACTCTGAATCTCTGGGACGACTCTGAATATCTGGGACTCCTCTGAATCTCTGGGACTCTGAATCTCTGGGACTCCTCTGAATCTTTGGGACTCTGAATCTCTGGGACTCTGAATCTCTGGGACTCTGAATCTCTGGGACTCTGAATCTCTGGGACTCTGAATCTCTGGGACTCTGAATCTCTGGGACTCTGAATCTCTGGGACGCTGAATCACTGGGACTCTGAATCTCCGGGACTCTGAATCTCTGGGACTCTGAATCTCTGGGACTCTGAATCTCTGGGTCTCTGAATCTCTGGGACTCTTAATCTCTGGGACTCTGAATCTCTGGGACTCTGAATCTCTGGGACTCTGAATCTCTGGGGCTCCTCTGAATCTCTGGGACTCTGAATCTCTGGGAATCTGAATCTCTGGGACTCTGAATCTCTGGGACTCTGAATCTCTGCGACTCTGAATCTCTGCGACTCTGAATCTCTGGGACTCTGAATCTCTGGGACTCTGAATTTCTGGGACTCTGAATCTCTGGGACTCTGAATCTCTGGGACTCTGAATTTCTGGGACTCTGAATTTCTGGGACTCTGAATCTCTGGGACTCTGAATCTCTGGGACTCTGAATCTCTGGGACTCCTCTCAATCTCTGGGACTCTGAATTTCTGGGAGTCCTCTGAATCTCTGGGACTCTGAATCTCTGGGACTCTGAATCTCTGGGAATGTGAATCTCTGGGACTCTGAATCTCTGGGACGCTGAATCTCTGGGACACTGAATATCTGGGACTCT